>NC_136433.1:110740778-111940778 GCF_052849685.1 Lactuca virosa
GAGAGTTGGTCTTGATCGAGATTCCGAATCAAGAGCGGTTTCGGAAGGACCAAAGAGAGTTTCAAAATCAACTTCAAGAATTGTTTGAGGATTCAGACATCCCGGCGGAGGAGCATCGGACTCCATAATGTGAGTTGTAATGTGAGTGGGGCCATAATTCCGAACGAAGTTGTCATCGAAAGTAATGTCAAAACTTTCTTCCAGAACACGAGTTCTCCGGTTAAGAACTCTGTAAGCTTTCGATTTTGAGGAGTACCCAAGGAAGATGGCTTCATCAGCTTTAGGTTGGAACTTGGTAAGCTGATCACGGTTGTTCTTGATGAAGCATCTGCATCCGAAGACATGCAAAAACGAGATTGTTGGCTTCCGACCATTCATCGCTTCGTACGGTGTCATGTTAAGGCGTCGATTGATGATGCTTCGATTTTGAGTGAAACAGGCAGTAGATACTGCTTCAGCCCAAAGATAGAGTGGTAGATTTGTGAAGTTCAGCATGGATCGAGCAGCTTCAACGAGAGTTCTATTGAGTCTTTCGACTACACTGTTTTGTTAAGGAGTATAGGGAGATGAGAAGTTGTGGTCAATTCCTTTTTCAGTGAGAAATTTTTCAGTGGTGGAATTAGTGAATTCCGATCCATTGTCACTTCGGATTCTCCTAACTAGGAGTTTGATAAGAACTTCTATTCCTTTGATAAAATTTACGAGCTCTGAGGCTGTTTCGGATTTCAGCCTTAGGAAGACGACCCAAGTGAACCTTGTAAAATCATCAACAATCACAAGAATGTATTTCTTATGATGAAGACTTTCTACAGTGGATGGTCCACAAAGATCAATGTGTAGAAGCTCCAATGGTTCCGAAATGGACTTTTCGATGATAACAGGATGACCCTTCTTCGATTGCTTACCACACTCACAAGCAGCACACAAATGATCATTTTCGAATTTGATAAGAGGTAAACCTCTCACCATTTCGCCGGATACAAGATCATTCATGTACCGAAAGTTTAGATGAGCGAGCCTTCGATACCATAACCAACTGACGTCTGGAAAAGCTTTGGAGAGAAGGCAGAGTTGCGGTTTGCCAATAATCATGTTGATGTCGAGTGGGTACTTGTTCTTGTTGCGAAGCGACTTGATTAAACAGTCTTTCCGGTCTTCAGTCATTACATAGTTGTAATTTTTGCAAAATTCCACACGTCGATTTGAGTCAGTGAGCTGAGCAACATTTATCAAATTATGTTTTAAATCAGCTACATAATCCATATGTGAAATAGAGAACTTTCCATTGGTGAGAGTCCCATAACCACGAATTTGAGAGTTGGAATTGTTGCCATACGTTACGTAACCAGTATTTGGAGAAAGCTTTAAATCTCGCAGAAAATCTTTCTCCCCGTCATGTGCATGGAGCAAGCACTATCAATATATCGTATTGTTTCTTGCTCCGAAGCACAAAGTGCCTGCAAAATTAGTGAGTAATGGAGTTTTTAGGCTCCAATTAGACTTTGGTACGTAGGCACGGGCTTTGGACTTTGATTGTGACTTAGGAACAACTTTGTGTTTCTGGGTGGTATTCTTTAAAGTTTTCGGAAACAGGCAGAAGGCTAATGTTTTTTCATCTATCCAGTAGTCATATTCAATGACTTGGAGTATCGGAACGATTTGCTTCGGACCTTTGACTTCCGGAGTGTTGGTAACATTTGTAACCTCCGGAATTGTTGTTTCATCAATGAGAGATTTGACTTTCCACACAAGATTTTTCTTTGAAGATTTTGAAGAATCAGTTTTCTTTGCCTTTGTGGATTTTCTTGATGACACATTGGTTTTTGAAAGATTTTGTTTAAAAATTGTGTCATCAGATTTAGCAATAAAAACAGATGAAACAGTCCGAGGAGAAGTGTTTTGGATGGTTTTGGCAGTTACACGAGATTGAGGCTGAGTGGAACTGACAACTTTTTTAGGTTCTATACGACTAAGAGGTTCGGAAGGTCTTTTGAGGATCTTAGTAGGAACGAAGGAGTTTTGACTATGGGTTGATGCATGAGAATTCCGGGATGAACTTGGTTTGGAGTTTGCAATGAACCTGGAATTTTGTCTAGTCTTAACTGCCTTTTTATGTGCATTTCTAGCTTCTACTTTGGGATCTACAATATCCTTCCTATTCAACATTGGTTTTCTCTTAGGATGAGACGAGGATTTTGAGGTTTGTCCTGCGGATGGATTTGTACTGACTAAAGAACATGGTTTGAAATGCGGAATTAAAGATTGCACAATGAACATGGTGATTTGGGTGTTCAAGAGATGTATTGAATATGTATGGTGTTACAAAAAAGGACATAGATCTACATCTACATAAATAACACACACTCACACACTCAACTTTTACACCTCTCAAGCACACCTCCATAAGTGGAATAAACCCACCTTATATAGAGGTGTTTACATGTCTCTCTCTCACTCTCTATCTCATGAGTCAAAAGGCTAATACACCACATGCAAGTGGGTTTTACAAAAGTCAACACATTACAAAGTCAAACATGGATAACGTTGCACCCCAACATTCTCCCTCTCAAAGTTAGGAATGGATGACCCACTTCAAATCTTCCAAAATTGAGCAACTACGTGATCCGAGCCTCAAGGGTGACACATATCCAAAATGAACTTCAAATCTTCAATTCTTCCATGATTCTTCAATTTGGGCTCTAGGATGGGAGACCATACAAACCAAGCATCAACGAATGATCAAGAGCTTCTCAAACTCCAAATAATCACCCAGAAGTTGAGCATAAAAACACACCCCGAAAATCTTCAATAAAACCAAACCCATTTCGAAACGAAATCACTTCCAAACTTCCAATTGCATCATTTTGTGTACTTCAAAAATTCAAGGTCACTTCGATCTTCAAATCCGCGTAATATGAAAAATTCAAGTTCGAAATTCCATATAAATTTCTCCCCCTTTTTATAATCGAAATTTGATTATAAAACCTTCAAGGAAAGAGAACGTGCTTTATTCGGAATTTTTCGTGTCAAAACTCCCCCTTAACATGTGGCATAAACTTTGTGCTTCAATCCGGAAAATCCAAAAAATCTTCAATTTTTAGCTTCGTTCACGGACCGCCTTTGACAAAATTTCCCAAAAATGGGTAGAAATTGTCAATTTCAAAATTCTGTAGTGACCCGGTGCGCCCAAAACAGCCAAAAATGCGAAACTCTCCCCCTTTTTCAAAGTTGGGTAGAAAGCGTCAATTCGCATAAGCTGCAGGGGCCTGAAATGCTAATTCTTCAATTTTTCAGCAAAAACAGTCCTTTTTTCGAATTTTGGTATGAACAACCAAATTTTCGAAACCTCAGGGACTAATTTCGACAATTCTGCCCTTTGTTCAAATATTGTCGAAATTTTAACCATAGTGTCAAACTGTCGAAACACTAGGGGCTGTTGTTGAAAATTCTTTATTTCCCTTCAAAACTAACGAAACTTTTATCCAATTGTCGAAAATTTGGAAAAAGGGTCAAACTATCGAAAGTTTAGGGGCCATTTTCGTAACATTTGCCTTTTTCTTCAATTCGTACGAAACTTCATCTTCCCCAATCTAACGAAACTTCTAAAATGTGTCAAACTGTCGAAATTTCAAGGGCTATATACAAAACTTTTAAGCTTTCTTCTTCTCAATTCGTACGAATCCACCTTCATCACCCATTTGAACGAAACTTCTTGCAGCATTTAACGAAAATTTTCATCCTTTTTAACGAAAGTTTTGCACCACCAACGGATTAACGAAAACTTGTCCTTCTTCACTGCGTTAATTCTTCTCCAATTTCGTTTCATAGGCAAATTCCCTTCGTACGAAATCCTCATCCTTTTTTAAGGAAATTTTTCTCTCTCCCCTTCGTTAGATTCAATCAGAGCACCAAACTAACGAAAAATTTTCACAACCATTTTAACGAAAACGAAGGCACACGAAACCTCTGAATCTTGTCTGAATCATTCAACCACTGAATCAAGATCCAAATAAAAAAAACTTCCGTTCATTCAACAGCAACTCAACATCAAGTCTTCGTCACTTGTTATCAATCTTTCGTGATTTAGCCCCAAAATTGATTCCATAACTCAGTCCAAATCATGATTCTAAACATTCGACTGTAAAATCAACGACCATACAGGAACTCTTCGTACATCAACCCAATCGACTAAATCACCAAAAGCGAACCATTCGATTGTTAACCCAAGCACCTCGATTCCAAATCTTCGTATATCAACACAGTTCTTCACAAATCAAAATTATCGATCATCACACCAAAGGCTTCGATCCTAAACCCAGTTGACGTCAAATTGTCAATTTCCGGTACACCATTCTTCATATCAAGCCATTAACAAACATCGATTTCTTCATAAAATCAATTCTGTTATTGAATCATACGGACCCATCGACATCGTAGCTTTCGTCATCAAGAACAAGATCCATCCAACTACAAAATTAAATCCCAAATTGAACTTGAATTCACATACACAGCCTCAATACAACTTATATTGAACAATTTTAATCTCCAATACATTGAATCAGCTCCAGAATATCGGATTTGAATATTTCACAGTTTGACTTTTCAAAGTCAAAGAACCATAAACACGAAATTCATAATTCTTTTGCCCGATTTCAGATCAAAACCTTGATTAACGAACTGTTCTTCACATGATCTTCACAAAAATTTCAAAGTTTTTGAACAATTTTAACAAAACTGATTCACTTGATCATCATCGGCTTTCCATAGAAGAACCGATTCACAAAACCAGTTTAACAATCAAAAGGTATCGATTGTTAAGAATTATGAGAAGAAGATGTATCCGTATGAACTTAATTCAAGAACACTTTCGATTATAATCTGAGACAAAAGTCGTTGATGGTACAACTGGATACGTCAACGTACAATTCGATCTTTGGAACAATTGAAGACTTCCGATCTCAATCAATAATATCGGATCTTTTAAAAGAACGATTGGGCTCCAAATGATTGAAAAATGAACATTAACATTGAGATTGGGCTCAAAAAGTTTCATGAACAGTAAAGAATATTGGTTGTGGGCTCAAAATTAATAACAAGTGAATTAAAGATGGACTGGGCTTCGAAATCAAAAACTGATGAACAGTACATCGAGTACAACATTTAGATTTGAATGAATCGAATGAATTAAAACTATTATTTGGACTTGATCTTTAAACAAAATTTGTTGAATCACCAATGGGGTAAAAACGAATTAGATTCAACGAAACAAATTGATCAAAATTCAAAAACATAACGCACGAATCAATTATTAAGAGAGATCATAAGGAGAGACTCACCATAAATGCTCCAATTGTGACAAATTTTGCCAAACCGAGAATCGTTCTTCAAAAAATCACATTGATCTTTGAAGACCTGCTCTGATACCAATTGTAGTGACTAAAGAACATGGTTTGACATGCGAAATTAAAGATTGCACAATGAACATGGTGATTTGGGTGTTCAAGAGATGTATTGAATATGTATGGTGTTACAAAAAAGGACATAGATCTACATCTACATAAATAACACACACTCACACACTCAACTTTTACACCTCTCAAGCACACACACTCCGCTTCAAGCATGTCTACAGAATTATGCGAAGCATCTATTTTTAAATTTAGACGTTTGTTATCAGAAATCAAGACATTTCGTTTAGAATAGGTGATTTCACATTTATCTTTCACATGATACATTCATCGTTTGACATTACAAGCTCATGCTCTAAAGACTCGATTTTCAATTTTTTATCCTCAAAACGTAACCTAAGACGATTTAGTTCACAGTCCTTCTTCTCACTGGCTTCTATGGCAGACTCATAGGCTTTATAAATGGTGCACATATCTTTTTGGATTTTGGTCAGATAAGGTTCACAAAGAGATAAATCAAAATTATTATCAGAGATCATAGATTTTACCTGCTGAACGATGCTTCGACCAGACGGATCATTGGTGGCCATGTAGCAGTAGTGAGGTTCAGCAACATCATCTTCATCTTCTGACCCAGATGACCAATATCCTTCATCACATTCAACCGTTTGTCTTGCCATCAGACACATGTTCCTTCCAGTTACCATGTCATCATCATCTCCGGATGACCAATATCCTTCAACATCTCTTGAAACCGTTGTTACAAAGGCTTTTTCGCTTTCAGCCATCTCTTGTGCTTTTCGGACGTAGTAAGCTGAATCCTTGATTTTTGGTTTCTTCGGAGCATCATCCAGACAATCTTTAGCAAAATGGTTTGCATGTCCACACTTATGACACACAATTTTTGGCTTGTCCGATTTGGAACTCTGAGAGGGTTTCGGAGTAGAGTTTGGTTTAGTGATATTTGGTTTGTATGCAGGAGGATTTTCCGAAGTTGGTTTAGGTTTCGGAGCTGAGTATGGTTGCGAATTGTTCTGGTGAGGAGCATGGAATCGGTTTTGGTATGGTTTGTAAGAAGGATTGAAAGGACGTTTGTACTTCATTGAGAGTAGAGCGAACTCCTGTTGGAAACGGAGTTCAGAGTCCATTGCTTCGGAATCATCAACAGGATAGATTTGTGTGGGTAAGATGGGTGCGGATGTTTGAACAGATGGAATAATGGGTTTAAAGGGATCTGAAGAAGATGAGTTCGGAATGGTTGATTCGAAAGAACTGACAAGGGCAAGAGGACCTCCGGAGAGTTCCCTTATGGTTTGAGCAACATTAGACTCATGTCCTTGTAGTTCATAAAAAAGTTGATAGAGCTTCAACTTTTTCAAGGAACCATTGCTTTGGAGACAAGATTTTACATTCCCCTATCCTTTGCCAAGACTGTTTATGAATTTGAGATTGTACTCCAAAGGAGTTCGGACAATCCCATGAGCAGTCATGTTGTTGACCATGATGTGTCGAAGTCATTGATAACTAAGGTGAACGCTTGTCTTTCATATTTTCCGAACCTTCAATCAGGTCCTGAAGAGTATCCCAAATATCTTTGGCTGATTTGCACAACTTGATGTGCTCGAAGAGTGAGGGAGGAACACCAAACACCATTTTTGAGAAAGCAACTTGATCAGCATGCAGCTTCTCGATATCATCTGTAGTTAGAGGGGTTGGGCGAGCTTCATCTTCTCGCATGAGCTGAGCAGCTGCATCTCTTACAACTGTTCTTACAGGAACATGAGGACCTTCTTTGACGGATCTCCAGATTTGTTCACATTTATCTTTGGCCAGTAAAAACCTTTCCATTCTAACTTTCCAGTGATCATATTCTTCTACAACTAGTAATGGGGCACGAGTAGGGCCACCCACACTATTTGTGATTTGCATTGAAATCATTTGCTGAGGATTAGAAGCAGCCATTGAAGTTAAGATACCTTCAAGCTAAAGTGGTATATAGAAGAACTTTTATCCTTATCAAAAATGGTTGAAATACCAAGGTAATTTCAAACCAACTATAATCTAATCTTATGGATTCAAAGGACAACCACTCAAGCTCTGATACCAATTGTGAGAACAAGATCGATCTAATGCGCAGGGACAAGGTTTGAGAACTCAAACCTTGAGTGAATGCTTAAGATCAATGTCTGCTTGCTAATAAATGTTCTAGTCAAGTCTGGAAAGACCAGTCAAGTCTAAGTTAGTGTATTCAACAAATGATCAAGACATAAATGATGATTGAGAATAAATGATCAAGGTAACGCTAATAAATGAAGAACAAGAGGAATGTTTGAAATAACTTAGTAAAGTGCCAAAAGTTGAGTGAAAGATCCGTAGTTGACTTGTATTGAATACTCCTATAAATAGGAGTGAAGGTTACAACGAATTAACTAGAACACTTACATAGGACTGGACAATAGAAATGTTTCTGACATTCTAATTGTCTAAATACAACAAAAGACTAAGTCCTATGAAAAGTCACATCAATACAAAGACAAATATAATAAATGCACAAAGACAAAATAGTGTAACTCCGGATCAGCAACTATTCCGGACATGAGAGTCATTCCAGAATGCCTTCAGCTTCATATCTTCTTCTCATCTGGTCCGGATAGATTCCCGACCACTCTTCACCATTGACTCCGGAACATCTACTCTGGAACACAAGTATTTCGGAATCTGACTTAGGATTGCTAGAGGTTCACTTTCAGGTTCCAACAGATAGGCCCGTTGCGGTTTTGGATAGGAAAACTAAGGTTCTTCGTAACAAATAGGTGAAGCTAGTGAAGGTGAAATGGCAGCATCGGAAGGGATCGGAATGGACGTGGGAGTCGTAGGATGAGATGCGAGAGCATTACCCAAATCTGTTTGCGTCAGCAGACTTCGAGGATAAAGTCTAGTTCAAGTGGGGGAGATTTGTAACGCTTGATCCAGGTATTAATTATTTCAACAACATTTTTAGGGTTTTGGACTAGAACTCGACAAGTTGGGGAGCTCCAACTCGTCGTGTATGGATCTATTTGGACGTGGGGTTAAGGATTCAAATCGACGAGTTGACACTGGAAATGAAAACCTTAATTTTAAGGCATTGTACCCTATTTAATGGACTTAACTTTTAGGGTTGGCCTCCTTACCAGCCTCCCTTGCCCAGAAGAAACCCTAGATCATTTTCCCCACTTGTTCATTGAGTTTTGAGAGTATTAGAATGATTTTTGAAGGAAGTCTTGAAGAGAGAAGTAGCAAGCTTGGAGGAGTGATCTTGGATCTAGAAACTCTACATGAAAGGCTATATCTTTGAGGTATAAAGTCAGAACCTTGACATGTAGCTTATTAGATCTCATCTCTTGTAGTTTTGGCTTAGTTTGGGACTTTGACTTGAGTGTCCAAAGAAAAGAGGTTCCCAGGGGTTGAGGATGCAGATCTGGCCTCTACATGACCTCTAGAGGATTAAAGATGCAAACTTTAATGGCCTCCATGTCCCATTCATGCCATATGTTCATTGAGAAGTCTAAAATGGTCCTTATAGAGTGTTACAAGCATGCATGGATGTAAAGTTTGAAACTTTACGTGATTAAACTGTTGGGTTTTAAGCACTATAACACTCCTATGGTAAACATGAAACCCTAGATGCTTTGGATCTATGTTTTCTCTAATTATACATGCATTTTCAATTTTCAAAAGCATACATCCTAACTAGCATGCAATAGATACAATACAAAACTCATAGTTAGATGAATACCTCTTGATGTAGTTGCAGTTCTTCGCCTTAGAAAGCTTTAGCACCTCAAGTATGATGCCTCTAATGTGTCACAAACATCAAATACAAGAGGAGACTTGAGAGAATTGGCTAGTTAGCACAAAATCGATTATCACTCTCTTAGAATGAATGGGGCAACCGATTTTGGCTCTAGGGGTGCGCTTTTATGGTGTTACAAGTGCTGGGGTTTCATCCATGCAAACCCTAATGCACCATGAACCTTCATATTACTTAGGCTCCATGGGTTAAACCTCCATGGACTATCATATTGGTTTAGCACATCCTAATTAACCATGGATCATTGGCCCACACAATAAGAATCATTGATTTACTAAATCAGTCCCCGTATATTTAATTAGTCTCTTTTGATCACTAAATTAATTCCAAATTAATTCTTGATCAATACTGTTAGAACAAAGTTCTAGTAGGATCGATAGATTCTATGCAGGCAAACAATTAAAGACGTGATTATGAACACAAGATTAGCTTTAAAGATGTCGTATGATTAAAACTTTAACATCTCATAAGAGCTCGATTAAGAACTTCGACTGTAGAGGTGCTTAGGGTTACAAAACAATAATCAATGATAATCAAGAACGTTTCTAATGCATACATGCATGCACTATTTATAGTTTAACCCTACTGGATAATCTCGGATGGACAGGCCCAATCCGGATATACAAAACAAGCCCATGACGCAACACAATAATACCCAACAATCTCCCCCTTTGCATCAATGGAGCCGAAAGCTCAGTTCGGTTGAGCTACTGAAGACTTCTTGACTGTCTTGAACACCTTCGGTATGATGGCCAATAGATGATGACGAAAAGTAATGTACCACCGAAGCATGTCCGTGAAGTTCTTCTTGTCTGCATCAGAATTCTGCTTGCACCAATGAATGATACTAATAATGTGCTCTAAGAAGTCTGTGGAGAACAAATGTTTATCAACAAGAGCGAACAGAAAACGATTGGCTTCGCCTCTTGTGAACATCACAGTAAGATGTGTAGAATCAATCTGGCCCATCCTCATTTTATTCACATCTCCTGGTTTCGTTGTTAGCTTTACAGTCGATTTCTTATTCATCACTTTTGCTATCTCCTGATCCATAGCAGCAACCTCATGGATGTAAGAAGCCAAAATCCTCTTCAAATGATCCAGGATTGGCTCATATTCTTTTGGATTGGTGAGCAGAATGTTAAACAACAGGATCCAATCATGAGGACTCAATTTTGGAAGATCTGCCAGGGAAATAACTGAAACCGAGTTTGCTGATCCTCGGGTGATTTTGAAACTAACATTTATGAATTTCCCAGCAGGTGAAGGTTTCATTACCTTGATAGTAACTATCTTCTGTGCACTCCACGTCAAGTACTGAGGCTGACCGAACTTCAAATAAAAATCAATAAGTTCACGATCAACTTTTGGATGAGGGAAAGGAACTTCAACAGTCGAATCAAAACAATGAAATGTAAATGCCTTTCGTGTTATAGGCATATCGAACTGTGAATCCTTTAAATTTTCACAATCAAAAGAAGCGACAGGTTCCAGCCAGTAGACGCTTGGAAACTCTATTGCCTCCTTGATGAGTGTTTCTCTTGTCCAGAGAGGAAACAAGGCCTTTTTGCAGTTTAAGGCATCTTGTTCTTCCTTGTTCCTTCTTTCCCTCTCTTCAGCCTCCTTCGCAACCCTTAGGGTTTCATCCAATTCTCTGTCCCTTTTCTTTCTTTTTAGGGCCTCATCAATAGTCTCTTCTTCTTCTTCATCACTGTCATCATCAATCCCCTTCTTCTTTTCTTTGTTCCCGGAACCCGAAGCTTCATTACCCTTCGGTTCGGTTTTAACTGTGACTTTCGGTTGAGAAGTTTCAGTTTCAGTTTTCACAGTTGCCTTCGGTTGAGCACCTTCTCCCCCTTGTTTTGGAGGTATGAATCTCTCCGAAACACCCTTCATCTCATGTAACATTGCAAGGGCAGGAAGAAGTTTTGTAGTCAGATGATTTCGTATAGTGAGAGTAAGGATAGGATCATGAGCACCAAGAAGATTGGTAAGCATATCCTTGACATCTCCAGCACAACTTCTGAATACTACACGCTCAGTCTTCAATAATGAGATCTCCTTTTCAGCCTGAGCCAACTGCACCTTCTGAACTTCAATTGTTGAGGCTTGGTGGGCAAGATCTTCCTTTAGAGCACTCTCCTTTGCTAAATCAGCTTGGAGGGTTGAAAGATGAGAAGTTACTGAACTAAGTAGAGAAGTATTCTCATCTTGAATAGATGAACGAACCGCCTCAAACTTCGTTTGCTCCTCTTGAAGTGATTTGGATAAGGAATCCACTGAAGCATTTACCTTAGCTGCATTGGAATCAGCATGGCCTTTGAGTGATTCAAGAAATATCTGAGTACTGTGAACAAGTTCTGTAACCTCAGTAGTGGCTTTCTTGCAAGAAGAAGTGGAATCCTCAACAGCCTTCGTAGATTTGTCAATAGCCCCAGTATATTGCTCAAAAGCGGTATCTATAAAAGCTTTAAGCACAACATCATTGTATGACTTGTTGGCAGCAAGCAATTTATCGAGCTTATCTTCAATACTCTGCACTTGTTGGCGAGTGACTGGAGCCTCTTCATCATCGTCGGTAGGAAGCCGATAGGGACTGTAGTAAGTAGAGTCCAACTCATAATTATCACCACCGAGAGTGGCACCGGAATCGAATGAAGGTGAGGGTGAAAGAGGTTTAGAAGTAACTGGAGGTTCGGTTTCAGTAGTCGCCCCCGTATTAGATACGTTGACATTTACTATTGGTTCTGAGGTAGTAGTGGTAGTTGATTGGGAAATAATAGGAGGAGATAAAGGAGTTGTAGAAATAGGAATGGTACTAACTGGTGGTGGGGTGGTGGAATAGAAGTTGTTGTTGGAGATGTGGAAGGTGGGGGAATAGGAGCAACCGAAATTGGAACAGTTGTTTTTGGTGGAGATGGAGGAGGTGTTCGAACCTTATCATTAAGAGGTTCGGTTGGAGTTGGTGATCGAGGAGGTGTGTTACCTCTCGGTGATTCATGATGCTCTTCTTCATCCTCCTCATCATTGTCCGAACTGGAAGGAGAAGGACTCTTGGATTTCTTCGCCATCTTCTTAATCTTCCTTGGCTTAGAAGAATCCCCTTTTGCAGACTTTCGCTTCCTAGACTTGGCAGGCTTAGACTTATCATCCTCGGTTGTCCCTTTCTTGGTAGTAGCCCTTTTACCTCGGTTTGCAGGCTTCTCCACAGCATCCAAAGCAGCTTGCTGTTCAGGAGATAGTACTCTCGGTCCTTTGGGAGGAAGTTTGCGATAATCAGCCATCACCTTACTTTCGACTGAGACACACCTGTACATCGTCTCAGGTATGGAACCATTGTGAGGGAACTTTATGGGATCAGAAAAGATAATTTTCTTGGTGTGAAACGTAGCCACAGACGAGACTAGGGCATCCTTCATGACCGGGATCTGCAAAGAATCAATTGCCATGCGTGTGATGAGAGTCCAGAAGCGACCACACGAAATTTCAGAGTGTTGAGGCTTTGCACCACCTGTGACCAGATAATCGACCCATAGTCGAGATTTAGCCCATTATAGAGACCGTATAGAATGGTCAGAAAACCCTTGCTAGTTCCATCAGACCCACCACTCCTCTCCGCCAAACTCTAGATGAGAAGAGTAAGCAAGCCATTCCATTGGGGCGGCAAACACGATTTCTTAACCTTTATGACGGTGGTAAGAACATCAGTGTAGCCCATCTCGTAGAGCATCGAGAATAGTTGAGTAGTGGTGATAAAGTCAGGTGAGATCACAGACGAATCCACAGCAAGCTGTAACAGTGAACAAAATCTCCCTTTTGAAATCGAAGCCTTGTGAGAGAAGATTTGGAAGAAGATCCTCTCCTTGTTCTTGTCATATGAAGCAGTAGTGTAGACCTGCGATAGGAGTGACATTGGTACTGATTCCACCTGTGTTAGGGCAAGAACTAGAGGAGAATACTTCAAGCATTCAACCACATATAACATGTATGAATCATACAGAAAAGGGTTGAGTTAAATGATCATGTTCTGGTTTGGCTTGATCGAGAGCAATGAGGACGAAGCAGTTTGATCGTGAGCAGATGAAGAAGTAGCCATTATTGAGTGAAGGAAGAAGATGAACAGTTGCAAATCACCTTGTATATTGAGAGAGTTTTGTTACTGGTAAAAAAGACAAATGTAATTAGAAACCCTTTATATACCGTTGCCAGGAGAGAGAAAGAATCGTCATGATAATGATGAGGTCACTAAAACGTCGCCTGAAAAAGTGCGATGTGACAGGTTGGTTTCTCCAAGGTATACGTCAGCAGGCGTGGGTATAGGAACCGTTCAAATTCACGCGCCCAAAAGCTTATCCTGAATTCGTCGTTTGAAATTCAGCTTCACTCCAAAAATTAGGATAACCCCTGTTGCTCCAAAATGTAAACGAACCAACAGCAACCAGAATGTTGGAAAATCACAAAGAATTTTCGTGCAATAGTGTCACAAAAGATAAAAAAAAATAAAGCAAAATGTGTATAGGATGTGAGTGATGTCTATTAGAAGACATAAAGCAGATGATTCCGGGCAAGAATCGCTTCCTTCAAGGTCAAGAGAGACTTGAAGTGCTTGCGTGGTTTCCCGAGAAAATACGATCGAGTTTTTGTAAAGAAACACCGAAAGGCTTCTTTTAATTAATAGGCTAAGGGTAGTTTATCTTCAACCGAACGTCGATTCTTAACATAAGACCGAACGTTGGAAGAAGTACTTGTGAGACCAATGTGGTCTGTTGAACAAGTAGGTTGGATGTAATTTGCTGTGACTAAAGATGTGATAGAAATCTCAAAAACAAAAACAAACTGGATCTTTTTTGGGAAGAAAAGCCTTGGTGTTAGACAATTTCATAAAAGACCACTCAAAAAAATGAGATTTCATTAGGTAACCAGTAAGATCTTGAATATAATGATTCACCGTCAATTCATTGTTGGTGTTGGATTGTGGGTTTCACTCAGCACGTGGTGTACATATCTAAGATCACAAACACAGATGTTATCAACCATAAACCTCAGTGGTAAAGACCGAGAGTCTCAAGGGTTACAGTGGTGAACCGAAAGGTGATGGAGAAAGTAAGGAGGGTGGTTAATGAACCGAAAGTACCTCTGCTATATAAATATGACAAAGCAGAAAACTCTTAACTCCTGTGAGAAGAGTAAGGTAGCTCTGGACAGGAGTGGATTTTAACAGCCTGATTGGGAAGAAACGATAGGTATAGATCGAATCATGAAGGCCTAGCTCTTAGACTTAGAGGCTTCGGTCGACATGCAGCAGCATGCTTCTAGGGACTCTTAACTAGTTCATATGGAAAGAATCATACCTGCCTTAGCTGCAAATTCTGTTGTACTGATATACTTGGGACCTAATTAGAAGAACAAGAAAACAAACACACCACACAAACAAAACAAACAAAACAAAACAAAAAAAACGTGTAGAAAAATATTTTTGGAGTTTTGAGATTTTCTGAAAAACAGAAAAATAAAAAACATAAAAAAAATTTGGATTTTTGAAATTTTCTGAAAAATAATAAAAACAGAGAAATAAAATATTTTATTTTTGATTTTTTAAGTTTTCTGAAAAATAATAAAAACAGAAAAATAAATTAACACAAAACACTCTCTTTAAAAAAAATAGAGAAAGAAAAACACTTAAAAGAATAAACAAAGTGTACAACCGAAACCAAATCTTAAAAGAATGAAGCGAAATAAGCCGAGCGTTCGGTTCATTTCGGTTCCTTAAAATTCCGGAGCCGAAATAGACCGAGTGTTCGGTTCATTTCGGTTCCTGAAAATTATGGAGCCGAAATAGACCGAGCGTTCGGTTCATTTCGGTTCCCGAAAAATCCGGAACCAAAATAGACCGAGCGTTCGCTCTATTTCGCTTGTCTAATTTTTAGAGAGAGATTTGAGGATTCGGTACCGACTCTGCTTCCATCATTCCCAAACCTTGTAAAATTTTATTGAAGCTTGCTTCCGGTAAGGCTTTAGTGAATATGTCAGCCAGTTGACCAGAGGACCGAACGAAATGTACTTCCACGTTCCCATCTTCTACATGGTCCTTGATGAAATGATATCTAAGTGCAATATGCTTAGTCTTTGAGTGTTGCACTGGATTGTGACATATTCTTATCGCACTTTATGAGTCACAATAGAGTGGAATCTTCTTCATACTTAGCCCATAGTCTCTTAGTTGGCTTTGTATCCATATTACTTGAGAGGTACAGGATGCTGCAGCTATGTACTCAGCTTCGGCTGTGAAAGTGACACACAGGTTTGTTTCTTGGACTGCCAGCTAACAAGTTTACCGTCAAGGAATTGGCATCCACCAGTTGTGCACTTTCGGTCCAGACCACATCCTCCAAGATCAGCATCAGAAAAAGCTTGAATAAAGAATCCAGATCTAGCAGGGTACCAAAGACCGAGAGACTAGGTTTGCTTCAGGTAACGGAAAATATTTTTCACTGCCACCATGTGAGGTTCTCTTGGATTTGCTTGAAACCTGGCACAATAACAGACATAAAACATAATCTCCGGTCTACTAGTTGTTAGATACATAAGGGACCCTATCATTTGACGATATAGTGTTATGTCAACAGCAGGTTTTTCCAGAGATGGTGTTAACTTAGTGTCAAATGCCATAGGAACCTTCACTTTCGAATCTCCCGTCATACCGAATTTTGCCAGCAAAGTTCTTTGTGTAGGCCTCCTGATTGATAAATATACCTTCTGGTCCCTGTCTAATATTCAAACCAAGGAAAAAATTAATCGGACCCATTGCGATCATTTCAAATTTAGTCTCCATCAACTTCCTGAATTCAGCCGTTAAGCTAGGATTCGTGGAGCCGAAGCTGATATCATCGACATAAATTGAACTATCATTAGATGTTCGCCTTCTTTCTTTCGGAAGAAGGTTGGGTCAACTTAACCTTGCTTAAATTTCGACATTTTCAGAAAGCGAGTTAAAGTTTCATACCAGGCCCTCGGTGCTTGCTTCAAACCATATACAGCTTTATCCAGCACATAGCAATGATCAGGGAATTTCTCGTTCACGAACCCAGGTGGTTGCTCAACATACACCGTTTCTTCTAGTTCTCCATTCAAGAAAGCGCATTTTACATCCATTTGGAAAACTTCGAAGTTTTTATGAGCAACATATGCCAGAAAAATTCTAACTGATTCCAACCTTGCTACAGAAGTGAAGGTTTCCTCATAATATATCCCTTCCTCTTGGCAATATCCTTTCACCACTAACCGAGCCTTGTTGCGAATGACGTTCCCCTCTTTTTCCAATTTATTCCTGAAGACCCATTTCAAGCCAACCACTGAAGCATCCTTTGGTGTGGGAATCAACCTCCAAACTCGATTTCATTCGAACTCATGGAGTTCATCTTGCATTGCTTGTACCCAATCAGAATGATCAAGTGCAGCATTAACTGTTTTCGGTTCGACTTTGGAGACAAACGAATTGAACATACAGAATTCAACATTAGAAAATAATGCAGTTTGTTTCGCTTTCAGTTGAGAACGTGTGAGAACTCGCTCAGATGATTCACCAATGATTTGTGCTTTGGGATGATCCTTGGTCCATTTAGTTAGAGGAGGGTAATTAGGGTCATATGCTGGATCCAATTCTACATTTACTTCCTCTTCATGTTCTGATTGATCACCTTCGTCAGTTGTATTCTCTTTCTCCCCCTCAAATGGCGAAGTGTATCCCTTGTCAGATCCAGAGTTTTCCTCCTCTGTGGGAGTTGGATTCTCTCCCTCGATTGGACTATTATTGGGTGGGTTTGGAGTTATATGCTCCCCCTCGCCTGGACCTTTATGAGTTGGGGACGGGATTGGATTCTCCTGCTCGAAAGACATATCGGTTGTCTTTGGTGCTGATGAACTCTCCCCCTTGAACATGGAGCTGTTGTTTGGAGGGTCAGTTGAGGGTTTACCACCAGTTGGTTTATGAGGTTCACGTTCCATTTCTTTGGCAGCTTCATCTATGATATTTTTGAGATTGTCGATTTTGTTGTCTGCTGCTTTCGCCTCTGAGTGTGCAGCTTTCTCTGGTTCATCAAATAGCCGAATGTACTCTTCAAACAAGTTGGATATAGGAACCGAGACTTGTCCTGATTCAGGAAATATTTCCCCTAAGGCACTTTCGCTCCTTTGAACTTTCTTCATGTAATTATCGTCAAAGGTTACATAATATGTTTCTTCAATTCGTTTGGAGTGTTTGTTCAAAACTCTGTATGCCTTTGAAGTGAGTGAATAACCAAGAAAAATTCCCGCATCTGCTTTGACGTCAAACTTGTTTCGGTTCTCTTTTGAATTAAAGATGAAACACCTTGAACCGAACACGTGGAAAATTTTGACGTTGGGCTTTCGATTGTTCAGAATCTCATATGGAGTGATTGAGAATCTTTTGTTGAGCAAGGATCGGTTCTGAGTGTAGCACGCGGTTGCAACTGCATCAACCTAGAAGTATAGCGGTAGAGAAGCGAAGGTTAGCATGGTTCTGGCTGCCTCACATAAAGAACGGTTGCGTCTTTCAACAATTCCGTTCTGTTGTGGTGTATAGGGGCCCGAAAAGTTGTGAGAGATCCCCTTGTCAGCCAAAAAATACTCAAGTTATTTATTCTTGAATTCCAGCCCATTGTCGCTTCTAATGTTTCTCACCAGCTTTCGCAGCTGCACTTCCACTTGCTTGATGAACGTCTTCAACTTGGGAGTTGCGTCTGATTTCCATTTAAGAAAGAAAACCCAGGTGAAGCGTGAAAAATCATCTACTATGACGAGAATGAACTTACTACCACCGAAGCTTTCGCTAGCCAAAGGTCCACATAAGTCAATGTGCAGAAGTTCAAGAGCTTCAACAATCTTTGTATTGATTCGTGTAGGATGACTCTTTCTGCTTTGTTTGCCCATCTCACACGCTGCACACAGATGTTCCTTATCAAACTTGAGAAGAGGAAGGCCTCAAACGTGATCACTAAGCACCAACTTATTAATGTCTTTGAAGTTCAGGTGCGATAGGCGTCGATGCCACAACCAGCTTTCATCAGTGTTCGCCTCTGATACCAATTGTTAGAACAAAGTTCTAGTAGGATCGATAGATTCTATGCAGGAAAACAATTAAAGACGTAATTATGAACACAATATTAGCTTTAAAGATGTCGTATGATTAAAACTTTAACACCTCAGAAGAGCTCGATTAAGAACTTCGACTGTAGAGGTGCTTAGGGTTACAAAACAATAATCAATGATAATCAAGAACGTTTCTAATGCATACATGCATGCACTATTTATAGTTTAACCCTATTGGATAATCTCAGATGGACAGGCCCAATCCGGATATACAAAACAAGCCCATGACGCAACACAATAATACCCAACAAATACTAATTAAATAATATGATTTCTCAATTAATATATTATACTTATAATATATTAATAAATCATAAATAACCTTATTTTCAAAAGTCCATCCTATCAAATTGCACTGGTGAAGGCAACCCAAAAGGACCATGCTACAATCAGGTCAAGTACATCCTAGTTATAGTTATGGGCTTAGACACCTAATCCAACATTCTCTCACTTGGATAACTCTAATAACTATAACTGCCAATGCAACTTCAGAACCTGATTAGCAATCGTAGCTTTCAAAAGCCGTTGTCGAACTCTGACCTAGTCAGTGATGCGTCCTTTAGATAAGGGATCATATATTCCCCTATTCTTCAATATATCATGTGGACAAATACATGGAACAAAGTCATACTTATTGTCCTGCAGTTTGTTTCCCGATTTCCGATTTGTCTGACATAGAACATAATTGAACACATTAATTTAGTTCTGACCGGGCCCGGAACATAAGTCAAAACAAAATCATCGAGGGGCCCAAGATATCGCTTTTAATCCTCTTAGGATAAAAGGAATAGATAAAATTCGACATTATATGCTTGTACTAACTACTCATTAACTCATGCACAACGATACGTTTTATAACATCAAGTTACTGATGCGTTTTTGTATCATCAATGCATAACCAATTTGTAGTCAACAACTCATATATCTTGGTTTGAAGACTATATGATATTATCGTCTCACAATCACTCGTGATAAATTCCATGAAGTGATTCAGGTGAGCATGGGTTTAATCCAATACTCAAATCTTATTTCAGGAGCACTCATGAACGTTGTAGCATACTTTTGCTGTTGTCTAACGCCTTAGACAATCTACAAGCCAATTCATGACAGTCTAACCTCATAACCTACTTCCAAAGTATGATCGACTGTGGATAGTTTGAATAATCTTATTATTCTGGAAGTCAAAACATGCAAAAGTGAAACGATAGTAAATAATTGACACAAGACAGTAACTTTACTTATAAATAAAACTCCTTTTATTCAATCATCAAATGTCAATTACAATTTAGCTATTACAAGTTTCCAAATATCTAATCACTAAAACTAATATCGTCCGTTAGCCCAATGCCCCTTGCATGTTGCAAGTACATAACCCTACTCAGTCCCTTCGTGAGGGGATCTGTTGGGCTCTCCTCTGACGATATCCTCTTCACCACGAGGTGTCCTTCTTCTACTTGATGTATTATGAAGTGGTACTTTCTGTCGATATGAGTGGATCTACCATGATCTCTTGGTTCCTTGGTTAAGGCAACCGCCCCTTCATTATCGCAGAAAACTTCCACAGTCTCCTTTATGGATGACACAACTCCAATGTCTCCGATGAAGTTTTTCAACCATATCGCCTCTTTCTATGCTTCTCTCGCTGCTATGTACTCTGATTCACACGTTGAATCAGCCACAGTCTCCTGCTTGGAACTTTTCCATGTTACTGCTCCTTTTTTTAGGGTAGACACCCAGCCCGACTGAGAGCGCGAATTATCTCTGTCGGTCTGAAAACTGGTATCACAATACCCTGTCACTCTCAAGTCATCACTCCCACCGAGGGTAAGAACCCAATCCTTAATCCTCCGCAGGTACTTAAGAATGTTCTTTACTGCAGTCCAGTGAGCTCTACCAGGATTCCCTTGATATCTACTGACCATGCTCAAAGCAAAGGCCACATCAGGGCGAGTAAAAGTCATAGCATACATGATCGAGCCAACTGCGAAAGCATATGGAACTCGACTCATCTCTGCTATCTCAGCCTCTGTACTCGGATTCTGAGTCTTACTCGGTTTGGTATTGCTTTGGATAGGTAAGTCACCTTTCTTGGAGTTCTCCATGCTGAAACGCTTCAACACCTTGTCCAAGTAGGTACTTTGACTAAGTCATATTAGTATTCTACTACTGTTTCTCAATATCCTTATCCCTAGGATATAGGCAGCTTCTCCAAGATCCTTCATAGCAAAACACTTCCCAATCCAGGACTTCACTTCCTGCAAGGTTGGGATGTCGTTTCCTATGAGTAGTATGTCATCAATATACAATACCAGAAAGCTAACTATACTCCCACTAGCTTTGACATATACGCAGGACTCATCTTCGCTTCTCGAAAAACCAAACTATTTGACTTTCTCATCAAAACAAAGATTTCATCTGCGAGATGCTTGTTTCAATCCATAGATGGATTTCTCAAGCTTACACACTCTATTTGGGTACTTTGCATTGAAAAAACCCTCTGGCTGACACATGTAAACATCTTCAGCCAACTTTCCATTAAGGAAAGCGGTTTTGACATCTATTTGCTATATCTCATAGTCATGAAATGCAGCTATGGCTAGCATAACCCTTATAGATTTAATCTTGGCTACTGGTGAGAAGGTCTCATCATATTTAACTCCCTGAGTTTGAGTAAAGCCCTTCGCAACCAGTCGCACCTTATATGTGTGTACTTTCCCATCCATGTCGATCTTCTTCTTGAAGATCCATTTGCACCCGACTGTCTTGCGACCTGGTACATTGTCAACCAAGTTCCAAAATTGATTGTCATACATGGACTGAATCTCGCTGTCCATTGCCTCTTTCCATTTAGCATACTCGGGGCCTGCCATGGCTTCCTTGTAGTTAGATGGTTCATCCAAATTTACCAGTGTGATATCACTGATAAACGTATCACCTTCAGTAGTAATATGAAAGCCATAAAACTCAGGTGTCATCCTAACTCGAGAGGAACATCGAAGAGGTAATCATTCGTCAATAGGTTCAACAGGAGTTTCCTCCTCGGTTTAAGTACCAATGTTTGAGGTTCCTTCATCACTTAACTCTTGAAGCTCTTTAAGATCAATTTGCCTCCCACTATCCTCTTGGCATATGAGTTCTCTCTCTCGAAAGGCTCCTATCCTTGAAACGAAGACAACATTTTCACTCGGTCTGTAGAAGAGATATCCAAAGGATTTCTGTGGGTAGACAATGAAAATACATCGCTCACTGCAAGGTTCGAGCTTGTCGTCAGTCTCTCGTCTTACGAAAGCCTCGCAACCCCAAACCTTGATGTGATCTAACGAGGGAACCTTCCCTGTCCACATCTCGTGAGGTGTTTTGGCAACCTTCTTAGTAGGGACTAGATTAATTATATGAGCAGCAGTCTCTAAAGCATACCCCAAGAATAAGATAGGTAACGAAGTTCGACTCATCATGGAACGAACCATATCCAACAAGGTTCGGTTGCGCCTCTCAGCCACACCATTTAACTGCGGTTTCCTGGGTGACATCAACTATGAAACAATTCCACATTCCTTATGATAGTCGTAGAACTCGATACTATGATACTCTCCTCCTCAATCGGATCGTAATATCTTTATCTTCCTGCCCAAATGATTCTCCACTTCTTGTTTAAAATCTTTGAACTTTTCAAAAGTTTCTGACTTATGCTTGATAAAGTAAATATACCCATATCTACTATAATCATCAGTAAAAGTCACATAGAAGCGGTTAGCATCCCTTGTGGCGGTTCTGAAGGGTCCGCACATATAAGTGTGTATGAGATCCAACAGACCTTCACCCCCTTCGCAAGTGTCATCCGATTTCAAGTCGAATGACTCCAAGGCTCCATCCTTTTGGAGTTGGGCTATGCGCTTCTTGTTGACATGTCCAAGACGACAATGCCACAAGCATGCTTTGTCCAAAACATTGGGTGAATCAATATTCAACACATTATTTCCTAGGTTATTTACAACCATCACAGTTTCATAAATACCATTACAAGGTAATGCTTCAAAATAAAATACACCATTATAATAAGCATTAATACTACCAATTTCATTATTAAAAGAAAAGGTAAAACCTTGTTTATACAAACTGTGAAAGGAAATAATATTTCTCGTCATATCTGACAAGTAACAACAATTATCAAATCTAAATTTAACCCACTACTAAGCAATAAAGAGTAAACTCCAATCTTGGTCACATGCGACACTTTCCTATTCCCCATGATTAATTTTATCTTCCCGTGCTCCACATCCCTACTTCCTTTTAGTCCATGCATATCAGAACAAATATGAATACCACAACCTGTATCAAGGACCCAAGAATTAGCATGTGATCAGTTATTAGACAGAATAGTGTAAATACCTGCGAAGGTGGGCTTTATCTTCCCATCCTTAACGTCCTGCAAGTATTTGGGGCAGTTTCGTTTCCAGTGCCCTTTTTCATGACAATGGAAGCACTCTGCTTCCTTTGGATTGGTAGAGAGATTAGCATAACCATCTTTGGTCCCACTGGACGAGGATCCATCAAGAGACTTTCCCTTGCGGCTCTTAGAAGGAGCCTTCCTCTTCTTCCCTTTCCCATGTCCGATTGCCAGAACAGGGGCAGCAGCAGTAGGAGTAGGTACAACCGACTTTCCTTTCAAGTTGCTTTCTGTAGTTCTTAGAAGGCCTTGAAGCTTTCTAAGAGTGACCTCCTCCTTGTTCATATGATAGGTCATACAGAACTGATCATAACAAGAAGGCAACGAATGTAGGATGATGTCAATGGTCAACTCTTCATCGAAGTTCACATTTAACTTCAGCAAGCGGTCCACAAATCTCTGCATCTTCTGCAAGTGGTCTGTGATAGACTCTCCATCCTTCATTTTGGTTGTGATCATGGAGGCAATGATCTCATACCTTTCCTGCCGAGCACTTTGATGGTACCTTTCTATCAAATCTTGGTGCATTTCGAAGGGCCAGAAGTCCTCATAGGACTTTTGAAGCTCAGCAGTCATGGTAGCAATCATAATGCACGACACCTTTGTCGCGTCCCTCTCATAAACCCTGTATTCCTCGATTTGTTCGGGATTAGCAGTTTGTTCCTTAATCTCCTTCAGCTCTTTATCCAGGACATATTCTTTGTCCTTATAGCGAAGGGCCATACGAATGTTTCTTATCCAATCGTTAAAGTTTGACCCATCGAAGATAGTCCTCCCAACCAAATTCATGAGGGAGAATGAGCTAGAAGGGTTGGATCCTGAAGCATTGTTTGTGATAGACATCTGAAAAGAAAAAAGAACAAAGTTTAGATTAGATGAGAATCCTTAATATAACACCCAAATGAAATATTAATGCTAGGACCCAACACAATATTTTACAATTCGGAAGAGGGATGTCGTAATCCAATTGCAAAATATTTGAAGGTAGGTAAATGACGATTTACCAATTTCCACCATGAAAAACGAAATTGATTATTAAGCTTTAATTGGACTGAAATTCCTAGATTCTTTTGAGATTCATTGAACTTTTCAATGGCATGTTTAAATCTCGATTGTGCCCTTCAAGTTTGTGACTGGGATGCCAAGGATCACAAAAAAGGTGTGAATAACCATGCATATGTACTTGGTACTCCTAATGTTACAAATCACCTAATCAATGTGTCGGTTAACCACACACGCTCAATTGATCTATGATTAACATCAAACTACCCTTTGCCACCCTTTTCAGTCCCAGATTAGTGTGTCGGTTAACCACACACGCTCCACTAATGACTTAACAAGGCGCAAAGTGCAATTTCATGGAATAGCACCATTTTCACATTTTTCCTAAAGTAACTAAGATTGGGAATTTAATAAAAGTTTAGTTACTTTATAATTATCATTATACTTATAACAAGAATTAATGTCCTATCCTACCCGTTCGGCTAACGACCCTCCACCAGTCAAGGAAGCGGTGGGTGAGAGTGGACACTCATTAAACCACCATTTTATAGGCAGTAACCTTATACCCCCTTATAGACCGGCTTCGTGAATGAGGCCTACTAACGGTAAAACTGGCTTGTATTATATATATATATATATATATATATATATATATATATATATATATATATTATTAAACTTTTAATATTATAATAGTATAAGGGTTGAATTTTAAACTTTTAAAATTCTAAGGTTTGAAATTAAATGTTTCATTAGTGAGACTTCACAAATTCCAAAACTTGAGGGCAAGTTTTGTAACTCTCAAAACTTTTGGTTTCCATAACTTATGAGTTTTTAATGTTCATGAATGAGACTTTTCATATAACTTGAGGACAAGTTACAAAAACTCACTTCAAGAACAACTTAGATCAATTTTAACTAATCACATTATCATATAATATATTGTTGATCTAATCTAACTCATATATCAAGGCAATTCATATCAAATAATACAAATAATTACTTAATTATCTTAAATTTTGACAATTGTCCTTTAATTGGATGAGGATCATCATTACCAAATCAGAAAATACATTTTTTATGATTACAAAACAATTTATGGTAATGATCATAGTCCAATTCTGGCCAAGAACTCGAATTTATGCAAACATAAGCCTCTACTCGACGAGTGCATGAACATGACTCATCGAGTTGCCCTTTTAATGATTGGACTCGTCGAGTCAACCAGTGGACTCGGCGAGTTCATCAGTCAGAGGCCAAAAAATCGATTTTTTCAGCTTTGAAAATTAACAAGCATAAAATATAACATAAAACATTCCTAGTCTCTGATACCACTGTTGGGTTTTAAGCACTATAACACTCCTATGGTGCACATGCAACCCTAGATGTTTTGGATATATGTTTTCTCTAATTATACATGCATTTTCAATTTTCCAAAGCATACATCCTAACTAGCATGCAATAGAGGATATACAATACAAAACCCATAGTTAGATGAATACCTCTTGATGTAGTTGTAGTTCTTGGGCTTAGAAAGCTTTAGCACCTCAAGTGTGATGCCTCTAATGTGTCACAAACACCAAATGCAAGAGGAGACTTGAGAGAATAGGCTAGTTAGCAAAAAATCGATTATCACTCTCTTAGAATGAATGAGGCAACCGATTTTGGCTCTAGGGGTGTGCTTTTATAGTGTTACAAATGCTAGGGTTTCATCCATGCAAACCCTAATGCACCATGAACCTTCATATTACTTAGGCTCCATGGGTTAAACCTCCATGGACTATCCATGGACTATCATATTGGTTTATCCCATCCTAATTAACCATGGATCATTGGCCCACACTATAAGAATCATTGATTTACTTAATCAGTCCCCGTATATTTAATTAGTCTCTTTTGAACACTAAATTAATTCCAAATTAATTATTGATCAATACTAATTAAATAATATGATTTCTCAATTAATATATTCTACTTATAACATATTAATAAATCATAAATAACCTTATTCTCAAAAGTCCATCCTATCAAATTGCACTGGTGAAGGCAACCCAAAAGGACCATGCAACAATCGGGTCAAGTACATTCCAGTTATAGTTATGGGCTTAGACACCTAATCCAACATAGACTACCTTAGGACCTCAGATCTGTAATTTGGAATGTTGAAGTAAGGATTTAGGGGCTTATTGGGTCAAGACCCTCCTTAAGGGAACTAGGGTTTGGGTTTTAAGCTTATTAGATGATCCTTAAGGGTAAAGTTGGAAACTTTACCCTTCTAGGAATCTCTAAGGATGAGGATCTGAGGTTTGGAACCCTTCGATTCAAGAAAAAGGGCTTAGTATATTAAGTGGGTTGGCAGACTGAAGAAGTCGACGAGTTCATAGGTGAACTCAGCGAGTTGGGTTGGGGTTACCCCGATTCTATTGGAAAACGGAGGGACTCGACGAGTTGTCGGAACACTCGATGAGTTGGATCACAATATCGTGATTCTGACTTTGGGATGGAATCGACGAGTAACTCGATGAGTCAGGTCAACTCGGAGCGTTGACTTTGACTTTGACTTTGACCAGGGTTGACTTTTAAGGGTTTGAAGGGTTGAGTTGTATCTAAGGGATTGTTTATGATTTGGAAATCGACAGAGCTCATACTCGGAGCTTATACCTATTCAGCTACAGTTCGCATTTGAGGTGAGTCTCATCACCACACCAATGGGTCGAAGGCATCAAGGTCGGACCATTATGTGATATGTGGTATACTAGTTGTTTGGTGATATGTGATATGCGAATTGTCCTCATGATACTTTCATGGAAGGCCCCGGGGGGTTCCCATGGCAGTAGGCTAAGACCATGTGGGGGTTCCCATGGCATTCGGTGTAAGACCCTGGAGGGTTTCCATGGCATCCTAGTATGTTTGCATGTTTAGATCGTATGACATTTCTTTTGGTTAGCTAAGACCATGTGGGGGTTCCCATGGCATCTAGTGAATACCATGTGGGGGTTCCCATGGCAGTAGGATAAGACCATGTGGAGGTTCCAATGGCACCCAGTGTAAGACCTTGGAGGGTTTCCATGGCATCCTTATATGTTTGTATGTGTGGCTTATGTGGCTTATATGGCTTATATGGTTTATGCGATTATGTGGGGTATGTTATGGGGAACTCACTAAGCATTAGCTTACAGTTTGTCGATTGTTTCGGGTACTTCAAGATCTAAGGGCAAGAGCCTGACATGATGGCGCGGCATGCACTCTATGGCATTCTATTTGGGACACTCTTATATTATGGATAATTTTTCTGATGCTATGGATTTTAAAAACAAATGTGATTGGAATTTTATATTTTATGGAAATGATTTTGTTATTTAAAATGAAAAATTTTATCGGAAATTTGGGCTGTTACACGTTAGTGGAGCGCGTGTGGCTAACCGGCACACTAATGGGGGACTAATAAAGAGTGGTAGTGGGTGTCTCAAAAATTATCGTTGATTAATGGAGCGTGTGTGGCTAACCGGCACATTAAAACGAGATGATAAATGACATCGCGAGTAGCAAGCTAATTTGCATGGTTATTCACGTCTCGTTTGTGATCCTCGGCATCCCAGTCACAAAAGTGAGAGCATAATCTACGATTAAACATGGCATTAATTAGATTCAATGCATCTGAAAATATCTAGGAGTTTCATAAGATTGAAAATGGTAAAAGCCTTACCTACATAAAATAGATTCGAATTTGATTACGACATCCCTCTTCAAAGTTCGAATCGAAAATATGGATCCTAGCCTTAATTTAAATTTGTGGCTTAATAATTAAGGATTAAAATCAACTAACTTAAATTCTCTTATCTCCATCTTTAAGATGTCAAGTCAAGACAACAATGGTCTTCCTTATTCTTGTGGAAATGGTTTTCCTCTCTCTTCAAAAGATGATCTTCCACTTTCAGATCAATGTGAAAACGTTTTCTCTTCTTCCGAAAATGGTGGAACTGGACGCCATGCTTCTTCAACTCTTCCTCCTCCTCCTCCAGTGACTCTCTACACGTCACGTTCTCCTCGAGTCAAAAGATACGAAATTACTCAATCCCTATTGGCATGTAAACATCGAGATGGAAATTTTGTGTGTGCGCAGGTTCTCGAAATGAATTTGCACATCGACAAACTGGATAGAATGGGTGTCGTTTTCCCAAGGGAGCAAGCCATTGGTTTGGTTCTCCTTTCGCTTCCTGAGTCATATAGTCAGTTCGTTGAGAACTTTTATATGAGCGACCACGACGTGACCCTAATTGATCTAACACATATTTTGATTGTTGCTGAAGTAGAAATGCTTAAGAGCACAAGTGAAGCAAAGTGTTTAAAGGATCTGATTCCAACATTTTCTTGGACATTAACAATGGTGGTCCAGAAAAGATTTCTCTTCCCAATGGAAAGGGATCGGCCAAGGTCAAACCGTTTGATCGTATGGTAAAGAGAAAGGCTAGTCCTGATATAGTTCCATGTGCTACCCTAAAAAGTCCATATGTTTCTATTGCAAATTGAAGGGACATTGGTTGCGAAGCTGCCCAGACTATCTGAAAGATCTTAGAGATGGTAAAGTCATGTCGTGTGACTTTACTTCAGGTACATCCATTATCTAACTCCATTATCTTAACAAGTTCTTATTCATAGACTCCTAACACATGATGTGATGATCACATTTTGATGGTATTTCAGGATCTAAAAGAAAGAAGAAACCTTAAGAAGAATGAGCTAATTCTGATCGTGAGAGATGGATTTCAGTCACATGGTTCGATGATCAGAATTTGGAGTTGCTGCTTAGGAGTTATGATAATTTAATAAATTGCTTAGGAAATGTCTAGAAACATTGTTTTTCGTTTATGCATTGTAAGGACAAGTTCCAAATTTTCGTTTATTATCGATAAATGTGAAATTTTGGTTTATATAGTTGGTTTACTTTATATTTCCTTACAATGGCATTTATGAAAGTGTTGGTTGCATTTCTATTATTGACAATGTTAATTGTGGATTTATTTCTTGTTATATCGCTTGTGGTAATGTCATAATTGACTAAATGATAAAGAATTCTCATCACCCAAGTTTCAATTGGATAGAAACTTGGAGTCATGCAATTCGAATTGTGTGATGTATGAAATTCTTGATCGTTGGAAGATTATGACTAATTTATTGATCACATGTTTATGTGAGTCAAAGTGAAGGACTAATAGATCTAGTACATGTTGATATGGACTATTCAGATCCACCACAAAGGATGATAACTCTATTCGTCATAATTTACTGATGTTTCATGGTTGTGTTTATAAGATTAAACATAGTTCTGATGCTTTGAAAAGTCTCAAAGAGTAGCAGAACGAATAAGAAGAATCTATTAGGTGGAAAGATAAAAGTTTCTCCATTCTAAAAGGAAAGGAGAATACTTTAGTATCGTGTTTTGTGAGCATCTGAATGATTTTGGAACTATATCACAATTGATCCTCGAAGAACATCTTAGTGCAATTGTTTGACTAAGAAGAGGAATCGGATATTGTTGAAATGGTTCAATCAAGACATGAGTCACACTTCGTTTTCCAATCAAGTTTTAGATCCATGCTCTAGTTACTTCGAATCGTATCTTGAAACTTATTTCATACTAAGTAGGTTAATTAACAGCTCGTGAAATGTGGAGTAATAATGATTTCTTACTCTAGAACATTTGGAATTGGAAATTGTGATGTTTATGTTAAAACAAAGGATAAACTAAGACCAATTCATAAAGTGTTTCTTGTCGAGAATCCATGCTAACTTTTGAATATTTGTTTTTTGATCTTCAAGGAATGTTCCTTGAGAGAGAAAATTATATGTCAAGAAGTCAGTGGGAGTCTTAATGATCTTGAAGAGTTTCAGGAGTCAATCAAGAATAAACCTTTTAGTTACTAGTAGCACGCGACCTAAGGTTGACAACCTATCATGTTAAGTTGATGCATTCTTGTTTTTCTATTCACCTTCCAGTTGAGGTGGCAATACATATGAGTTTTATGTTTCTTATGTGACTACAAAAGCTAAAGCACGTTGTTCAGTGAAATTACATTGATATGGGTGAGTTGCTTAACAACACGGAAGCACTAGTAGGCCCTTGTGCTACCAGATGGCAAGAAATTAAGAATAAGTAAAGTTCAGTCCATGAAATGAAAGCTGAATTTGAATTTGGTTTTTTCCTAAACCTTATCTTATGATTGTAGGTTGGAAATGATAGATTCACATGGATGGTAACATGTACACCATAAAATCTAGGTAGCAAAAAGTTTTCGCTTAATTCATGAAAATGATCATGAGGAAACACTTTCTCTAGTAGATTTTAAAAATCTGATAAATATCATTATGGTTAGTAGTTGTGATAACCGCATTCACTAATTCGCAATATGATTACATCATCCCTTTTCATAGTTCCAATTGTGAGAAATGGCAAGGAATTCTTTGAACTTTCAGGACATATGGTTGTAAGTTCTGAAAGGGTTTAAACACACATATATGCTATCTAATGAAGGTGTATAAGCTTAAGAAGTCTAGATATAGACTTATCAAAGCATCACGTATCAGAAATCTATACTTTAGTAAGGAACTCAAGAGTATTCATTTCTAGAAGTCCAGTTGATTTCTGGGTACATGTCAAAGCTAGTGGGAGCATAATTGTTATGAAAGTGAAAGCATAATTGCTATGCTAGTGGGAGCATAATTATTATGGTAGTATTGCAAGATCACAATACTATTTGTAGGAAACAAAGTCTACAAATTTGCAAGTTGTAAAGTTTCAAATCTAAAAGTTTAGATTACATAGTTTAATAGAACTTGGTCATGAACATATATGAATATCATGTTGAAATGATTCAACATAGGACATTCGATTTATGGAAATATTATAGCAAGATACTGAACAAATATCAGGTCCTTATGATTCGAGTCCCATATGCTTCGGATATAGGATCGATTATATATATGTTATAATATTCACTTTTTTTTATTTTTCCAAATGCCTTGGGCTTTGAGAAAAAAAAGGACTAGAAGTTTGTGTGACTAAAGTTGAACAACTGTAAAGAAAATTCTGAGGTTACACCAAAGGATTGGTTGCTTGTGGAAAGTTGGAAGTATAATAATGCTTGAATGACCATAGTGACATGTTTTAGAATGGGATGATTCTTGATCAAAATTGATGGTCATATGGGAATATGGAAATGTTTCCATAGTGGGAGTTGATTATTAAAATCTACATGTGAGTTAGAAACTTTAATGCAAGAAAGGTGTTCAAGGAGTGTACCTTGAATTTGAGACTTCATTACCATGGAATTGTTTTTACTAACAAAGTTCCAATGGAATATTCTGTAACATCGTTGGCTAAGTCTATGTGACTTTGAAACCTCGACATCACAGAAGGTTAATGCATGTAAGGTTGGAATTCTAACACATTTAGTAGTGACAAGAATTTGGAATTGTGAAATGAGCATCATTGGAATAGTGTCCAGTCGATCTGTTCGCAAACGAACGACCATAGAAGAGACATAGTATGCATGTTTATAACATGTCATGGTTGATGTTTAATTCAAGTGTTTAGTTGATTACTCGAAACATTATACAATGAATAAAGTCTAATTAATATGGTGATTAAATAATAAGAGTTTTATTTATATTTAATAGTTTTGAGACCATAGTTAATTAGGTTATTATTGTGTTTGACTTTGCATGTTTTACTTCCTGAATAATTTGATTATTCGAAATTCCACAATCGATCGTACTTTTGGAAATAAGTAGTGAAATAAGATTGTCGTGAACTGGATTGTATATTGTCTATGGAGATTAGACATGGCAATAGTTTTGCTGCAATGTTCATGAGTATTTAGAAAATGGGGATTTTGAGTATTGGATAAACCCACGCTCAGAGAATTACTTCATGGATTCTATCACGAGTAATTCTGAGACGATAATATCTTATACTCTTAAAACAGAGATATATGAGTTGTTTTTTACAAGTCAGTTGTGCATTGATAATACGTAAATGCATCAGTAACTTGATGTTATAAAATGTATTGTTGTGCATGACTTAATGTGTAAACAGTACACGCATATAAGTCAAAGTTTATTCGTTCCTTTTTCCCTAATGGGAAAAGCGATATCTTTAGGTCCCTCGATGATTTGATGTCAACATATGAAGTGCTTGGCCAATCCTGGACTAAATTGATGTATTCAATCAGTAGTCTGAATTCAGTCGTCATAAATCAGAAATCGGGAAACAAAACTTGGACAATGAGATTGATTATAATCCATGTATCATGTCCTTACGATATCTTGTATAACAAAGGAATATTTGATCACTTATTTAAGGACACGTAAGTGATTGGTTCAGAGTTCGACAACAGCTTTTGGAAGCTACAATATGATGATCAGTTTGGAAGTTATACTGGCAATTATAGTTACAGACTTATCCAAGTGGGAGACTGTTGGATTAGGTGTCTAAGCCCATAACTGTAATTGATATATACTTGAATTGATAGTAGCATGGTCCTTTTGGGTTGCCCTCAAACCTGGAAAATGAATAAGAAAGCTTTTAGAGTGAGAGAAATTGATTTGTTAATTTATTATATGGTTAATAAATTAATTAGAAATCAAAATAAATAATTTGATAATATATTATGAGAATAATATATTAATTGGAAATAGTATTATTTAATTAATCATTAATCAGAAATTAATTAAAATTAATTTTAGGATTAATTGGATTAATTAAAAGTAGGAGGAGAAAAGATGACAGTGTTCAATAGTTGAACATTGAGAAATTCTAGAATCTCCCATAAGGAGGAGACGAAATATTGAATCCTTCTAAGGTTTCCTTAGGCTCTAAGGGTGCCTTAGATGCCTTAGGGAGGAAGCTAAGGGATTAGGGTTATCTTTGAGATACCTACCTTATCCAACACGTTCCTAGACTCCTATATAAACCCCTAATGGTTTGATATTTCGTTGATACTCTTTCATAGAGGTTGAGGCTGAAACTCTTCTCCTATTCTCTCTCTCTCTCTCTCTCTCTCTCTCTCTCTCTCTCTTCAAGCTCCTTGGTTGCTAGGGTTTGGGTGTAAACCATTAGAGGAGCCACACTTGTGGCTCTTGCTTCCAAGAGTCTTTCAAGAAGGAGTTCAAGATTTTTTACTATAACAATCTTTAAGGTTATTTTTTCTTATATTATGAATTAGTTTGTTCATAGAAAAGTTTTGTAGATTAGCCATTCATAGTAGGTTGCTATATGTGAAAGACATAGATCCAATTAGGTTGCATGTGCCCTAATTATTTGAATTGTTTAAATGTTTTCCACTTAGAGCATTGTAGTTTTAACCCTAATAACCCATCAGTTTCACATCAAGGTTTTGGAAGAGCCTACAAGAAGAAATGGGTAGAAAGTTGTGTTTAAGTACAACCAACCATCCACAGACTGATGGTCAGAGCGAAAGGACAATTCAAACACTGGAAGATATGTTGAGAGCATGTACCCTAGAACTTCAAGGTATCTGGGATGAGCATCAACCCATGGTAGAGTTTTTCGACAACAATAGTTACCATTCGAGCATTAAGATGGCACCTTATAAAGCCTTGTACAGACAGAAGTGTTGTATGTCGTCTTGTTGGCTTGAGGCTAGAGAAAAGCAGTTTATGGGTCCCGAAATAGTCCATCAGACTGCTGAAAAGCTAAACGTGATTAAAGAAAGGATATTAGCTACTCAAGATCGCCAAAAGAGCAATGCTGACAAGAAGCGATGACTAATGACTTTTGAAGTTGGATATTTGGTATTGCTCAAAGTCTCACCGTGGAAGGGACTCATAAGATTTGGAAAGAGACGAAAGTTGTGTCCAAGATTTATTGGACCCTTCAAAGTTCTTCAGAGGATTGGAACCAGGCTTACAAGCTGGAATTACTAGAAGAACTAGATAGTATTCATAACACTTTCCATGTGTGTTATTTGAGGAAGTTCACGGGATAAGTTACCGATATAATTCCACTTTCAGAGTTAAGGATTGACGAAGATAAGTGTAACACCGTAAATTTTCAAACAAATTTTTCAATTTTAAAATCACAATAAACTCATATATTGTATTTCACAAAACCACATGTATCTCAAAATGTCAACATCAAAACCATAATAAAATTAAATCTCAGGATCCTCAATATAGTCGGGACAAGTGTGTACAATCAAGTCGGCGCCTTCCTGCGGTCCTGAGAAGTACCTGAACCACATCACATATACCACGGTAAGCACGAAGCTTAGTGAGTTCCCCAAAATACCACATACACAAAATAATAAGCCTCTCATGGCTATAACTCGGCATGGACCCTCCAGTCTCATGCTACTCAGTGTGGATCCTCCAGTCATGTGTCTCAGTGAGGACCCTCAGGTCTCACAGCTCGGTTTGGACCCTCCGGTCCTGTCTCAGTGGGAATCCTCCGGTCCCACAACCGGGTTGGACCCTCTGGTCCTATCTCAGTAAAACATAGAATAAAGCATATATATATATATATATATATATATATATATATATATATATATATATATATATATATATATCACACAGACAAAATGCATAATATCTCATAACTCAAATAAACACATAAGACCCTCCGGTCACACATGATTACCACTCATGATAAGTATAGTGAGAAAACTCACCTCGTAAGTAGGCTAAGAAAATGTGTACCCCTCGAACACGAATCACCAAAAGTCTAGCCTACATGTAACAAGCATCTCTAATTAACACTTAAGATCATAATTTCAAATAAATCGTCGATCCTCGGAAGTGGATAACGGTTTTTGACCATCAACTTGTTCAACAACTAGTAATAAATGCACATCCGGTGTGAACCATCATTTTTCTTGAAAAAAAGGATCGGAGCTCCCTGCGGTGAGCTACTCGGTCTGATGAACCCTTTCCCCAGCAACTCCTGGAGCTGTGAGGATAACTCTTGCATCTCTGGTGGCGCAAGGCGATAGGGTGCCTTGGCAGTAGGCGCCGCACCCTAAATCGAATCAATTCAAAACTCCACATGCCTCTCGGGAGGCACACCCGGCAACTCCTCGGGGAAAACATCTGGAAACTCGCACACTACCGGAACCTCGAAGATAGAACTCGATCTCTCTGTAACAACCCGCGTATCCATCAGGTATGCCAGAAAACCCATACAACCCTGCTGTAAACTCTGTCTCGCTCTGGCAGCAGAGCAGAAGGCTGATCAAGATCTAGTACCCTCGCCATACACCATAAGTACTCCCCCACTAGGGTCTCGTATAGTCACTAACTGACGCTCACAGTCGATGACAGCTCTGAACCGACTCAACCAATCCATGCCCACTATGACATAGACGTTACCCATCGCGATCGATACCAGGTCTATCGGAAACTCGACACCGAAAATCTCTATTACACATCCTCGAAATACATCAATAGCGAAAACCCCATGCTTGTCGCCTATAGAAACTCTCAGAGGTCCACTCAACACCTCTCGCTCGACACTAATGTGACTACTAAAAGCTACGGACATGAAAGATCGACTCGCACCCGAGTCAAACAACACCATAGCAGGTACAGAACTCATAAGAAAAGTACCTATACACAGCACAATATAAGAATAAACAATCATAAATAAAATAAATAAGGAAATACATACCAGCAACAACATCAGGCGCAACGCAGACCTCCTCCGCTGTCAGCTGAAATGTTCTCCCACGAGCCCTCGGAGGCTCAGCCTTCCCTGGCTGGCCATCAGTAACACGTAAAGAAGCAGGTGTGGTAGTCTAGGCTGATCCCTGTGTAAGCTGAGGACATCCAGCCTTCCGATGGTCGGTCTGGTTGCAATGAAAGCAAACAGAAAATCCCTTGGGGTAGTGCCTCGCCAAGTGCCCCTCCTTGCCGCATTTGTAGCAAATACCTGCCCGGCAAGATCCATCGTGGGTCTTGCCGCACTTGCTACAAGAGCGGCCCCTATGCCCTCCAGTCCTCGAATCAGCGGGCTTAGCCCGCTTAGCCGCTGACTGCGACTGTGTCGGTCTCCTATCTCTCTCCTGCTGTTCTCCCTCTTCCATGGTCTGAATCTCCAACTCAATCTCCCTCCTCTTGGCATTGGTCTGCAACTCAGCCAATGTCCGATAAGACGATTTCGCCACGAACTCCCGAATATCCCTCCTCAAACTGCTCAAGTACCGGCTCACACGTGCCTGCTCAGTGGACACGTGCTCAGGGCAAAACATCGCCCTCTCATGGAACATCCTAATAATCTCAGTCACCAGCTCTGTCTTCTGCTTGAGAGACAGAAACTCCTGCGCCAAACGTTCCCTCTCGACCTAGGGAACATACTCATCTCAAAAAAAAACTTGGTGAACCTCTCCCAAGTCACTGCAGCATGATCTGCAGGGGTAAAATCAGTCGTCACAAACTTCCGCCAATCCTTCACTCCCAAGCGAAGCTGGTTCAGGGCGAACCGGACTCTCAGATGCTTTGGGCATGAACAAGTATAAAAGCACCCCTCAATATCAACGATCCATCTCATAGTAGCAATCAGATCATGTGTCCCATCGAACTCTGGTGGCTTCGTGTTGCTGAACTCCCGAAATAGCAAGGAGTCACCTCCTTGTGGCCTAGCAGCGGCGACAGCTGCAGTGGCGGCAGCAGCAGCAGCCTCAGTGACAGCAGCGTATCGCTCATCAAACATCTCAATCAGGGTGGTCTTAATAGACCCAAACATCTCAGTAATCTCCGTTTGAATAGCTGCGGCTACCTCCTCATGAATCATCATGTGAATCTTATCATCACTAGTCCCACTGCCTCCAGGGTTGTGGCGTGTACCCACCATGATGTCTCTGAAACACAACACAAAAATCATCAGAGACTCGCTCGAGCATACTCACACTCGATCACTCACTCCTACTCGTTCCTTAGTTTCCTAAGGATTCTTACTTGGGTTGCATACAGATCTGGTGCTTTCAGTAGTACGGGCCCAATACTACCTTCCACACCCCGCCTGTAGTCGGCCCACGTCCTCCTCCTAGGATTCTAATTCACAAGTACTCTATCTCTCACGAATATCAGACTACTCTCTTAGTAGGCTACTCACATGCTCATTTAGGTATCTCTTCCTAGATTATCTCCCGACTCAGAACTCAGCACATACTCAGAGCAAATAACAGATAACACTGATCAAAAGCATCTACTAGGCTAAGGCATCACAAATCAGACAACTCTAGCCCTAGAATATGAAATACCTAACCTACTCTCTAGCATGCATCTCTATATCACATAAGTATCTCATGAATATCTCGAAAAGTAAACAGTTAAGGGTATTTTGGGAAACCACCGTTTGGACTCTGGCTTATTGTACACACTGCTCCTTCTCGTTTTCTCGTGAAATCTCTTACTTGGTTTAGAAAAATCATTTCTTTTGAAACATTTTCTCAAATCCTCAGTTTGAGTCCAGACATACCCGAAGGTGCATCCGAATCCCTCAAACCAAGGCTCTGATACCAACTTGTAACACCGTAAATTTTCAAACAAAATTTTCAATTTTAAAATCACAATAAACTCATATATTGTATTTCACAAAACCACATGTATCTCAAAATGTCAACATCAAAACCATAATAAAATCAAATCCCAGGATCCTCAATATAGTCTCGAACAAGTGTGTACAATCAAACTGTCGCCTTCTCGTGGTCCTGAGAAGTACCTGAAACACATCACACATAACACGGTAAGCACGAATCTTAGTGAGTTCCCCAAAATATCACATACACAAAATAATAAGCCTCCCATGGCTATAACTCGGCATGGACCCTCCAGTCTCATGCTACTCAATGTGGACCCTCCTGTCATGTGTCTCAGTGAGGACCCTCCGGTCTCACAGCTCTGTTTGGACCCTCCGGTCCTGTCTCAGTGAGAACCCACCGATCCCACAACTCGGGTTAGACCCTCTGGTCCTATCTCAGTAAAACACAGAATAAAGCATATATATATCACACAGACAAAATGCATAATATCTCATAACTAAAATAAACATATAAGACCCTCCGGTCACACATAGATACCACTCATGGTAAGTATAGTGAGAAAACTCACCTCGTAAGTAGGCTAAGAATATGTGTACCCCTCCAACACGAATCACCAAAAGTCTAGCCTACATGTAACAAGCATCTCTAATTAACACTTAAGATCATAATTTCAAATAACCCATGATAGTCCTTCCTTAGCTCCTAGGATGAGTCAAAGACCATTTTACCCCTCCATGGTCTCCATAAGTCCTGCCTCGACCAAACCCTAAGGTCAACAAAAGTCAACACTCGAGTCAACTGTCCATGTTGACCTGACTCACCGAGTGCACCTATGTGACTCGCCGAGTCCCCATTGTTCCTCAAAACATCGCGAAAACCCAACTTAACTCGTCGAGTCGTCTCTTCGACTCGCCGAGTTACCCTTATCCATACTCATCGGGGAAAACCCTAGCCGACTCGTCGAGTCGGCTCATCGACTCAGTGAATCCATTCAAACTCATTTCTCATTCAGATGATTTCAAGGTAGAAAACCTTCCCAAACTCTAGATCTAAACTCTAAAGGCTTGTTTATCATGTAAAGCCACAAGCTTTACGTCCATGCATGGCACTTTGGGCTTGAAATGCCAAGAACATGCTTTATCAAGGGGTTTTCACTCAAAATCTCTATTATGGCTGAATAAAGCAAGGACCTTTAGACTCTAGGGGCCTCTCAAGGTCCAGATCTGATGTCCAAGTCTCTATATGGACTCAACACACTCAAAGTCCCAAAATAAGATGGAAAAAGCCATAAACTCCAATAATATGAGATCTACCCAAACTAAAGAGAAAGGTATAAACTTTATACCTTTTTACAGAAGCCCTTGGATGAATAGCAACAGATCTAACAGCCTCATCTTATTCCTTGCTTGAAATCCTTCTCTTCTCCTCCAAAGATGCACCAAGATACGCAATATTAGCTAACACTCTCTCTATTAGCTAAAAGGGCGATTAGGGTTTCTCTCAGTGAAGGTAAGCAGCTGATGAGCCGCAAATGAGGCTATAAGTGCCTTTAAATAGACCCCAAACCTGGGGATTCATGGTTTCACTTCACAGCGTCTACTCGGCAAGTCGACTCTCTGACTCGTCGAGTAGATCATTAATCCCATGTGGCACATCGCGACTCTACTCGACGAGTTGTAGCACCAACTCGTCGAGTTGCTCAATATCCCTCAAAAATAAATAAATAAACAATATACCTGGAAGTCCGGATGTTACAATAAGAGGTTAATCGAAGAGACCGAAGCGATTCTTGACCGTAATACAAAGAAGTTGTGACGCAAGATGGTCGAATTAGTGCTAGTGCGATGGAAGCATTCGAATGGGCCGAACCTTACCCTAGAGATAGAAAGTGACACGATGAGTCGCTATCTAATTCTGTTTTCTAATGCATGAGTCCGGGACGGAATCATCCTAAGGGGGAGAGAATTGTAACGCCCACATTTTTCGCTAGGCATTAATAAGATGATGTAATACTTAGGGTCAAATCAGCAAGTGTCACAAAGACAACTATCATCCTACAAACATAATCAAGTGGGCTGACATTGGTGCCTTCAACCCACGAGTACAGTGAAGAGACTCATCTGAACTATTCAACAGAAGCCCAACAGCTACCTCAGCAACAGAACATCCAACCCAAGCCTCCTAAATCCAAACCAAAACCAATCCTTAGCGAAATGCTCAATTATACTCAAGTTTGACCAAAAGTCAAACTTGTTAAAAATTCAATGGTCAAAGTCAACGTCAAAGTTGCCAATCAACATACCTCCATGTCGTGGCCTTCGTTGGCCACGTTGTGGGAATAAAATGCCAAAACAGTTACTAATCCCCCAGTCGACATGTCGTGGCAGCCTAAGGCCACACCGTGGGGAATGGTCTGAACAACTCCAAACCTTAAATCTGATCCTTTCCAAGGTCTTAATGGAAAAGTTATGTAACTTTATCCACTAGTAAATTCCAAACCACCAAGATCTAGACTTTAAGTCTTAAAGGGACCCAAAATGCATTTTTCTCAACTTAATTCATTAAGTCTAAGTCTCCAACTTTCAGATTTGGATCATCAAGATGTCTAGATGGATAAAGTTTACAACTTTATCCATAATAATGCGACAATCTTCCAAGTTCTAAACTTTAGTACACCAAAATGACCTAAAGGACCAAGGTAACTTGCATGGATAAAAAGGAAGGCGAAATATCTTAACTTTCCTAGATCCATAGGGTCCAAGAAACATTCCAAACTGATCAAAATATATTGGAGTACACTCAACTCCAAGATCACTCATAAAATGGACCAAAAGTGCCAAACCCCCCCCCCCCAAATAACAAGATCTAATGAACTAGATAGCAAGACTGGAATTTTATACTCACAATGGTCTAGAAATGTAGTGTCTTTGATGGATCCAACCTTGAAGCATCATTCCTTGCAACCAAAAGAACCTTCTTGATATTTAAGCTCCATCAAAATTACATAAAAAGCATCCAAAAGAGGAGGGAGGATAAAGGAGAAACTTAAATCTTGAAGGTGGAGGCTAGGGTTTCTCCCAAGGGGTCCTAGAGGTGGTGGAGGCTGATAAAATGCCCAAAAATGCAGAACATCAAGCTTAAATACGTTTAAACCCCTAAAATAATGGGCTTGCGCCTGACAGATTGTCACGCTGTGGGCTCTGACCCCCATGTTGTGACCACGACTTTTCATCCAAATCCACCTCAACTTCAAACAGCCATAACTTCTTCGTTTCAACTCTGTTTTCGGTGATCTTTATATCCACGGAAAGGTATTAACGATTCCCACACTTCTAATCTAGTTAATTTTGGCTTAACACATGTCGAACTAAAAAACATAATCCATGCAAGAAGACTAACATATAATTTTTCACATTTTACCCTTTGGCTCCACAATACAAACCAAGGGCTTAGATCATATAACCGATATTATCAACATCCAATAGGGTCTAAACCATCTTCCCTTGAAGCCCAAGGCCTTTACTTGATCCATTTATTTCCTATAATCGCAAAATAAGAAACCTCTCGAAACAGGGTGTTATAAATGTAGCTCTTTACATGAAGATTTTATTCTAAACTAATGATTTCATATACATTCTTAGTTCTTCTAAAGTACTCTTAGAATGTTCCTATAGTTATCTAGTGACTTAACCATGTCTCTAATCTGTATCTTATGATATGCTCACAGCATGATCATATACCAGCTCTTATGTATAACATGGCATAAATGATGGATTCATTTTCCAAGCAAATCGAATATAAATCATTTCAGCTAGTTCAAACCTATGAGCTAGGTTCTTTTAAGGTTGGCTCAAACTTAGTGTCATGTGACAATGTCAAGGTTCCTTCAAAGGAAACTTCTATCTAGATCCCTTTTCAAGATACTGTCAATATATGCATAAAGATATAAAACTTTTAACATTCATTTTATATATCTCTATAGATTTTACATTCCAAGAATGTATCTTGTCCTTCCTAAGTCTTTTATCTTAGAAACACATCCCGAGTCAAGGTGAAAAAGCCTAGCATGGTCAGAATGTAATTTATCATGAATAATTATGTCTCATTCATACAAAATTAGAAATATCACTGTGCTCCCACTAGTTCTTAGTAAACACACATGTTCTATTCATTTTTTATATAAAATAAAACCTTGTTGTTTTATATTAAAATGATGATTGAAACCTTGAGATGTTTTCTTTATATCCACAAGCGAATCTCAAGATTTACACATTTTGTTAGGATAACATGGATTAAGAAAACCTACAGGCTAATCTATATAGATATCTTTTAGTAGATGTCTATTAAGAAAAGCGGTCTTTCTTGAAATCTATTTGCTATATCTCATATTAAAAATACAAATTTATTGTAAATAGTATCCTTATTTAATCTAATCATAGCTACTTGTGAAAAAGGTTTTGTCATTGTCAATGTTATGAGCATGATCAGGACCATAGCCAATGACATGAGTATGAGAAAATCATTTTATAACAAGTCTTGCTTTAAATGTGTATAGTTATCCATGTCATGTATTCTTTCTAGAAGAATCACTTACTCCCTTTAGTCTTGATATAGGGAGAAAGTTTAATCAAGACCATACTTGATTATTATACATGGCCAAATTAGATATCATGTTCATGACTCTAAGTCATTTATCAGATTCGAGATCTGATATAACATTTTGGTAGTTGATGGATTTTCCAGAAACCATCAAGAAGAGCTCATCAATGAGAGATTCCACATTTCTCATTTCATAGATGATTTATATCATTAATGAGAATAATTTGTGTTTGTGAATAGTTTTTATTCAATTTTAACAATCCTTTGTTAAAACTAGTGTCAATTGTTACTACATCAAGATATGGTTCTTGAGCTGCTTCAAGTTCCATGTGCCTCTCACTTGCCTTGTCATTAGAAGTTTGTTCTCTACTAACTTAGCTTTCATAGGAATAAGAGAGATTATTATTGTGGGTTTGCATATCATATTATAAGCCACATTTAGTGTATTATATAAATATGTATTTAGTAGATTTTGGGTTTAGAAGTTTTAGTACAACATAGGCTTTAAATCCATAAAACATTTAGATAAGATGGGGATGGAGCATTTCCATACAAAATCTTTTAGAGAAAATGTTTTATCTACTTATTTGTTGGTATTTGTACTCAAGTTACAATTGATAGTGTTCTAGGTGTTATCCTAAGGAAATAAAAGGAGGATATTTCTATCAATCAGAAAGTAAATCATACTCGGTAAGATTAAATTCATTGTTTATTATCATTAAGGCTTTAAATAGTTCTTACTGGTTTGTATCTCAAATTTATATTTGAAAGCTTCAACAAATATTTCATAATTATGCTTTACCATGTAAAATATAATTATAACTACTATACTTGTTAATAAAGTTGATTTGGTATCTTCTGCTAAATCTTAGACATTCATTAGAAAGGAAGTCATACACCACATTGTATAGTTTCTTAATAATTATTTTCTCTACTACTTAGTAAAAATATCATTAGGAATGTTTTATATATAAATAAGATTCACATAAGTCAAATAAACTACATATTTGCCTTCAAATATCCCTTTCTTGAAGTTGGAATATGTGAATGTCATTTATATAATAAAGATAACAATGTCAAAGATGAGTTTGATTTAAAACAATTTTAAGTCAAAAGTACTTTTCATATAGAACTTGTTATTTATAAGACATTGATATTTACTTTATAACTCTTATTAAGAGATCTAGTCTCATAAAAAGAATTTTAATCATTTCCGAATACGAAGTTGATCGTTATGAAAAACGATTCAAGTAATAATCAATCATTCATAAATTAAAATAACTAAGACATATATTTAGACAAGCTAAATTAAAACATACATTGTTCCCAAAAAACATGTTTTTTTATATTACAAGTACATTATGTTCCTAACATAATTAATAAACTAAACTCCGAGAGTGTAGTTCCAACTTGGTTGTGCTCAGCTGGTTACTCTTCTGTAAATATCTACAAGCCATTTACAAATATTGGAATAACATTTAAGCACCAAGTGCTTAGTGTTATATGAAAAGTGTGAGTTCTATCTAATAGATACTTGAAGTACCAGTCTCTTCCATACTTTCTTTCCGGATAAGAGGAGCAGTTCCTCTTCCAGTATCTAGTTTCTCCACAAAAGAAACAAGATCTCTCTATGTGGGCCTTATTGGACTTCTTGGGCTTAAAGGTGTTTAGTCCATAAAATATGGGCCTCATAGATCACACAAGGTGACTCTTTTATACTTGCACTATTCCAATGTTTGAACTGGTTTAAAACAAAAATATCATTGTATTAATTGGAATATTGCTTAACCTATTTATATATATATATATATATATATATATATATATATATATATATATATATATATATTATTCAAGACTTCCTGGAAGTTAGGATTAACTATTCCTAGTTTGATGTTAGAAGTATCTTTAGCATCACAGTGATGCCTTTACTAGGTGTCATGTTTAGGTTTATTACTCAAGGCAGGTTGTTAAGGAATAGGACCTTGAAGTGTAAACAATTTCATATCTCTCACGAGATTGTCTCTAAAGACATGAACCATTCATTGAAGTTGTATATATTGAATGTTATTGTTTCATTAAGTCGTTAAAGAAAAAGACAATTCATGGTAATGAGAATGGATTGTTTAACTACAAAATTTTAACAAAATTCATTTAGTATTTTCAGCATTTAAACTCTTTAATAATTAATACCCTTTTAGTTTCCAAAAACATTAATTATCAAAGTCTAGGATCTAAGTTGCAAAAAAATAAATGGATAAGTATACTTTATCCCATCCATTTGAATCCAATATATCTATTATCAATTATATCTTACTATAATTCATATATGTATGGGATCGCTAATAACAAATTTAATTAGACATGTTTGATCTCATTTATGCATCAGATATCTCTTGCTTAGGTATCCTTTATCACAAAAGATTTTCGATCAAATCATCCAATTTGAAAAACTTGTGTAATCGGCCTATAACTTGCTTATAGAAATCACGAATACACCCCGGTCGTCCAAAGATAACACTAAGCGGTTAGGTATCCTTTATCTCACTAGTGCATACAAGAGATGTGTGAGTGTTCTTTAAAATGGATTGCACATATTTGAGGTTTGAAAGGGTCTATTTATGTTTTATAATTCTAGTTTTAAAAACATATGATATCATGATAATTGCATGCATCCAATTAATCATGGTATCGATTTTCCAAAAAATCACACGTAAGGTTCAAATATAAAATACGGTTTTATATTTTGACGCGGTTCAATTTTAACGATAATATCTAATACTAACTTTGAGTTTGAGCCATATAGAACCTTATTTATTACTTAATAAAACTTCATTTTATTATTAATATTTTGGAGTTTGAATAAGTTATAAAATCACCATTTAAGACTTATAATTTTACAATTTTAAAATTTGCCGTTGTTAATGTTTTAATAAAACCGGTTTTTATTTTAAAGTTATAACTTGTTACATCTCATGTTCTCATTTTGTAAATTGAAAACCAAACTCCATGTAATTTTTATTTTGTCCAAAAAATAGTCTGAGTTAGTAAAAATCTAAATTATCAATCATACAAAGTATTTACTTAAAAAATATATAACACAAGCATGCATTTAACATAAACAAGCCTTGATCTAGTTAACACTTTTGTGAGCCAACACAAAAGTGTTAAGTCCTTCCTAAGGGACAAAGGGACCAAATATTACAACTTGTTTTTCATGTGATCTTCAAGCTCCCACTTGCAATGACAACCAAATTTGTTGTAATTTTATAAAGATTTTATAAAATTTATGAACTTCTATAAAATATTCATAAAACCATGGGTCTCAATAGTTTTTCAAGAAATGGCCTCCATCTTCATCTTGTTACATATTATATAAAATAAATCTAGTGTAAAACTAATTTATTACATAAAAATAACAAGAATAAAAACTAGATACTTTTATTACATACTTTATGAATAAAAGAATATTACAAACCATTTTTAACCAAATCACACAAACAACAACACAAATGGTCCAAGGATTTTGTATGCACTCTAAAATACATATAAACATAAAACGACCTTTGTTTTTCTAAGACAACTTTAAGTGAAAAAAAATACATGTAAGTTTTTGTCACATAAAATAACAATTAAGAGGTTGTCAAAGAAAATATGTATGAAATTATTTTTATACAAAAACAAGTTATCCATATTCTCCAAAAACTAAGATTTCCAAAAATCATAAATCTAACGAAACTTACAAGGTGGCGCCTGATACCAGTTGTTGGGTTTTTATTTCAAAATTAGTTTCAAAAACTAGTAAAAATGGCAATTGGAAGACATCAAGATTTCAAAAATAACATAACAAATTATACCCACCAATGATCATCTTGCACGTTGTAGAAAGATTAAATCACCAACTAAAGAAGGGATGAATAAATAATAACCTTTGTAGTTCTTTGGGTCCTCTTGGGAGGCTTGGAAGTTGATGGAGAATGTAGAACTTTAGAGACACTAACAATGACTCAACTTGATGTAGATGCTAATCCATAAACTCTTAATCTCTTAAGATTTATGTTCATATCAAAACAAGAACATAAGAAGAGAAAAGGAGATGCAAGTAATCTTCAAAACAATTAATAAACAGAGAGTGTATGCATATTCTCTCCATGTTACGGCTTTCATGTCACAAAGAAAGAAGCCAAAAAGAAAGCCTTTAAGCCAAAACTATTAACCATTAGGTCTTGATACTTTAAGCCTTTTCCCATGCCTCTAAAGCCTATTATTAAAGCCATGCTTCTAAAACATGTACCTTATAATCAGTGGCGGAGCCAGGGTCAAAGTAAAGGGGTATCCCAAACTGATGGGTTCGGTTTCTCGGTTTTCCAAACTCAATTACGGGTTTAAACCCAAACCCATTCGAAAGTTTAACTTACTGAGAATTGAGAAGCTTGTATTGCTTATATAACAGATGTATAGGAGCTATGTTTCATGTTATGGCGATGTGGGACAATTTTAGAATTATAAGAAATAAGCAACGAGTTAAAGGGATATAGGATAGAAACTGATAAACAAAATAAAATATGTAGAGACCCATTTTTATAACGAACGGTGAATGTGGAAGTAAGATATCTCGAGATTAATTGTGTTTTTGTAAGTATGAACACGAAGAACATATTATGAGTTCGTTGAAGAAGACTAAGAACAAGAGAGAAAAATAATAATATTCATGAAGAACATGGTGGGAGAGAAACTCTCCCTGGGTGGGAGAACCCACCAACTTTCTCTCTCTAGAGATTACATGCTAGAAAAGTGCAATAGTAATACTACATAAAAAGTGACCACCTCTCCCTTTATATATGAGGGAGAGTAAATACACCTAAAATACAATAAGGGAAAATACAACCTAATAAACACTCATTATTTGTGGAGCATTTCCATGCACCAACATTCTCTCCCTATTTTTGATAACCAATGACGTAGAGACTCATTTTTATAACGAACGGTGAGTGCGGAAGAAGGATATCTCGAGATTAATCGTGTTTTTGTAAGTATGAACACGAAGAACATATTATGAGTTCATGAAAAAGACTAAGAACAAAGAGAGAATATGTAATGCCCGTGTTTCTAGGCTAGGCATTAATATTGACATTATAGTCTAGGTTAACCTTTGTAACTCATTTTGAAGAAATGAAAAGGAATTATGTGAATATTATGTGTTTTATGTGTTTTATGCTTAATTATTAGGGTTTAATTAATTAAGAATAAAAATAAGTGTCAAAATTAAATTTTAGATAAAGCCGATATCTATTCAGAAACTTGTAGTGGGCGTGACAAGGATTACAGATATATAAAGAATGCCGAAATCCGAGTTATAACGAAGAAGTTATGACCTGTCGAAGTTTCGCGACAAACCGGCACGGGGCCGAATGTCATAAAAAGTGAGTTTTCGATAAACTACTTTTTGGCCTTAGTGATCTAAACGAAACTCGTAGTGTTCGTTAAACCGAGAGTAAGTATAAAAAGAACGCCCAAATCTGACTTCGTATGACGAAGTTATGATTTTTCGAAGTTTCAGCTTAGCAGTAGACAGCTAAAAACTCGAATTTTAGATCGAGTGATTTTTAGCCGACACGACCTAAACGAGAATCGAAGGTCTCGTTATTAGTAGCACAACGGTAAAAAGTCTGACGAAAACGGACGTCGGATGAAGAAGTTATGAATTTTTAACGGATTTCCTGTCCCGGTCTGTTAAAAATAATAATATAAAAATTAAAGTCAAAATTAGCCGACGAAGTCTAAACGAAAGTTGTAGAGTGTAATTTTACCTACGCGTGCAAATAAAGAACGTAAAAAACGGAGCTCGTATGCGAAAGTTATGGATTTTAGAAGTTTTTGCACAAAAATCAAGAAAATTCGCATAGTCACGTTGTTGCCACGTCACCCTCGCTTAGATTGTGCCACATGTCCAAAATTGGTGAGTCATGCGAGCCACGTGTCCGAGCTGCTGAGTCATCCGATCTCGTGGGCTGATCCGAAGGGGTCCACTAGGAGTCTGACGCGTGTCCTATTGCACGTGACCGAGCCCTCGCATGAAGCCACGGACACACCCTACTTCGGACTAGACATCGGTCCAGTAAGAAGAGGGCAGCAGCCCCTTCGCACGCGCAGACCATGTGCGAGCCATGTGCTGCGCACCCTCGCCTGCGGACCCCACCACCTGAACCGACTTCGGACCCTATAAATAGAAGGGGTATGCGAGCCTTCCCGGTTACTTTTGGAGTTTTGCCATTTTGAGCCCCTTTCTTCATATTTTCTTCATCTTAACATCCCCCAAAGCCCCGTTATCGATCATAACCCCCGGAATACGCCACGAAGAGCCCATGAAGCCCGGAAAATTTGTCTTTTCGGTTTCGAAGCCCGACCCTCGCAGAGCCCGGTTTCTGAATAAAACTCCCGGTTTTATTAGAAACGAACGTTTTAGGAAACGAATTGCTGCCCGATTTTCATCAAAACATGTGAGTGTATAGTCACTTTCATTTTACACATATATATGAAGTATTTACCTTATAATACGTGCTATGTGTAAATATATTAATTGTTTATTTGAGGTGACTGTTGAGTTGATGTTTTATACAAGTTTTAAACTGTATAAGTATTTTTATCTACAAATATGTTGGGTAGAACATGGGTAGATAGTGATGTGTGATAAAATAAAAGTGATGAGAGGCCTCGATGTGATTTGTGATTCAGTCATCTAGCGGAGTTTGGATGACGACCACGGACTTTCTAGACAGTCCACTGGGAAACATTAGCAGGTCCGCAACCTGTAGGTGTTAATGAACTAGAGTGTTCATTCGCTGTACTCCATCCCCCTCATGGTTGCCTTTAGGACATGTATGGCTGAGGAAACCCCTTAGCAGTAGTGTCCATCCCGATGATATTCTTTAGGCTAGGTCCCTTGTGAAAAGTGTTTAGGGACGTAAAGTAAGGATAACAGGAACGAGTAATCAGGGTTATTGTTGATTGGTGAACTTAATAAGTTTATTATTAATGTGGGTTGAAAACCCTATATGCTCACCAAGCTCCCAAGCCTGACCCACTCAGTTTTTTTATGATTACAGGTAGTGGACCCAGAGCATAGTCGGAGGATGACGTGAGATTTTTGGATTATAGGCCAGTAGTTGTAAATAACTGTAGTAAGGCTTATAATGTCTTGTTTATGCTTTTGATCTGTATCGGAACATGACATCCCGAGGTTTTGATATATATGGAAAATATATACCTTCTTAATGAAGGGTTTTGATAAACTTTTATCAAATTTTGTATTGGGGACCAATTCCGCAACATCTTTTAAAAAGATTTCTCTGATTTTACTTTAAAAGCATAAATTAAATCGGTCTTTTCTGGCCGAGAAATTAGGGGATGTCACAGAATAATATTGATATTCATGAAGACCATGGTGGGAGAGAAACTCTCCCTGGGTGGGAGAACCCACCAGCTTTCTCTCTCTCTAAAGATTACATGCTAGAAAAGTTCAATAGTAATACTACATAAAAAGTGACCACCTCTCCCTTTATATATGAAGGAGAGTAAATACACCTAAAATACAATAAGGGAAAATACAACCTAATAAACACTCATTATTTGTGGAGCATTTCCATGCACCAACATTCTCTCCCTAAATGCTTACAAATGATGAGAGATCCAATAAGTGATACAAGGCTATAATACAGTAATCCGACTAGCAAGTGTGGTAATAAAATGAAATCAAGTGCTGAAATGTCTCTGAAACTCTGAAGTGTCTGTGAAGTCTGAAACTGGCCATGAATCTCTGAAATGAAGGTCTTCGGCTTCAAAGCACAACCAATGAAGCAGAAAAAATAAGATCCAAATCTTCAAACCAGTCATAATCACCCGAAGAAGGAGGTCACCATGAGCAAGTAGAAGATCCAATAAAAGAAACACTTCGGCTTCAAAAGTCTGAAAAACATCTCGAGTTCTCGAATCATAATACACCGAAATTCTTCAAAGAATAACCTGCTAAAAATGTGAAGCATCCATAAAATGAAGTCCGGATAAAAATAATGTGAGTCCAAAAACATGGTCTAGCAATGCTGAAAAATTGATCCAAGGACCAAAAATAAGTGCCACATCACATTGCCAAACTAATCTTCATCTTCAACATATCACAAATCCAAACTAGTGAAACCATAAAATCTGAACCAGATGCGAACACAAAAGCATCATGTGGTAGAGTCCGAATAATAAATAATCTGAATCGGAAAACATCGAGTAATGCCAAAAATTTGATCCGTAAAGACCAAAAAGAAGTGTCACATCGCATCACTAAATAAATAATCGTCTTCAGAAGTCTTCAAAATTCAAACTCAAACAATCATAATAACCAAATCTGGATGATATTCTCTCTCTATTTTTGATAACCAATGACCGGATATCAAAAATCAATAAATCATCGGATGGAGAGTGTCGGATACCAAGAGCCAACAGAGAAGCTCTCCCTAGATGTATGAAGGGTCTCGATAAGAAACGAGAAAGAGTAAAGGAGATACTCTTGCGGTCATGAGGAAGCGGGTGACATAGTTGCTGAAGCTGTGCTGAGAATAATCTGTTGTGCCAAAAATATATCCAAATATCCAAACTGAGGTGCCGGAACACTTGAAGTGGTCTTCAATAGAGAATAAAGTCCACATGCTCAAGATACATGATTCGTCAACCAAAAATCAAGAGCGACAAGTCATAAAATCCCATAAAGTGAAGAATGCGAAACAACTTTGTTGATCAATCGTCGTTGCGGTGCAAGCATCACCAAAAATAATATGAAGTCCGACTGCGGTAGGAGTATTCTTCCAATAATAACCGGCATGAAATGAACCAATGTGACAATCCAAGGTTCGGTTGTGGCAAAAATTGGTGTTAAAAAAATAATTGGTGTAATAAAAATAATTGGTTTTAATAAAAAAATTGGTTATAATAAAAAAAATGGCTAAATAAAAAAAACTGGTGTTAAAAAAAATAAATGGCTAAATAAAAAAATTGGCTGAAAAAAAAAATTAATTGAAAAAAAAATAATGCAGAAAAAAAATCTGAATAAAAAAAATAAAGTCTTGAAAAAAAGAGGGTTTTAAAAAAAAGGAGGGGAAAAAGGATGGGAGGGGAGGAAAAAGAAGGAGGAAAGGAGGGGGGAGGAGGGGGAGGGAGGGGCTGAAGGAAGAAGAAGGAGGAGGGAAGGGGGGAGGCTGCTGATGGTCTAAGGAGTTGCGGATGAGAGGAGGGAGGCGGGGTGAGTGGCTGCGGGTCATGGTTGGTTGCGGATGGGGGTCTTGGGTGCGGACGGGCTAGGCTGACTGCGGTAGGCGAGGAGGCAATGGACTTCGGATGCGAGCCTGCAGTGGAACGCCTGCGGTGCGAGCCAGCAGTGGAGCGCCTGCGGTCCGAACCGAGAAGGGAGCCTGCGGTCCGAGGCTGGGGTCCGAGCAAGAACACTTCGGTCCGGAAGAAGTGAATGGCTACGGTAGGGAGTCCGGACTTCGGTCTATCAGCAAGGGGGGTTTAGGCTTCGGATCAAGGCTTAAGAGGGGCTGCGGGTAGGCTTCTAAGGGGACTCCGGTAGACAGTTTTTGGCTGTGGTCCGGGGGGGCTGAGAGGGGCTGAACAAATGACGAAAAATGCTATTTTTTCATGAAAAATGGTACCGCAAAGGCCATTTATTCATATTTTAATGAGGGAATCTTTTTATAAAGCATTCTAAGTCAAAGGTGGGTCTTGGGAAGGCAAAAAGAGGAGTGTGCAGGGGGTTTTTAGGAACAAAAGGTGAGGGGATTGGACAATGTCACATGATTTTTGTCTTTTTGAGGGAGTAAATAGTGGAGCACTTTTTACCCAAAAGAGTAACAAGGACAATATGCTTTTTGCAAACAAATATTACGTCCAAAACAATTCAATTTTGAGATCTACAGCAACTAATACATGAGAATCAAAAATCTTCATACCTCATGATGATGAAAGTTGTTGGGAAAGAAAAATCTTCAAAAAGAAATGCTTTTCTCCACTTTCTTCAAGAAAAATAAGCCCATTATCTTGTGTCTTCTCATCCAAGGAAAAAATAACTCCCTGGAATACATCTTCAACCTTTTTAAGAGACCACAAAATTAATTTTTCTCCCATTTTTTCTTCATTTCTTCAACAGCAAAAATTATAGTCTTTTAAGAACATCTTTTTCAGCATCAAATAGAACGAGCAGCAACAGAAACATTTTATTTTACTAAGATAGAATCACCCCAGAAAATAGAACTAAGAACGAACTCATAAAAAAAATTCCGGTAAGAAACCCGAAAAATTTTCTTGCAGAAACACGAAAAAATCACAAGATAATCACCGAACGGGAGTCGTTCCCTTGAACTAATCGTGAGATCTTCAAGGTACGGCTCTGATACCAATTGTAGAGACTCATTTTTATAACGAACGGTGAATGCGGAAGTAAGATATCTCGAGATTAATTGTGTTTTTGTAAGTATGAACACGAAGAACATATTATGAGTTCGTTGAAGAAGACTAAGAACAAGAGTGAATAATAATAATATTCATGAAGAACATGGTGGGAGAGAAACTCTCCCTAGGTGGGAGAACCCACCAACTTTCTCTCTCTAGAGATTACATGCTAGAAAAGTGCAATAGTAATACTACATAAAAAGTGACCACCTCTCCCTTTATATATGAGGGAGAGTAAATACACCTAAAATACAATAAGGGAAAATACAACCTAATAACCACTCATTATTTGTGGAGCATTTCCATGCACCAACAAAATACACCCGTGTCAAGGACGAGATTCGAAATTGGGACATCCAAGTTAAAAGTTCAACGCTTTACCACTTGGACAACTCGGTACTTGTGTTTACTTTTCACAACATCATAATATAATAGGTATAAAATCCATATAATGTTATATAAAATCCTTAATATAGTTGCAAAAATAAAAGAAAAGAAATGTTAGAAAGAAGATTTGAACTTACAACCTCTAGAAAAACGCCCTATCGCCATAACCAACTGAATCAACTACAGCTTTTGTTAGTAGTTTGCTAAACATGTTTATATTAAGGAGCACAACATAAACAAAATTTTCTGGAAAAAATTATACTACTGAAATGTTTTTGAGGGGCATCCCGGGATACCCTGAGATCCAATGTAGATCCGCCCATGCTTATAATAAACAATCAAAAATAAATCTATTCTTGTCCCCCCCCCCCCATGCTTATTTTCGAAAATAAGAAGAAAAAGGACAATAATTTTATAAAATTTCCTTTAAGATTTTATAATATATAAACTGATGGGATTTAGGTGAAACAAACAAACTTAAAACCTTTAAGTTCACATGCAACCTAAAAGGATCTATGTTTTCACTATTGAACTTATAACTATGAACATCAATCAAGGAAACCCTAGATGGTATATGCTATTTTCCAAAATAACAAAAGAGGGTTTAGAATTACATACCTTTTTGTTATTGTAGTAAATAATAATGATTCTTCAAATGTACATCTCTTGAAAGCTAGCACCACAAATGTCGTGCCTCTAATGGAATCACACCCAAGCTAGCAAGAGGATGACTTGAAGGAGGAGAGAGGAGGTATAAAATTTGGCTATCCCTTTGGAATAATGAGTGGCCGAAAAATGGAGGCCCTAGGTCCTTTATATATTGGCACAAGGAAGCCCTGGATAACCCTAATTGGAATATAATAATAATATTTCAAATTGGTAATTATCCAACTCCTTATTTATCCACATGGGATATTCTATAAACCCTAGAATATCCCAAAAAACCGTCCAACCCTTAAGAAGGAAGGTTCTGGAACCTTTTGCTCAACTATTGAACAATTACACTTCAGACCCTACACTTTTAATTAATTCTATTAATCCCAAAATTAATTCTGATTAATTATTAATTAAATAATATTGTTTCCAATTAATATATTATTTCCATAATACATTAATAAACTTTTTATATTAATTTATTAATCACATAATAAATTAATCTCTCTCTCTAAAAGTCATCTTGTCCAATTGTTAGGTTTGAGGGCAGCCCAAAAGGACTGTGCTACTATCAATTCAAGTATATACCAATTATAGTTATGGGCTTACACACCTAATCCAACAGTCTCCCAGTTGGATAAGTCTGTAACTATAACTGCCAGTATAACTTCTGAATCGATCAGCAAATTGTAGCTTCCAAAAGCCGTTGCCAAACTGTGAACCAGTCAATTACGCGTCCTTAGATAAGTGATCATATAATCCTCTGTTCTACAAGATATCATTTGGAAATGAGACATGGAATAGAATCAATCTCATTGTCCAAGACTGTGTTTCCCGATTTCTGATTTGTGATGACATACGACTTCTAATCGAACACATCAATTTAGTCCTGGTTGGGCCCAGCACTATAAATGAACACCAAATCACCGAGGGGTCCAAAGATATTGCTTTTCCCATTAGGGAAAAAGGAACGGATAAACTTTCACTCATATTCTTGCATCCTTTACTCATCAAATCATGCATGTCAATATGTTCTATAACATCAAGTTATTGATGCGTTTACGCATTTCCAATGTACAATCGACTTGTAAATTATAACTCGTATATCTCTGTTTCAAGATCATAAGATATCATCGTTTCAGAATTACTCGTGATAGATTCCATGAAGTAATTCTCTAAGCGTGGGTTTATCCAATACTTAAATCTCCATTTCTAAGTACTCATGAACATTTCAGTAACACTATTTCTATGTCTAACACCCTTAGACAATCTACAATCCAGTTCATGACAGTCTTAATTCACTACTTAATTCCAAAAGTATGACCGAATGTGAAATTTGAATAATCATATTATTCGGGAAGTAAAACATGCAAAACACAAGAATAAACAATTGAAAAAAGGTAGTAAATAAACTCATAAATAATTTTCTGTTATTTAATCACTAAAAGTCAATTACATTTACTTTGTTACAAGTTTCAAACTAACTATCTAACTACTAAAACTAATATCATCTCGCAGACCAATGCTCCTAGCATGCTGACTATGCTTTACCCTACTCAGTGCCTTCATCAAAGGATCTGCATGATTCTCTTTTGATGATACCCTCTTCACGATGATATGACCTTCTTCTACCTCATGTCTGATGTAATGGTACTTTCTGTCGACATGTCTAGACTTTCCATGATCTCTTGGTTTCGTAGTCAAGTAAACCACTCCTTCATTATCGCAGAAAAGTTTCATTGGCTCCTGAATGGTCGGAACAACTCCAAGGTCACCGATAAAGTTCCCCAGCCAAGTCGGTTCCTTTGATGCTTCACTTGCAGCTATGTACTCTGATTCACACATTGAATCAGCCATTGTGTCCTGCTTGGAACTCTTCCAAGTTACTGCTCTACCGTTCAGAGTGAACACCCAACCTGACTGAGAACGGAAGTTGTCTCTATCCGTCTGAACGTTGGTATCATTGTATCCACTCACTCTCAATGTATAACTACCACCAAGGACTAGAAGCATGTCCTTCATCCTCCGCAAATACTTAACAGTGGTTTTAACCAATGTCCAATGAGCTTTACCTGGATTTCCCTGATAACGATTGACCATGCTCAAGGCAAATGACACATCAGGGCGAGTACATGTCATAGCGTACATGATCGACCCCACAGCCGAAAGCGTAAGGTACCCGACTCATATCAGCTATATCTTCATCTGTACTAGGGCTTTGAGTCTTACTTAATTTGGTATTTCTCTCGATAGGTAGCTCTCCTTTCTTGGAATTTTCCATACTAAACCTCTTTAGTACTTTATCCAAGTATGTACTTTGACTATGTCCAATTAGTCTCTTCTTTATATCTCTCAAGATTCTTATCCCGAGAATATAGGTAGCTTCTCCAAGTTCTTTCATGGAAAAACACTTTCCAAGCCAAGACTTAACTTCTTGCAAAGTTGGAATGTCATTTCCCATGAGTAGTATGCCGTCGACATCCAACACCAGAAAAGTCACTATACTCCCACTATCCTTGATATGCACATAGGACTCATCTTCACTCCTAAAGAAACCAAACCTTTAACCTTCTCATGGAAGCATAGATTCCAGCTGCAAGATGCTTGTTTCAACTCATAAATGGATTTCTCAAGCTTGTACACACTATTTGGATACTTTGCATCTACAAAACCCTCCCGATGACTCATGTAAACATCTTCAGCTAACTTCCCGTTAAGGAAAGTGGTTTTGACATCCATCTGCCAAATTTCATAGTCATAAAATGCAGCTATGGCGAGCACTATCCGAATAGATTTTCTCTTGGCCACTGGTGAGAATGTTTCATCATAGTCAACCCCCGGAGTTTGAGTAAAACCCTTTGCAACCAATCGAGCCTTGAAAGTGTGTACCTTTCCATCCATGTTGGTCTTCTTCTTGAAGATCCATTTGCACCCAACTGTCTTTCGACCTAGTATATTATTAACCAAATTCCAAACTTGGTTTTCATACATGGACTTGATCTCGCTATCCATTTCTTCTTTCCATTTCGCAACCTCAGGGTCTGCCATTGCTTCCTTGTAGTTAGTTGGCTCATCCAAATTTATTAGTGTCATATCAATGACAAACGTGTCACCATCTGTAGTAATATGGAAGCCATAGAACTCAGGTGGTATGCTAACTCTATTGGAACATCTAAGAAGTAATGACTTGTCTATCGGTTCAATAGGAACTTCTTCCTTTGGTTGAGTTCTAGTATCATCTAAGGTTCCTTTACTGGTTGACTCTTGAATTTCTTCAAGGTCAATGGTACTCCCACTGTCGTCTTTGAATACGAGCTCTCTCTCTCTCTCTATCTCTCTCTCTCTCTCTCTCAAGACCCCCCTTCGTGCTACAAAGACCACGTTCTCACTAGGTCTGTAGAAAAAATATCTGAAAGACTGCTTTCGGTAGCTAATGAAAATACACTTCTCACTTCTAGCTGATAGCTTGTCATGAGTCTCTCGTCTCACGAAAGCTTCACAACACCAGACTTTGATATGTGCTAATGAGGGAACTTTCCCTGTCCACATCTTGTGAGGTGTTTTGGCAACATTATTTGTAGGGACAAGATTGAGGATGTAGGTGGCTGTCTCTGAGGCATACCCCGATAAGTGATTAGGAAGAGAAACATGAATTATCATGGAACGAACCATGTCTAACAAGGTCCTATTACGCCTCTCAACCACACCATTCAATTGTGGTGTCGTAGGAGGAGTCAATTGTGAAACTATTCCCCATTCTTTTAGATAGTCGCTGAACTCGATACTAAGATACTCTCCGCCTCTATCAGATCTAAGGATCTTTGTCTTCCTGCCCAATTGATTCTCGACTTCTTGTTTAAACTCTTTGAACTTTTCAAAGGTTTATGAATTATGCTTGATTAGGTAGATTTAACCATATCTTCTATAATCATCAGTGAAAGTCACATAGAATCGATTAGCATCCCTTGTGGATGATCTGAAGGCTCCACACACATCTATGTGTATGAGATCCAACAAACCTTCACCTCTTTCACAAGATCCAATGAAAGGTGATTTTGTCATCTTTCCCAAAAGACAAGATTCACATGTATCATCTAACCTTAGGTCAAATGATTCCAACACTCCATCCTTTTGGAGTTGGGTGATGTGTTTCTTGTTATTGTGTTTAAGACGACTGTAACACTTGCAATCCTGGTATGTTCATTTTTGCCCCTTGTGTATTGATAATTGTATTTTGGTCCTTGTGTTGTACGTGGGGTGTACCACATGGTATGCTTGGCGTACAAGCTGCGAAGTGAGTATGCGGGGCGTACCACATGGTACGATTAGCATACTCATGTGAGGGTTAGACAGTGTTTCGTACACGTACGTGGGTAGTACAACCAGGTATGTGGGGTGTACGTGTGCTTTATTGAAAACCCTAATTTTGGGGTTGGACACTATATAATCACCATTATGGCTTATGAAACCCTCATTTCTCATCCTCCTTTGACCTTTAAGCCTCATATTCGAAACCCTAAGCCTCTCCCTTATGTTTTGAGCTCATTGTGTCCATTTTGGTGCGTTTTGGTCCATATTCAAGAAGAAGAAGCTTGGTGCAAGGTGGTGAATCAAGGAAGAGCTTGTGGATCTTGATTATTGGCTTCATTTCTAGCTTGTTTGAGGTATAAAGCTATGAACTAGTTCATTAATGGCTTAGATCTATGGTATTTGAGTTTTGGTCCCTTTTGGCCCTAATAATGAGATCTAGTGGTTTGATACCACTCCAGGAGCTTTGAGTTGCCACTCTTGGTGTTTCTGAGGTTCTAGATTCATAAAGTTGTCACCTTTAGGGTTTAGAATCCCCCATGTATGAGATTGTGACCATTTGGTGAAACTATAATGTTATATCTTGAATTTGGGTTCTTTTGGGGCATGCAAAGTCACCAAGTCAATGACTTTATGGTTCTAGACACTTATTAGGATTCAGATCTGTGGTTTGGACTTCTGGACTTAAGCATTAAGAACTTAAAAAACATTTTGGCTTAACGGATGAGTACGTTGGGCGTATAAGTCTGTACGTACAACGTACAAGCCAAATAGCGTGTACGCTTAGCGTACAACTGAGTACACCCCGCATACTTAGTTAGGTGGGATTTTGCATATTGGGCTTCGAGTTTGGGCTTTCTTTTGGGATTGGGTACTTGAGTTCATATTGGGCCATCTGAGTGCAAGTGTTTTTAGACTAGGAAAAATGGTTGGGCTTTAGGGTAAGGCCCATGTAAGGGGTTTGGGCCCAATTTGGAAAATTGGGCCATAATTAGGCATTAGTTGATTATTTAGATTTTTGGTCTTTTAGATTGTGAGTTGGGCCTTAGTCTTGGACCAAGCTAGGTTAGGGGTAAAATGGTATTTTTACCCTAAGTATGGATTATGGATATGGTTTGGGACCCAAATGCTAATTGGGTGTCATATTGGTATTGATTAGCTCGAGGATTCGTTGGACTAGCAACCAGGGATTTTTAGTGAGATTCAGCAGTTAAGGTGAGTTTCCTCACTGGGTTAAGCGGGTCTAAGGCACCAATGTCGACCCTTGTTATTTATGTTAGGATATTAGGCGTCTGCGTGAACCTTGCATGTGATATGTTCTACTTTGTATACCGGGCGAGGCTTGAAGACTGTATTGTATACTATTGGTTATGATCATCACATGTGTTAGTATGATTATGTGATATATGTCTATGTGTATATTGGGCAGGGCCTGGTGTCAGGCGGGGCCTAAGAATAACAGATCTGTATATTGAGCGGGGCTCGAAGTCGGGCGGGGCCCAAAGCCGAGTGGGACTCGATACCGGGTGGGGCCCGATGGAGGGAGGGGGCCCAATATGTGATTTTTTATGTATGGTATGGGGTAGTTTGGGCAACTCACTAAGTTTTGTGCTTACAGTTTTCAGTTTATGTTTCAGGTACTTGTGGTTCCAAGGGGAAGAGCTCGGGTTGACTGCATCGCACACACCGCATGGATTCCGCTTTTGAGATATTACTCTGATTGATTTGATGTTGGTACACTTATTTTTATTTGGTCTGTATGGATTTTTTTGGAATATTATTTTAATTAAATCAAAATTGAAATTTTTGGATCATATTTTTGGGACGTTACAAGTTAGTATCAGAGCCTTAGTTTGAGGGATTTGGGCACACTCTCGGGTGTGTCTGGACTCAAACCGAGGGTTTGATAAAATTTTCAAAAAGAAAATGTTTTATAAAAAGGGGTTTAATAAAAGAAGAAGGGTGTGGTGCATGCACTCGACCGAGCTCAAGTAAGTTTTCCCAAATTTCCCATACATGTTATTTGATATGATTTGATATGTGACTTTTTGAATCTATGAATCTATGAATCGAATGCTAGTTAGGGCTAAGGATCTGCTCACTTTTTGCATGATAGAATGCTAGGAGAGATGCCTTTGTATGCCTATTGCATGAGCTTGTAGACTTGCATGCTAGTACTTACCAGTCAGTGATAGGATGGCCTGATTAGGTAATGCTTGGTTCTGATTGCTTGATGCCCGAATGCTACTTTCTTTGTGCTTTCTACGAGTTATAACTATTTTAGAAAACTAGTAAGCGAATATGCTAAGTTACATATTATGGGAACTAAATAATTTTAGAAGGTTAGCTTTTAACTCTATTGTGCAGCTCTTGTCTGCGTCCAACCGTTGTAGTGTGAGACCTCTCGTTCGAAGAATTATCTGTTTTTGGTAATATGTAATTATATACGTGAGCTAGTTAAAGGAAGTTAGCGGGGGGGGGGGTGTTCTTTTGCAGCTGATGGTGGAGAGTGGTGTGGAGTTTTCCCTAGGAAAACCTAGGATGAGATCTAGTGTTGGGAGCCTTATCTGTGAGGGAAGTTGTATGGATATAAAGTAACTTAGTTGAGTCAAGGCAACTCTTGAGGAAAGTACGGATACATGTGGAAGGTAGCATAGGCCCGTACTAATGGAAGCAGAGGATCCATACACGATTCAACGAGAGCTGCGATAAAACCAAGGAACGTGTGGAGTTGTGATTCCCCGATATATATATATATATATATATATATATATATATATATATATATATATATATATATATATATATATATATATATATATCGATGCGTATTCTGATGGTTTATATGGTCTATTTTCAGTATGGTGGTATTGCGAAGCAGACCTACTGGCAGTTCTGGTGCTGGAGAGGGCTTGGGCTCAGGATTTGGATATGGTTAGTTCGATGAGCAGACTAGAGAGTTCATCTCATCTGAGATTACTCATTGCATTCTTTATCAGACTCATGTGATCTTCGGCACGGTCAAGGAGGCGATTATGGAGGTTCTGGATGAGCGGTTGAGCTCGTTTCGTTATGAGATGATGGCACTAGCAGGAGAACGTTCTTTGACATTCAGGGAGTTTCGCGCATGTGGAGGTTCGGATTATCATGGGGTGAAGGACCCCATAGCAAGCAGGTGGTGGTTAGCAGATGTTGTTAACACCTTTCGCACCAGTCGTTGTCCCGAGGGGGACAAGGTCAAACTAGCTTCCTGCCTTTTGAAGGACAGGGCATGGGACTGGTGGGAGGAGATAGGATGTGCGGTCGGTGATGATGATGTTTATGTGATGACCTGGGATGATTTTTCGAATAGGTTCCGAGCTGAGTTTGCACCGGTGATTAAGGTGCAATAGTTGGCGCGAGAGTTTCAGGATCTCTGCCAGACTACTGAGATAGTGGCTGAGATCACCATGATGTTCTGGAAGAGGATGCTTCTAGTTCTACAGTATGTGGTGGATGAGGAGATAAAGAAGGCCCAATATCATGAGATATGGAGGATTGACATTCGGCAGTTTGTGAGCCGATCCAGCTGCAAGCAAGGTTGTAGAACTCGTTACTCGGTACCTGTTCGGCCGACTACTGAGTAGCGAGTACCCGGGAGTACTCAGGAGTACTCGGGGAGTACTCGGATTCGGTAATTCATGTAGAAATATTTTTAAGGAAATTATATATGTCAAAATCATAAGCTAAAATCATAAGTTGATTGAAATATATAACAAAATTAGATACATGTGAATACACAAAAACTAAAAAACACATAATGGTCTCACTTCGTGAATAATTACTTAAAATTTAAGACATATATGTAGTAATAATCACATGTGTGTGTTAAATAATAAATCATTAAGTATATTATACATATTAATCACCGAGTTAACCGCGTTTTACAACACTACTCGGTTCAGTAAGGGGCTGATCAGGGAGTACTTGGGATTTTGTAACTCGCCTCGGTAAGGGGCCGAGTAGCGAGTACTCGGAGGAGTAATCGGCCAACTCGGCGAGTTTTACAACACTGGCTGCAAGACGTTGGAGGATATGATAGCACGAGCTAGGGAGAGGGATATCAATCTGGAGATGGAGCAGAGGAAACCAGATTCTGTGTTGAGTGCTAAGGGTTCAGGAAAGAAGCCCAAGGTATCTTAGTCGAGACCGAGAGCCCATCAAGGTCGGAGCCACTGCAAGAAGTGCAGCAGGTCGCACGAGGGACCGTGCAGGGTTAGTGGTTCTGGCTGCTTCAACTACGGCCGGACTGGTCATTATAGCAGGGACTGTACTGCTACCACCATCCAGGGATCTGATCTGATTTGCTTTCATTACAATCAGAGGGGCCACAAGAACGCCCATTGTCCGAGTTTGCATGCAGCAGGACCGGTGTCAGCGCCCACTCTTGCAACTCTTCGGATTACTGATGGCCATCAGAGCCGGCAGATACGCCTGCGGCGAAGAACAAGGCTTTCCAGCTGACGGCAGAGGAGGCGCGTCCATCTCCCGATGTGGTGATGGGTATGTATCTTCTCCTTATCTTTTTAATTATATTGAATTGCTTTCTTATGTTTATGTGTCTTATTTTAGGATCGTTCCTTGTAAACGGTATTTCTTCATTGGTATTGTTTGATTCGGGGGCTACCCAATCCTTTGTATCGCTTGCGCTTAGCAAAAGATTTGCTGGAGCTCCGTGGGAGTTGGATTGTCCTCTTGATGTTGAGATTGCTGATGATAGGACTGTTCGGGTTGTGAGGGTTCATCAGGGATGTACCCTTTAGTTGTTCAGTGAGTAGTATTTGGTGGACTTGGTTCCCATTCCTCTGATTAGGAACAAGGTTATCGTGGGCATGGATTGGTTGAGCCCTAATGGGGTAGTGATCGACTTTTACCAGCAGTTAGTTCGGGTTCGGACCCCAAGTGGGGGAGAGTTGGTGATTCATGGGGAGAGACCGCAGCATGGGCCGGTTTTGTGTTCTGCAACGAGGGCGAGATGCTATATTCATCAGGGCTGCTCCGGTTATCTCGCCTATGTCATGGATACCCGGGATACGGGTAAGCGATCGTGGATGATGTGCCGATTTTGTGAGATTATCCGGATGTAATTCTGGAGGTTTTGCTTAGGGTGCCTTCGGAGAGGCAGGTTGAGTTCAGGATTGATCTGGTTCTAGGTGCGGCTCCGATAGCCAAATCACTATATCGGTTGGCTCCTCCCGAGATGCAGGAGTTGTCTACACAGCTTCAAGAGCTATTAGACAAGGGATTTATTCGACCGAGCAGTATTCCTTGGGGAGCACTGATTCTATTTATGAAGAAGAAGGGCGGGTATCAGCGTATGTGTATCGACTACCAGAAGTTGAATAAGGTGACGGTGAAGAACCGTTATCCACTTCCAAGGATTGATGATCTTTTTGACCAACTTCGGGGTGCATCTTGGTTCTCCAAGATTCATTTGCAATCAGGCTATCATCAGATGCGGTTCATGGATGAGGATGTGCAAAATACAGCTTTCCGGACTCGTTATGGTCATTACGAGTTCGTGGTGATGCCTTATGGGCTCACTAATGCTCCATCCGCGTTCATGTATCTCATGAACTGCTTGTGCAGACCGATGTTTGATCGGTCTGTAATAGTATTTATTGATGATATATTGGTTTATTCCAAGACTCAGGAGCAGCATGAGGAGCACTTGAGGGAGGTGCTAAGGACATTGAGGAGGGAGAGACTTTTCGCAAAGTTCTCCAAGTGTGAATTCTGGTTGCGCGATGTACCGTTTCTGGGGCACCATGTCAACCAGAATGGTATTCTGGTCGATCCAGCCAAGGTTAAGGTCGTGATGCAAAGGGAGGTTCCGAGGTCTCCATCTAAGATTCAGAGTTTTCTTGGTTTGGTTGATTATTATCGGAGATTCATCCAGGATTTTTCCAAGATAGTTGTTCCTTTGACCCGACTGGCCAAGAACACGATTACATTTTACTGGGTGCATGAGCAGTAGGCAGCTTTCGAGACTCTGAGGCAACGGTTGTGTGAGGCGCCGATTCTGACCCTGCCAGAGGGTGTTGATGATTTTGTTTTTTTTATGATGCTTCGATCACAGGTTTGGGGGCAGTGCTGATGCAGAGGGGTCGCGTGATCGCTTACACTTTGAGGCAGTTGAAGCTTCATGAGGCGAATTATCCGACGCATGATTTGGAGTTGGGGGTCGTGGTTTTTTCCCTCAAGATTTGGCGGCATTACCTCTATGGGGTCTGTTATACTATCTACACGGATCACAAGAGCTTGAGGTATTTGATGGATCAGGCAAATCTGAATATGAGGCAGCATTGATGGTTGGATGTGGTGAGGGATTATGATTGCGAGATCCTTTATCACCCAGGGAAGGCCAATGTGGTGGCCAATGCCCTCAGCCGCAAGGCGGATGCGGCTCCGATCAGGGATATATGTTTGAGGATGACCGTGATTACTCCTTTGTTGGAGCGGATCCGTGAGGCACAGGCCGAGGCTATGAAGGAAGAGCATCGGAAGAGCAAGCGTATTGTAGGTTAGGTGGCTTCCTTCAATTATGATAGCCGTGGGTTGTTGACTTTGCATTAGCGAGTTTGGGTTCCGTATTGGGGAGGTGTACGACATATTCTGATGGAGGAGGCTCACAAATCAAGGTTCTCCATTCATCCCGGGGCTACGAAGTTGTATAGGGATCTTCTTCCTGGTTATTGGTGGCCCTGCATGAAGCGGGATGTGGCTTGGTACGTGGAGCGGTGCTTGACTTACAGGAAAGTCAAGGTCGAGCACCAGCGTCCTCATCGCAAGATGCAGCCGTTGGAGATTCCTGTGTAGAAATGGGATGACATCACTATGGATTTTATCACGAAGCTTCCCAGGACTGCATGCGGAGTGGATTCGATTTGATTCATCGTGGATCATTTGACCAAGAGCACACATTTCATTCCGATTCAGGAAATTATTTCCGCAGAGAAGTTGGCTGAGATTTATATCCGGGAGGTTATTGCACGTCATAGGGTGCCAATATCTGTGGTTTCTGATAGAGATGTCCGGTTCAGTTCTAAGTTTTGGAAGAGGTTCCATGACAAGTTGGGTACTCGTCTCCATTTTAGCACAGCTTTTCATCCGCAGACCGATGGTCAGAGTGAGCAGACTATTCAGACTCTCAAGGATATGTTGTGGGCGTGTGTTCTAGATTTTGGTTGGAGTTGGGATACGCATCTTTCGTTAGCGGAATTTTTCGTATAACAACAGTTCTCACACGAGTATCGATCGACCTCCTTTTGAGATGCTTTATAGGACGAAGTGCAGGACCCTGATTTGTTGGGCCGAGGTCGGTCAGCGGGTTATAGGGACTACCGAGGTGGTACTCAAGACCACTAAGATAATTCAGCAGGTTCGAAGCAGGCTCCAGACAACTCAGAGTCGGTAGAAGATCTATACCGACAGGCGCCGGTCAGACTTAGAGTTCCAAGTGGGAGATATGGTTCTCTTGAAGGTGTAACCTTAGAAAGGTGTCATCCGGTTCAGGAAGCGGGGCAAGCTGAGCCCCAGGTATATTGGTCCTTTTAGGGTTCTGTCTCGGGTGAGCCGAGTTGCTTATCGCTTGGATCTTCCAGATGAGCTCAGTCATATTCATATCACATTTCACGTCTCTCATCTACGGAAATGCTTAGTGGATGATTCTGCAATGGTTCCATTGGAGGATATTTAGGTGGATGACCGTCTGAATTATGTCGAGAGACCGGTGGCGATTCTGGATCAGGAGACGAAGACCTTGAACAACAAGGTTGTCGAGTTGGTGAAGGTGCAATGGTAGCACTACAAGGGTTTGGAGTGGACCTGGGAGCCCGAGGATGAGATGAGGGAGCACTATCAGGAGTTGTTCGGGGCAGCAGACTTTGAGGACGAAGTCTGCGTCAAGTGGGGAAGAATTGTAACACTTGGAATCCTGGTATGTTCATTTTTGCCCCTTGTGTATTGATAATTGCATTTTGATCCTTGTGTTGTACGCAGGGCGTACCACATGGTACGCTTGGCGTACAAGCTGCGAAGCGAGTAGGCGAGGCGTACCACATCGTATGCTTAGCGTACTCATGATAGGGTTAGACGGGTTCCGGACAAGTACACAGGGCGTACATGTGCTTTATCGAAATCCCTAATTTCAGGGTTGGACACTATATAATCATCCTTATGCTTATCAAACCCTCATTTCTCAGCCTCCTTTGACCTTTAAGCCCCATATTCAAAACCTTAAGCCTCTCCCTTGTGTTTTGAGCTCATTGTGTCCATTTTGGTGTGTTTCGGTCCATATTCAAGGAGAAGAAGCTTGGTGCAAGGTTGTGGATCAAGGAAGAGCTTGTGGATCTTGATTATTGGCTTCATTTCCAGCTTGTTTGAGGTATAAAGCTATGAAATTGTTCATTAATGGCTTAGATCTAGGGTATATGAGTTTTGGTCCCTTTTTGGCCCCAAGAACGAGATCTAGTGGTTTGATACCACTCCAGGAGCTTTAAGTTGCCACTCTTGGTGTTTCGGAGGTTCTAGACTCATAAAGTTGTCACCTTTAGGGTTTAGAATCCCCCATGCATGAGATTGTGTCCATTTGGTGAAAGTATAATGCTATATCTTGAAGTTGGGTTCTTTTGGGGCATGCAAAGTCACCAAGTCAGTGACTTTATGGTTCTAGACACTTATTAGGACTCAGATCTGTGGTTTGGACTTCTGGACTTAAGCATTAAGAGCTTAATGAAGAGTTTGGATTAATGGATGAGTACGTTGGGCGTACAAGTCTGTACGTGCAGCGTACAAGGCAAATAGTGTGTACGCTTAGCGTACAGCAGAGTACGCCCCGCGTACTCAGTCAGGTGGGATTTTGCATATTGGGCTTCGATTTTGGGCTTTCTTTTGGGCTTGCGTGTTTGAGTTCTTATTGGGCCATCTGAGTGCAAATGTTTTTGGACTAGGAAATATGGTTGGGCTTTAGGGTAAGGCCCATGTAAGGGGTTTGGACCCAGTTTGGAAAATTGGGCCATAATTGGGCTTTGGTTGATTATTTGAATTTTGGGCCTTTTAGATTGTGAGTTGGGCCTTAGTCTTGGACCAAGCTAGGCTACGGGTAAAATGGTCTTTTTACCCCAAGTATGGACTATAGATATGGTTTGGGACCCAAATGCTAATTGGGTGTCATGTTGGTATTGATTAGCTCGAGGATTCGTTGGACCAACAGCCAGGGATTTTCAGTGAGATTCAACAGTCAGTGTGAGTTTCCTCACTGGGTTAAGCGGGTCTAAGGCACCAATGTCGTCCCTTGTTATTTATGTTAGGATTCTAGGAGTTTTCGTGACCCATGCATGTGATATGTGCTGCTTTGTATACCGGGCGAGGCTCGATGTCGGGCGAGGCCCGAAAACTGTATTGTATGCTATTGTTTATGATCATCGCATGTGTTAGTATGATTATGTAATATATTTCTATGTGTATACCGAGCGGGGCTCAAAGTCGGGCGGGGCCCGAAGCCGAGTGGGACTCGATACCGGGCGGGGCTCGATGGAGGGCGGGGGCCCAATATGTTTTTTATTATGTATGGTATGGGGTAGTTTGGGGAACTCACTTAGCTTTGTGCTTACAGTTTTTAGTTTATGTTTCAGGTACTTCTGGTTCCAAGGGAAAGAGCGCGGGTTGACTGCATCGCACACACCGCATAGATTCTGCTTTTGAGATATTACTCTGATTGATTTGATGTTGATACACTTATTTTCATTTGGTATGTATGGATATTGTTTTGGAATAATATTTTAATTAAATCAAAAATGAAATTTTTTGATCATATTTTTGGGACGTTACAACGACAATGCCACAAGCATGCTTTGTCTACACCATTAGACGAATCAATATGAAACACATTATTGCCTAAATTATCAACCCATATCACAGTTTCATACACACCATCACAAGGTAAAGCTTCAAATACAAAAACACCATTTTTATAAGCAGAAATAGAACCATTCAAATCATTAAATGAATATCTAAACCCTTGTCTGAATAATGCATGAAAAGACATAATGTTTCTTGTCATTTCTGACGAGTAGCAACAATTTATTAAATCTAAAAAAACACCATTACTAAGCACTAGACTATAAACTGCAATCTTGGTAACAGGAAAAGATCGCATGTTCCCCATGATAGAGTTCATTCTACCGTGCTCCACCTCCTCACTTCTTCTTAGCCCCCTTCAAATTAGAACAAATGTGAAATCCACATCATGTATCAAGGACCCAAGAACGAGAAGATGATGAGTTATTATATGAAATAGTGTATATATGTAACGTCGCAAAAATAAGACCAAAAAATTTCATTTTTAAATTAATAAAACCAGTATCCGAAAAACATTATCATAAAAATCGAGATAAAACAAATGTATCAATCATCATATCGCATCAGAGTAAATCAAGAAAATGCGGAACGAGGTGGTGTGTGCTCTGCAATCATCCCGAGCTCTTCCCTTTGGAACTGGAAGTACCTGAAACATAAACTAAAAACCGTAAGCACACAGCTTAGTAGGTTCCCCAAAAATACCACATACCATACATAATAAACACAAAATGGGCCCCGCCCGGCATCGAGCCCCGCTCGGTATACAGATCGGGCCCCACCCGGCATACATAAAAACATATAACATATAAACACATACACATGCAATAATCACAAAGACACATAGCACACAAAATGGTTATCGGGCCCCGCCCGGTAAACATAGGAGTACATAACACATGCAAGAGTCACACAGACATCTAGCATCCTAACATAACAAACGCAGTGAGGAAATTCACCTCAAACTTCTAAATCACACGGATAAATTTCTGGATGCTGGTCCGAAAAATCCTCGAGCTATCAATACCAAATAAAGTCCAATTAATAATTGGATACCAAACCATAACCATCAGTCCAAAAATTAGGGTACAAGGACCATTTTACCCCTTACTTAGTTTGTTCTAGGACTTCTCCAAGATTGCAGTGCCTTTGACTCGCCTGACCAAGAAGAATGTGACCTTTTGGTGGGGTCCGGATCAGCAGTTGGCCTTCGAGACTTTGAGACAGAAGTTGTGTGAGGCCCCGATTCTTGCGTTACCCGAAGGATTGGATGATTTTGTGGTTTATTGCGATTCTTCTATTTTGGGTTTGGGAGTTGTCGTTATGCAGAGGGGGCATGTGATTGCTTACGCCTCGAGGCAGCTGATGCCTCATTAGGTGAATTACCCACTCATGATTTGAAATTGGGGGGAGGGGGTGTTTGCCCTCAAGATCTGGAGGCATTATTTGTATCGGGTCTGATGCACTATTTACACCGATCATAAGAGTTTGAAGTATTTGATGGATCAGCCGAACTTGAATATGCGGCAGAGGAGGTGGTTAGACGTGGTAAAAGATTATGACTGTGAGCTTTTGTACCACACGGGGAAGGCCAATGTGGTGGTCGATGCTTTGAGCTGTAAGGCAGCATGTACTCTGATCCCGGATATTTGTTTGAGGATGACGGTTACCTCTCCATTTATGGGTATGATTAAAGACGATCGGGTAGAAGGATTGAAAAAGGAAAATTGGAAGATGGAGCGGATTAGGGGGCAGATTCTGTTTTTTGTCAGAGACAGTCGGGGATTATTGACTCGGTGTGGTAAGGTTTGGGTTCTGGCATTTGGTGGGGTGAGGAAGAAGATTTTGGAGGAGGCGCATAAGTCCAAGTTTTCTATTCATTGGGGGGCCACGAAGATGTACCGAGACTTGAGATTGAGCTACTGGTGGCCCTGCATGAAGAGGGAAGTTGCATGGTTTGTTGAGCGGTGTTTGACCTATAGGAAGGTCAAAGCCAAGCATCAGAAGCCTCACGACAAGGTTCGACCGTTATCCATCCTCATGTGGAAATGGGAGGAGATCACCATGCAATTTATCACGAAATTACCCAGGACGGCGCGGGGTGTTGTTTCTATTTGGGTTATTGTGGACAGGCTGACCAAGAGTGCTCAATTTATTTTGATTGTTGAGAGTATATCCGCCGAGAAGTTAGTCGATATCTATGTTCAGGAGGTGGAACTTAGGCACGGAGTGCCAGTATCCGTGGTCTCAAACCGCGATGTTCGGTTTACCTCCATGTTTTGGAGGAAGTTTCATGAGGAGTTAAGCACTCAGCTACACTTCAGTACAACTTACCACCCCCAGACCGATGGGCAGAACGAGTGGGCGATCCATACGCTTGAGGATATGTTTCAGGCATGCGTTCTAGACTTCGTAGGGACTTGGGATACTTACCTCCCACTAGCATAGTTCTCATACAACAATAGTTATCATGCTAGTATTGACCGGCCCCCATTTGAGATGTGGTATGGAAGGAGGTGTAGGACACCGGTTTGTTGGGGGGAGGTTGACCATCAAGTCATGGGAAGCACCGAAGTGGTGCTTAAGACCACTGAGTTGATTCAGTAGGTGCACGACATACTGCGAGTCGTGCAGAGTCGTTAGAAAAGCTATGATGACCGACGTCGTTCAGATCTCGAGTTTTAGGTAGGAGATTTCGTATTGTTGAGGGTGTCACCTTGGAAAGGTGTCATCCTCTTTCGAAAGAGGGGCAAGCTGGGTCCCCAATTCATTAGTCCATTTAGTATTTTTGCCCGAGTTGACAAGGTTGCTTATCGGTTGGATCTCCTTGATGAGCTCAGTCAGATCCATAACACCTTCCATGTGTCTTTGTTGCGGAAGTGTATATCAGATGAGGCTGCAGTTATTTCATTGGATGATATTCATATGGATGAGAGCCTGAACTATGTCGAGAAGCCCATTGCAGTTCTGGATAGAAAAACTAAATCTCTTCATAACAAAGTGGTAAAGCTAGTAAAAGTGCAATGGCGGTACCGGAGGGGCTCCGAATAGAAATGGGAGCCAGAGGACGAGATGAGAGAGCATTACCTTGATTTATTTGTGTCGACAGACTTTGAGGGCGAATTCTAATTCAATTGGGGAAGAGTTGTAACATCCAAAAATCCAGGTATTTCATTTAAGCCCTTGAAGTATTTAATTTTGGCAATTAATGACCCTCCGTACGCTGGGCGTACATGTATGTACACTTAGCGTACACAAGCGCATGCATCGGGTGACTGAGGCTCGTACAAGGGGCGTACAAGCATGTACGCAGGGCGTACAAGGCCGAAGACTAAAACCCTAATTATCGGTATTGAGCTTTGTTTAAGCTCATTTATGACCTTGGACCCTCTTCTTTACCAGCCTCCATTACCCTCAAACATTCCTAAAAGCTTATTTCCTTTGAGAGTGATTCTTGAGATTGAAGGTGCCTAAAGTAACCTCTTTTTGGTGCGTTAGCAAGGAGAAGGAAATGGTGAGCAAGTCTTGAACGTGGGAAAGCTTTTGGATTTTGCATCTAGATCATCTAGAGGAGCTTTTGGAGGTAAAAAGCTTATATCTTGCTCATTCTTTTGCTAGTTTAAGTTAGGGTTTAGTAATGAGTCCATTTTTGGTCCATGGGTCCTCTCTTGTGAGTTTGGGCAACTCCAGAGGTTAGAAATGTTAGATCTGAGTTCCTTTTCCATGTTGAAAGCATAAAAAATGCTAACTTGATGGTTATTATTGCACCATGAAAGAGTTTAAGGTCTTAAAGGAAGTCTTAATGGCTAAAATGTGGTGTTGGGTTCCTATATGGCATGCAAAGGCATAAAGTTGCCAACTTTATGCACTAGGACCTTAGAAATGATCAAGATCTGGCTTTAGACGAAGTGTCTTCGCGTATTAAGCACTTAATGGCTTTAGTGAAAAATCAACGTGTACGTTGGGTGTACTAGTTTGTACGCTGCGCGTACTGTCCAAGAGCTTAGTACGCTAAGCGTACTGAAGATGTACGTTGGGCGTATGCTTCCAGTGGGTTTTGGGCTTATGATGGACTTTCGAACCTTTTGGGCCCTAATTAGTATTGGGCCTGGATCTACTAGAGTATTGGACCTTTGAACTTGTTATCGGGCCATAGATGGCATGGTTTTTGGATCTTGTAGCCCATTATTGTTTTGGATCGTGGATGTTAGGCTTATTAATGAAGGATAGACTTTTGGGCCTTATTGAAGGAGTTGGACTTAGGGTTTCGGGCCTATGGCTTGAGTTTATGATTTAATTCTAATTAGGATAACTTGTGTATCTTCAGTGTGAGATTTCCAGACCAATAGCGAGGCAATATTTTTATCAACACTCAGAGGTGAGTCTTCTCACTATAACCTCAGGTCTAAGGCACCAAGGCCGGCCCAATATCCATTTATGTAGTATGCTAGTTGTTGTGTGTTACATGTTGTGATCGGGTTGAAACACACCTCAGGGCGAGGCCCAATATGATATGTCAGGTTGACATATACGCCAGAGGGGCCCACTATGACATGTTTGGGTTGAAATATACCCTAGGGCGGGGGCCCATACTTGTGTTGGGTTGGAATTAACCCCAGGGCGGGGCCCATTGGTATGACTAGTATGTGTTATTTTTGGAAAACTCACAAAGCTATTTCTTACAGTTTATTTGGGTGTTTTCAAGTACTTCCGGTACTAAGGGGAAGGGTTTGGCTTGATGGCGTAGCATTCACTCTCCAGCATTTTCCGCATTTATTGTTATGAACACTCTGATCTTTTTTCTTGACTTGATGTAACGGATTTCTTTTTAAATGAATTATGAATGAAATACCCATTTTAAAAATGAAATATTTTATATGGTTTTCAAGTTGTTACTAGTTGGTATCAGAGCCTTGGTTTGAGGGATTCAGGCACACTCTCGGGTGTGTCAGAACTGAAACTGAGGAAATGGGAAACCTTTTCAAAAGAAACAAAAGTCAAGTTTTTTCTGAAAAATGTTTTCTTAAGTAAAAAAGGGAGAGTGCAATGCATGAAATCGACCGAGTCAAGTAAGTGTTTCCCAAAATTTAACCATGCTATGAATATATTTCTTGGAATCGATGTTGACTCTGTTATTTGCTAAGTGTATGCTTCAAAGTTGTATATGTTTAAGATTGCATAGCCCTAGAATGATGGATTCTGCCTTATTTCCTAGTTCCTTGTTTGGTTGTGGTCTTAGGGTAGAAGCTTTATTTGTCAGTCTATGTGATTCTATCTATGTATAACTTGCATGCGTAAGGCAACCTGCGGTGTTGATTGAGATTTCTGGTTCTGTGAGGATTGAGAAATCCTATAAGAGTCTAGGATTTGTGTATGTGTTGTGCTTAGTAGGTCATGTTTTATCTATGGTTGGGTGAATTAGAGGTATCAGGTATTGTCTTGAGGAAGATACAGGTAGGTGTGGAAGGTAGTATTGGGCCCGTACTACTAAAAGCACATGACCAATACCCGAGACATGGACAGACCTGGAAGCTCTAAGGAGTCCGGTGGGGAGGAATCCCTTCGAACTTCCTTATCAATTGTCTTTTATGTTGTATTTTTAGTTGAGGATGGTGATGGCTACACGAGGAGGTTCATGTGACAATCCGAATTTTCTCTTTTGTATAAACCATTCAATTCAATCAAATTCAGACTCGTTTCTGTTATCTTTTAGCACTGATTAAGGGTTCTTTTAAGTGTTCTAAGCTTAAGTACAATCAAGGTTGAGATTTGGGATGAGTTAACAAAGTCGCAAAGTAGCATTTCAGGCCATACACTCCTTCAGGAGGAGTGTACGGTCGTACACATGGGTGTACGGCCGTACACCCCCTCATGGCTGCACACTCAAGGTGGTGGGTCACCCACCCCTATATATATGAGTAGACCTCACTCCCTTCATTTCTTTCTTCCCTTGGCTGCACACCACTCCATTTTCTCTCAAGCTTCTTCAACCGTGAACCCTCCAAGGCTTCAAAAACGTAAGTATTTCATCCTTTAGCTTGTTATACTTGAAAGACCTCTTGATTTAAGCCTTGATTCTTCAAGTTTCAACATGTTCTTCATCCTTTGAAGGAGTACGGCCATCCTTTGAAGAAGTTTCAACAAATTTCAACACTTTCTTAATGCTTCTTAGGGCCTTAAAACACCTCAACATGCACACTTCTTCATAAGTGTACGGCCGTACACACATGGGCCGCACACCCATGGCCGTACACACCCTTAGTGTGGCTGTACACCTCCCTCATTCAATCACATATGATTTTAACACTTCGTCCAAGTGTTTCCAAGTCCTTAGGGTGGTTTCCTATCATGTCTAGTAGTGAAATACCCTAATTTGATTCATATATGTGTTATTACATGCTAAATAGGATCCATTTGTGTTCAAGACTTCACTTGACACTCAGCATCTCATACCGATCTTTCATACAAACCACTCACTCGAGGTGAGTTCATACCCCTGCGCTTTTACGATTTTTAAACGTTTTTCAGGGGGGAATACAAGTCAAACACAATTGATTTTGTAAACTAATACAAAAGGACTTTTAACAAGTATAAAACTTATGCAATTGATGCAGACAAACGATTTCTGTATTTTTATAAAATATTTATACATTTTATCCCTTTGTACTATGTTGAGCATAAGGGACGTTTTCAACTTACAACCATAATTGCATAGTTTTTCAGATTCAATATTCACATCAACTACACTATATACATGCAAACTATAATAGGTATAGTTTGGGGTTTTCAATACACATCTTTTACGAATTTAGAGTTATTCCCTGTTAAACATATAAATTATGGCAGATTTAGTTTATGATATACATCACTACAAGAGCACAACATTTAATAATTATTTAAGTATAATTATTACTGTGTACAGTATTCAACGGATTCAAATACAAGAGAACAATACATAATTACATGTAAACTAGATTATACGGTATTGTGAGACTTTACTTCAAAACTGTACCCTTAGGTGTATTGTATTAAATCCTATCATAGTATAACCAGAGTCTCCTGGAGGGAGAGAGCGTGAGATTTTTCAATATATCTATTCGGGACTGACAATCCCACACCTGAACTGCTAGCTACAGTAAGGCAGGCATGCCTGGGGTGACTGATGCCATAACATCTGACGCCTGAAGAACGTCGTAGGGGTCACTAGGTCATATCAAGCATGGTTATACGAACTCACAACAGTATAAACTAACCTTTTGTTTAAGGGATTTCATTCTTCAATAGTTTTATTTTCATTAATAGAACTACTACATGCTACAACTGGATTCCAGGGATTTCATTTCATGGTTTTATTTTAAGTAATAAAATTACTATACGTACTGGTGTTAGCCAGGGTTTTCATACTATACATACTAGTGTTAGCCAGGGTTTTCATGCTATACATTACTCACCTTACTGGTGGTAGCCAGGAATTTCATACAAAACAATACAATACAGCTGGTGGTACCAGGCATACATACAAGTACTTTCAGACACAAGAACAGAATTCAATAACGAACTTACAATTGGTCTTAGGGTTTAAGACTACTTTTCATTACTTAAGAAAATATTGGATTTTCTTGGAAACATACAAACATTTTTACGAATTCATCAACAGGTTTTCATTACAGAAACATGCTTATGAACTCACCAACTTTATGCTGATACTCTTTCAAAACTGCTTGTATTCTCAGGAAATCAGTAGACAGGTACCACCTGGAGTTTTGAGAAGGCGGAGAGTTTAGAGTCACGCCTTTATATTTTGCTTATACTTTTTGACGTATACAAACGAGACTTAAACAGATGTAAGCCTTTTTCATATACGTATTCAATGTAATGGTTGTGTTTACTATGATTGCTATGATACAATTGTTGTGATACTACACATGACGTCATCCACCCCCGAACGTTTCCGCCGTTCCGGTTTGGGGGTGTGACAGATTGGTATCAGAGCCGTTATTTATAGTGAACTAAGTATACCGAACCTTTCATGGTATACAACTATAAACACTAAGGGGCTGAAGCGCTCTGAACTAAAAGTATACTTTTTAAAATATAAGTATTTTATAAGAAGTGTACAAGTATACATATGTACCAGAAACAGTAACATAAGTAGAACAAAACAAAAGTATTAGGATGTTGGACACTGCGGTTAAACCTGGGCAGTTATGTAATCATGCCTAGGGTCAATATAGCCTGATCAACTATATTTATTCGAGACATGACCAACATGTGCTCGGGAGTGAATGTGGTGTTGCAGCAAGCCTAAAACTTACCAAGTATATATCCATCAGATATCGATAGAACAAAACATACAACTTAAAATACTATAGGAGTATTTTAGCTAGAGCCAAATACAGTATAGAGATTCATTCCAAGTGTTGCTACATATTTCTTCTTAGCAATAGTTTACTTGCATTAGTAACCCTTCTCTATTTATCGCTTGGTAGAACACTTTAATTATCAGGATGAGATATATCTTGTTTCATATATCTTGATTTTAAAAATTTAGGGGACTTATCATCCTCTTCTTCTTGATTGCTTCTAGAACAATATGCCTCCCCGAAGGAGACCCACCAGAAGGACCAACGACCCTCCTCCGCCACCACCTCCTCAGTTCGACCCAGCTATGTTCCAGGCAGTAGTTACAGCTGATGTGGCTGCTGCGATGTCGCAGATAAATCAGGGCAGCTCTGGTGGATCTGGAGGTGGACCCGATTCTCAAAGTCATGATGGAGGTCAGGGACATCAAAAGGAGTGTTCCTATAAAGACTTCATGAATGCCAAACCCAAATCCTTCGACGGCAATGGTGGAGTCATTTCCTTAACCCGATGGTTCGAGAAGATCAAATCCATCTTCGAGATTTGTGCCTATTCCGAAGCCAACAAGGTGAAGTTCGCCGCTTGCACTTTCACCGACAGAGCACTGACCTGGTGGAATGGTCGTGTCAAATCCCTAACCCTGCTGGTAGCAAATGTCATGGGTTGGGATAACCTAAATGAACTCATGCTTGCGAAATACTGCCCAAGGGGCGAGATGAAGAAGTTGGAGCATGAACTCTAGAACCTGAAGATGAAGGGTTCCGACATTGCTGCCTACACAGGCAGATTCTGCGATCTGGCTCTTCTTTGTTCGGGAATGGTCACCCCGGAAAGCAAGAAAATTGATGGGGACTGACGCCCCCAACCCAAGGAAATGTCGTGGCTGCTAAGCCTTCTACATTTGATAGCGCCAAGTGTCTGTCGCAGACTCTGATAGATCATGGGGTCGATCTTGATGAGGTAACAGCCGCTCCCGAACCACCAAAGGCTAGTGGTGGAAAGAAAAAGTTTTGGAACAAACGAAAGGGCCAGTCTTCGCAGGAGCCCTCCAAGAAACAGCAAATAGTGGCAGTTCATGCTGCTACTACTCCAGCTGCTATTCCAACCACCCAAGCACCTACCAGTGGATATGTTGATACTCTTCCAAAGTGCAACAAGTGTAACTTTCATCATCATGGACCCTACCGTGATATGCAATGCAACAGCTGTGGAAAGAAGGGATACACGGCTCGATACTGCAAGGCACCAGTCCAACCAACCAATCAGACTCCTGGAGCGGGCGCTGGTCAAGCTTGTTATGGTTGTGGAGAGGTTGGACACTTCAAAAGAAATTGCCCCAAGGCAACAACAGCTGGAAACACAGGGAGGGTGCTAGCTATGGTCCAGGAGGAAGCAGTCGATGATCCTACCGTTGTTACGGGTACGTTCCTCCTTGACAACTCTTATGCATGCATTTTTTTCGATTCTGGTGCGGAGAGGAGCTTTGTTAGCCATGCATTCAAACATCTACTCAGATGTAAATCTCAACCTTTAACTGAAACATTTACCGTCGAGATGGCTAACGGAAAGAAAGAGAGCACTAACGACATATTCACAGGTTGTACTCTTACCCTAGACGATCATTCCTTTCCGATCGATCTTATGCCGGTCTCCATAAAGAGCTTCGACGTCATAGTCGGCATGGATTGGTTGAGCCCCAATCGTGCTGATATCCTTTGCTACGAGAAATCCATCCGTCTCAATCTTCCCTCTGGCGAAGCCCTCACTAATTACGGTGATAAACTCAGTTCGAGCCTTCGTATCATTTCCTGCATTCAGGCTCAGAAATACCTGCGAAAGGAGTGTCATGCAATCCTAGCCCATATTGTCGACGAAAAGAAAAAAGTTAAGGACCTCGAGAGCATCCCCTAAGTCTGCAATTTTCCTGATGTTTTCCCCGAAGATCTTCCAGGAATCCCTCCCGAACGCTAAGTTGAGTTCTGTATCGACTTAATCCCCGGAGCTACTCCCGTAGCTAAATCCCCATATCGTCTAGCGCCGGCAGAAATGCAAGAGTTATCCAGCCAGCTCAATGATCTGATCAGCAAAGGATTCATAAGACCGAGTTCCTCACCCTGGGGAGCCCCGATCTTATTCGTGAAAAAGAAAGATGGATCCTTTAGGATGTGCATTGATTATCGAGAACTGAACAAGCTTACCATCAAGAACCGATATCCCTTACCCATAATCGACGACCTTTTCGCCCAACTTCAGGGAGCCAGTTATTTCTCGAAGATAGACCTAAGATCAGGGTACCACCAGTTACAAGTTCACGAGAATGATGTGCCCAAGACAGCATTCTGGACTCGCTATGGACACTACGAGTTCATAGTAACGCCTTTCGGTCTAACCACGCACCGGCGGTATTCATGGATCTGATGAATCGGGTGTGCCGCCCAAATCTGGACAAGTTCGTGATCGTGTTCATTGACAATATACTTGTCTATTCTCGGAGCGAGAACGATCATAGACATCACTTGAGGCAGGTGTTAGAAACACTAAGGGCGGAAAAGCTCTATGCAAAGTTCTCAAAGTGTGAGTTCTGGGTCAGGAAGGTAACTTTCCTTGGTCACGTGGTTAGTGAGGAAGGCATACACGTAGACCCTTCCAAAATCAAAGCGATTGAGAATTGGTCAGCACCGAAGACGCCCACAGAAATCTGCCAATTCTTGGGTCTCGCTGGCTATTATCGCAGGTTTATCCAAAACTTCTCCAAAATCGCTAAGCCTCTAACCACCCTAACACAGAAAGGTGTAACCTTTAGTTGGGGAGAAAAGCAAGACACTGCGTTTCAAACATTGAAGCAGGCCCTATGCAGCGCACCTATCTTGTCCATGTTCGAAGGGACGGAGGACTTCGTTGTCTACTGTGTGCATCCAGTCAGGGCCTAGGCTGTGTGCTTATGCAGCGAGGAAAGGTTATTGCATATGCCTCGAGACAGCTGAAAACACATGAAGTCAATTACACAACTCACGATCTAGAGTTGGGAGCAGTGGTCTTTGCATTAAAGATCTGGAGACATTATCTCTACGGAACCAAGTGCACAGTGTTCACCGACCATAAGAGCCTACAGCATATCCTCGATCAGAAAGAGTTGAACATGAGACAACGGCGATGGGTAGAGCTACTCAGTGACTATGAGTGCGAAATACGCAACCATCCCGGCAAGGCCAATGTGGTAGCGGATTCCCTCAGCCGAAAAGAGTATTCAAGTCGTAAAGTGAAGGCACTGACAATGACCATCCATTCCCATTTATCCGCACAAATCAGAGAGGCTCAGCTGGAAGCCCTAAAACCAGAAAACATGTCGGATGAAGCCCTGAGAGGAATGGAAAAGAACTTAGACGTCAAGGGAGACAGAGTTTACTATTTCATGAACCATATCTGGACCCCGAAGTACGGTGGTTACAGGGAGGTCGTCATGAATGAAGATCACAAGACTAGATATTCCGTTCACCCGGGTTCAGATAAGATGTATCTAGATCTCAAACGACTCTATTGGTGGCCGAATATGAAAGCAGAAATCGCTACCTTCATGGGCAAGTGCATGACTTGCGCCAAGATCAAGGTAGAATACCAAAAGCCATCAGGTCTACTTCAGCAGCCAGAAATACCTGAGTGGAAGTGGGAAAGGGTTACAATGGATGTCATCACTAAGTTGCCCAAGTCTCCGAGTGGGCACGACGCCATCTGGGTAATTTTCGACCGACTAACTAAATCCGCCCACTTCCTGCCAATCAAGGAAAACTACAAAATGGAGAAACTCACACGAATCTACATTCGAGAGATAGTCCGCCTTCATGGTGTACCTGCATCCATTATCTCCGATCGAGATAGCAGGTTTACCTCGAGATTTTGGCAGTCACTACAGAAGGCTCTCGGAACTAAGCTGGATATGAGCACAACTTACCATCCCCAGACAGATGGGCAGAGTGAGAGAACCATTCAAACATTGGAAGATATGTTGAGATCATGTGTCATCGACTTCGGCATGTCATGGAACACTCATTTGCCCTTGGTCGAATTTTCCTACAACAACAGCTACCATACCAGCATCAAGGTTGCACCGTTTGAAGCCCTCTATGGCCGTAAGTGCAGATCCCCTCTGTGCTGGGCCAAGGTGGGCGACACACATCTAGTCAAGGGTCAAGTCCCCGACAACACTCTCACAGGCCCAGAAATCATCCGAGAGACGACGGAAAAGATCATACAAATGTGGGAACGATTAAAAGCGTCAAGAGATAGACAAAAGAGCTACGCCGATAAGAGACGAAAACCCTTGGAGTTCCAGGTTGGTGACTGTGTTCTTTTGAAGGTCTCACCCTGGAAGGGCATGATACGCTACGAAAAGCGTGGAAAGCTAAATCCAAGATACATTGCACCATTTGAAATCCTCGCTAGGATCGATCCTGTAGCATACAAACTCCGTTTACCCCGAGAACTTAGCAACGTACATACCGTCTTCCACGTGTCGAACCTAAAGAAGTGTCTGTCCGATGAGACACTTTTGATTCCTCTCGATGAGATCGAACTAGACAAGAGCTTACACTTCGTAGAGGAACCAGTTGAAATCATGGACCGGGAAGTCAAACGAACGAAACAAAGTCGCATCCCGATAGTGAAGGTTCGCTGGAATGCCAAGCGGGGACCCGAATTCACTTGGGAGCGCAAAGATTCAATGAAACAGAAGTACCCTCATCTTTTTCCAAGTCCATGATTTCTATTCTATGCTTAAATTTCGGGACGAAATTCCCTCTAACAGGGGGATGATGTGACAATCCGAATTTTCTCTTTTGTATAAACCATTCAATTCAATCAAAGTCAGACTCGTTTCTGTTATCTTTTAGCACTGATTAAGAGTTCGTTTAAGTGTTCTAAGCTTAAGTACAATCAAGGTTGAGATTTGGGATGAGTTAACAAAGTCGCAAAGTAGCAATTCGGGCCATACACTCCTTCAGGAGGAGTGTACGGCCGTACACATGGGTGTATGGCCGTACACCCCCTCATGGCCGCACACTCAAGGTGGTAGGTCACCCACCCCTATATATATGAGTAGACCTCACTCCCTTTATTTCTTTCTTCCCTTGGCTGCACACCACTCCATTTTCTCTCAAGCTTCTTCAACCGTGAACCCTCCAAGGCTTCAAAAACGTAAGTATTTCATCCTTTAGCTTGTTATACTTGAAAGACCTCTTGATTTAAGCCTTGATTCTTCAAGTTTCAACATGTTCTTCATCCTTTGAAGGAGTACGGCTGTACACCTTCATAAGGTTGGCCGTACACACCTTAAAGGCCCTCCAAAGTGAGAGTTTAGCCCCTATCAGCTAGTTGGACATGCTAAACCTTTGACCCTGGCCTTGTTTCACCTTAAAATCAACCAATTTAGCATAAACATGAAGGGCGTACGGCCGCACACCCCTTGTACGGTCGTACACACCCCATAAGGCCGTAAACCCACTTTGATGATCATTATTGGCCTTAAACTTTCAATAAAGCTAAGCATGGGACCAAGAACACTTCCTTAATGCTTCTTAGGGCCTTAAAACACCTCAACATGCACACTTCTTCATGAGTGTACGGCCGTACACTCATGGGCCGCACACCCATGGCCGTACACACCCTTAGTGTGGCCGTACACCTCCCTCATTCAATCACATATGATTTTTAACACTTCGTCCAAGTGTTTCCAAGTCCTTAGGGTGGTTTCCTATCATGTCTAGTAGTGAAATACCCTAATTTGATTCATATATGTGTTATTACATGCTAAATAGGATCCATTTGTGTTCAAGACTTCACTTGACACTCAGCATCTCATACCGATCTTTCATACAAACCAGTCACTCGAGGTGAGTTCATACCCCTACGCTTTTATGATTTTTAAACGTTTTTCAGGGGGGGAATACAAGCCAAACACAATTGATTTTGTAAACTAATACAAAAGGACTTTTAACAAGTATAAAACTTATGCAATTGATGCAGACAAACGATTTCCATATTTTTATAAAATATTTATACATTTTATCCCTTTGTACTATGTTGAGCATAAGGGACGTTTTCAACTTACAACCATAATTGCATAGTTTTTCAGATTCAATATTCGCATCAACTACACTATATACATGCAAACTATAATAGGTATAGTTTGGGGTTTTCAATACACAGCTTTTACGAATTCAGAGTTATTCCCTGCTAAACATATAAATTATGGCAGATTTAGTTTATGATATACATCACTACAAGAGCACAACATTTAATAAATATTTAAGTATAATTATTACCGTGTACAGTATTCAACGGATTCAGATACAAGAGAACGATACAAAATTACATGTAAACTAGATTATACGGTATTGTGAGACTTTACTTCAAAACTGTACCCTTAGATGTATTGTATTAAATCCTATCATAATATAATCAGAGTCTCCTGGAGGGAGAGCGTGAGATTTATGAATAGATCTATTCGGGACTGGCAATCCCACACCTGAACTGTTAGCTACAGTTAGGCAGGCATGCCTGGGGTGACAAATCTCATAACATCCGACGCCAAAAGAACGTCGTAGGGGTCACTAGGTCATATCAAGCGTGGTTATACGAACTCACAGCAGTATAAACTAACCTTTTGTTTATGGGATTTCATTCTTCAATAGTTTTATTTTCATTAATAGAACTACTACATGTAACAACTGGATTCCAGGGATTTCATTTCATGGTTTTATTTTAAGTAATAAAATTACTATACATACTGGTGTTAGCCAGGCTTTTCATACTATACATACTGGTGTTAGCCAGGGTTTTCATGCTATACATTACTCACCTTACTGGTGGTAGCCAGAGATTTCATACAAAAACTTTCATACAAAACAATACAATACAACTGGTGGTACCAGGCACACATACAAGTACTTTCAGACACAATAACAGAATTCAATAACGAACTTACAATTGGTCTTAGGGTTTAAGACTACTTTTCATTACTTAAGAAAATATTGGATTTTCTTGGAAACATACAAACATTTTCACGGATTCATCAACAGGTTTTCATTACAGAAACATGCTTATGAACTCACCAGCTTTATGCTGATACTCTTTCAAAACTGTTTGTATTCTCAGGAAATCAGTAGACAGGTACCACCTGGAGTTTTGAGAAGACGGAGCGTTTAGAGTCACGTCTTTATATTTTACTTATACTTTTTGATGTATACAAACAAGACTTAAACAGATGTAAACCTTTTTCATATACGTATTCAATGTAATGGTTGTGTTTACTATGATTGCGATGATACAAATGTTGTGATACTACACATGACGTCATCCACCCCCGAACGTTTCCGTCGTTCCGGTTTGGGGGTGTGACAGTTCAGGTTCGGGATCAGGTTCAGGATTGGTTTAGACTCTGGTGCAGATCTTATTGATGAGAGGTTGCGCGAGCTTATCACAGCTGAGGTTACTCGCGGCATCTTTGACGCTACCCCGGTGATATTCGGTATCGTCAAGGAGGCGATCATGGAGATTATGGAGTTGCGGCTCAGGTCTTTCCGAGCCGAGATCTCTGTGGGTCAGATTGGGACTTGAACTTCCTTATTCTGGGAGTTCAAGACGTGTGGTTTGCCCGAGTTCTTTGGGGTTAAGGACCCCATTGCTAGTCGTCGTTCGATCGCTGACATGGAGAATGCTCAGTGAACGAGCTTTTGCCTCGATGCATAAAAGGTGGGATTCGCGTCCTGTATGCTGAGGAACCGAGCACGGGACATGTGGGAGGAGGTTTCCCGTGAGGTAGGGACAGCGGGTGTGATTGTGATGACATGGGAGGATTTTTTTCGGAGGTTCGATTGGGAGTTTGCACCAGTCATAGAGGTACAACAGCTGGTGAGGGAGTTCTAGGACCTTCACCAGACCACGGAGACTGTGGCGGAGATTACCGCCAAGTTTAGGGAGAGCGTGTTGTTGGTCCTGCAGTACGCTGTGGACGAGGAGATGAGGAAGATGAGATATCATGTTATGTTGAGGGATGATATCCGGGAGTTTGTGAGTTTCTCAGGGTGTAAAACCCTGAATGACATGATTGAGAAGGCCCGTGAGCGGGAAATTGAGTTAGAGCTCCAGACGAAGCAGAAGTCGGAGCAGGTTCAGATGGCAGTGGCTCAGGCTAAGAAGCCCAAGACCTCTGATGTTCACAGCATAGGCCAGCAGGGTCGGGGCCGATGCACCAAGTGCATCAAGCCGCACGGTGGACCTTGTCGATCAGTGGGATCAGGATGCTTTGGTTGTGGTCAGGCGGGCCATATGAGCAAGGACTACCCTAAGAGGGCCTTCATTTGTTTTCACTGCAACCAGACTGGTCATAAAAAGGCTGATTGTCCGAGGTTGTCTGGAGAAGCAATGGCGGCGCCTGCACCTGCCACATTGAGGATTACAGATGGTCGCCAAGGCAAGGCGGAGGCTTCTGTGGTGCAGAGCAAAGCGTTTCTGGTGACCATAGATGAGGCTCGAGCAGCGCCAAACGTCATGACTGGTATGTGACTTATCTCTATATTTATTGTTTATTATTATCTTCTGTTGTTATGATCTTGTAAAGGGACCTTTTTGGTCAATGGATTGTCGGCTCATGTTATTTTTGAGTCGGGGGCTATCTGATCTTTTGTATCTCTTGCGCTCAGCAAGAAGCTTCGAGACGCTCCGGGGACTTTGGAGTCCCCTCTAGAGGTAGAGATCGATGATGATCGTACTGTGAGCACTGCGAGAGTATTCCGTAGGAGTATTCTGAACATGTTCGGTGAGAGGTTTCCCATCGAATTCGTACCGATTCCCTTGAGGGGATTAAACGTGACCATCGGGATGGACTGGTTGGGGCCTTAATTGATTGTGAGCGGCAGTTGGTGGGAGAAAGAGTCTTTTCTGGTGAGAGAGCTTCGAATGGGCCAGCTCTCTGTTCATCAGCGAGGGCTAGGAGGCTTCTTCGGCAGGGTTGTTCTGGGTTTCTGGCTTATGTTTCAGATTAGAGGGTAGAGACCACGACATAGTTGATCGGGATACCTGTTGTGTGGGACTTTCCCAATGCTTTTCCTAAGGAGCTGCCGGGAGTGCCTCCCGAGAGGCAAGTTGAGTTCTGGATTGATTTGATGCCCGGTGCGGCTCCGATAGCCAAGGCGTCGTATCGCCTAGCTCCGCCTGAGATGCAGGAGTTGTCTACATAGCTGCAAGAGCTGCTAGACAAGCATATTATTCGTCCGAGCAGTTCCCCGTGGGGAGCATCAATCCTGTTCGTGAAAAAGAAGGATGGGTCATACAGGATGTGTATTGATAATCGGGAACTGAACAAACTGACGGTGAAGAACCGTTACCCGCTTACGAGGATCGACGACTTATTTGACCAACTTCAGGGTGCATCTTGGTTTTCCAAGATCGAGCTTCGGTCAGGATATCATCGGATGAGGATATACTGAAGACGGCCTTCAGAACTCGTTATGGTCATTACGAGTTCGTGGTGATGCCATTCGGGCTCACCAATACTCCAGCAACGTTCATGGATCTCATGAACCGGGTGTGCAGACCGATGTTGGATCGGTTTGTAATTGTTTTTATTGATGACATCCTGGTATGCTCTAAGACAAAGGAGCAACATGAGTAGCATTTGAGGGAAGTATTGGAGACCTTGAGGAGGGAGAGGCTTTTTTCCAAGTTCACCAAATGTGAGTTTTGGTTGCGTGAGGTGCAGTTTATGGGGCACATCATCAACCAGGGTGGTATCTTGGTGGACCCAGCCAAAATTGATGTAACATCTCGGTTCCCAGGTATAATATTTTCTAATATTTTTATGATTTTCATGAGCAACTCGACGAGTTGGAGGCCCCAACTTGTCGAGTAGAGAAGAGATTTGGCCACATGGGTTTTATGACCAACTCGACAAGTCGGGGAGCCAACTCGACGAGTTGGCGCTGTGAGAGGAAACCCTAATTCTTCAGGTTTGGTTCCTATTTAAAGGACCTTAAGCCCTCATTTCCGCCTCACCAGCCACCTTACTCCCCTGTTTGAAACCCTAATCGCCTATATTAAGCAAAAAGAGAGGGAGCTCATCTTTGGGCATTTTAGTGCACTTTTTGAAGAGAAGAGTGGAGAATTCAAGCAAGAAACGAGTGGAGACTGTTGGATCTGGTTTTATTTCATCTAGAGCTTCTGTTAAAGGTAAAAAGTCTCCACCTTTCTCATTAGTTTGATTAGATCTCATTTTATGGAGTTTTAGGGCTTATTCCATCTTTCCTTGTGACTTTGAGTGTGTTGAGCTTACCAAGAGATTTAGACTTCAGATCTAGACCTTGTGAGGTCCCTAGAGTCCAAAGGTCCCAGCTTTATCCAGTTATAGAAGAGCTTGTGAGATTAAGACCCTAAATGGAACTTGTTTTGGCATTTCAATCCCTAAGTGCCATGCATGGATGTAAAGCTTGTCGCTTTACGTGGTATCTCAGCCTTGGGAGGCTAGATCTAGAGTTTGGGGTTGTTAATCTGCCTTAAAACGTCTGAATGAGAACAGAGTCTGAAAGGGCTCGACGAGTCGGAGAACTGACTCGACGAGTCGGTTAGGGTTTTCCCTAACGAGTCTGGACACTTTCTTGCTATCATTGAGATCTATTCTGCAGAGTGCTCACTTTCTTGCTATCAGTGAGAGCTATTCTGCAGAGAAATTGGCCGAGATTTATGTGAGAGAGGTGGTGGCACGGCATGGACTGTCGACATCGATAGTGTCAGATCGGGATGTGCGTTTCACTTCCAGGTTCTGGAAGACGTTTCATGAGGAGTTGGGTACCCGATTGCACTTCAGTACCGCATACCACCCACAGACAGACGGGCAGAGTGAGCGGACAATTCAGACGCTTGAGGACATGTTGCGTGCATGTGTTATGGACTTCGGAGGAAGTTGGGACACCTATTTCCCCTTGGTTGAGCTTTCTTATAAGAACAGCCATCATTTCAGTATTGGTATTCCTCCCTTCGAGCTCTTATATGGGAGGAGGTGTCGGACTCCCATCTGTTAGGGAGAGGTAGGGTAGAGAGTGATGGGTAGCACTGAGATAGTGCTCAAGATGACTGAGCAGATTCAGCAGGTCAGACAGAGGCTACTGACAGCTCAGAGTCGCCAGAAGAGTTACGCAGACCGGCGACGATCCGAGCTAGAGTTCCAGGTTGGAGATTTTGTCCTCCTGAAGGTATCCCCGTGGAAAGGGGTGATCTGATTTAGGAAGCGGGAAAAGTTGGGTCCTAGATATATCGGTCCTTTCAGAGTGTCTGCCAGAGTGGGGAAGGTAGCCTATTGGTTGGTGCTACCTGCAGAGTTGAGCCAGATTCATAACACCTTCCACGTGTCTCAGTTGAGGAAGTGTGTAGCCGATGAGACGGTGGTGGTACCCTTAGAGTACATTCAGGTAGATGCTAGCCTAAATTACATTGAGAGACCGATAGCAATATTTGATAAAAAGGTTAAGACCTTGAGGAACAAGGAGGTGCGACCGGTTAAAGTGCAGTGGGAGCACCGCAAGGGATCTGAGTGGACTTGGGAGCCGGAGTCCGAGATGAGCGAGCAGTACCCAGAGTTGTTCCTGAAGCATGACTTCGAGGGCAAAGTCTGATTCTAGTGGGGGAGAATTGTAACATCCCGGTTCCCAGGTATAATACTTTTTAACATTTTTATGATTTTCATGAGAAACTCGACGAGTTGGAGGCCCCAACTCGTCGAGTAGAGAAGAGATTTGGCCGCGTGGGTTTTATGACCAACTCGACGAGTTGGTGCTATGAGAGGAAACCCGAATTCTTCAGAGTTGGGTCCTATTTAAAGGACCTTAAGCCCTCATTTCCGCCTCACCAGTCACCTTACTCCCCTGTGTGAAACCCTAATCGCCTATATTGAGCTAAGAGAGAGAGGGAGCTAATCTTTGGGCATTTTAGTGCACTTTTTGAAGAAAAGAGTGGAGAATCCAAGCAAGGAACGAGTGGAGACTGTTGGATCTGGTCTTATTTAATCTAGAGCTTTTGTTGAAGGTAAAAAAGTCTCCACCTTGCTCATTAGTTTGATTATTTGTTGAAGGTAAAAAAGTCTCCACCTTGCTCATTTTATGGAGTTTTAGGGCTTATTCCATCTTTCCTTAGGTATTTGAGTGTGTTGAGCTTACCAAGAGGTTTAGACTTCAGATCTGGACCTTGTGAGGTCCCTAGAGGCCAAAGGTCCCAACTTTATCCAGTTATAGAGGAGCTTATGAGCTTAAGACCCTAAATAGAACTTGTTTTGGCATTCCAAGCCCTAAGTGCCATGCATGGACGTAAAGATTGTAGCTTTACGTGGTATCTCAGCCTTGGGAGGCTAGATCTAGAGTTTGGGGTTGTTAATTTGCCTTATAACGTCTGAATGAGAATAGAGTCTGAAAGGACTCGACGAGTCGGTTAGGGTTTTCCCCAACGAGTCTGGACACGTGTGACTCGGCGAGTTGATGAGACAACTCAACGAGCTAAGGGGGACTTTCGCGACACTTCTGGAAACAAGGGGACTCGACGAGTCACATAGGTGCACTCGACGAGTCGGGTCAACATGGACTGTTGACTCGAGTGTTGACTTCTGTTGACTTTAGGGTTGGTCAAGACAGAGAATATGGACACCATAGAGGGGTAAAATGGTCTTTTATCCATTTCACGAGGTTATAGAGAGAAAATAGCTTGGTTTATTTAGAGTTGTGATTTAAGTGTTAATTAAAGATAATTATCGTATGTGTTAGGTGGAGGCTAGATTGGTGTTTCATGTACGAGATTCATTTGCTTGCTTACGAGGTGAGTCTTCTCACTATACTTACCTTGGGTGGTAACTATGTGTGACCGGAGGGTCTTGTATGCTTATATTGAGTATTGTGATATCCTGCATTATGTCTTTGTGATTTATGCTGTGTATTATTCTAACTTATACTGAGTTAGGACCGGAGAGTCCACCGGAGCTGTGGGACCGGAGGGTTCCACTGAGACACATTGATCGGAGGGTCGTATTTGAGATATAGCCATGAGAGGCTACTGAGTTATGTGTGGTATTTTGAGGGAACTCACTAAGCTTCGTGCTTACCGTGTTATGTGATATGTGTTTCAGGTACTTCTCAGGATCGCGGGAAGGCGTCGGCTTGATTGTACACACACATTAGATGGAGTTTATGTTTTGCGGATCCTGGATTTTATCAAACAATTTATGAAATTTGTTTTTTTTTACAATTTGAGACTTGTGGTTTTTGGAATGTGATATTGAGAATTATGTGTTTTAAAAATGAAAAAATTATCTGAAAATTTACGTTGTTACAATTGAGGTTGTGGTGTGTTGGGAAGTTCCGAAGAACTCATCTGAGATTCGGAGTTTCTTGGGCCTCGCGGTGTATTGTCGGAGGTTTATCCAGGACTTCTCCAAGATTGTAGTGCCTTTGACTCGTCTGACCAAGAAGAATGTAACCTTTCGGTGGGATCCGAATAAGCAGTTGGCCTTCAAGACTTTAAGACAGAAATTATGCGAGGCCCCGATTCTTGCGTTACCCGAGGAATTGGATGATTTTGTGGTTGATTGCGATGCTTCTATTTCGGGTTTGGGAGTTGTCCTTATGTAGATGGGGCATGTGATTGCTTACACCTCGAGGCAGCTGAAGCCTCATGAGGCAAATTACCCCACTCATGATTTGGAATTGGGGGCGGTGGTGTCTACCCTCAAGATCTGGAGGTATTATTTGTATGGGGTTCGATGCACTATTTACACCGATCATAATAGTTTGAAGTATTTGATGGATCAGCCGAACTTGAATATGCCGCACAGGAGGTGGTTAGACGTGGTAAAAGATTATGACTGCGAGATTTTGTACCTCCCCGGGAAGGCCAATGTGGTAGCCGATGCTTTGAGCCGTAAGGCGGCGTGTACTCCGATCCGGGATATTTGTTTGAGGATGATGGTTACCTCACCATTGATGGATATGATTAAGGAGGCTCAGGTAGAAGGATTGAAAAAGGAAAACTGGAAGACGGAGCAGATTAGGGGGCAGATTCTGTTGTTTATTAGAGACAGTCGAGGACTATTGACTCAGTGTGGTAGGGTTTGGGTTCCGGCATTTGGTCGAGTGAGGCAGAAGATTTTGGAGGAGGCGTATAAGTCCAAGTTTTCAATTCATCCGGGGGCCACAAAGATGTACCGAGACTTGAGATTGAGCTACTGGTGGCCCTACATGAAGAGGGAAGTTGCATGGTTTGTTGAGTGGTGTTTGACATGTAGGAAGGTCAAAGTCGAGCATCAGAGGCCTCACAGCAAGGTTCAGCCATTACCCATCCCCATGTGGAAATTGGAGGAAATCACCGTGGATTTTATCACGAAATTACCCAGGACGACGCAGGTTGTTGATTCTATTTGGGTTATTGTGGACAGACTGACCAAGAGTGCTTACTTTATTTTGATTGCTAAGAATATATCCATGGAGAAGTTAGCGGATATTTATGTTCGAGAGGTGGTAGTCAGGCATGGAATGCCGGTATCCGTGGTCTCGGACCGCGATGTTCGATTTACCTCCAGGTTTTGGAGGAAATTTCATGAGGAGTTAGGCACTCAGCTGCACTTCAGTACAACTTACCACCCCCAGACCGATGGGCAGAGCGAGCGGACACTCCATATGCTTGAGGATATGCTTCGGGCGTGCGTTCTAGACTTCGGAGGGAGTTGGGATACTTACCTCCCACTAGCAGAGTTCTCCTACAACAACAGTTATCATGTTAGTATTGACCGAACCCCATTCGAGATGTTGTATGGAAGGAGGTGTAGGAAATCGGTTTATTTGGGGGGAGGTTGGCCATCGAGTCATGGGAAGCACCGAAGTGGTGCTTAAGACCATTGAGTTGATTCATCAAGTGTGCGATAGACTGCGAGTCACGCAGAGTCGTCAGAAAAGAAATGTTGACTGATGTCGTTCGGATCTCGAGTTTCAGGTGGGAGATTTCACATTGTTGAGGGTGTCACCTTGGAAGGTGTCATCTGCTTTCGAAAGAGGGGGCAAGCTGGGTCCCCGATTTATTAGTCCATTCAGGATTTATGCCCGAGTTGACAAGGTTGCTTATCGGTTGATCTCCCTGATGAGCTCAGTCAGATCCATAACACCTTCCATGTGTCTCAGTTGTGGAAGTGTGTATCAGATGAGGTTGCAGTTATTTCATTTCATGATATTCAGGTGGATGAGAGTCTGAAATATGTTGAGAAGCCCATTGCAGTTCAGGATAGAAAAACTAAAGCTCTTCGTAACAAAGTGTTGAAGCTAATAAAAGTGCAATGGCAGTACCGTAGGGGCTCCGAATGGACCTGGGAGCTGGAGGACAAGATGAGAGAGCATTAACCAGATTTATTTGTGTCGGAAGACTTCGAGGACGAAGTCTAATTCAAGTGGGGAAGAGTTGTAACATCCAAAAATCCAAGTATTTCGTTTAAGCCCTTAAAGTATTTAATTTTGGCAATTAAGGACCCTCTGTACGTTGGGTGTACATGTATGTACGCTTAGCGTACACAAGCGCATGCATCGGGTGATTGAGGCTCGTATGCAGGGCGTACAAGCATGTACGAAGGGGCGTATGAGGCCGAAGACTAAAACCCTAATTATCGGTCTTGAGCCCTATTTAAGCTTATTTATAACCTTGGACCCTCTTCCTTACCATCCTCCATTACCCTCAAACGTCCCTAAAACCCTAGTTCCTTTGAGAGTGATTCTTGAGCTTGAAGGTGCCTAAAGTAACCTCTTTTTTGTGTGTTAGCAAGGAGAAGGAAGTGGTGAGCAAGTCTTGAACGTGGGAAAACTTTTGGATCCTGCATCTAGATCATCTAGAGGAGCTTTTGGAGGTAAAAAGCTCATATCTTTCTCATTCTTTTGCTAGTTTAAGTTAGGGTTTAGTAATGAGTCCATTTTTGGCCCATGGGTCCACTCTTGTCAGTTTAAGCAACTCCAGAGGTTAGAAATGTTAGATATAAGTTCCTTTTCCATGTTAAAAGCATAAAAAATGCTAACTTGATGATTGTTATGGCACCATGCAAGAGTTTAAGGTCTTAAAGGAAGTATTAATGGCTAAAATGTGGTGTTGTGTTCCCATATGGCATGCAAAGGCATAAAGTTGCCAACTTTATGACCTAGGACCTTAGAAATGACCAAGATCTAGCTTTGGACGAAGTGTCTTCGTGTATTAAGCACTTAATGTCTTTTGTGCAAAATCAGCTTGTACGTTGGGCGTACTAGTTTGTACGTTGTGTGTACTGCCTAAGAGCTTAGTACGCTAAGCGAACTGAAGATGTACGTTGGGCGTACGCTTCGAGTGGGTTTTGGGCTTCTGATGGACTTTTGAACCTTTTGGGTCCTAATTAATAATGATTCTGGATCTACTAGAGTATTAGGCCTTTGAAGTTGTAACCGGGCCATAGATGGCATGGTTGGGCCTTTTAGGCCTTGTGGCCCATTATTGTTTTGGACCTTGGATGTTACGCCCATTAATGAAGGATAGACTTTTGGGCCTTATTGAAGGAGTTGGACATAGGGGTTTGGGCCTATGTATTGAGTTTGTGATTTAATTCTAATTAGGATAACTTGTCTATCTTCAATGTGAGATTTCCGGACCAATAGCCAGACAATATATTTATCAGCAGTCTGAGGTGAGTCTTCTCACTATAACCTCGGGTCTAAGGCACCAAGGCAGGCCCAATATCCATTTATGTAGTATGCTAGTAGTTTTGTGTTACATGTTGTGATTAGGTTGAAACACACCCCAGGGCAAGGCCCAATATGATATGTCTAGTTGAAATATACCCCAGAGCGAGGCCCCAGGGCGGGGGCCCATACTTGTGTTGGGCTGGAATAAACCCCATGGCGGGGCCCATTGGTATGACTATTATGTGTTATTTTGAGAAAACTGACTAAGCTATTGCTTAGAGTTTATTTGGGTGTTTTCAGGTACTTCCGGTACTAAGGGGAAGGGCCCGGCTTGATGGCGCAGCATTCACTCTCCAGCATTTTCCGCGTGTATTGTTATGGATACTCAAATCTTTTGTCATAACTTGATGTAATGAATTTCTTTTAAAACGAATTATGAATGAAATTCCCATTTTAAAAATGAAAAAAATTATCTGGTTATCGGGTTGTTACAGTACTCCCCCATTTGGCCATTTTCCATTTTCCAACTCTAAATCCATTAAGACTTCACTCCAAAACTTAGATCTGACTTCCTTGAGATGGTTTATCACGTAAAGTTGCCAACTTTACGTGCATGCATGGATTAATGAAGTTCTTAAAGCACAAAAGGGCTTTATAGATGACTTAATGCATGCATGAGACCAATAACACCATAAAGTTTGCACCTTTAAGCTTAAGAAACTCTTAATATGCCCAGATCTAAAAGGATAAGCCCCACAAACGACTTAACTCATCAAACTAACCCAAGAGGGAACAAAATCATAAAAACCATGACATGAAGAGATCTAAGCATACAAGGATAAAGGTTGGGACTTTATACCTCAAAATACTTGCAAAATGAGTGATGATTATGGATCTCTAAGCTTCACACTAAGCAATGCACCTTCAACCTTCTTCTATCCCTTCAAAATGAGCAAAATAAGCACCAACTTTTTCTCAAGAGCTCAAAGACACAACAATGGAGACTAAGGGTCAAAATTTAGGGTTTAGGAGGTATGGAGGCTGGAAAAGGGGCCAACCTTAAGGAATTAAGGAGTTTATATACGTGCAACACCCTAAAATTAGGTTTTCATTAAACCCTCATACGCCTAGCGTAATCCTCGTACGCCCAGCGTACGAGGCCTCAGTCCCATGATCAAACCCACTTAGTACCATGTGATACGCCCCGCGTACTAGCTTCTCAACTAGTACGCTAAGCGTACCCAATGGTACGCCCTACGTACTAACCCCAAGGACCAAATTGCAATAGTTAAATACAAAGGGGATAAAAAGGAACATACCCAAATCCAAGTGTTACAATATACCTGCAGAAGTTGGCTTCACTTTTCCATCTTTGATATCTAGCAGATACTTCGGGCGGCTTCTTTTCCAATGCCCCTTGTCGTTGCAGTAAAAGCAAATAGCCTCTTTGGGATCAGAAGAGGGTGGGTTATCAGAACTGGACTTTCTTTTAGGGCCACTACTGGATGACCCTGCATGAGACTTTCCCTTCTAGTTTTGCTCTATAGAACCTTTCCTCTTTTTACCCTTTCCCTGCCCAATGGCTAGAACGGGAGCACTAGCAGGAGTGGAGGCTAAACTTTTTCACTTCATTCCTGCTTCAGCTGTCTGCAAAAGGTTGTGCAATTGAGCCAAGGTCGTCTCAGTGTTTTTTAGATGATAGGTCAGAATGAACTAATCATAACAACTAAGTAAGGAGTTTAGGACTATATCAATATCCAACTCCTCATCAAAATGCACATTTAGCCTAACAAGGCGCTCCATGTAACGTTCCATTCTTTGCATGTGGCGATAGACAGATTCTCCCTCCTTCATCTTGCACACCATGATGGACTTGGCAACTTCGTACTTTTCTTGACGAGCTCGCTTATGGTACTTTTACATAAGGTCCTTGTTCATCTCATAGGGCCAGTAGTCCTCATAAAACCTCTACAACTTAGGGGTCATGGTGGCTACCATGATGCAAGCAACTTTTATTGCATCATTGTAGTGCTTTTGGTAGGCGTATTCTTTAGGAGTAGCTTTGCCTTCTTTGACTTCAATGAATTCCTTTTCGAGAACATACTCTTTGTTCTCAAATCGAAGGTCCATCTTTATATTTTGCATCCAATCATTATAATTGGAACCATCCAATATGACTTTGGAGCAAATAGAGAGCAATGAGAAGTTATGGTGGTTGGAGGAGGAGGAAGCGGAAGCATCAGTTGGAGTAGACATCTGTAAAAAGGAAGGTAGTTTTAGTTAGATAAGAGTAATCCTTAATATGGATCCCAAAATAAAATATTTAGGCTAGGATCAAACTATATAATTCACAACTTAAAAAAGGGATGTCGTAATCTAATTGTAAATTTTATAAAGGTAGGTAAATGACGATTTACCAATTCCACCAATAGGATACGAAATTAAGTTAAGTAAAATTCCTAGGTCTTTTAAGATTCATTTAAACTATTCAATGGCATGTTTAATATCATATTATGTTATTCTGTTTGTGACTGGGATACCGAGGATCACAAACAAGATGTGAATAACCATGCAAATATGCTTGGTAACCTCATTGTCATTTATCATCCCAATTGATGTGCTGGTAAACCACGCACGCTCCATCAACAATGATAATTTATAAGATACCCATTACAACTCTTTATTAGTCCCTATTGGTGTGTTGGTTAACCACACACGCTCCATTAACGACTTATAAAGTGTAATGTACAATTCCATGGGTTAGCATACTAATTCACATTTTTCATAAAGTAACTAGATTTGGGATTTTAATAAAAAGAAGGTTCTAGTACTTTTCAATATCATTATACTTTTAATGAGAATTAATGTCCTATCAAGTCTGATCTGGTAACGACCCTGCACCAATCAAGGAAGCGGTGGGTGAGAGTGGACACCCATTTAACAACCATTTTATAGGCAGTTTCCTTATACCCCTCATATAGACTGACTTCGTGAATGAGGCATACTATCGGCTTGACTGACTTAATCTTATACATATAATATATTAACAATTAATAATAATATATAAGGTGTATTTTAAACCTTTCAAAATACTAGGTTTATTTAATCTTTAAATTTCGAAAATTAGTATTTAATTAATTTAAATTTAAAAAATAAACCAAATGATTTAATATTTATCCATTAATTAACAATTAATTAAATATATTAAATTAATTAAGGAATAACCGATTAAATTAATCAAATAATTTAATCATAATCCTTACCCTCTAAATTTTCGAAAATTATGGGTATAGGATTTATCCAATTTTATAATTATCCATTTTAATCAAATTAAAGTAACAATTATCAAAAACAGGAAACCCTAACCATATATCAATTTTAGAAAACTTGGGGAGGAAGGTTAGGGTTTCAAAACCGTAACCCTAATTTCGAAATCCAAAGGGATGGGCTAGGGTTTCGAAAAACCCTAACCCTAGTCGAAATTCTTAGCCTTTTAGGGTTTAATTTATGTAAACCCTAATTGATCAAATGCAACAATTATAGCAATTCAATTGAAAACAAACCAAACGCTCTGATACCAGTGATGGGATTTAGGTAAAACAAATAAACTTAAAACCCTTAAGTTCACATGCAATCTAAAAGGATCTGTGTTTTCACTATTGAACTTATAACTATGAACATCAATCAAGGAAACCCTAGATGGTATATGTTATTTTCGAAAATACCAAAAGATGGTTTAGAATTACATACCTTATTGTTATTGTAGTAAATAACAATGATTCTTCAAATGTAGATCTCTTGGAAGCTAGCACCACAAATGTCATGCCTCTAATGGAATCACACCCAAGCTAGCAAGAGGATGACTTGAAATGGGAGAGGGGAGGTATAAAATTTGGATATCCCTTTGGAATAATGAGTGGCCAAAAAATAGAGGCCCTAGGGTCCTTTATATAGTGGTACAAGGAAGCCTTATATAACCCTAATTGGAATATAATAATAATATTTCAAATTGGTAATTATCCAACTCCTTATTTATCCATATGGGATATTCTACAAACCCTAGAATATCCCCAAAAACCGTCCAACCCTTAAGAAGGAAGGTTCTGGAACCTTTTGCTCAACTATTGAACATTTACACTTCGGACCTTGCACTTTTAATTAATTCTATTAATCCCAAAATTAATTCTGATTAATTTTTAATTAAATAATATTGTTTCTAGTTAATATATTATTTCCATAATACATTAATAAACTTTTTATATTAATTTATTAATCACATAATAAGTTAATCTCTCTTTATAAAAGTCATCATGTCCAATTGCTAGGTTTGAGGGCAACCCAAAAGGATTGTGCTACTATCAATTCAAGTATATATCAATTATAGTTATTGGCTTAGACACCTAATCCAACATAAACCTCATCCCTTTTGCTAAAAGACAGAAGTATTTCTAGTCCAAAAAGATGTACATGAGTTAATAAATCATACCTTATGATATATTATGTTACTTGCTAATGAAAAATATTATTTCTATAAAATAAATAATTTCCAATTTAATTATAAGAGTTTATTGAATATTTATTAAAATCAATTTCTAATAAATAATCAATTGTATCAAGTTGTTGTTAGTGTGACCTATTAGTATCATATGTTAATTAGCAATATCATTTTAACATGACTATTGAGCATATTAGATCTTTCATGTAAGTCATGTGTGACTTGGCCTTACGTGTAAGGGACCTCCCCCCCCCCCCCGAATTCGATATAGCCTAAATAAATTATGCATTTTTTACTGTAGTAAAGATATGAGAAATCTCGAAACTTTGGTAGTATGTATGAAAAATGCATTGGTTTCATTTTCTGAACAGGTATAAGACAAATAACAAAAATTGTTTACATAAAGGAAAAAAATTACAATCATTTATAAATTTATGGTTTTAGATAGTAATTTTGGATTTTTAGTCGCTAGTTTTCATAAACATCGCTCATTAATGATCGAGTCATTGGTTTTATAACCAGAAAATAACAAAGTATTATTTATTATACATTTTATGTCTTTTTTATCTGACAGAATGTATTATATTACTATATTTACTTTATTTGATGTATGGTCTTGTTTTATTGAAATCTAACAGTTTACTTTCTATATGGCATATGATAGTATCTTATTGTAATCTAATTATATTCTCTATATCTAACAAATAATATTGTCTTGCTACAATCTTATTGTTCTCTCTTACAGAAGGTATTATCTTAGTATATAGACTTTGTCATACAGGTACGTATCTGTCATACGTCACACAGATACAGAGGATCTTGTCTTATTGAATCTTACTATATTCTCTATTTGACAAATGATATTATCTTATTGTAAATTTATTATATTCTCCTTGTTGTACATATGATATTCTCTTATTATATATTCTCAAGGTTTGACAAAAAAAAGTATTATCTTATTATATTATCTTTATTTGATAAAGTGTCTTGTGTTTAAAATCTTATTGTATTCTTTATTTATCTAAAAAATGTTATTATTTTAATATAAACGTATAATATCTATCTTAATGTAATATTAGTTTATTTTCTTTATCTCATAGAATATACTAACTTATTATGATATATTGTATACTATCTGACTTATAAAGGGTTTGTCTTATTAATTTCTTACTATATTTTTTCGTGTGACAAAGGGTGTTACTATCTTAGTTTAATTTTAGGGATAATGACTTGAAAAAGTAACGAACTTTCAAGTTTGTTCACATTTAGTCATTGAACTTTTTTTCGTGCTTTATTTACCCTTGAATTATTTGAAATTGTTCACATGTTACCCTTATGACCGATGACAACCAGTCATAAGGGTAAAATGTGAACAATTTCAAATAATTCAATGGTAAATTAAGCATGAAAAAGCTCAATGACTAAATGTTAAAAAAATTGAAGTTCGTTAACCTTTCAAGTCACTATCCCATAAATGGTTCTAAATGTTATTAAGAATGAGCATAAATGGAATATAGAGGTCACAAAAGTAAAGATGTTGTAGTAATTAAGGATGAGCATACGACCCGTTGGACCGGACCGGACCGAAAAAAAACCCGGATCGGACCGGATATAAATATTAGTGGTCCGGTTTTTGGGTTTTGTTTTTACCACTAATCGGGTTTCGGGTTTGGACTCGACCGTACCCGGAATACAGGATTTAACCCGGACCCGAAACCCGGTTTAGTACTCGGAAGCAGACCGGACCGAACCCAGACCCGATACACCCAAAAATGGTCCGGTTTTCGGATAAGGTAATTCACGATTTTCGGTCTTCGGACCGGTCTGCTCCGGGTTCGGCCCGTTGCTCATCCCTAGTAGTAATCGTATGATATGCATTTATTGTATAAGGTACCAAAAACAACACTTAAAAATGTAGTAGGAGCGACTTTAATTACATAGAAACCGAAGGAAAAAAGATTATGGTGGTTTCAAACATTTACTTAGGACATAGGCGGCAATTTTAACTCCAGATGGTGGAGATGGTCGTTGTAAATCGTGTGAGAAGAGAGAACATATGATAAAGAAGTGTGGATATAATGTGGTGTTAGATTTTGAATGAAGTTTTTCTCTTTACAACGACACAAGATTTTATTAGAGAGTATGGATGCATAAGATCAGGGTCGTGGAGCAGTACATGAGTAGTGTAGGTGTTAGCTTCATTTACATTGTTTGTGCATTTTTCCCAGTTTTCATTGTTTTTACTTTCAGCTTGTTTTTGCCAATACTTTTCTTCCTAGTTATTACTTACATCTACATTTTCTATTTGTTTGTTGGTTCTATATGTACATTCTCATTGTGCTCCTTTTGATTTTCGATCTTATTTTTCATTTTATTGCTCGTATATATCTCTTTTTGCCTTTTGTGAAACTCTACATATTATTTTTTCTTTATGGGTTGGCGTTTCACTAATAGGTAAATAAAGAAATTATAGTTAAAAATTTATCTCATGGACTAAGATTAAAGTTATGAGCTACAACATAGTTATGTGGTACGTATTCTATTCCGTAATACTTCTTACAAACACAACACAAAACAAATCGTAGTGCCTAAAATAAAAATTATGAATCTAAGTAATTGCTACGGATGGGTAAAATAAACTAAGAAATGATTACAAAAAGGGATAATGACTTGAAAAGGTAACGAACTTTCAACTTTGTTCATATTTAGTCACTTAATTTTTTTTCGTGTTTGATTTACCCCTGAATTATTTGAAAGTGTTCACATTTTATCCTTATGACCGGTTACAACCGGTAATAAATGTAAAATGTGAACACTTTCAAATAATTCAGGGGTAAATCAAGCACGAAAAACATTCGGTGACTAAATATAAACGAAGTTGAAAGTTCGTTATCTTTTCAAGTCATTATCCCATAATTTTATTATCAATGTCATTTTCTATTAAAAATCAAAATCATTGGTTTATTGTTAACGAACCTAAAGTATATGGATTTTCTAAAGGTCAATGTCTAAAATTTCAAATATGTAACTATTGACAATTTCTTGTTATTTTATATAAATAATTTGATTTTTTGTCCTTTATGTTAAAAAAAATAAGATCATGGATTTTTAATAAATAAGGTAAAAATTACGTATTAGAGATTTCCCTAAACATATTATGGGGTTTTTGATTTATTTGAGTTTATATTAAGGTGTTGTTTGTTTTTTATCTGCAGATCTTCTTAGCATCTTCTGTCTACGCCGCGCAGACCACGCGCAAACATTAGGCTTCGTAGCCTGTTTGTTTTTTGAAGACTACAGATCTAAAAAGGTCTGTGCATCCTCTTCTTGGCGTAGATGTGGATCATAGTCTTCAAACATCTTCTAACATAAAAAACACATGTCTTAGTTTTTTTTTTTTTTAAACTTTGATTTATTCCAACTGTATCTATGATAAACAATTTGGAAAAAAAAAGTTACAATACTTAAAAAAAAAGGTTCGACGACACAATTATTACTTTTGTGACAAATTTATAAAACAAAATTTAATTACAATAATGGTCGTTAGAGCTGTTTATATAGATATGAAAAAAAAATCGTAATATCGTCTTATATTTTTTGTGCCAAATTTTATAAAATATTATTTAATGCAATATCATTCATTTCTTGGAATAAATATTTATGGCAAATTTTTAATTGATTTAATTGAAAAGGTAAAATGAAAATTTTGAAAATTTCATTTAAAATCAAAGTTTCTTTCCATTCATTTTACGTGTTAAATTCTTTTATCCTTATTTACAATGTTTAGATATATCTTTGGACCAAAGTTTGTTGGTTTTTATCAAATATATACGTTAATTCGTACCATTTTATTTTCACTTTTTATACAATAATATATAAAAGTCGGTCTACATTTGTTAATTATCTATAATAAATTTATAAAATTATTGAAAAACTCTTTTATGTTAAAAAAAAATCGGTTTAATTAGATTTTAGTTTATTCTAGCAGTCTGCAGATGTTAAAAAAAACAAACAGTCTTCTTTTTTCAGATTGCAAAATGTCTACAGTCTGCGGACCACATCTGTAGACCTCTGCAGTAGAAGAGGTGGACCAAACGTCTGCAGTCTGAAAAAATAAGACTGATTGTTTTTTTAACATCTGCGGGCTACTAAAATAAACTGAAATCTAAATGAACTGAATTTTTTAAACTTCAAAGTGATCTTTTAATATTTTTATGACTTTGTTATAAATAATTAACAAATCTAGATCAACTTTTATCTATTATTGTATAAAAAATAAAAATAAAAATGGTATGAATTAACGTATATATTTGATAAAAACCAACAACTTTGGTTGCAAAGTTATAACTAAACATTATAATTAGGGATCAAAGAATTTGATACATAAATGGATGGAAATAAACTTCGATTTTTTCAATTAAATCCATTAAAAACGTACTATAAATATTTTCTCGAGAAATTGACGATACTGTATTAAATAATGTTTTACAAAATTTGGCAAAAAAATATAAGAATATATATTATGATTTTTTTTCATATTTATATAAACAACTTCAACGACTATTATTGTAATAAATCTTTATTTATAAATTTGTCAAAAATATCATGTTTGTATCGTCGAACGTTTTTTTTTAAGTTTTGTAATTTTTTTTCAAATTGTTTATCATTAATAAAGTTTGAAAAAATATAAATAAATAAAAAACTTAAAAAAATGAAGATATATTTGTTTTTTTAAGCTAGAAGATGTTAGAAGATTCCGGTCCACATCTGCGCCAAGAAGAGGGCGTGCAGACATTTTTAGGTCTGCAGTCTTCGAAAAAACAAACAGTATGTGAAGGCTAATGTCTGCACGTGGTCTGCGCGGCGCAGACAGAAGAGATCACGCAGATCTGCAGACAAAAAACAAACACCACCTAAGTCACTAATATAGAAAAAAAAACAAACAAAAAAAAAAAAAAAAAAAAAAAAAAACTTTTACGGGTTCTTTAAAAACACAAAACAAAATTGAAATGACTTTATATTTTACTTATCCAACTTGACAACATGCACAAAGATTGTTAAGGTTTCTTTCTTTTATTCCTCTCCAAACTCGAGGAATGCAACAAATATAAATATTTTTGTCTCAAAACACATTTTTCTTGAAAAAACCAAAGGAGAATATAGTCAGCAACACCAACTCAGCATACCCTTTCATTTATTTATTTTAAGCTTTACTTTCCACCCACGGAAAAAAAAAATTCAAATTTTTATGATGCATAAAACCCGTAAGTAGGCGTGGAGAAATGATGTTAGTCCAAGAAAGGAGAATAGGAAAAACGTAAAAGGATTCCACAATTCAGTTCCATTCCCATCAAATTCCCCTTCTGCTCTTAATTACTGAACAATAATCTGGACATATACGAATCAGATCTCTCTGTTTCTGTCTACTTATTTCTACCCCATTTCAAGAACAACAACACCGCGTCTTGCTCTTGATCATCGTCCTCCTCCTCCTCCTCCGCCGCCGACCACCACCTTCAGGTTTCTTTTATACTTATCTAACTGATTTACGGTATCTTTTTCTTTCACGTTAAGTTAAATCCATGTGGGTACTTTCTTTCGATATTTTGCGTTTCATTACTCTGTTTAGTTGACCTTGATCTATTTCTCTTCTCCAAATTGGTGTTTGTCTCTATTAACTTATTCATAAGGCGTTTACTTTTGCACTCCGTTTATTTAACAACTCAAGTTTTTCACAATTCAGCGAGGGAAGATCTTAGGATTACAAGAATGGATGAAAATTTAGGAACCAAACTAAACGGCATCCGACAGATTGTTAGGCTTAAAGAAATTATCCAAAGATGGCAGCATGTGACACTTGGGGCAAGAGGAAATGATAATGATGATGATGCTGATAACAATCCTCCCATGACTATTGGTAATCATCCAGGTGGAGGAATTAATCCAGCAATAACCATGAGGTTGAAGGGATACTCTGTTTATTCTGATTCAGACATTGAAGACGGATGCCAGAGTCCTGATCCACCAAACGATGTGCCCAGAGGGTATTTGGCAGTCTATGTAGGCCCTGAGCTTCGGAGGTTCATCATTCCCACAAGCTATCTTAGTGATCCACTCTTCAAAGTTCTTCTGCAAAAAGTTGAAGAGGAATTTGGATTTGATCATAGTGGTGGCCTCACCATCCCTTGCGAGATTGAAACCTTCAAATACCTTCTCAATTGCATGGAACATCATCAGAAGGATCATCTTGAACACAATCAAGGTAAATTTCTCGATTTTTTATTGATTTAATTCAGTATTCAGTCTTATGAACAAGATTATTATGATTTATGTTTACATCTATCTTTCTTGAATGATTTTGCAGCTACCATTTGAGGGTCAAAGACCAAATATCAACTGTGTAAGTAACGATTGGATGCAGCTTATTCTTGTGGTAAAAACCCAAAAAGAAGTTTCTATTGGTATGATGATTTGACATTCTTTTATCTGTATTTTTGCTCTTCTCTCTTTCAAATATTCAAATGTAAGAGAGTGGCAGTTATAGTTCATAGAAAGCTTATGTTTCTAGGTGTGTTTGTTCATTTTTCTTGTCATTGGATGTGTAATAGTAATACATTTAAATTCGTGACATATTCATTGTTCAACCAAGTTGAGTAAAAACGTCAACTACCAATGGGTATCATCCATGTTACATGTAGCTTTGTAGCACAAAGGTAATTAGGCTTAGATGTAAAGTCATTTCAATTGCTTTAAGGTAAAGAATAAAAGAGTAAGAGATAGGTGTTGTATTATAGTTGTTAAAATAAGAGAATAAAAAAAGGGATTAGGGATCATGTAATTGATAGGGTGCATGTGCTTAAAAGATGTATGGATCATGGATAGATCTGGTATTATATATAAAAGTAACATGATATCATGAGTGTGAAGACACAGACACCTAATTTGAATTTATAAATTAGATTGGTGAGAGAGGGAGGGATGTGGAAAAGATTGTGGGCATCTCAAGTGAATCATTAGTCCTTTTCTGTACTTTCTAAGGATTAAGCTAAAATTTGTTAATTTATATGGATGAGTCATTTTGTACAAATTTCGTGGACCGGGGAACCGGCCATGGAACCGGTTGGGCCGGGGCCGGGACCGGGACCGGGACGATATTCTTGTAGATTTTTGGAACCGGTAGGAACCGGACCCGGTAGAACCGGCAAAAACCGGAACCGTATGTTGCTATTTCTCGATGACCGGTTCCAACATTGAAGACACGGCAAGAACAGGTAGAACCGGCGGTCCGGTTCGGTTCTTAATTTCGGCCGACTTCGGTTCTCGGGCCGGGTCCGGTTCGGGCCAGTTCCAACCGGGTCGGTTCATTTGCTCATCCCTAGTTTCTCACATAGGGTTAGGTAGAAGGTCGAAGTAAGCGGTGATTATATTGGAAGATGAGAACGGTTATCGGCTCTAAACCACTGGTGGTATTGAAGCCAAGCCAAACCCTCCAAACCAGACAGTGTAGCTAAAGCACATTTGAAATTTATTGTATGAGTAATTATTGAAAATTAGACTTTTTATATCAATTAAAAGAATCAAATAAATCGGATAAACTAATTAACCGGTTTTAATTTGATCCTAAACTCATAATTACATCGTTACCATTTTGTCCAAAAACCTATGAAGAAGAATTGGTTTGAAAAAAAAAAAAAAAAAAGTATGTATCATAAAATGGAAAAGGTTTATTCATTTAAAATTTGATTTGATTTGGTTTGAAAGTATATACCTCTACTAACTAGCTAGTCGCAACTCGCAACTCGCAAGTCTGCATATAAGGGGTTTAATTTTAGTTACAAATCTACATACTTAAGGGGTTAATTTCATAAAATAACATAAAAATTTCATGTATTTCAGTTTAAACCACAAGTTTTAGTTTTTCCAATTAGAACCTTCAACATTTAAAAAAAAAATCATATTGCCCAGTTATTAGCGGTTTGCAAGTTAACTTCCCGTAAGAAGTCAAAATATCGAGAAGTTATAGGGTTTTTTTGTAATATGTTTTTTATAAACCTGAAAATCATGAAACTTATGGGTGTTTTATAAAACGTACAACTTTCCTAAATGACTAATGGGTTCAAAAAATGTTTTTTTAGCATGATATCATTATATGGCTATATATAACACCAAAACGGTTTGTAGGATGATTGATATGGGGTTGTTTCTATTTTTAGATGGTGAAGTTCATGCATATATGGTTGTATGTGGGACGACCAAGAGACTTAAAAGAAAAAGGTAATCCTTGCATATGATATTACATAAAGAGGTGTGAGAGTGTCGTGTTTTTTTATAATAGGACGATGGTGTTCTAAGGTTATGGATCTATCATAAGGTTCTCTTTTGGTATGGAATAAACCATGAGTGTTATCGAAGAGATAAGATTAGGGTGTTGACTCGATTATGTAGAATTTTTATTAAGGTTGTTAATCTTGTTGAGATCCAGTCAGTCACCTGGAGGGGGCCAACCGACTTGGAATAGAACTCTACGACTCTCCTATAACACTAACATGTTTCAGAAATCCAAGCCATGATTTTTCTATTTTAAGATGATGAAGGTGATGAATATATGAAAATGATATTATTTGATAAAGATGAATCATATGGTTTATATGTTATACAGGGTGAAGCATTTGGATGTTTTAATCACCCAACACGGTAACCTACTTCAGGTCAACCTTATTGGCATGCCTGCTTATCCTCCACAGGAAGACCTGGAGATTAAAACAAAAAGGGTAATAGTTATATTTGGAGAGACTAAGAGAGTTAAAAAAAAAGGGTAATGGTTGTGTGTGAGATTAGATGAGAAGGTGCAATAGTTGTGTGGTTTTAATAATGAAATGGTGGTATTGTATAGCGTTATAGAGTTATCGTAGGAAGACCAAGAGACTAAAACCAAAGGGATAATGGTTTTATGTGGAAATATTAAGATACTTAAAAGAAAAGTGAAATGGTTATATGTGGAAAGACTAAGACCCCGTTTGATAGTTGCTGACTGAGAAAGTGCTGACTGAAAAAGGTCTGTCTAAGTAAGAAATTCTGACTGAGTAAGAAATCATGCTGTTTGATTGGAAATCTGACTGAATGTGCTGACCGATGCAAAATGATTATGGTACCCCGATGCTCTACGGTCTACACGTTTCTATGCAATATTATAATAATAATAATAACAACAAGAACAATAATAATAATAAACAACAACAACAACAATAATAACAACAATTACATGAAGGCTTGCTTATTTTCTAACCATTCATTTAAAATCTCAGCTTCTTGTCCACTAGGCAATGCAAGAATTATTGAAGCAAATACAGACTTCAAAGATTGTCATATTTCACTCATTTTAACTACTAAACACTCGTTTTCATCAATTGTTAAAGAATCAAACAAAGGCTTCAAAATCTGAAATTTCATCAATTGTTAAAGAATCAAACAAAGGCTTCAAAATCTGAAATTCAAACAGCTAATTTGCAAATTGACCAAAACAACAAACATCAACATAACACCAAAAATCTGAAATTCAAACAGCAAAAATATGACCCAATCAGTCTTAAGGAACTATACATTAGCAGCAAACAATAACACAACAACAAACAACAAAAATCGGCTATATAATAGCAAAAATCGGAACACCAAATAGGAAAAGAACAACAAAAAAGATCAAAAAGAAAAACGAATCTTTAAACAAGAAAAGAAGTTACCTGATGAGAAGAGGAACAAAAAAATCGGACCTTCAAATCGACGATTCTTGTTGTTCAAATCAGAACATAAAAATCGAAACTTCAAATCGAGGATCTTGTTGTTCTATGAAGAAGAAAAACGTGTTGAAAGAGGAGAAAAACCGAAGGGGATGGAGGCGCTGATAGTTCTACAAAGGCAAGGGTAAAATTGGAAACGTAGAAACCCTTTCTCGCTCAGCTCCTTTTTTTCTTCTAACCCACTCAGATATTTCTTTGTGAGTCAGACAACCAAAATTAATCTATCAAACACCTACATCTGACCGAGTCAGCCAAAAACGTCTGACTCGACTCGGTCAGACACAAATCAAACAGAGCCTAAGAGAATGAATGAAAAAGTAATGGTGATATATGGAAAGACCAATAGACTTTGATTATCCCCAAAGGGGAGGGATTGAAATGAAAAATGCAACGGTTATGAGTTTTTGACCAAATGGGTGTGTTTGAAAAAAATATTAACCAAATAAGTGTAGTTTCAAATATATTTACCAAAACAGTATAGTAGTCAAAATATTTACCAAAATAGTATTTTTTTTTTTTAACTTTTTTAATATTTTCAGCTATTGTTTTAATTTTTAGTGTTTTTTAATATAATTTTTGACCTTTTTTTTAACTCTTTGATATTAACTTTTATATATATATATATATATATATATATATATATATATATATATATATATATATTATATCTCATTTAATCATCATAACAAATTAATGAAATCTCAATAAATGTCCTTAATTGTAAATAAGATTAATTGATAAACAATAATGTTACACATCGTAGATTAAAGCCAACATCAAACGTACGATATATTTTTTGGGTACAAATCCAATAACGACTTCTTACAAAAACGGAATGAAAAAATAAATATTTCTATTGACTGAACCGATTAGCTTTAATGTCTCTGCATTCACCTTGGCTTAGAGGGACATTTTTTCCAATTATGACCACTTTGCCTACAAATCCCACAAAGGTACCCATTTTTCCCTTCTTTGATGTCCATTCCATTTCATAGTCTTATTGAACGAGGACGACCTTTTTTATTCCGTAAAAGCTCTAAATTTGGAAGCAATTGTCTAGATGAAGATTGTGGCCAATACGCTTCATGAGGAAGTGGGGAAAACTCGGATGCCCAAGTAGAACAATACTCTGCAATGGAGTAACATTTATGAACATATTGTCAACTATTCAATGATAGTTTGACACATACACTCAAAACATAAGAACAATGACATTTAAATATCTCCCACTTACCACATGTGCAAGTTTTTTTGTCCAAATTAACTACTTGCATTTTTTTCCTCTTTGAGTTATCAACTCAAATACACCTTTCTCTCGATTAAAAGATCTCAATGTGTGTGCCCTTGCTTTTGATATCAAATCCACTTGTTTTACAACAACTTGAGGAGTATATGCATTTCCATTAGCTCTAGCACTAGATCCTAAAGGACGCTTCACTTCAAAATAATGTACCAATCTATAGAAAGTAAGTTGGAATCAAATGTGGAATAACAATTGCAAATAAACAAATTACAATTGTAAATCAGAGTAGGAATCAAGTGGAAAAACAGTTTGCAAATAAGCAAATAACAGTGGAATGCGGTAGCAAATAATAATAGGAATCAATCCGGAGTTAACTAGCTGAAATTGAAAATCAAAAGAGGAGTCGGACTTACATGAAATCAAGCAACAGCCGAGGTCGTCTAAGGCCAGAATCGAAGAAGAATCAGGTCGATGTCGTGTCTTCTGCGGTGGAGTACTCGCCGGAATCTTCTGTGATGGAGGCGGACCAGTCGGCGTCCGTTTATGGCCGGAATCAGAGCCGCCGGTGTCGGCTATGGCCGGAATCGGAGCCGCCGGTGTCGGCTATGGCCGAAATCGAAGACGACGACGACAGACGCGATCGATTGAAGACGTCGAATTTGGGGACTGGGTATTGGGTTCTTACGTTCTTACGTTTTTTTTTGACTTGATATAACCCTAAATGGTAAATATGTTTAAAACTACACTTGTTTGGTAATTAAGTTTTTAAAAAACACCAATGTGGTAAAAAACTCCAACGGTTATATGTCGGGAAGCCGAGATATTAAAAAGAATGATACAATGGTTATATGTGGGATTAGATAATGAGGTACAATAGTGGCATGATTTTGATAATAAAAAACATGCGAGTGTTATAGTAGAGTTATCATAGGGTTCTATTTCAAGTCTTTTGGTCCCCTTTAGGTGATCTGGATTTTTAAAACTTAAAAAACCAAAATAAAAAAACACATGTGATCAAGCATGCCTATTAATCTTATCTCTCTCTAATAACACTCATGGTTTATTCGATGCATAAAAATGAACATTACCACTGCTCCCTGACTCCAAACAATACCACCACCCCATTATTAATATCCAAAAAAATAAACCCTACAACAACTGTAACTTCCTAAAATAATACCCAAAAAAAAAATTTCATTTTTAAGTTTATAAAACAGTAAACCATATCGTTGTCATAAAACCAATGTAATCAAATTTTATCAATGCATCATAATAATCAGAGTGAATCACTAAATGTGGAATCGAGTGGTGTGTGCTCTGCAATCATCCCGGGCTTTTCCCTTTGAAAACAGAAGTACCTGAAACATAGACTGAAAACCGTAAGCACAAAGCTTAGTGAGTTCCCCAAAATATCACATACCAAACATATAAATATGGGCCCCCGCCCTGGGGTGTATTTCAACCCAATAAACAAATATGGGTCCCGCCCTGGGGTATGTTTCAACCCGATCGTACGATAGTGGGCCCCGTCTTGGGGTATATTTCAACCCAACATGCCATAATGGGCCCCGCCCTGGTGTATATTTCAACCCGATCATGCCATATTGGGCCCCGCCCAGCATACATATAAACATACGAATACATAACCCATAAAAGAGTCACGCATACATCTAGCATCTTATCATAACAAAATCATGGGCCGGCATTGGTGTCTTCAACCCGCTAAACATGGTGAGGAAACTCACCTCAATCTGCTGATAAACAATTGAATGAATCTTTGACTGCTGGTCTGGAAAATCCCCGCGCTATCAATTGTTATCCAATTAATATTTGACTTCTGACCCATAACCAAGAGTCTAAGCTGCATATCCCAAAACCAGGGTAAAAGACCATTCTACCCTTTTACTCGCTTGGCCTAAATCCAAGGCCCAACTCAGCTACTTCCAAGGCCCAAATCCTAAATGATGCTCCAAAGCCCAATATGGCCCAATCTTATAAATTGGGCCCCCAAAACCCATCATGGGCCTAAATCCAAAGGAGCCCAAAAGATACAAACTAGAAGCCCAACATAGAAGTCTAATGGCCCAACAAGGCCCAACTAAGAAAACCCAACAATTGCCCAAACCTCCAAAATCCCAAAACGACACACTGGGGACTACGCCCAGCGTACCCGAATGGTACGCTCCACATACTCGGCCTCAAAGCATACTGTACAAGTCCATTATGCACAAGCTCAACATTACGTTGAGCGTACTCTTAAGTACGCCCCACGTACTTCTCAACCACCTTTTCACTCCAATAAGTCCTTAATCGGTTAAGACAAAGTGTCAAACTCTCAGATCTGATTCCATAAGACTACTTATCACATAAAGTTGGCAACTTTACGTGCTTGCATGGCAAAAAGGGACTTGAAAGCTCAATAAGGACTTAACAAAGGTCTTAATGATTATGTGACAACTGGCAAATTTCGTGTTAAGCAGGTTTAAAATGTAGCTATGTATAAGTACAACCACAATGTAACCTTGTTGCAATAAAACTTTGAAAGCCAAAAGGGCAATGTTTGTATCAGTACATATATATGTATATATACATACATTGAAAATCATGTTCGTAATAAACATTTAAAAGTCAAGCCAAGTCAAAATAGTGAGGATTTGATGCATGAATTATGCCATGCCTTTGAGATTTAGGTTTTGGGGACCCAAGAGCATGGGATTTCGGTTGTGGTGGGCCAAGAACACATGCCTAGGCCGAAATCACCCAAGATCCAAACCACTAGGACCGAAAACACTCATTAGTGGGGGATTAGGACCGAAATCACATGGGGTACAAGGTGACTTCGGTCATGCCTTGTCCAAAATCACCAATGTGATCCTTCCTAAGGTGATTTCGGTGGTAATAAAAAGAAAATAGGAGTTTGAATTTATGACTTGATATATTTCACCCATTTCCAATAAGAAACAATACCCAGCAGTATCCCACGCATTTATCCAGCAGTTAACCAAGCAAATATCACCTCATAGTACTCCTTATCTTTAGACGAGATCACATCCATAAACCCCACCATTTTCATATTCACTTCTGTTACACCAAATCCTCTAAAAGTTCAAGTCCAAATCCTCCAAGGATTTATTTCTCCAAACTTATTCATAGTGTTGTGGTAAGTTTTCCTTGCTAATCTAGTGTTTTAACACACTTTTACACTAGTTATATTTTATTTATACACATTATTATGTGTTAAAACTCTTAGGGCAATATCATCTTCAAAGAGTTCATCAACCACATTCAAGTGTTTAGGCTTGGAAATCTTCACACCATCTCCTCAAAACCAAAACATGATTTATGTTATAAAAATCATGAGAAAAATGATGATTTGAAAAACTACAAAGTTTTTGGAAGCTTTTTACCAAAATGTAGCTTTTCTAACAAAAAGGAGTACATTCTAGTTATTTCACTATTTTGTGGGTTACAACCCAAAAATATGATGTTTGATCTTACACTTTGAAACTAGACAAGATAATTACTATGTATTTATATAAATGATTATATAAATGTTCTTGACAAACAAACATGATAAACTATAATTGGTATAGTTTGGGAGTCACAAACACTACACTATTATATATTTCAGAAGAAACAAATAATTGTTTAAAGGTATAATTATTTCATTTACAAGAAAAATGAGTTTTCAGTTCACGTAAATCAATTGATACGGGTTGTGAGACATTTAGCTTCACAGTACCTACCAGAATACATATTAAAGTCCTAAATTATAACCAGAGTCTCTTGTAGGGAGAGCGTGACACTTGTATATAGATATATACATTATTGACAACCCCGCACCTAAATTGTTAGCTGCAGTTAGACCGGCAGGTTTGGGGTGACAAATGTCATAACAGTTACAACGCCCGAAGCACGTCGTTCAGGCCACTAGTCGCATTAGTATGGTTATAATAACTCACATAGGGTATCGACAACACATTTGATTTACGGGTTAACATACATTCAAGTAGTTTTATACAAAGATAAAACTTCATAACACCATTTTTCTATACAATATTACTTACATTTTTAGTCTTGGGATTTAAGACTTACACCTCAGTTATAAAGAAAATATCAGATTTTTTGGAAGTATACACTATCATTTTACACGAAACATTTACAAACCTTTCTCATACAAAACGCTTATGAACTCACCAACTTAATTGTTGACACTTTTCAAAATCACTTGTATTCTCAGGAAATCAGTAAACAGGTAACCACAAAAGTTTTGGTGGATGGGACATCGTCGCATCACGTTATTTACTTTTGTCATATGCATTTGATATCATGTAAAAAATGTTTTGAGTACAATGTAAACTTATTATATATTCAATACAATGGTTGTAATGCTTTGATCGTTACTATTCAATTGTTATGATACTATACATGAAGTCATCCGCCCCTAGACGTTTCCTCCGTTCTGGTTTGGGGGTGTGACAGATTGCATGGACCAAAATACATCACAAAGATTGCATTTTTATGAACCTTGGGACCGAATGGAGCTAAGATCTAGCACCCATTGCTTCTGGAGTAGATCAAAAACCCATCTTTATCACAAAAGACTCCAAAATGCACAAAATACTCCATGAACTAGATCTAACATATAAGATCATCAAGATAGAAACTTTATACCTCCAAAATGTAGATCAAGATGCAGTAATCATGGATCCAAAAGCTTCAAGCAATCCCACATTTCTCTAAGAAGTTCATTCTTCTTCTATGAACACCAAAAAGCATGAAAAACCACCAAAAGCTCAAAAACCACTCAAATAGGGGCTAGGGTTTTGATTATAGGCTTTAGAGGGATGGAGGCTGAAGATATTAGGGTTAGGTGATGAGATAAGGCGCTTAAATAGGGTCCAAGACCATAAAATAGGGTTTGGGTCTGACTGGAGTACGTCATGCCTAATTCTTGTACGCCTGCGTACTCCAAAGAACATTCACGACAAAACTACTTAGTACGCCTAGCATACATCTTGGTACGCCCCGCGTACTGCCTTAGCACTAGTATGCCATGCGTACATATGTGTTAACCCTAAAACCATAAATCTTCTGAAGGCCATAACTTCTTTGTTATAAGTCTGTTTCCGACGATCCTTATATCCACGAAGAGGTAACGAGAAGCTCTACGCTTCTATCAACTCATACTTGTCTTAAAACTTCCCGAACTAAAATCCAATTTCCATAAAAGCCTGAACTGACACTTTACCGAAATACCCTTAGCTCCAAAACACAAACCGAACTCCCGGATCATCCAAATTACATTACCCACACCCAAAATGGGTCTAAATCTCTTTTTCTCAAAGGCCCTAAGCCTGATGATACTTGGTCTTCGGGTCATCACCCCGTATTGGGAAACGATTCGGAACAGGGTGTTACAACAACTCCATAACCCCAAACAATACCACCGCCCCATTATTCACAACCCTAAAGTGTTATATATCCACATAAACCTTACATTCTATATTTTATCAAAGAATATCAATCACATGCATCCATGACCTATACCATCTTAACTAGAAATATTGTCAAATACGAAGGATCCTACAAGTTATTTTCAGTGTTATATAACCATATAATGATACCATGCTAGAAGAAAACGTTTTTTGCACATACTATTCATGAAAATTGCATGTTTTTAACAAAAAAAAATATTACAATAAGCCTAAAACTTTCCCAAAAAAAAATTATTTTATCCATTTATCAGAAGTTAACCTACAAAGCGGATAACCGAATAAAATAAAGGAAAAAAAAACTTAGAAAGTTGTGGGTTCTATTCGAATTAGAAAAAATAAAAAAATTTATTTAAACCGAAAAAAAATATTACATATGAAAGATGCAATTTATTTCCGATTCCTGAATGGGTTTATTTTATTTCTTTAAATTAGGTATGAAATTTGAACTTTCATCCTAATGGGTTTATTTTTTATTTGAGAAAATGACTTATTAAAATAATTATTTTTTCATCTTGTTCACGTTTAGATAATTTCATTTTTTTGTATATATTTGATCATTTAACTTGTTAAATGTGTTCACATATTACCATTGTCACCTGCTATAGCAGGTGACAATGGTAAATATGTGAAATGGTAATATGTGAACACGTTTAATAAGTTAAATGGTCAAATGTGTATAAAAAAAGAAAGTTGTCTAAATGTGAACAAATTTTTTTTACAAATTTCTTAAGAATTTTAATAATTTCTTACAACATTTTATGATATTTTTTCTTATAGGTTTTTCTAATACAATGTTTTAAACTTTACTTATAATTTTTTTTTAAACTTTTTTTATACTTTCATATAGTTTAATACAAGTGCTTTTAAACCAAATATTTTATAAATATTTTAAAATTTTCTTACAAGTTTTTAACTTGTTTTTTTTACATTTTCATACAATTTTTTTATAAATTGCATACATTTATTTCTAAACTTTCTTTTATAATATTTTTAAAGTGTTTCACAGATTTTGTATGACAATTTAATATTTTTTTATAACATTTTAAAATACTTCCGTTAAATACTAGTTTAAAATGTTGTATTAAAAAATTAAAAGTTTATAAACTTCTAAAGAAAAAGTATTAAAAAGTTGGAATAATTTTAAAACATTTACATTATACAGATTTTTTTTTATTTGCTAAGTAATATTTTCTTTTTATTTTTTTAAAAGAACCTTCATATTTATTGTTACATATTTAATTTATTTAACTTTATTGTTAGATACTATTTACTTTAAAAATATTGTATATGCTTAAAAACAAAAGAAAAAGATTATAAGAGGCTATATAAAATATTTCACAAAACAAAAACATATTTATTAATTAAAAATTAAAGTTTAAAATTGATCAATATTTAATTAATATTTATGAAACTATGGATATTTTAAAAATGACGTTTGAAAAAATAATACAAACAAATATAAAAAATAAAATCGCTATTAAAAGTGGGGAAAATGACTTATCATGGTAATTATCTTTTCGTTTTGTTCATATTTAGACAAAAAAAAATTTACACATTTAACCATTTAACTTGTTAATTTGTTCATATATTATCATTGTCACCTACTATAGCCGGTGACAATGGCAATATGTGAACACATATAACAAGTTAAATGATCAAATGTGTACAAAAATAAAGAAGTTACATAAATGTGAACAAAACGATAAAGATAATTACCCTGGTAAGTTATTTTTCATTTTTATTTTTGTAATTTCGTTTTTGTTAATACCTTTATTTTTGTAATTTCGTTTTTGTTAATACCTTTGGACTTGGTCTCTTGCATGGTTTAGATTTTCAATTTTGCTAATAATAGAGAGGGGCTTATTAAACTCATTTATCATCATTCATTCTAAACTAAAGTATTGAAAGTTCATAGCCCAAACCAAAGTTCTAAACGTGTGTCCATGACAATTGACGAGTAATTCAAACTTGGATTGACTGTGACGTTAAAATGAACACTTTCTAAAACATATGCATTCAAGTTTATTTGATCTGTGAATATTTTAAATTTTATAGATACTTTATATTAAATATAATCATATAATAATAATAATAATAATAATAATAATAATAATAATAATAATAATAATAATAATAATAATAATAATAATAATAATAATAATAATAATAATAATAATTAAAAAAAAATTCACACAACAATTTAGAAGATTATAAGCATTTGCATTTACACGATTCCACATATATTACCATAATCTTTTTAGCTAAACAGATACAGTTTTATCTATTTAACCCTTTGATCAAGAACATTAACTCAAATGGATTATTTTTCAGTTTAAAATAAAATGGAATTATGCAACATGACATGTCCACCACATTCCTTCCCCTTGCCCACACTTGAAAGTTGAAACATTCCTCCTAGTATTGTGTTGATTGTTGACACACGGGAATGGGCCTCACATCACATGACATATGTCTTTGTTTTCTTATTTTTGGATTTTACCTCCAAACCATACAAAATTACAAATTTGCATTCATTCTAATTTGGTAAAGGATGTGTTTAATATGACATTTTATTTAAACTCAAACATATATGTACGTACGTATAATGACAGTTGAAGTTAGTATATGATATCAACAACTTACTCGAAAGTTCCATGGACCAATCAGAGTTTTGATAAACCATGGTGAAAACAATTTAACTTTCAATATAGTGACTTTGTCATCATCGGTAATACATGAAAAAAAAAATAATAAAATAAAATAAAAAATAATAATAATAATAATCTTGAAAAACCGAGTGTTATGGCAAACTGCCTACATCCATTCTTCAGATTCAATGTTTTTTGTTTTTATTTACCTTTCGTTTGCGATTCTTACGATTTTGATCATTTGTCTAACATTTTAAAAAATGATTATCAATAATGTTTTGTTGATTATGATATTTGAACTTTTGGTTGTAAAGAGAACCATCACTATAAACATATTTCCTTATAGCTTTGAACCCATTGTTAACTGGGTCAAGAAAAGGGGGGTCATATGTTAACGTTTAAAGTTAACTACGAGAATGCTTATGACTTTTTATCGTTGGATTATTTAGATCACATGGTGGAATTTATGGGTTTTGGCTCGGTGTGGAGAGGGTGGATTCAGCGCTGCCTTTCTTCGTTAGATCTTCAATTTTCTTGAGTGGAAATCCTATAAAAGAGTTTCAGTTTCATAGGGGTCTTAGATAGAATGACCTTTTGTCATGGTTTTTGTTCATCTTAGCTATGGAGGGGTTGCATCGTTTTCTTGTTTACATTTTGGATCACTACAGAAGATGATTGGATTAAGTGACTTGACAAGTGAATGGCTTGATAAATTATAAATTTGATTGGTTGCGTTAAATAACAAGTTTTTATAAATTTAAGCGATTTGGAATTGAATCATAAGAACTAAGAGAAATAGTAGATTGCCCAAAAAAATAAAAAATAAAATGTTATTCCATGCCATTAAGCTCTAGCCCTAGTTTTTGAGTCCTCGTATGTATATAAGGAAGTGAAGAGAAATGGAAGAAAACAGATAAATTTGTATGTTTTCGGGATTTTTTTTAGAGAATCGGAGAGAAAAAAAGAGACGCATGTTTATCTTCTCTCTTAATCTTTCCTCCAAAATTGAAAGATATTTGAAAGGAAAGAATTGGTATGTTTATCTGCAATATTTACCAACTTATACTTCTAACAAATGTATATATCCATCGTGTACATGCATCATCTTCTTCAGCAACGTTTGTATGTATCTGCTTGGCTGATCATGCATTGTCGTTACCAACTCAGAACTCCTTTCCTTTTGTTGTGAACTCATAAACACGACAATACAATTTTCTTTCTTTCCCCGTTATATCTTTTTGTCTACATTTTCATTTTCTCTTATTTTCTTTCTTTTTACTGAAACGTAGGAACTATTTTTTAATAAACTTAAATTATCCCAAAGCATGATGTTTCTAAATTCCAAAACTACCCTTAGGACAATTTTATAATCTCATAGGTTTCCGTTTAAATAAATGATAGAGCGAGAGCAGCTGAAAACGCGTTTCTTTATACGTATTTTCCATTATATAATTATAGTTTCTTCCATGCTTGCTTTTATATTTTTTCAAATAAATAAATATATTCTAAAAAATGGTGTTAAGTGTTAAAAGGGGTCTCCTTCTGCTGTTTGGTACATAGACCTTGATTAATTAAACAAAAGCATCCAACCAACCTCCAATCATTTCCCCACCCTTCTTTCACCAATTAATTGTCTTTATTTTTTCTTTAGTACTTTATTTTTTATCCAATTTTGGTGAGACCTGTCCCATTCAATATCAACGACGTCGTACGAAAGCATGCTAGATAGTAGCATTCTTTCTTGTAAAATGATAGGGACAGACTTTGAGGTTTGAAAAAAAAAACATCGGAGCTATTGGATAGTTTAAACTCAGAATTTTATTAATCTTAACCAACTGGTTAAATAATTTTTCTCTAATTATTTACATCTTTCAATGATTTTTATTTTTTCTAATATAATTAATCTATAATCATCTCTTTAAAATGTCTATAAAACATTTTATTTAATTAATCATTTTTAAACATACATTATATCTAAAATGTCATAAACAAACAAAAATATAAATACAATATGTCGGGTCTTTATTTAATATATATATATAATACAAAAAATTCATTACGTCATAGTTATAAAAAAAATTGAAAATGTTATATAATCAATATAAAAATAATATTGTATAAATAAATTGTCATTAAATATTCAATAAAAATAATTAATTAGTAAATAAATAACAAATATTTAAAACTAAAATATAACTGATAATGTAAAATGATTAAAAATGATGGGTTAGATGTATTAAACATAAAATGTATATTGAATTGTTAACCAATTAATATATATATATATATATATATATATATATATATATATATATATATATATATATATATATATATTAAATGGTCAATGAAAATAAACATATAAGTTGTATACTTTAATAATTTTAAATAGTGAATAAAAAAACAGTAAAAACTATAGAAAAGAACTCACATTAGAGATGCTTTTAGGTTGTTTGTTATGAAAAAACACAACTATTTTTGCATTTGGGCATGTTTGAAAAGTTATTTTTGAAACTGTTACTAAAAAACTAATAAGAATTTATCTAATATACTGCATGTTTATAAATGGAGTATAACAAATGTTAGATTTATTGTTATTTATGTTAAACTGGAATTAACTTGCTAAAAAATCTTTAGAATTTGGAAATTTTGGAAATAGATTTTGCGATAGTGGATACCACAGATGAAACGTTATAACCGTTTAAGAATTTCTGGATTGCTTTGCTTGTTGTCGAAAAACAAAATAAATGGTAGGACATAAATTCAAGTACAAATTGCCAAGAATCAACAAAGATAAAATATAAAATATAAAATTAAAGCATCGATTTATCAGCAAGCGTAAAAATCCACAAGCTCATGCAAAGCGTCAGGTTGAGGATCTGCATTCTCGATCATCCACAACAGATGTTCAAACAACACAACCTCGCACTCAATCGTCACATTGGTATCCCCATCGCCTGAACCTGAACGTTCCACAAGCTCTTGGAACAACGGGTGTTGGGCCACATCGGAGTTTATAAGGTAGCGCCGCCGTGATTTGCCTACATAGACAGCATGAGAATTCGAATGGGTCAAGTTCTGATGCAGGTAGTCATCCTCATCGGAATTGGACTTCGTCAGACCAGGTGGCTTCCCGTTCCCAAATGAATGTAACTTTTTTAGCACCGATTTGATCTTGGTTAGCTTTCCACCTTTCGCCATTGATTATCTATCTGAATTCTGAAACCCAGCTAAAACAGAGGGTTTTGGGAGTGGAGATATATAATGAGAGAGAAATAGAGGATTGAAGTTGGTTTCTTATATAGTATATACACAGCCAGCCTGTCGCTGAAATGGGATGGGATATGGATGTGGATGTGCGTCTGTGTCTCTCTGTAAATAAATATACATTATATATTATATATTATATATTGGTGTTGTTGAAACAAATTGGAGGCGTTTGGGGCCATTCTTCATTGTCTCATAAAATATTGCTAATTTGTTGTGATTCGTATGTGATTGAGACCTTCCAAGAACATGATATTATAATAAGCTATATAAATTATTAAAGGAGCTGAATGGACGAATTAGATGAGTAATTGTTAAGTGTAGGTCAAAACAAATTGAGATTAATTATCAATCATCAAAGTTTTATAACCAATAAGTATTATATTAAATAAACGGTTTAGGCAATCATTAACATCTAAATACACTTTAAGACAACTTTAGTTTGGTTGGTGGTGATGGACTTTGCCTATTAGATTAGATGATACATCTGTTTTGATATCTAATAAAAATCCATACCATTTCAGATTGTAAAGCATGCAAGAAGTTGCAAAAACTGGTAACAAAATAATCAAAATCTTTAAGTGATAGTCATAACAAGTTCTTTCTCTATCAAAAACCATTTTGGTTTTTTGTCAAAATAACATAACTTGCTATAGGTTTATTATCCAGCTTAACAATATGTTCTCAAGCAAAAAACATAGAGATGGAATGGGAAATTTTATATTCGACTATTTGTATTTCATACTGTCATCATGTGTTGTTTATGACACAAAGATACAAATTCAAAACAGAAAAACACAAACAAAGCTTGTGGCCAAATTCAATCTTTGACATCATTAACACCTTCTGTAGAAATCTGAAACCTAGCTTCAGCTTCAGCTAAACACGGGGAACTAATCACTTTGCAAATCCGCTCTTCCCCCCTTCCTTTCCTCAAAGCCAGCCTGTCACTCCATCAATAGCAACAAACTTTCTTAACTTCCATTAATCACAACATATGAATTTATCAATTATCAATTATCACATACCTTGTTGTAGAGGCATGAGCCATGATATTACCACCAATTGGTTTAATTTGAGGCCCTGCAAACATGGCTGAACCATCTACTTGGGCCACAACTTGATTAGTGATCACCACAGCTACACCAAACTAATAAACAAATAGTTTAGCATCCAGACATAATTTATATTGATAAAAAAAATATTATTACCTCATCTGCCAACTTCTGAAGGCTCCTCAAGAACTTTGCAAGATGCATCTGTCTGGCTGATAGTTCACCTCTACCAGAGAAATCAGTTCTATAAAGAGCAGTTGCACTGTCCACTATCATAAGCGCAAACCTTCAAACACAAACATATTTATAAACTCTTCTTTTTTTAAATATTATAATCTTATAAAAATACAATACAGATTTATTGATGAAAAAAAAAACCTGGTTTCGACCATCATTGAAGCAGCTTCAAGCAAGAGTCTTGATTGATGATCCGTGTTGTATGCTCTTGCATATGCTACATTCTCCAACACATCATTACCATTCAACCCAAACCTGCAACATGCAGCATGATAAGATAAATCTACAGAAACCAAAGGGCTGTTTCTTTTTGACTTAATGGGTTAAGCACTTGATCTAGAAAGCTATATATGGCTGTTTCTTTTTATTTAATCTTCAGATGGTTTATTCAGTCCAGAAAAGAAAAATTTTATGTATACAAAACTTTATCCAGACATACATCATTACCCATTCATCCACTTTACCCATTAAGGACTTAATAAGGGTTAAAAAATAATTGAAACACAATGATAGTGAGGAAACTTTGCACAACCTGTCAGCTATCTGTAAGAGTCTTTGTGGCCTGAATGTACCTTCAGCATCAATGTACATTGCTTTCCCCTCACCACCACCTTGATCTAATGGAAGCTGAAAGTTCAAAAGTAAAAGTTAGCATGTTTACTGAAAAAGAAATTAAAAAAAAAAATACATTCATACTTGGCAAGTTACACATAAAGTGTGACAAAGCTGAGTCTTTCCAGACCGAAACTCGCCATATAGCTCGGTAATAGATCCAGTCTCAATTCCTCCTGTTAAAGAAAGATAGTTATGGTAGCTTCATAGTAAGAAAAAAAGACTTTCTAAACAATGTTGCTTCTTTGATAAATTACAAGTTTGAATGGTATGTACCATCTAATATCTTGTCAAGCTCTCTTGACCCTGAAGATATTTGAATTATTTCAAGCCTTTGTTGATGGAGTTGGCCTGCACTAGTGAATCCCAAAGGGACCAATTTGGAAGCTGTAGAAATGCATAATGAAAGAATATTAAGCTTCAAGATTGTAGGAATCTAAAGATTAAAAGGAAAGGAAAAGGGAAAGTACACCACAAGAACAAAATGAGCATCATGACATACCTGCCTCGATAATTTTGTCAACTTTAGCTTCACTAATTCCTTTGATTTGCAGAAGCTCCTTCCGAGGAGAGTATGCTACAGATTCAACTGTACATAAACCAGCGTCTTTCAGCTTCTTTACATCAATGGCAGCGATTCCAGATGCCTTTAGGGTTTAATTGAAGTTTAAAGTTAGCTTCTATAGACTAAAATACTATCAACGTCGGTTGTTAACCAAAATTAGTAAAACCCCCGAAATGTTATTGTGGGTTTTGATCTTTATCGGACCCCCAGGAATGGGAATTGGCCAATTTAGCTAAATCTTGAAAAATCCATCAAGAAACACAAGATATAATCAAATTCCTAGCATCAGAAGAATCATATGTGAAAAGATAAGAGAAAAGATAAAAACCCTATTTCTAGATAAAACAAAAACAGTTGTATACAGGATAAAAAAGGATCGGAACAAACTCGAACACCCATTTAGTAATTTCAATAAGCAAACCCTTATTTTTCGGAGAGTGTTTTAGGGGGAAACAAACCACTAAAAAAGTTGAAAGAAACCCACTACAAGAACCCTAGTTTGAGCTAAATCTTGAAAAACCCGTCAAGAAACACAAGATATAATCAAAGCCCTAGCATCAGAAGAATCATACTTCAAAAGATAAGAGAAAAAGATAAAAACCCTGTTTCGATATAAAACAGAAGACAGTCTTTTACAGGATAAAAAATGGATCGGAATAAATTCGAATAACCATTTAGCAATTTTGATAAGTAAACCCTTATTTTTCGCAGAGTAGTTTGGGGGAAACACACCACTAAAGAAGTTGAAAGAAACCCACTACAAGAACCCTATTTTGATAAAAGAATAAGTTACGAAACTACAGATCGGATTAAATGGATGATGACATGCCTGAAGTTGTTCGACTGGGAAAGGGCCATGCTGCATTTCTTCTGATTGTTCATCCTGCTGCTGTTCTTGGTCTTCTTGGTGAGCCGTCTTCTGGTTTCTCTGCCTCTGCTCCATGGCTAAGATCAATTTGGGATCAGACGAAGAACTGTGCTCCCCAAATGAGTGAAATGGTGCCGAAGCTAAAGGGCAAGCAAGAATTGCATTTGAAAGGATCACCAGGCGCCAAATTAATGCGTATGCTGAAAGGAACGAAAATATGGAGCGGGTTTTTGCAAGGCCCGGAATTCATTTTTTTTCTTTTTTAGTAAATTACAGTTTTGGTCCCTGTGGTATCCAACTTTTAGTCCAACTTTTGAATTTTGACATGGATCGTGATTTCTAAAATTGGCACTTGTGGTCCCTACGGATGTTCATGTCTAAGATGCTTTGTTAAATGCATGTAAAAAGACATTTTTCCCTCGGGTTAACTTGATAAAAGTTACATATTATAGGGACCATTTATGTAAATAATTAGTTGAAATTTTTCCCTCGGGTTAACTTGTAAACTTTTGCAGCGCCACCACCATCATCCTCAACCCCATCTCTTGAGGACAGTAGTGTGGTAACAGTGGCACACAGCGTTGTTTTTTCTGTTGGATTAGGTGTCTAAGCTCATAACTATAATTGGTATGTACTTGACCCGAGAGTAGCATGGTCCATTTGGGTTGCCTTCACCAGAGCAATTTGATAGGATGGACTTTTGAGAAGAAGTTATTTATAATTTATTAATATATTATAAGTTCTAATATATTAATATGAAATCATATTATTTAATTAGTACTGATCAACAATTAATTTGGAATTAATTTAATGATCAAAAGAGACTAATTAAATTAATGGGGACTAATTGTGTAAATTAGTTATATAATATATTGTTTGGGCTTATGATACATGATGGACTAAGTTTATGAAAGAATCCATAAAGAGTTAGTCCATATGGATCATGGATCATGGATAATAAGCCCAAGGGTATGGATTAGGGTTTAACCATGACTCTTAGAATCCTACAATATATATATGTCACCCTATAGCTAAAATTGGTTACTACATATGTTCTAAGAGTTCATTTCAACCGATTTTATGTAAGGATATTCTCTCTCAAAAGTCCTACATTTGTTCACGGTGTTTGTGAACCATTTGAGGCATCACATTTGAGGTGCTAAGTTCTTAAAGGCCAAAATTACAAGCTACAACAAAGAGGTAATTATATAACTCAATTCTATGTTGTTTATGTCAATTGTATGCTAGTTGTAGGCTTCATGCTTTGGAAACAATATTGCATGTATAATTAGAGAAAACATATATCCAAAGCAATTAGGGTTGTATGTGCACCATAGGATGTTGTAGTATACAAAACTCAACAGTGGTATCAGAGCCTAGGATTGTTTTCTATTATATTTTATGCATGGCTTATTTTCAAAGCTGAAAAACTGCTCTGACAGCACCTACTTGACGAGTACATGATTGGACTCGACGAGTAGGTTGTTTTTTGCCTTGAACTCGACGAGTCCATAGTTGGCTCGACGAGTTGGATGATCAGACAACAGTTTTTCAGGATTTTTGGCCTGTTTTGGATTAGGATCATTACCACAAAATGTTTTAGTTCATAAAATTTGATTTTGTTGGTATGGTAATAATTATACTCATCCAATCAAAAGATAATTGTCAAAATTTCAAGATTTGTATTAGTTTATATAATAGGCTAATTTTTTGTAAATTGTTGATATGAATTGTTTTGACTTATGAGTTTAACTAGATCATAAAATTATATGATAATTTAGCTTGGTAAAATTGATCTTAAATGGTTTTAAAAGTCCTCCATAACTTGTCCTCAAGTTATGGAACATGAAAAGTTTTTCATAAAAAAACACATTAACTCATAAGTTATGGAAATCAAAGGTTTTTCAAGAGTTACAAAACTTACCCTCAAGTTTTGGTATTTGAAAAGTCTCAAATTATAACTCTTGTAATTAAAAGGTGTAACTCTTGGGTTCATAAATTAAAAAAATTAATTAAATAGTTTTTAATTTTGACTTTTTTATATTTAGAACATTGATGTTTTTGAATAATTCAAATTACACCTTATGGGCTTTATTAAATTAATTAAAGTGTTTAATTGAAAGAATTAATAATTCCATAATGACATGGTTTAAGATTAATTAAATTAAGAGTATAATTTATTAATAGATTAAACCATCTAGTATTTTAAAAGTTTAAAATACACCCTTATACTATATAAAATTAAAAGTTTAATAATTATATATGTATAAGTTAAAAAGTCAGTCTTACCGTTAGTAGGCCTCATTCACGAAGTCGGTCTATAAGGGGTATAAGGTTACTGCCTATAAAATGATGGTTTAATGAGTGTCCATTCTCACCCACCGCTTCCTTGACTGGTGGAGGGTCGTTAGCCGAACGGGTAGGATAGGACATTCTCATTAAAAGTATAATGAATACTTTAAGTAACTAAATGTCTTACAAATTCCCAATCTTAGTTACTTAGGAAAAATATGAATTTGGTGCTAACCCATGAAATTGCACTTTGCACCTTGTTAAGGCGTTAGTGGAGCGTGTGTGGTTAACCGGCACACTAATCTAGGACTGGCAATGTGTGGCAAAGGGTAGCTTGATGTTTGTCATAGATCAATGGAGCGTGTGTGGTTAACCGGCACATTGATTAGGTGATAAATGACATCGAGAGTACCAAGCTAATTTGCATGGTTATTCACACCTTGTTTGTGATCCTCGGCATCCCAGTCACAAACTTGATGGGCACAATCGAGATTTAAACATGTCATTGAAAAGTTCAATGAATCTCAAAAGAATCTAGGAATTTCAATTCATTTAAAACTTAATAATCAATTTCGTTTTTCATGATTTACCTACCTTCAAATAATTTGCAGTTGGATTACGGCATCCCTCTTACGATTTGTAAATTATTGTGTTGGGTCCTAGCCTTAATATTTCATTTGGGTGTTATATTAAGGACTTAAATCAACTAACTTGAATTTCTCCCTTGTAGATGTCTAGTTCAGACTAATATGGTCTTCCGGAATCCTTTCTTTATAAAGATCATATTCCACAAGACGATCGAGGTGAGAGATTAATCCCTTCTTTGTGTTGTAGTAAAACTTCTCTTCCTCCACCTCCTCCAATAATTCTCCCTGGCCCACAAGTTCAAAGACTTGAAAAAAATCAAAGTCACTCAAGCCTTATTGGCTAGCAAACACCTAGATGGAAGGTCTGTGTGTGCACATGTCTTGGAGATGAAGTCACACATTGACATGCTGGGAATGTTGGGTGTCATTGTTTCAAGGAAGTTGGTTGTTGACTTGGTTCTTCAATCACTTCCTAAGTCATATAGCGGGTTCTTTAAGGACTACTATATGGGAGATCACGACATGACCCCTATTGATTTAACATATTTGCTTGTTGCTGCTGAATCAGCGATGATTTGGCGCACTGGTGATGCAAATTTGATTGGAAGATCTATTTCCCAAACTTCCATGGACATTGACAATGGCAACATTGGAAGTCCAGAAAAGCTTTCTCTTCCCAATGGAAAGGGATCGACCATGGTCAAGTCATTTGACCAAATGGTAAAGAGAAATGCTAAGTCTGAGATAGTCCCATGTACCATTCCCAAAGAGTCCATATGTTTCTATTGCCAAGAGAAGGGGAATTAGTTGCGAAGCTGCCATATTTACCTGAAAGATCGCAAGGATGGTAAAGTCAAAAAGTTTCACTCTACTTCAGGTAAATCCACTATCTAACTCTATTGAGTTCTTATTTAGAGATTCTTAATACATGATGTAATGTAATTACATTTTGATGTTTTGTAGGATCAAAGGAATGAAAGGAAACTTAAAGGAAGACTAAGATGATTATGATCGTTAAGAGATGGATTTCGATTGCATGGTTCGATGATCAGAATTTTGAGCTGTTGCTTAAGAGTTATGATAGATTGCTTAGGAATAGATAACAACATAGTTTTCATATGTATTTGCATTGTAAGGAAAAGTTTTCCGCAATTTTAATAAATAAAAGATAATTTTTGATTTTATTTTATTTTAAGTTTCCTTACAATGGCATTTATGAAAATTGTTGTTTATGTGTTTCCATTGATAGCAACATTGGAAAATGGATTTGATTCTTTCGTTTGTGGTAGTGTCAAGATTTACCAAATAAGGAAAGATTCTCATCACCCAAGTTTCAGTTGGATGGAAACTTGGAATCATGCAACTTGTATTGTGTGATGAATGAGAACTTCATATTTGGGAAATTAAGACTAATTCCTTGTTCACATGTATATGTGAGTCAAGTGAAGGACTATGGGATCGGGTACACTTGGTTGTGCGTTGATCAGGTCCACCACAAAGAACAATAAGACTATTCGTTATTATTTACTAAAGTTTAATAAATATGGTTATGCTTACAAGATTAAGTGTAATTCTGAATCATTGGAAAAGCTTCAATGTATGGCAGAACGAATAAGAAGAATCAAATTAGGCAGAAAGATAAAAGTTTCTCCAATTTGAGAAGAAGGGAGAGTACTTTAGTATCGTGTTTTATGATCATCTTAGTGATTATGAAACCATATCACAATTGATCATCTAAGGACATCTTAGTGAATTTGTATGGCTAAGAAGAGGAATCGTGAATTGTTGAAATGGTTAAATCAAGAAGATAAATCATACTTCGTTCCAAAATCAGGTCTTAGAGTAATACTCCAAGATTGTAACTTGAGTGACATGGTCTTAAGAAAGGTTTATAACACTCATGACGCATCAAATGTAGAGTAAAATGTTTCTTACTCTTGTACATTTGAAGTTGTGATGTTTTGGATAAGACAAAGACCAACTAAGACCAATTGTGAGAAGTGTTTATCTTGATAAGAAACCGCACTAACTCTTGAATATTTTTTGTCAAGTAATGTTTCTTGACAAAGAGAATCTTATATGTCAAGAGGTCAGTGGGAGTCTTAAAGATCTTGAAAAGTTTCAAGAACTAATCAAGAATGAAACTATTGTTTATCACTAGCACACGACTTGAGGTTTGGAACCTATAGTGTTGACATATTCTTGTTTCTGTGCCCATTCCAGTTAAAGTTGACTATGCATATGAGTTCTATGAGTTCTCAGTTGTTTGCATAACAACCTGGAAGCAATGGTAGGCCCTTATGCTGCCAGATGACAAGAAATTAAGATTGAACAAGATCAGTCCATATGAGTTTGGATTTATCACTAACCTTGTCTTATGATTATGGTTATGACAAACTCACATGGATAGGAACACATACACCATAAAATCTAAGTGTCATAAGGTTTCTCTCCAATTCATTAAAATGATTGTGAGGAAACGCTTTCACTAAGTAGATTTTAAGGAGATAGCATTTGTGATATGTGCATTCTCAAATTCGATTATGATTACGACATCCCTCTTCATAGTTCGAATTGTGAGAAATGGCAAAAGGTCTAAACATTTGAGACTTATTGTTGTAAGTTCTAAAAATGTTTAGACACACATGTGAGCTATCTAAGGAAAGGTGTATAAGTTTGAGGAGCCTAGATAAAGTCTTATCGAAGCATCTCGTATCAGAAATTTGAATTTTGGTAAGAAAGTCAATAAGTATTGATTTCTAGAAGTTTAACTGATTTCTGGGTACATGTCAAAGCTAGTGGGAGCATAAGTGTTATGCTAGTAAGATAATAATTACTATGCTAGTGGGAGCATAATTATTATGGTAAGTGTTGCGAGTTAGCAATGTTAATTATAGAAAACAAAAGTTTCAATTCACAAAGTTGCAGGGTTTGAAAAGTTGTTTTGCTATAATTAAGAGAGAGGAATTCATACTTCATTTCGAATCTAAAAGGTTAGATTGAGATTTTAATCGAATTTAGTCATGTACATATGTGAATGTTATGCTGAAATGATTCAAAATAAGGAAATTCTATATGTGGAAATATTATAGCGAAAGACTGGTAAAGTATCATGTCTTTATGTAAGACGTTATGAATCGTATCTCATATGCTTCGGGTATAGGATCGATTGCATATGCTATAATATTAATCTGTTCTAATTTTCCAAATGCCTAGGGCATTAAGAGGGAAAAGGGACTAGAACGAGATATGACTAAAATGGTTAAGCAATTGTCGAGGACAATTTGAGGTTTACCAAAGATTGGTTGCTTATGGACAGTTGGAAGTATAGTATAAGTTTTGGAAGGTCCATATTGACAAGTTCTGAGAAGAGGTAACTCTTGTTCAGAGGTGATAGTAAAAATGGGAATATGGAAATGTTTCCATAAGTGGAAGTTATTCTTTAAATCTGTATAAGATTAGAAAACTTAATGCAAGAAGGATGTTCAAAGGAATATACTTTGAATGTGAGACTTCGTTTCCATGGAATTGATCTCCATTGGAATACTTTGTAATGTTTGTTGCCAAGTCTCTGTGACTTTTGTGCATAGTCATTACAAGAGGATCATTGCATATAAGTTTAGAATCTAACAGATTTTAGCAAATGGCAAGAATTTGGTATTCTTACATTTACGATAAGGATTTGGAATTGTGAAATGAGCATCATTGAAATGTTGTCCATTGATCTATTTCATAAAGAAAGGACCATAGACAAACGTAGTGTGCACGCTTGGAACATGACATAACTATTGTTTTAATTAAAGTATTAAGTTGATTAATCGAAACATTATACAATGAATAATGTGTAATCAATATGGTGATTAAATAAAAGGTGTTTTATTTATATTCATAAGTTTTGAGACCATATTGGATTCGATTATTCTTGTGTTTCACTTTGCATGCTTTGACTTCCTGAATAACCAGGTTATTTAAACTATCCACAGTCGATCATACTTTGGAAGTAGGTATTGAGGCAAGATTGTCATGAATCTGACTGTAGATTGTCTAGGTGTTTTAGACATAGCACAAGTTTGCTGCAGTGTTCATGAGTACTCCTAGAATAAGATTCGAGTATTGGATTAAACCCATGCTCATCTAAATCACTTCATGGATTTTATCACGAGTGATTGTGAGACGATAATATCTTATATTCTTAAAACAGAGACGTGTGAGTTGTAGCTTACAAATTGGTTGCACATTGATGATGCGTAAACGCACCAGTAACTTGGTGTTATAAAACGCATTGTTGTGTATGATTTGATGAGTAAATATAGCAAGCATATGAGTCGAAGTTTATCCATTCCTTTTACCCTTAGAGGGATAAAAACGATATTAGTGGGCCCCTCGATGATTTAGTGATGACAGACCTAAGTGCTTGGCCAAGCCTGGACTGATTTGATTTGTTCAATTAGTCAGTCGTCATAAATCAGAAATCGGGAAACAACAGATGGACAGAGAGAATGATTATAATACATGTCTCAATTCATACGATATCTTGTAGAATTGAGGAATATATGATCCCTTATCTCATGGACGCGTCATTGACTAGGTCAGAGTTCGATAACGGCTTTTAAGAGCTACGATTGCTAGTCGGGATTTTGGAGTCGTACTTGCAATAATAGTTATTAGACTTATCCAAGTGGGAGACTGTTGGATTAGGTGTCTAAGCCCATAACTATAATTGGTATGTACTTGATCCGAGAGTAGCATGGTCCATTTGGGTTGCCTTCACCAGAGCAATTTGATAGGATGGACTTTTGAGAAGAGGTTATTTATGATTTATTAATATATTATAAGTTATAATATATTAACATGAAATCATATGATTTAATTAGTATTGATCAAGAATTAATTTGGAATTAATTTAGTGATCAAAAGAGACTAATTAAATTAATGGGGACTAATTGTGTAAATTAGTTATATATATATATATATATATATATATATATATATATATATATATATATATATATATATATATATATATATATATATTGTTTGTGTAACACCTATTCCAAGCATTACTTAAATAATCAATTTAAGTTTCAGGTTTTGTGCATGGACTCGGCGAGTTGGGAGTTCAACTCGTCGAGTAGAAGCATTATCAGTTGACGCGGGATCAAGACCTACTCGACGAGTCGGAAGGCCGAATCGACGAGTAGGAGCTGTAAAGAGAAATCCTAATTTTCAAGGGTTTGCACCCTATATAAAGAACATAATCTGCCATTGTGGCCTCCCTTAGCACCTTATTACCCAGAGAAGAGAGTTTTCGGCCATGAACCCCTCTTGAGTGAGAGAAATAGCCATTGTGAGCAACCTTGAAGTGATTGTGAAGAACTTTAGAGCTTGAAGAAGAAGGAGATTGGAGAGGAACAGTAGATCCAACATCTACATTATTTTTGCCAGCATCCTAAGGTATAAAGTCTTGATCTTGACCTCTAGTTACTTAGATCTCCTTCTTGGAAGTAAATGGCCATTCTTGTTGCAAAATGGAGTCAAACTTGGATTTGGACTTAACACAAGGTTAGGGTTCCAGATCTGGACCTCTTTAGGTCCCAAATACCATAAAGTTGCTTCCTTTATGCAGTTTGGTCTCCTCCCATGCACAAAAGCCATGTAAGAAGTCTAGTTTTGAAGTTATAGCCTTGAAGCTTAAAGGGGTAAGTGATCATGGTCAGGTAGTTTTCATGAAGAATTATGCATGCAATACTAACAACTGTAGGATATACTATAGCAATGGATGTTCTTAGCCTTGCGGTCACTACCGCTGAGAGGATCACACTTGATCATGTTTGAACCGTTAAGATGAAGCACTGGTGCTTGTCCCCGAGTAGAATCCATATCCGGTCTCTTTACATCACCATATCTTTTTGCGATTTTCTTAGGATCTTAGAGAGTCTTTTAGTCCGCATATGGACATTTTCATTATTTTTGAAAAATTGCAAGTTTGAAAAGGAGCTTACATTACATCTTTATGCTCCACACATGGTCATTTTCACACTTAGACCATTCGGATTATATTATTACCCTCTCGGTTCCACTTACATACTCTTGGGAACCAAATTTTGAGTCAAAATGTTTTGTGTTTTGAAAAAAAAAATAATAAAAAATTAAAAAATTAAAAAAAAAATAAAATAAAATAAATAAAAAATAAAAATAAAATAAAAAAATAAAAAAAATTCAAGCTGCAATAATCGTAGATAGGTGACCGGTTCAATTATTGAACAAATTTTCCTACATTTTGGTCACCCGGCGTTTGATATTCATTTATTTAGGATTGTCTTATTGTATATAGATCGAGTTGTTGTTTTTTTTCGCAAATTGATGATGTTAGAGAGACTGTTGAGTCGAATACTACGGGAGGTTTGGGCCAACACTAAGTGAACTGATTCCTACAACGGTGCCCGAGCGATGAAACCCAATCACACTTGAGAGAGGTCGGCAGACGTGAGATCAGAGTGTACACTTAAAAGAAGAGCTCCACACGAGCCCATCCAACTGCTTTCTCCCTACTACAGATGTTCTTCATTGTATGTATGTTCCATTGGGCTGCGACTGCTCATCCCTCCTTACTCACCTAAAGGAGTTGTCCTGGCTGTGGTTTATGGTCCCATTGTCATCGGATGAAAAATTCGTGAGGTAATAGCAAGATCAATTCTGACCATGTTGACTAACGGTGATCAGGTTCCGCGGTTCTATCCATTCTTTTTATTTTCCCTAGGATAGTTCATCCCGAGTTCATTTTAGTCTTGTCTTACTTGATGACAAGTAAGGTTTAAGCTTGGGGTGATTTGATAGCTTCATTTTATTTACTTCTTTTTATAGTTTATTTTAGCATATTTCATTCGCATTTTAGTTAATTTCCATGCATATTTTCCTTTTTGTTATTTTTATGACCATTTCGGGTACTTTCTAGTTTCTTGAGCATTATTGCAGATTTTTTGGAGGCTAGCGGAGCGGGATCTTTTGGAAAGCAATTGGACTTGGAGGACAACGAGGATTTTAGGCTTGATGGCTATAGAGGTGATGCATGGAGTGGGATTGTCAATTATTTGAAGGGTTGGAAGAATTAAACTTTAAATTTGAAAGCCACGGGAGAATTCTTGAGTGTGCAAGATCGATGTTTAGGAATTTGCGGAAGTTTTGAGTGATGTGGAGAGACAAATTGGGCTCAAATTGAAGAAATATTGAAGAAAAATGGGCTAGAAGCTGATCGGACTCGAACTGGGCCAATTGAATAGCTGTGGGGGCCCAAAACTTGAAGAAGCCCAAAAACTCCGTCATAGTCACGCGGCCCGCGTAAGATTCCCCGCGACCCGCGTGGAATCCTGACAAGGGCAAATTCGGGATTTTGTCTAGAGCTATATATTGGGAAGGTTGGTGTGCCTCTTCAGCCTAATCTTGGAGGTCCGATTTTGATACTTTCTCTCTGGAGTTTGGAGCATTTTTGAAGGCCAAGAGCCCTCAAGAACTTCACCATTTCATCTCTTAATTCTTGCTAAATGTTTGGTACAATCTTAACTAACTTTGTTTCCTTGAGTTTAGTCATGCTTGGCTAAACTAATCTTGGTTGACTTTTGTTGAATCCTTTGAACTTTTGTTGAATATTGAAGAATCCATGAATTTGTGTTTGAATCTTTATGAAAATGTTTTGTGTTTTAACATCTTATCATTACTTGCATGTTTTTATTCATGAGTTTAAATGTGTTTGTGGTGATTAGTTGGCTAATTTCTTGATTAAGTAAAGGATCTTCAAATTAGCAAGCAACAAGTGATTCTTGTGTTAGTTTTACTTCACACAATCATAAAAACATTTTCTCCAACATGGTGGTGAAAGCATTTGACCCCTCTTGGATTTGGTGACTTTTTTGGTTCTTAATGCTAGTTGACTTTCACTAATTACATGCTTAATGGAATTAGTGACTTTAACTAAGGAAATTGTTATGAGCTTCTCTAACCATTTCAACAATTAAGAAAAGTCTAGGTAATCTCAAGCTCCTTGGATTACTATAGCCAAATTAAGGGTTTAAAACAAGTATTGCACCATTTGATTCTAATGATATGTTCATCAAAAGTCAAAGTGAGGAACCTTAAGTCAACCATCCTTCTCTTATTGATTTTACATCAAACTCTTATTTTTGTTGAAATTGTCTATTTAAATCTTAGTTAATTCTAGTTTGTTTCAAGTATTTCAAAACACCAAAACCCCCAGTTTTAATTTATTGTCATTTTAGAAGTACTGTTGCAAAAAGATTTTCCATAGAGTTATAAATTGAACCAATCTCCGTGGATCGACCCCTTTACCACTATACACTATTTTAGTGTAAAAGATTTAGGGTTATTTATTTTTGTTGGCCTCGACAACCACCAAATTTTGGCGTCGTTGCCGGGGATTGGTTTATATTTAATCAGTTTGTTTCTCTATGCCCAGATCTCAGCGTACAAGTGACTTGATTTACAACCCATAAATTGAAAAAGAAGCAAGGCGTTTGGCGAAGGAAAAACGAATTGAACGTGGTCAAACTTCCAATCCTCACGGGGATCCGAAGGTTGAACCCGCTTCATCAAGCGATACGGAACCCGATTCTAGTCCCGACCCTCGCCAAGAAATTCCCGAAACACCACCTCTACAACAAAATCCACCCATTATTGAACCAATTGCAATGGCGGACGGAGGAGAAGTTCCCGAAAGAACTTTGAGGCAAATGATGGAAACCGATGTTACACAAACTCCAACCGGCATCAATTACCCGGTTTTGGAAGGAGGTTCGGAATTGAAGTCAAGTTTAGTCCATCACCTCCCGATTTTTCATGGATTGGAGAACGAAGACCCGCATAAGCACTTGAAGATGTTCCACATTATTTGCACTAGTATGAAGCCACAAGGGTCAACCGATGACCAAATCAAGCTAAGGGCATTCCCCTTTTCATTGGCCGATAGAGCAAAAGATTGGTTATTCTATCTTCCCCCGGGGTCAATCAACTCATGGACCGACATGGCAAGAGCTTTTCTTGATAAGTTTTATCCCGCTTCAAGAGTCTCAAGTCTTAGAAATGAGATTTGTGGAATCCGCCAAGGTCAAAATGAGACTTTTCATGATTATTGGGAGAGGTTCAACAACTTGTGCTATAGTTGCCCACAACACCAAATTCCGGAACAACTCCTCATTCAACACTTCTATGAGGGATTGTTGCCAATGGAGAGAAGACTAGTCGATGCCTCAAGTGGTGGTGATGTCTTTAGTAAAACTCCATAACAAACAAGACAACTTTTCAACACCATAGCCGCAAATTCCCAACACTTTGGCCCGCGCCAAGATATGAAGAGAGAAACTCAACAAAAAGTCAATGAGGTGGGAACATCAAGCCTCGAGTCTCAAATCAAAGATCTAACTTCCGTTGTCCAAAAGCTAGCCATGGGACAAACTCCACAAGTGATGGTTTGTGGAATATGTGCAACAATGGGACATCCTACGGATATGTGTCCCATTCTCCAAGAAGATGTGGAACATGTAAATGCCACGGGAGAGTTCCAAAACTATCATAACAAGCCATCCGGTTACCAAAATGCATATAATTCAAGTTGGAAGCCAAATCCCAACATGAACTACAACCCAAGACCATTGCCTCAAAATGCATTGGTTAGACCATCCTATCCACCACCACAACCTCACTACCAACATCCACAACCACACTATCAATCCAAACCACACCCTCCACATCACCAACAACCTCCTCAATCCCAACCAAGTAGCTCCGGAATGTCTCTTGAAGACATTGTCAAATCCTTAGCCACTAGTACCCAACAATTCCAAAAAGAGACAAGAACTAGTATCTCCAACCTTGAAGCACAAATGGGAGATATAGTTACATCCATAAGCAAGTTGGAGTCCCGTGGAAAATTGCCTTCTCAAACCGAAAAGAACCCAAATGTCAATGTGGTGGCCTTGAGAAGTGGCAAACAAGCCGGAGAGAGTAGTTCAAAGAAGAAGCCAAGAGACGAAGAGGAAGAAATAGAAGTTATTCCCGTTGAAGAACCTATAGTCAAGAACGATGCACAAGCCGGAGCTCCAAAGAAGACTACCCCTCTAGTAACACCCATAGCCACTCAACCGCCATTCCCCTCCCGACTTGCGACTTCGAAAAAGAACATGGAGGAGAAAGAGATTTTGGACACCTTTCGAAAGGTGGAAGTAAACATCCCTCTACTTGATGCAATCAAGCAAATCCCGAGATATGCAAAGTTTTTGAAAGAACTTTGTACCAACAAGAGGAAGTTGAAGGGGAATGAGAAAATTTTGATGAATGAAAACGCATCCGCGGTTTTACAAAGGAAACTTCCACCCAAATGCAAAGATCCCGGAATGTTCACGGTTCCTTGCAAGATTGGAGATGTCACTTTTAGTAGTGCTATGCTTGATCTTGGTGCCTCTATCAATGGCATGCCCTATTCGGTGTATGAATCATTGAATGTCGGACCCTTAAGTGAAACCGGTGTCATAATCTCTCTTGCGGATAAATCAAGTGTCTTTCCTAGAGGTGTTTTGGAAGATGTCCTAGTGCAAGTGAACCAATTGGTCTTCCCGGCGGATTTCTATGTGATTGATCTAGATGAGCAAGTGTCCTCCAAATCGGCTTTAATCTTGCTTGGGAGACCGTTTTTGAAAACGGCTAGAACAAAGATTGATGTATATGCGGGAAGTTTGACAATGGAGTTTGATGGTGAAACAATAAGCTTTAATATCTATGATGCTATGAGATATCCTAGTGACGTTTCATCTATGTACTTTGTAGATGTTGTTGAGCCACTGACCCAAGAATTGTTCGAGTTGTCTAATGGCGATGTGTTGGAAATGATTTTAAGCAAAGGATTTGATTTTGGGAAGCTAGTCGAGCAATTAAAGTTTTATTCCTTGGATCCGGAGGTTGAGAAGTTGGTCAATAATTTAGAGGTGAAGAAATCCACAAGATTTGATGTCAAGCAAATTGAGTTGACCCCAACCCATACGAAGTTGTCTCCATCCCTTGTTCAACCACCCGAATTGGAATTAAAGGTCCTACCTCAACATTTGAAGTATGCTTACTTGGGCAAGAATGAGACTCTTCCGGTTATCATTTCGACTCATCTAACCGAATTTGAGGAAGAGCAACTCCTTAAGGTGTTGAAGGAACACAAGGAAGCCATGGGTTGGACGATTGCGGATATCAAAGGTTTGAGTCCCTCCACTTGTATGCACAAAATCTTGATGGAGGATGAATGCAAGCCGAGTCGGGATGCGCAAAGAAGGTTGAACCCGCCTATGATGGAAGTTGTAAAGAAAGAGATTTTGAAGCTACTTGATGCGGGGATGATCTATCCAATCTCGGATAGCAAATGGGTGAGCCCGGTGCAAGTCGTTCCCAAGAAGACGGGAATCACGGTGGTCGAGAACAACAAAGGTATGATGGTCCCCACCCGTGTGCAAAACGGGTGGAGAGTATGTATTGACTACCGCAAACTCAATGCAAGCACAAGAAAGGATCATTTTCCATTGCCTTTCATCGACCAAATGTTAGAAAGGTTGGCCGGGAAATCTCACTATTGTTGTCTAGACGGGTACTCCGGTTTTCACCAAATCCCGGTGGCACCGGAAGACCAAGAAAAAACAACATTTACATGTCCATTTGGCACTTTCGCATACCGGAGAATGCCATTTGGATTGTGTAACGCCCCAGCCACTTTCCAACGTTGCATGGTTAGTATCTTTTCCGAATATGTCGAAAACATAATTGAGGTTTTTATGGATGACTTTACGGTATATGGGAACTCGTTTCAAGAATGTTTGACCAATCTCACCAAAATTTTGAAAAGATGCATTGAAACAAATTTGGTTTTAAACTTTGAGAAATGTCATTTCATGGTGAGTCAAGGTCTCATTTTGGGTCACATTGTGTCTGAAAAAGGAATTGAGGTAGATAAGGCCAAGATCGATGTTATTCAAAGCTTACTTTACCCGACTTGTGTTCGGGAAGTTCGTTCTTTTTTGGGCCATGCAGGTTTCTACCGACGATTCATCAAGGACTTTTCAAAGATAACAAGACCAATGTGCCAACTCTTGCAAAAGGAGACCGATTTCGAGTTCAATGAGGCGTGCAAAGAAACTTTCGACAAGCTCAAGGAATTGCTTACATCCGCCCCCATCATACAAGCACCGAATTGGGATCTCCCTTTCGAGATCATGTGTGATGCAAACAATTATGCTATCGGCGCCGTTTTGGGTCAAAAGAATGGAAGAGCCTCCCACGTGATCTATTATGCATCAAGGACACTAGACAATGCTCAAAGCAACTACTCTACCACGGAGAAGGAGCTATTAGTCATAGTGTTCGCTTTGGAGAAGTTTCGACAATACCTACTTGGCACCAAAGTTATAGTGTATTCGGATCATGCGGCTCTCAAGTACTTGATTACAAAGAAAGATGCAAAGCCAAGACTCATCCGGTGGATCTTATTATTGCAAGAATTTGATTTGGAAATCCGAGACAAAAGTGGATGCGAGAACCTTGTTGCCGACCACTTAAGCCGGATCACTTCAAATGAAACTCCTCTCCCTTTGCGGGACGAGTTTCCGGATGAGCATCTCTTTTCCCTTATTCAATCTACTCCTTGGTATGCTGATATCGTTAACTTTTTGGTCACAAAAAGGTATCCCGACACATTCTCACGTGCTCAAAAAGACAAGCTCAAAAGTGATGCAAAATACTATGTGTGGGATGAGCCTTATTTGTGGAAACATTGTCCCGATCAAATCATTAGGCGATGTGTACCCCAACAAGAGCATCAATCCATTTTACAATTTTGTCATGAATTTGCTTGTGGGGGACACTTCGGACCTAGCTGAACTTTGAGAAAGGTTCTTGAATGTGGATTATTTTGGTCAACCATGTCACGCGATTGTTATATGTTTTGTAAAAGCTGTGAACGGTGCCAAAGGACGGGAAACATTTCACAAAAAAATCAAATGCCACAAAATCCAATCCTTGTTTGTGAAATTTTTGACGTATGTGGGATTGATTTTATGGGCCCATTTCCCGTCTCGTTTGGCAACGTTTACATATTGCTCGCGGTTGACTATGTCTCTAAATGGGTTGAGGCCAAAGCCACAAGATCGGATGATGCCAAAACGGTTATCGACTTTTTAAAATCTAATGTCTTTGTGAGATTTGGTGTGCCTAGGGCTTTGATTAGCGATAGAGGGACGCATTTTTGCAATAAGATGATGGAGGCCTTGCTGAAAAAGTACAACGTGACCCATCGTGTCTCTACCGCCTACCACCCTCAAACGAACGGTCAAGCGGAAGTCTCAAATCGTGAGGTGAAGAGTATTTTAGAGAAAACAGTGAATCCGACAAGGAAAGATTGGAGTTTAAGGCTTGATGATGCCTTATGGGCCTATCGGACCGCTTACAAGACCCCGATAGGAATGTCACCCTTTAGGTTGGTTTTCGGAAAGTCATGTCATCTACCCGTCGAATTAGAGCACCGTGCATTTTGGGCGGTCAAGCAATGTAATTACAATATTGATGAGGCGGGGAGACATAGGAAGCTTCAACTCCAAGAGCTGGAAGAATTGAGAAACGACTCCTATGAAAACACAAGGATTTATAAGGAGAAGACGAAGCTCTTCCACGACAAGTCCATCACCCGGAAGCATTTTGAACCGGGGCATAGGGTCTTACTTTACCATTCACGATTGAAGTTATTTCCAGGCAAGCTAAGGTCAAGATGGATTGGACCTTTTGTTGTGATAAAGACTTTTGACCATGGGGCGGTGGAAATCCAAAGTGAAGAAACGGGACAAATCTTCAAAGTCAATGGGCACCGATTGAAGCCATTCTATGAAGGTTTTAATGCAAATGCTCTTGAAATCATCCATTTGGATGTCCCGGTGTGTTGAATCAAGCTAGAAGGACGTCTCGCCAAAGACGTTAATGAAGGGCATTTTTGGAAAGCATTATGCTTTCACTTTTTCCGGATCCAAATAAATCATTTTTTCAACGCGTTTTCGGGATTTTGAAAAAATAAATTTTTGAAAGGTTTCACCTTTCACTCCCCGTTTTGTTCCCAATTTTGTCAAATTTTTGAAACCGGGCCTTATGGGGATCGTTTTGGCTTAAAAAAAATCATTTTTGAAGTGCAGGAATGACCCGCGGCCCGCGTGGCTTGGCGGCTTAATGTTTGCGCGGCCCGCGTAGATCAAGGATCAGATAGAGTACAGCACCCGCGGCCAGCCCGCGGCCCGAGTCCTACCCGCGTGAAAGATCAGAGAATTCAGAAGTTTTTCAGCAGCTAGACGCGGCCAACACGCGGCCCGAGCGTTACCCGCGTGGGTGTTCGAGCACTTAGCAATTTTTTGGGCCATTCAGTTCCCGCGGCCGGCACGCGGCCCGTGCCCTGCCCGCGTGGTTGGTCGAATGACTGATTCTTTTGAGCTGTTGACTGCTTTGACTTTTGTTGACTAAGGGGTTTAATGAGTTGACCAACATTGACCGGGTTTGACCTTTCTTGACCATGGATTAAACATCTCCAGCACTCATCTTCTTCATTCTAACCTAACAAATTCCACCATTTACTCTCAAGAACACCATAACCCACTCCTCACAAAAATCCATTTTCCCGGAGTTCTACCGGTCGGAATCTCGCGAGACCACCGCCATTCTTCGCCATTTTTCATCCTCTACAAACCCCACCCAAATTCCGGTCCGATCTGTGGCCAGAATTCCGGGCGCCACCACCACCCACCACCACCTTCTTTCGCATTTTTCGGCCAACTCCGGCCACCATTGGAGATTCCGAGCACGAGGTTTTGTTTCTCTCACCAAGGGCTTTCTAACCATACCCATCTTTTCCCAAAAACTCACGAAAAATTTCCGACCAATTGGGTGCCGCCACTCTAGTCGCCGGAAAGTCATCTTGAAGCTCGTTTGTGGGGTTGTTTTAGCGATTAAAGCGTCAAATACGGAGCAAAAATTGTAAGCTTGGGGTGTGTCTTGACGAAATATTTTTGGTGGCACTTATTCATCCCGGGTCTAAGAAAATTGGGTACTTTCATTCCTTTATCTTGATTATTTGCATCTTGATTACCCATTAGTTGTTGGAATTGTGTGGTCTTTGGGGTCATTTGAAGATTATTGTTGATAAAATTTTGTCCCGGATAATGTCTAAACGTGCCAAAACGGGGACGGGAGCTACTTCCTCTAAAGGTGGATCAAAAGGAAAATCCAAGGATCCCCCGTTTCGTTTGTTGAATCGCGAGGACCGCAAAACATATGATTTTCTCGTTTCGAACAAACGTCAAGTCAAGTCAACAAAATTCCTCCATAGGGAATCTTTTGCTAGTCTTGGGGTACTCGATGGAGTCCAAGCGTTATTTAACAATATTGGATGGGGCCAATTCCTCTATAACCGCGCCGCCACCTATGTTGAACCAACCTTGGAATTTCTCGCCACATTCAATCCCGGAGAGGAAGGCGAAACCGTCACCTTCCAAATGCTCGGCGATAAACGATCCCTACCATATCGGGTGGTGAACGCCCTGATGGGCACTCCAGTGGACAATCTATATCACCAACAAGACCCATGGCCCGGAAACTTCAATGAGTATCACTTTTGGCAGCAAATTACCAACGAGCCACAATACTCATCGTCTTCGTCAAAGGCCTCCTCCATAATTCACCCATGTTTGCGCCTAGCGCATCGAGTACTCACATGCACCATTTTTGCCCGCTCCGAAGTGGGACAAATTTCAAAGGCGGAATTATTTTTTCTTTGGTGCATGACTCGTGAGAATGGTCCGCGGCCGGATTTTGCCTCCTTTTTCTTCACCAAATGTTACAACCTCACAACTATGGACAAAGGAGACATTTTCATTGGGGGATTGATCACCCTCATTGCATCTCGGCCACCGCTTCAACTTCATCTCTCCACTCTTCCATTCGAGAAGGCTTCCGGCCCCTCTAGCCTTGACGGCCACGCACTCCGCCGAATGCAACTCGTCCGGGATTCGGTCGTTGGTCCCATGTGGATTCTTGACAACCAACCATACCTCATTCTTCCCCACGAGTATATAGGGAGTTTCGACCCAACTGACCCCGATCAATGGATCATTCCATCCGACTACCCTCCTCCTATAGATGATGAAGATGGCCAGTTTCAGCCTCCACAGCATTTTGCCGAGCCTCAATATCAGCCGCAGCAGCAGGGGGGACACGAAGTCCCACCATATTTCCCCCCTACGTTCTTTGACCAATTCGCCACAATGTTCTCCACGGTGCAGCGCATCGATACCCAAACGCAAGAGAACACGAGAGCCATCCAAGATGTGGTGACCCGTGTTGATCGATTGGAGCAGTCCTTCCCGCCCACTTCCCGCCAGGTCCAGGATATGTGGGACTACCACTATCGCCACGGGCATTTCCCGCCTCCCGACCCTCCGATTTAGGTCATTTCCGCCCTTTCCTTAAGCATTGAGGACAATGCTTGTTCTTAAGCTTGGGGTGGGGCATTTCCCTTTTGCTTTTACTTTTTCATGCATTTTTTTTGTTAGGTTGCATTTCATTTTAGTTTTAAGCTAATTTGCATTCAATATTTTTTATTTTATATAAAATTCCAAAAAGATTTCATTTTCTTCTTTTCTACTTTCTATTTTTGCATAACATTTAGCTTAGGGCATTAGCATTCATGCATTTTTGTTGTCTGTTTATTCTCACCCCCCCCCCTTGGATGCCATGGAACAGGTTCATAGTTATTGTATCATTATTGGTCCAGGATCTTGTTGATATCTCACCCATCGAACCGAGACCACTAGCTGCAGTTTGGGATTTCATACTTGGGATCAGATGCTGGAAGCTTAAAGGGGTAAGTGATCATGGTCAGGTAGTTTTCATGAAGAATTATGCATGCAATACTAACAACTGTAGGATATACTATAGCAATGGATGTTCTTAGCCTTGCGGTCACTACCGCTGAGAGGATCACACTTGATCATGTTTGAACCGTTAAGATGAAGCACTGGTGCTTGTCCCCGAGTAGAATCCATATCCGGTCTCTTTACATCACCATATCTTTTTGCGATTTTCTTAGGATCTTAGAGAGTCTTTTAGTCCGCATATGGACATTTTCATTATTTTTGAAAAATTGCAAGTTTGAAAAGGAGCTTACATTACATCTTTATGCTCCACACATGGTCATTTTCACACTTAGACCATTCGGATTATATTATTACCCTCTCGGTTCCACTTACATACTCTTGGGAACCAAATTTTGAGTCAAAATGTTTTGTGTTTTGAAAAAAAAAATAATAAAAAATTAAAAAATTAAAAAAAAAATAAAAAAAAATAAATAAAAAATAAAAATAAAATAAAAAAATAAAAAAAATTCAAGCTGCAATAATCGTAGATAGGTGACCGGTTCAATTATTGAACAAATTTTCCTACATTTTGGTCACCCGGCGTTTGATATTCATTTATTTAGGATTGTCTTATTGTATATAGATCGAGTTGTTGTTTTTTTTCGCAAATTGATGATGTTAGAGAGACTGTTGAGTCGAATACTACGGGAGGTTTGGGCCAACACTAAGTGAACTGATTCCTACAACGGTGCCCGAGCGATGAAACCCAATCACACTTGAGAGAGGCCGGCAGACGTGAGATCAGAGTGTACACTTAAAAGAAGAGCTCCACACGAGCCCATCCAACTGCTTTCTCCCTACTACAGATGTTCTTCATTGTATGTATGTTCCATTGGGCTGCGACTGCTCATCCCTCCTTACTCACCTAAAGGAGTTGTCCTGGCTGTGGTTTATGGTCCCATTGTCATCGGATGAAAAATTCGTGAGGTAATAGCAAGATCAATTCTGACCATGTTGACTAACGGTGATCAGGTTCCGCGGTTCTATCCATTCTTTTTATTTTCCCTAGGATAGTTCATCCCGAGTTCATTTTAGTCTTGTCTTACTTGATGACAAGTAAGGTTTAAGCTTGGGGTGATTTGATAGCTTCATTTTATTTACTTCTTTTTATAGTTTATTTTAGCATATTTCATTCGCATTTTAGTTAATTTCCATGCATATTTTCCTTTTTGTTATTTTTATGACCATTTCGGGTACTTTCTAGTTTCTTGAGCATTATTGCAGATTTTTTGGAGGCTAGCGGAGCGGGATCTTTTGGAAAGCAATTGGACTTGGAGGACAACGAGGATTTTAGGCTTGATGGCTATAGAGGTGATGCATGGAGTGGGATTGTCAATTATTTGAAGGGTTGGAAGAATTAAACTTTAAATTTGAAAGCCACGGGAGAATTCTTGAGTGTGCAAGATCGATGTTTAGGAATTTGCGGAAGTTTTGAGTGATGTGGAGAGACAAATTGGGCTCAAATTGAAGAAATATTGAAGAAAAATGGGCTAGAAGCTGATCGGACTCGAACTGGGCCAATTGAATAGCTGTGGGGGCCCAAAACTTGAAGAAGCCCAAAAACTCCGTCATAGTCACGCGGCCCGCGTAAGATTCCCCGCGACCCGCGTGGAATCCTGACAAGGGCAAATTCGGGATTTTGTCTAGAGCTATATATTGGGAAGGTTGGTGTGCCTCTTCAGCCTAATCTTGGAGGTCCGATTTTGATACTTTCTCTCTGGAGTTTGGAGCATTTTTGAAGGCCAAGAGCCCTCAAGAACTTCACCATTTCATCTCTTAATTCTTGCTAAATGTTTGGTACAATCTTAACTAACTTTGTTTCCTTGAGTTTAGTCATGCTTGGCTAAACTAATCTTGGTTGACTTTTGTTGAATCCTTTGAACTTTTGTTGAATATTGAAGAATCCATGAATTTGTGTTTGAATCTTTATGAAAATGTTTTGTGTTTTAACATCTTATCATTACTTGCATGTTTTTATTCATGAGTTTAAATGTGTTTGTGGTGATTAGTTGGCTAATTTCTTGATTAAGTAAAGGATCTTCAAATTAGCAAGCAACAAGTGATTCTTGTGTTAGTTTTACTTCACACAATCATAAAAACATTTTCTCCAACATGGTGGTGAAAGCATTTGACCCCTCTTGGATTTGGTGACTTTTTTGGTTCTTAATGCTAGTTGACTTTCACTAATTACATGCTTAATGGAATTAGTGACTTTAACTAAGGAAATTGTTATGAGCTTCTCTAACCATTTCAACAATTAAGAAAAGTCTAGGTAATCTCAAGCTCCTTGGATTACTATAGCCAAATTAAGGGTTTAAAACAAGTATTGCACCATTTGATTCTAATGATATGTTCATCAAAAGTCAAAGTGAGGAACCTTAAGTCAACCATCCTTCTCTTATTGATTTTACATCAAACTCTTATTTTTGTTGAAATTGTCTATTTAAATCTTAGTTAATTCTAGTTTGTTTCAAGTATTTCAAAACACCAAAACCCCCAGTTTTAATTTATTGTCATTTTAGAAGTACTGTTGCAAAAAGATTTTCCATAGAGTTATAAATTGAACCAATCTCCGTGGATCGACCCCTTTACAACTATACACTATTTTAGTGTAAAAGATTTAGGGTTATTTATTTTTGTTGGCCTCGACAACCACCAGTTGTATGTGCACCATAGGATGTTGTAGTATACAAAACCCAACATTTTCCTCCTTAGCATCCATCGTATCAGTCCCTTACCTCTATTACCCGTTGTGGTCATTCACCTTGAATACTTCCCTCAGTCCTACACCTTTATTGCCCACCTCATCCATCACCGCACATGAACGGTACTTGTTGTTTGCAATGTATTTAATGAATGATATAATAGTAGTTCAAATGTGTTCTATATCAAACTTCATGTTGATTCCATGTTTCACTTTTTTGTTTATTGATCTCATAATGCAATGGTTTTTTGTGTTCTTCATTGATCGTATATGTTGATTATTGAAAGATCGTCAATTAGGGCATCTCACATTTTATAGTGTTTACAATAATTACTTTATTTTGATATTAAATACAAACATTTATGCATAATGTTTGCATGGATTTAGAAAATTGGATTCAAACAGATGGTAAATTCGCAAATGATAGTTGTAATCGGTGGTGTTTGGTGGTGGTAATGGTGCTTAGTGGTGTTGAATGGTGATTGGTCGAGTAGTGGCGGCAATCGTAAATTCGCAAATGATAGTTGTAATTGGTGGTGTTTGGTGGTGGTAATGGAGATTAGTGGTGTTTGATGGTGATTGGTGGAGTAGCGGCAGCAAACGAAGGTGGTTGGTGGAGATAATAAATACGAGCCGGATCCTCTGACCGAGATAATCAAAATCCTTAGCCTCTGGTTCCCGGATTATGATTAAGACCAACTATTCTCTTGTCCTTAGATACAAATTCCAAGATAATCCGCATTTGAAATTATTATTGATATTTCCAAGTGGTTCTCCCCCACTTGGAATTAGTCCTTCTCTAACGATTTCAAGACTCTTACTACTCACTTTCAATCCCTAGCATCCGGATCCTAAGATTTTCAGATGGATCTCCATCCATACAACCTTCTCAAAGTAATTTTCCAACTTAAATAACCGAACCGATCCTACAATTTCTCAACTGATTGAACCCAAACTTTTGAATGCCATCAAAACCAGGGTCATACCGACTCCTTCTCACCCTACCACCCTCAATTGATATTCAGCCTGAGAAACATGCACTCCTCTTAACTCTATTTCCTTGTCCTAGAAGGGACATCCGGCTGCAACGAGATATTGTCTGGAATCCTGCAACGCAAGAACTACATGCACAACCCCGAGAGCAGGAATTTATGACGACTCACCATGCACCCGCTTCAGATCTATCTCTGAATCATCTTTATCATAAAAGATCTCAATAGTCTCAAATACCAAAATCCAACGAGCTTACATTGTAACTTCCCTCGACTCATCGCGTGGAACCCATCAAAATCAATCTGGTTGTTGATCCTCCGATCTTGTGGCATATGATCCTCCGAGTAGAATGCTCGGTCCTCCCCCACTCGGGGCTTGATCCCCCAATGACCGACATTCTCCATATCGCAGTCTAAAAACTGGTTCGTCCAGTTACCATCTAAACACAACTCTTGGTATACAAAACGACATACGTTAATTCCTGAATAATAAACAGCAATCGCGGGGAAATCTCGAACCCTTAATAGGTATGTCAGAAGCCTTCCCAACATTACAACTTCTAACCCTTCACGAACAACCCTCCTACTTTATGATGCACGAAGCACACCGCTGGACGTATCCTCGACCCATTATGGCCTATAGATGCTGGTGTAATAATCCTAACAAGCCACTACACGAGTGACTATCCATTCAAATTAAACTGAGGATCCAAAATGTCATACATGTTGTAACGCTCGGTCCCTGGTATGTATTTAATTCAAGATTTATTCATTTCTGTATAGAAACTCGACGAGTTGGAGGCCCCAAACTCGTCGAGTAGGAATGGATTTGGATGCGGGTTGTGAAGTCTACTCGACGAGTTGTGAGCCTCAACTCGACGAGTAGGACTGGCAGAATGAAACCCTAATTTTAAGGGTTTTGCACCCAATTTAAACACCTTAACCCCCATAAGATTGCCTCATTTACAACCTCCATTGTCCCAAACCCTAGCCACGAAACCCTAATGCATTGTGTGAGCTTGTGAGTCATTTTGAGAGAAATCTTGTGTGTGTGAAGCTTGTGGAAGAAGGAGAAAATTGAGGACTCAAGAAGGAGGTTATAGATCCAACAACTTCCCTTCATTCTCATCATTTTCTGTTAATCAAGTCTCAAACTTGCTTAATGATTACTTAGATCTCTTTCCTATCACTTTTATTGGGTTTTTGGTCCAACTAGCATGATCCTTGGGAAATGGACATCCCAAGTGAGTATACTTTCAGATCTGGAGCCTTGAAGAGCTTTCATGGCATAAAGGTGCAAACTTTATGGCCATTGAAGCCCCATGCAAGCTTTAGGATATCATTTTGGTCTTTTAAGCTCCAAAAGGCCATGCATGGGGAGAAAGTCAGAGACTTTATGTGTTTATGTAATGTCTAGGGTCTAGATCTCAGTTTGTATGCCTTAGTTTGAAGTATTAATGGCTTTTGGATCGATATCTAGGTCTTAAAGAGTTAGGGTTTGAGCTAAATCCATTAAGGAAGGGTATTAACGGGTAAAGTTGGAAACTTTACCCTTGAAAGGACATTTCCAGTATATATGTGAAGTATGGAGCTTAGATCTGAAGAATGGGGACTTAATCCATTAAGAAAGTATAACAGACTGAAGAACTCAACGAGTTCATAGAGGAACTCGACGAGTTGGGTTTGGAGTATCCCGATTTTGTAAAAGGAAGACTCGACGAGTTCAAGGACAGACTCGACGAACTGAATTGAGAAGTCCTGATTCTATTGATAGGAGGAACTCAACGAGTTCGTGAAAGAACTCGACGAGCTGGATCGTGATTTCAGGGTTTTATGATTTATGGAACTCAACGAGTTTATGAGCCAAATCGGTGAGTTGAGTCAACCCAGAATGTTGACTTTGACCAGGATGTTGACTTTGACTTGGACTTTGACCAGAGTTGACCCTTAAGGGGTCATGAGTATGAAAGGGTAATTAAGGAAATATTTTATGTATAGGAACTTGAGTTGGGTGGATTGTCGGAGCTGATGACTTTCAGTTACTTTCCGATATTCGAGGTGAGTTACCTTCCAGTAGAAGTGGGTCGAAGGCACCAATGTTGGCCCACTAGTAGTTGATTATAGTAGCGATGATTGTCTTTGTGATAATTGTCTGGTATGCCACTATCTGTTATGCTTTTTGTGCTAGTATGCTATGATATTATGTGATAGTGGTAGGAGGGGTGGGATAGACCCCGTTACTGGTCGAAAGGACCGAAGGGGTAGGTCAGCACCCATATATGCTAGACAGTATGTGACTTATGTGTTTACGTACTAGGAGGATATATATGGTGGTAATAGGGGTGAAATAGTCCCCGTTACCGGTCGAAAGGACCGAAGGGGTAGGCCAACACCCTGATATGCTAGACAGTTACCGGTTGAAAGAGACCGAAGGGGTAGGCCAGCACCCTGATATGCTAGGCAGTTACCAGTTGAAAGAGACCGAAGGGGTAGGCCAACACCCAGATATGCTAGGCATTATGTTATTGTATGGTATGTGGTATGATGGGGGAACTCACTAAGCTTTATGCTTACGGTTTTTAGTTTTGATTTCAGGTACTTCCTCTTCGAAGGGAAAGGAGTCGGCATAATCGCAACGCATCACACTACATTTTCTGCACACGAGATCTCTGGGAGTGATACTCTGATATTGTTTTATCATGACATGTTTTGACTACTGATACTTTGGTTTTGATATGAGTTGATACTATGGTTGTTTTCAGACAAATGGTTTTATAATTATTATATTAAAAATGAATTTTTTGGTCGTGAGTTTTGGGATGTTACACCTGTGATTTCTTGCGTTTCAACCTTGACCTTCTGTCGGACGGTGGACACCTGGGCTTGCACTCCCTCTGCTACCCATGTAGGACAGTCGGGTTTGAGATGATCCGACTGGTGACAGTGGAAACACATTCGGTCCTTTTTGCATTCGCGAAAGACATGTCCTCTTTGTCCACACTTATAACATTTGAACTTGTGACAAGCAAAAATGTGGGTTCCCCCACACTTCCTGCAGATATCATAGCTCACTTGACTTCCAGTACCCATGTTAGTAGCCTCGAACTCTTCGTCCATCGTTGAATGATCCCTCCTTCTCTTTCCAAGTCGTGTCCCTGCATCATGATCTCGCCCAGTAATCATCTCAGCAGTCCCTCTTAGATTTTGCAAAGCTGCAGTTCGCTTCTCGGACTTGGCAATTAGCCTGCCAACGATCCAATCCACGATACCAGACAGTTCTTCCTGCAATATCTGTGAAACCTCAACGGTAATCATCTCCCGTATCTGATCAACAGTCAACCCCGACCTATCCTAACCATCAACTCCAGATCCTGAACCAGATCCCTTTGTGAACTCCATACTAAAAACGAACCAAAAAATGCATCAGGGATGCCACAATACACATTGCTACAACCACATGACGAGATTACCCCTCGGGTTTGTGACTTCCTTGCTACGTGTATGAGTCATATGCTTTCAGTAGTACGGGCCCATACTACCTTCCACACCTACCTGTATTTGTCTCAAGGATCATCACAACCACCCCAAACGAATACAAAAACTAGGATACACATACATCTTATCCTCACTCTCTCGAGAGTGACTAATCATTCCAAATCTGGCCTGCTACATCCATAGTGACTCGTGATGATACTCCCAACACTTGCTAAAAAGCACATCATAAGCACTACATACTCCCTAGGCTATCCTAGGGTCCACACCTCACCCTGTCATTAATTGTCGAACTACCCCCATTGGTGCCAGTTAACAACTTCATGAATGCAATCACATACAATAGGACCAAATCCTTCAACCCTACAACAGTTGGACTCAGAAAAGATTCAACCATACAACTGTTGATTAAAAGATTCAACCCTACAACAGTTGGACTCAGAAAAGAGTTGTGCAATAGGACCAAATCCTTCACTCTAAAATTATTTAACCTATGTAGCATGTGACTTAACGTATTCAATTAGTAGTTAATTCACACCCGAAAGAGTCCTTCAATCAATAAGCAAAAAATTCTCTAGTAATAAGGCATCATACATCAGACAATTCTATCATGCAATTCCTAAAGATACGTACCCTACCACTAGCATGTTGTTCTATCGGAAAACATCATATCAAATAACAGTGTGGTAACTTCCGCCAACAGTCAACAGTCAACAGTCAACAGTCAAAAGTCTTACAACCGGCTGCCACGTCGTGGCCAAACTTCCACCACATCGTGGTGGCCCCAAGACAAAACATCCGCGAGGACTGCCTTCGTCATGTCGTGGAGGCTAATCCTTCACGTCATGAGAACTATTTTGTCCTCTTAATATATTAAGTACTTAATCACTAAGGCCACACATCCATACTTTTGAGAAGGATTTCCTACTCCTAATGCATCATAAAAATCAATGCTTTATGGACAAGCATGTCCAGTGCATGTCTCTTCCTATCTAAGCCGAAAACATGGAAGAAATGAAGTCAAACTTATGCATGAGACCAAAAACACCATAAAACTCTAGGTTTGGAACATATAACTCCAAAAGGACCCCAAGATCCATAAAGTTGCCAACTTTATGGAACCTAACCATTAAAAATCTCACAATCATGAACAAAAGGGACAAGAAGCATAAATATAGAATCACTAAACACAAAGCTGGGAACTTGAGGACTTAAAAAAGTCTAGAATATGAGCAAGGATGAGGTGAAGAGGTTTGGTTTCTAGATATATACATCAAGAGCTCATTCTTCTTCTTCTTGAAAACACCAAAAACACCACCAAAAGCTCTTAAATGACAAAATTGAGACTATGGTTTCCTTGACGTGAAAGGGAGGTGATGGAGGCTAAGGGTGTGCAAACTCTAGCCCTCACTTCCCTTAAATATGGGCACAAACTCCAAAATTAGTGTTTTGCATGTAGGAGGCAGTCACGTCGTGACCAATATGTTGTTTTGTCGTGACACCTAATGAGACGCACGTTTTCATCGGCCACCTCCACGTCGTGGCACTAAAACTGCCACGTCCTAACCAACAAAATCCATCTTGAGTTTGAAAAGCCAAACAATAAAAGAAGTATATACCTGAAACTTGGTCTTACAATAGTAGTGTATTATACTCATATTTGATGTATCAAATATTTTTAAATTTTGAAAAATATAAACATAGAAATATTTTTCGCGTTGGTCCAACCTAAACAATTGTTTTAAATGTACTAAAACCTTGTTATTATTGCCATGTTATTCAATTCATGTGATACATCAATTTTGTCATCTCTAACGACAAGGATACGATGATGAAAAGAAACACCAGGAAACAGTCTACAATCCACAATGACAAAAAATAACACGAGACAAGTGAAAAATAATGTATAATTTTCTTAAATTTTTTAAATAGGCTATCTAATTATAGAAATGTTAAAATAAGTCACCCACCTTTCAAATTGATGTTACTTATACGGTTCTACCAAACATAGTATAAAATGGCTAATAACGTCTTTAGTTAAGATTCATAAATTATAAAATGAGAAGTAAAAATAATTATGGAACATAGAAGAACATACATGAATTTTCTGGAAAAAATGAAAGAATAACAAGCACCCAAAGGAAGTCACCTTCAAAAGTCCACAACTTTTAATATGCATGTTAGAAATTTTAGGGCCTACTTTTTATTGTCTGGGTGTCCCTCATTGATATGGGTGTCTAAATATATGACCAAACCAAATGGCATTCACATGTATACATGAAAATACTACAAACACACTTTCCAAATGCAATCATTTAACATGCAAGATGTTACATGAGTCATGTAAGTTCTTATAATAATAAAAAAAACAAAATGATAAGATGTTATGCCATGAGTCTTGTAAGTTTTTATAATAAAGAAAGGGATATCTCCAATAAAGTCCTATTATTTTGGCCTTATTTATGAAAAAACCCTAAACTAAAATATGTTAACAAAAAAGCATGGGATACCGGATAAAACGACGAATTGGCCCATTTTAGTCTGTAACCACTCTTGTAACCGGTAACAAACCTATGTAGCATTAAATGAGGTTATGTGGTAGATGACTTAACACCTCACTTTATTTAATTCATTGAAACGGTAAGAAACAAAGTCAACCCCTAAATTGATAATCTAAGAAAGGTCGAAGATGGCATCCTCCTCCGTCTCCAATAGTAGTGCTAATCGGTCATCCAAGCAAGGTCAAAGTAGGTGCAACTATGATGATCCAGTTGGCAGGTGGACTTCATGGTAACTGGAAAACCCTGGAAGGCGATTTATTGGTTTCTCCAATTTCAAGGTGAGTATCTTCAATTATTTGAAATTAAACACAATATAAGTCACAATGTTCAAAATGTCGTCTAATGCAGGATAAAGAGAAGGATTGCAAAATTCTTTGACTGGGTGGATCCTCCATTACCAAACCAGTGGTACGAAGACATGATCTTGGATTTTCACAACCAAGGATTTCAAGTGAATGCTGATGAATTTGAAGAAGTTGTGGCATAAGTAGTGCAAAGTGGAGGTGGAATTATGGTTAGGGGTTAGAAGGCTTGGTGTTCTGTTGGTTTGATTGTAATTGTTTGGGTTATGGTTATGTAATTTTAGGATTTTTAAATTATGTTTTATGAAATGTATGGATTCACTGTTTATTTTTCAATGTAATAGTATATCAAATCTATGAATTTGGTTTGTTTCAAAGGTATATGCTGGCAAGTAGTATGGTTTGATTACAAGTAGTATGGTGTATTCATAATACAAACCGCATTCACAATACAATACAAACAAACATTCCAAAGTAGGGATCCCTCCAAAATATACCAAACCATAAGTTACATTCATAATACCAAACTACCATTGTTTGTTACAATTACTAAGCCATAGTGTTTGACTTTCCAAAAAATATACAAAAGGGGCATTCGTGACTTAATTACCCAAAGAGTTATAAACAAAATCCAACACAATGATTTAATTACAAAAAAATGCATTCATGACTTAATTACCCTATTATAAACTAAGTGCATTGTCTGCACCCATACCAAAATTGTCCACCACCTACTTCTTTAACTTCAAATCAATGATCCTCTCTGATGGCTCCATCCTCCTGATTCCTTGGTTGGTCCTCCTCCTGAGTTCTTGGGTGTCCTTCCTCATGACTTCATGGGTATCATCAATACCCTCCTCCTCATCTTCACTCTGCTCATGTTGAGACTGAGTATCTACAAGGCCATCTTCTAGAGTCTCTGGTACTGACTGGGTTTCTTATTGAACATTGGTTTCCTGAATAAAGAACAAATAATTTAGACAAAGTGAATTAATTGAAACACCTTAAAAAGTAAACACCTACCATTGGGTTGACAGATCCAAACACCTTCAGTTGAGATTCATTAATCCCAAGACAAGCCATTACCTCAACATCACTATACTTTGATGCCCTCAATTTTTTTTAATGGAGCTTACAGCTAAATCCATATCTGATATATACATGCCATCCCCTTCATCTGGTGTAGTCTCAAAGTTAAACTCAACTCTACCACCTGCTAGGCCTTTTGAACTTCCCCCTATCTCACCTCTACCACTTGTTCTAGAACAACCTCCATCTCCTCTACCACCTGTTGGCCCCCTTCTTCATCACCTTCCACCACTTCTCTAATGTGTAAGATCAACATCTAACGTAGGTCTTCCTATTTTTCTCGAGGTTTGGATCAAGGATCACCTTGGAATTTTTTAATATTTCTCATTGTGAGCCTTTTACAGTCAGTTTTTACATTGGACAGTTCTGCCGTTAGAAGATACTTGTGAAAACTTGTCCTCATGTTCAGAAATATGCCTCTTTCTCTTGATGCATGGCCTTCCTGACATCCTTCTTTCAATGGGTGAGAGTGGATTTGTATAAGGATATTCCATCCACAAATTGCGTCTACTAACCGGTAGTATGTTAAAAGCATAAGTCAATAAGTATTTCTCCTTATCAAACCAAGAGTTGATGAAATTCACAAGATCTTGTTGTGTATACAGAATGGAGGCTTAGGTGTTGTTCGTTTTTTCTGAGGCAATACGGCTGCAGTCTGCGGACCACATCTGTAGACCTCTGCAGCAGAATAGGTGGACCAAACGTCTATAGTCTGAAAAAAGAAGATTGTTTGTTTTTTTAACATCTGCAGGTTACTAAAATAAACTAAAATCTAAATAATCTGGTTTTTTTAAACTACAAAGTGATTTTTTAATATTTTTATGACTTTGTTATGAATAATTAACAAATCTAGATAAACTTTTATGTATTATTGTATAAAAAGTGAAAATAAAAATTGTACAAATTAACGTATATATTTTATAAAAACCAAAATTTTTGGTCGCAAAGTTATACCTAAACATTATAATTAGGATTGAAATAATTTGATACATAAATGAATGGAAATAACTTCAATTTTTTCAACTAAATCAATTAAAAACGTGTCATAAATATTTTCCAAGAAATTGACGATACTGTATTAAATAATGTTTATAAAATTTGGCACAAAAAATATAAGAATATATTATGAATTTTTTTTTTCATATTTATATAAACAACTTCAACGACCATTATTGTAATAAATTTTTATTTATAAATTTGTCAAAAATATCATGTTTGTGTCGTCGAACGTTTTTTTTAAGTATTGTAATTTTTTTTTTTTCAAATTGTTTATCATTAAGAAAGTTGGAATAAATATAAATTCAAAAAAACTAAAAAAATATATAAAGATATATGTGTTTTTTAGGCTAAAAGATATTTGAAGATGTTAGAAGACTCTGGTCCACATCTGCGCCAAGAAAGGGCGCACATAAACTTTTAGGTCTGCAGTCTTCAAAAAACAAACAGTCTGTGAAGGCTAATGTTTGCGCGTGGTCTGCGCGGTGCAAACAGAAGAGCCCAAGAAGATCTACGGACAAAAAACAAACACCACCTTAGGCATGTACACATGATATCCCTGATAACTCCCACAAGTTAAATGTACATACCATCCCTCTTAAGTCAAATCCATAAGAGTGAAAATCATTCTTCACTTCAAAAGCACTGGCACCACTAGGATGGACATACCAGCCCCTGTAATTTAAAGTACATTAGCATATAAAAGATAAATTTACATCATGTAAAGTAGGTAAGAGTACTTACTTTAAACCATCACCAAATTCATCCATCTTCTTAATTGTTGTTGGATATACTTGAGTATCCCATTGTTGTCCTTCCCCCTTTAAGTTGTAAAATCTTTGCATCATGTAAAGTCTATTTTCCTCAATCATGGTCAATGGGGGCTTCTTTCTAGCATTCATAATGACTGCCTTGAAACATTCAACCATTCCATTTTCAACTACATCACATGCTAATCCTCCACCAAAGAAGGCCCTGCACCATGAACTAGGATCCCTTTCCATTAGATGTCCATAACCAGATGGGCTAATATCCCAAATCGTTTGCATATTCATCTTGAATTCCCCTTCAATAGTTGACTTTACAGCATCCCTAAACGTATTCTTGAATTCCACACCAAAGTAGACCTTTCTAAAATTGGCATGCATATATATATATATATATATATATATATATATATATATATATATATATATATATACATGCATGGCACATTGTTTGTGCTATACAAGTGGTAGGATTTCCTTTGTAGCCTCAAGAAGCCCCTTTTCATAACAAAAACAATTATATTAGTAAAGTATTAATGAAGTATCTTATATATAATTGTAAATAAATAATAAAGTATATATATGAAGTACCTTGTGTTGATCAGAAATTAATTTCATACCCTTCCACCATCCAAGTCTAAATACCGTGCTACCAAATCCAAGAATCATTTATAATTTGGCTTGTTCTCTATGTTAACCACAACCCAACATATGGGATACACTTGATTATTTGCATCCCTCCCTATAGCAGTTAACAATTCTCCCTTACATTGACTCTTTAAAAAAGAACCATCCAATCCAATAACCCTACGACAACCAAGATTCCATCCATCTTTTATTGCTTTAAAACATATATACATTCTTTGGAAAATAGTCGTGTTATCAAGGTTTTGACCAACATAAATTTTAATTGTACTACATGTATTTGATCTTAACAACTCACCACCATAATCTCATACTTTAGCATAGTAGTCACTCAATTTCCTTTCTATCAAATACATGGCCCTGCACTTTTTTCTATAACACTTTGACCAAGACACATTGCAATGGAATCTACTTTGGATAAGTGTCTTCATTTCCTTACACTTCAACTTAGGCATCTTAATCGGTTCTTTTAGAAATTGGTTTCCTAACCATGTTGGACCCATAAGGTTGGCATTACTGTAACTCCTAACATACCTATGTTAGTAAAAAAGTTTCTTAATTTGAAACGCGTGTTTTGTGTTCATCCAAGAAGCCCTAATAGTAAAAGGACAATGATTTTTTTGGATCACTAGCACATGCAGCAACGATCCTAAGACTACCGTATTTCTTGAGCTTTATCTTATAACCAGTATAAATAGCGTGGTTGGTTAAACACAACTTAAGTTGATAAGGTGATTCATACATCTGTCCAAGAATTGGTTTCATCTTGTTCCATTTAACCTTTAGATCGTGAGTGTTGTAATCAAACTCAACCTCATAATATTGGTCAATTTCACTTAATACTTCTTCATCAGTCCTAGTTACTTCATCAGACCCACTCCCTTCTCGATTTATGTTAAAATGATCTTCTTCCTCCACAACATCATCTTCATTTAGCTCAACATAGTCTTCAATATGTTCAATTTTAGGGTTTATGAAGTCATCACCTTCTTCACCAGCCTCATTGGGACACATGAAAAACACGTCAGCGCATCTACTAGTTTGCTTTTTCTTAAAATCCTTATCTATTTCAACATCAATAGTGTCAAAATCCCAAAAGTCTGCCATTTACAGGGACCCGCACTTGAACTTGTGTCGTTTGTGTTGTCGTCTCCTTTAGAGGTAAACCCTAGTTTCTAAAGAGGGCAAATTTGTGTTAGGTCCTTTTCTTACCATTTCAATGTCTTAAATAAGGTGGGTCTTGAGTCACTTGCCCACATAAGCTCATTTAATGCCACATAGATTTGTTACCGGTTGCAAGAATGGTTACCGACTAAAATGGGCCAATTCGTCGTTTTATCCACTATCTCATGCTTTTTTGTTAGCATTTTTAGTTTAAGGTTTTTTCATAAATATAGACAAAATAATAGGACTTTATTGGAGATATCCCAATAAAGAAACAAGGTGAGGAACATATCAATTCATATGAATTTATCCTTGATATACATTTTAATTCATAGTAAAAGCATTTGTTATAAGATCCTGACATTTATGACATTAACACAAGCTAAAAGTTCCATATGTAGTCATTTTGGGAAGCTATTTTAACTAACTTATGCTTTTGTTGTTGTCTTTATCCTTCTCACATATCTTCCTTCAATCCTACTCAATTAGTCCATAACTATTGTTTAGAAACAAAATTACATACATAGATCTATATTGATTTCTATACATTTAATAGTAATTATCTTGGATATTATCTTTATCATAAGGCATGTATTATGATGCTTCTAATGTGAAAAATGCAATGTGAAAAATTAAAAAATTGATAAATTGGGTCTTCAAAGAAAATAACCATCTTTTTTCAGTTTTTGAAAGATAACTAATTTCTCCGGAATGACCTCATTTCGGAATACTGTTCATATTCCAAAGTTTTTTTTCAAATATATTTTTAGGATTCCGAATGCTACATTTCGAAATGTTATATGTCACTGTTTTTCAATAAAAAAATTTATTTTTTTGGAATTTCGAAATCCAAAATTTTAGTCCGGAATCCGAAATATCGTTTCGGAATCAGTTAAAAATTGTTTTTTCTTTGTCCTGAACGTCTATTTCAGACCAAGTGATTATTTTTGCTAAAAATAATTGGTTATTTTTGTAACACCTAGTTTGGGGATGTTTCTAATTTTGGGATAGTGGGTCGTAAATGGATCAAGTAAAGGTCTTGGGATTCAAAAGAATAGAGTTTAGACCTTATCAGATATTGATAATGTTGGTTAAGTGATTAAAGCTCTCGAATTGTGCTTTGAAGCAAAAGGGTAAAATGAGAAAAATAATATTTTGGGCTTCTTACATGAATTATGGTTTTAGTTCGACATGTATTAAGTCAAAAGAATTAGATAGGGTTGTGAGGCTTGTCAAAACCTTCACTTGCATATAAAGATTGCCAGAAGTGGAGTTGAAACAAATACATTATGACTGTTTAAAGCTGGAATTGAATTAGGTGAAAACTTGTCCGCACGACATGGTGAGTCACCATGAGGTGACAGGCAGGTTGCCACAAGGTGGCCACTGTGCATCCCAAGCCCATGAATTTTTACGGGTTTCTATGTATTTAAGGGGTGGTTCCGTCTTTTTAGGGTATTTTTCTATCATCCATCATAGCTAAAGCATCTTGAGAGAAACCATAGCCTCTTTTTTATGACTTTGATCCTCCCCTCTCATCTTTTATCCATTTGTGAGCTTTTGGTGTTGTTTGTATGACTTGGAGAATAAAAAGGTGTTCTTGGTGAATAGATCCAACAAGCAAGTTCCTTCACCACCTTGGAGCACATATTATGGACGATTGTAAGTTCTCAAATTCCATCATTTATGTGACATGTTTCTATATATAGGCTTCTATGTTGTGTTCTTCATGTTTAGGGTAGTTTGAGTTATAGGATTCCATAAACTTGACAACTTTATGGATCATTGGCGTCCCTTTGAGGTTTGGTGTGCTAGATCTAAAGTTTGGTTGAGTTTTGATTCCGTGTGTAGGACGTTGGTATGTTGTAGTGATATGTTAGATTGGTAGATATGTATGATTACCTATGTTTGCTAGTTATTGTTTATTTGTTTTCATATGTCGACATATTGTGGTTGGGTTGAGGCGATCCTGCTTTGTGTTGTAGGCTAAAATACCCGGGCGGTCCATGTGTACTGCAGACCTTGCGAGGCGGTCCAGTCAGACAGTTGACCCAAGGGAGCGGTCCAGTTGTACTGTAGGCCTTGAGAGACGGTCCAGTCAGATTGTAGACTCATGAGAGCATTCCAGGCATCCTGTAGGCCTTGCGTGGCAGTCCAGACAAACTAAAGGCTCATGTGTGCTTGCATTGTATGTGTATTGTTGTGTGAAGTATTTTGGTAAACTCACTAAGGTTCGGCTTACAGTTGTGAATTAAATGTTTTTCAGGTACTTATCGAATGTCAAATGCGAGACTGTACACACGCACATCAACCGTTTAATGAATCGAGATTCCGTAATGTTTCCTTATAAATCTGATTTTGAATTATGATTTATGAACAGATGGTTTGACTTGAACGTAACTTTGTCAAAACGGATGTTTATTCTCTTTTAAAAATGAAAAATATATATATTCTAGAATTTGAGACGTTACAATTTTGTTCAAATATACATTAAAAAGTGGTTAATATTACTTAATTTCCCCTGTTTTATGTGCTTACTAAAACTCATAAAAGATACGTAGTAAATAATAAATATTAATTTGATAAAATTTCATTATTTGTCAACTTAAATAAATAAGAGATTGCTTGTAATATCCTACAATGGTAAGCATTCTAAACATCGTACAATTAATAATCTTTTTCTGACTGGATCCATACCTATGAGATTAAAACTTTTAAAATATTATTTCCATTGTAATACTTGTTTTATTTAAAGCTTTTAGATTACATCAAATTCCCAACAACCAAAACTTTAACAAATCCATCATGTATCCCTTTTTCCATAACACTAATCCTTCTAATGAAAACATTGGGAAAATGACTTATAAACCCAAAGAAGTTTCAAAACCGTTCAAAAAACCCAAATTATGTTTTGTCTGTTCAAGAAAACCCAACGAACTTAACTTTTTGTCTAAAAAAACCCAACTAACTTGCACTTTTGTTCAACTCTCATTAGGGTCAGCCGACTATTGAAAGTCAACGAATGACATGGCTTATGACGTGGAATTAAATATTGGGAAAATGACTTGTAAGACCAACAAAGTTTCGAAACCGTTCAAAAAACCCCAATCATGTTTTGTATGTTCAAAAAAACCCAACTAACTTAACATTTTGTCCAAAAAACCCCAACGAACTTACGCTTTTGTTCGATTCTCATTAGAGGCAACCATATTAATTAGGTATATAATTAGTTGGAAAATGACATGACATTATATTTGATGACATGAAATAAACAGATTAGAATTGCCCTTTATATATCGATCTAGGGCTTGGAGAAGAGAAAAACAAACGAAGTCTGCGTTCGATCTCTTGTAATGGCTACTGCTTCTTCTTCCTCCGAATCATTGATGTCCAACTCAAGATCTACAAATAAGATATTTGATGATGCAAACCCTTGTGGATGTGGACGCCTTTCTCGTATTTCGACATCTAGAATGGAGGATCATCTAGAGAAAAAGTTTAGGGCTTGTTCGAACAGATGGGTAAGTGTAATTGAAAGCTTTTATCATGTCTATCTTCTACTATTTGATTGATTATCTTAATAAGTTCTTGTTTTTGAAGGAACCAAACAGATATATAGAAGATAGATATGATAAGTGTAATTGAAAGCTTTATTAAGAACTTATTAAGATAATCAACCAAATAGATAGAAGATAGACATGATAAAGTTTTCAATTACACTTACCCATCTGTTCGAACAAGCCCTGGACTTTTTTGTCTGGATGATCCTCCGTTCTAAAAGTCCAAATCCGAGAAGGGCGTCCACGTCCACAAGGGTTTGCATCATCAAATATCTTCTTTGTATATCTTGAGTTGGGCATTAACAATTGAGAGGCAGAAGAATAAGTAGCCATTACAAGAGACCGAACATAGACGTCATTTGTTTTTCTCTTCTCAAAGCCCTAAATGATATATAAAGGGCAATTCTAATTTGTTTATTTCATGTCATTAAATATAATGTCATGTCATTTTCCAACTAATTGTATACCTAATGAATCTGGTTGCCTCTAATGAGAATCGAAAAAAGCATAAGTCCGTTGGGGTTTTTTTGACAAAAGGTTAAGTTCGTTGGGTTTTTTTGAACATACAAAACATGATTAGAGTTTTTTGAACGGTTTTGAAACTTCATTGGTCTTACAAGTCATTTTCCCGATATTTAATTTCACGTCATTAGCCATGTCATTCGTTGACTTTCAATAGCCGGTTGACCCTAATGAGAACTGAACAAAAATGTAAGTTAGTTGACATTTTTTAGACAAAATGTTAACAAACAAAACATAATTGGAGTTTTTTTTGAACGGTTTGGAAGCTTTATTGGGTTTATAAATCATTTTCCCTCAAATCGACAGAGTTTTACCAATTATGAAGTACTTTAGTGATCTTCTAATCCATAGGTTATACTAATACTTCAATATTCATGAACCCAATCTAATAATCAAAATTACATTGTAATATCTTTGAATAATCCAACTCATATTGTCAATTTTATGTGCTAATTGCAACATACTTTAACCATTTAGGGTTCCAATTAGAGTTCTTGACCCAGATCAATAAAGTGTTTATACTCCGAGCTTTATCATGGTGTTCTAGTACTAATATCATGTTAATGAAACTCAATTTAACCAATATGCATTTGGCCTAGTGGTATAGTAAGATGTTCCCCTCAATTTAACCGATATACATTAGAATGTGTGTGCTATGTTGTTTAAAAAAAAAAAAAAAAACCTAGCTAGCTGGTATGAATTAGTATTTCTTTATCGTATTTTAGCATGATTATTTAGTTTAATTTTTTATTAACAACCGACCCTAATTATCAATTATTATTTGGTGGTTTGGATGCAACATATACATTATACAAAAATTCTGAGCACCAAGATTGGAGGAGTCTTCAAAACCTATCCACTTCGAACTGATTTCATCATCAAACTTTTAGCTTTGCGCTACGGATTCTTTATGCGACCACGATTAGCTATTCCAATACAAATAGCAACTCTAAAGAAAAACCAACACTATGAACTACTTTTAAACATGTTTCATACTAAAAAATGTGATCGTATCTACTTGTGCAAATCTTTATTCGAGTAAAACGAGTCCCGTTGCATGGCTAGTCGATCATATGCAGTCGTTGAAGTGTTGCCTTGCTTTCATTTTTTGGAACCTTTGAGAATAATCTTCAACTCCATCAGCTATAAAAGCCAAGACGAACAGGAACCTTGCTACCTTTTAACCAACTTTCACCTTGTATAAATTGGCTTACAGTGTATTTGATCGCTTCTTCCTTCTTGAAATCATTCTGATAACCAGGCCATTTAACTCTATCTTTGACCTGAGATCCCGGACCTATGTTGTTATACTCTGCGTAGTAAAGCGTTTGAAGCGCAAAGTCTCCTTCCCATGGCAACCAACCATCTGAACGAATGACATCTCCAATCTCTGATTCCATAACGATTGTTCTCGAAAACTCTTTCCATGGCCTCCCAAGATAACTTTCAATCTTTGACTTTTCAGGCTCCAGAGATGAATCTGCGGTAATCTTGCATTTCTGTAACACCATCCCTGTCGTTTGACGCTTGTCGCTTCTTCCCTGAGCAGTCACTATGTTCTTTTGTTTCTCCATCGGCTTTCTGATTAAAATCTCACACGTCTGAAAGACCGCAGCAGCATCTCCAAATATGAAATCTATTGTCCCGAGTATGTCGCACCCACGATAGAACTGCCTGTGTGTTTGCGCATACAATGTATCTTGATATCCCTCCATCCGACAATTCAAGAATATCGAACGATCAGATTGCACTCTCAGTGCGACTGCTTGATGTTTTTCAGGACCTGCTGTGTTTTTAAATCCAATTGACTGAGCGATAAATCCTTCCCCGATAGCCGCTGCATACGTTCAGTCATTAACAACTTCGCTACTTCATCATAACGATAGCAACTAACAAGCTTCAAGCAAATTGTAGGTAAGAGTTGTATAGATGCATGCATACCAAATGTCGCTGTTTGGAATGTAGGCACGCCGTCTACGAAGTTTTTCTTCCCCGTGATGATCGTCTTTTGCGATCCATCGCCATACATTGTGACGTTTACCATTTTTTTCGTTACAATCACGTTCTCTTCGAACACGCCTGCTTTAATGTGAATGACATATCGACCTTCATACTTCTCCGGGATCCCTTCCAACGCCTTAGAAATGGTGGAGAAATCACCCGAACCATCTTTAGCGACAGTCGCATTTGGAGTCTGTGTTGGAGCGTCGGCCTTTAGTAACCTTCGGGTTTCATGTGTCAACCAGATAGGAAGTTCATCTGGGCGTCGAGATAGAAGTCGTCGATTGGTGGTTGCAGGTGGTGCTGCTCCTTTGTCGAATGAGGAGACGATGGCCAGAGAATTGCTGGTGAGTTCCTTGGTGGTCTTTAAAGCCTTTTCGACGCTCGCCCTGGTCGCGTCTTCTGTAATTGCATCGATGCAGGTTTGCTGATACGCAATCACCGCACTCAACCAACTGTCTAAATCAAGAACAGCGGTGCCATCCATGGCTGCATTTCGTGACCGATTGAAGTCGTCTTGTGCATCCTCGAGAACTTGCTTGCAAACATCGTGTATCGCTTTCTGCTCGTCTTTCATGGCTTTAGAGGTTTGTTCAATGGCATTATTGAGCTCATCAGAGGCCACGGATATGGCGGCGTTCACAAGATCCTCGGGTTGGGGTATTCCCGAAGGTTTTGTAGAACTCAACGATTTCTCAAGATGACTCTCGCATGTTTCTTTATAATCCGTTGACTGACATACGGTTTTCACGGCCTTTTGGGTTTGCAAGATTTTTTGGTCGTTATTTCCATCGTAACCGGAGATACCAGGTGACGTGTCCTTATCTTCATTGTTGACACTCTCCACGTTGGGCACGTCATCCCCTTCGGCTTCATCTTGTTGGGCATTGTTAAGGAATATCAAGAATGCCACAATAGCTGCTGAAAGAATTAGAACGGCTACGACAACACCAAGTATGATTCTCCTTTTCAATTTTTGTTTTCTTTCAAGTCTTCGACGTTCTGTAATTTGGTCAAAATCTTGAAATGCCATGATTTGACTTTATTAATACGAAGGCAAAATGCCTTCGGCTTCGTCTGATCTCTGCCTTGGATTGTAGCCAAGACAGAGAGGCTTCAAAATATTGGAATCTTTCCAAAAAAACAAAAGTTGGAAGCAATTTGTACAATTATTCTTCTGTTTTCTTCGTTAAAATTTTGTTATGGAGGGTTTTTGGGTGTTTGTTTGTCATATTGTTGTACCAAACACAGATTCTCTTGTAACAAATTATGGAGGATTTATGGAGTGGAGGATTTTGAGGACCGTTTTCTTCTCACTCGATTTTGAGGAATTTCATTTGTTGGTGTCACTAGTTCAGAGAGCCCTCTTCTGCCGATACAGATTTGACACATGAAAAAAAAAAAACACATACACACACATGTTTGAGAAGCTTACTAAGATATAGACAGAAAAAAAGAAAAAAAAAAAAAAACTCATTACTCACATATAAGCCTTATATACCCAACTTGTCTATTTTGCTTTCATATAGCTTAGAAGCTTTAATATACCACATATAATTTCTAATATTGATGAACAGGATAAAACATTTACTTATATTTAGTATGTATCTTTTAATGTGTATTACAGTATTAGTAGTTTAGCAAAAACGGTCAAGTCGCGTGTGTTTATTTTTACCAATTTAGCATACTTATTTTATAATTTTAGGCTTTTAGCCCAATGTCATGTTTCTTGAAATTGGTTCATTTTTTGGATATAACAAATTTGGGAACATGACACAAATGCCCTACGAACTTTCTAGGGTTGTTTTTTTAGTCTCTAAACTATTTTCATGGTTTTATGAGGGAACGAACTTGTTTGTGTTTGGTCGATTACATCCTTTTTGAAGTTTTGAAGGGGTAAGCCGGTCACATTTTTGTCACATCATTTAAAAATGTCATATAAGCTTGCCACATACACACTTATGGACCCCACTTTCCTTGACTTTCCTTACCCACCTTCACCCACATTGACCCACCTCCTCCAATGGTGAATCCATTTCATTACAGATGTATAAAACCCAAAATACAAACCACACACTTTCAAAAAAAGCTATTTCCGTCCACTAACATTACGATACAAGGATTAAAACGATTTGGCTCAGGTGCATTCAAATCAGGTTAGAAGAACAACCAATTTAATGAGCCATTTGTATGAAATCAAAAGAAATCTACAGAGATTTACACCTAGTTCCCGAGCTGTAGCAGAGAAAAAAAAAAGAGAAAAGAAAGTAAGGAGAGAAAAGAAGAGAAATGAAAGGAAAAGAAATGTCTTTTTTGTGTTCCCGAGTTGGAGATAAGTGGAAGAAAAATTAAACATTTTGTTCTTTCTCTCCAAATCCTTCCAAATTGGAAGGAAAGTTACGAGGGAAAGTGATCCTTTCATTTCCTTCCACTTCCTTCTTTTAATGAAAATCGGGAACACCAATTTCTTTTACTTTCTTCTCACTTCTTCCCATTTCCTTTATTTTCTCTCGTTAAATTGAACTCGGGAACGAGGTGTTAATGTTTTCTTTATGTACATACAGATGGATGAAGGATTTTTAAGTTTTTAGCATATTATCAGCGGGGAATTGTCGGCGACACCATTGGGAAGTCTTGATGAATAGTCGAATCTCGTTAGCGGCTTCAATTTTGGAATATGGGTTGTTGGGATCATCTTGGATGAGGAGAAGAAGTGTGTGGGCGACGATGGCGGCGATGGTGGCGATGGTGAGGTGATAGGTTTGTGAATCCATGGAGTGAAGGGAGGTGATTCACCTAGAGTTGGTCTGGGTGGTCGAGATGTAATTTTGGTGGGTGGTCAGATGCAATTTTGGCACAACCTAGGGGTAATAAACCTCTTTATATTACTTTCATGGTGGAATCCGGCAAGGGATTTTGGGTTCGATTTGTGCGTCCATTCATCAGTTCTTCTTTTTATGGGTTCTTTTTGTAGCTTTTAACTACTTCATCTAACTTTGAAGATCTATGCTTGAATCGAACCCAGATGCAAGATATGAAAGAGGATTCTTGAGGGATTTCGAAGATGATCCAAATCTAAGAACAAAAATCGTTCCATTTTGATTTTCTAGGTTTCATTTAGGGGTTTTAGGAAAAATGGAAGGTGAACCATGACCAAATCTACAAACACATGGTATAAATATCTAGAAAACGAACATATATGATTTTTGGTTTTGAACTTTTCTTAGGGTTCGATTTCAAATTCAAAGTAACAAATACATCTTATATTTTTCCATATTTTGTTTCATTGATGTTCATCACGATTTTCTATCATTCACCCAAGTCAAGAAATCAGGTTGGTAGAACCGTAGAAGATGGATTGTGGCAGTGTTGGTGGAAGATGGATGGTAGCAAAGGTGGGAGATTTGAGTTCTTATTCTTGAATGTGGGTTCTTGTTCTTTAATCTCACGAGGGTTTTTGTCTTTCACCTAGGCAGTCACATGTACAAGTTTGACCACATCAACGATGACATGGATAACAGATATGCTTCAAATGTAGAGTTAGCATAAGAAACCAGTTTTCATAGGTGAAGGGGACCATTTAAGCCGATTAGCACTTAATTTGTGTCCTCACAAAGCAAAACTTTAGAGACCGAATGAACCAACCCTAAAAACTTTGTACGACATTTGTGTCATTTTCCCTAACAAAATTTTCCCAAAAAATTTACAACTTTATTTGTTTATTTTTTTTATAACTACTTAATTTTTTAAAAATACAATTTTGTCTGCATCTCTTTTTGTTTGTTTTTACGAAAATTTCCAAATTTTTTTGCTTTGTTTGTTATCTATTTATTTTTACAAAGTGATTTTATTTTACACTTATTTTTATAACTTCTTTTACACAATTTACAAAATTTTCCCATCTTTATTTACATTTTTGTTTTTATGTTTGTTAAAACTGACATTTTTTATAAGATAAAATTTAAATAACGTCTTGTACATCCTTTACAACTTTATTTTCTACAAATTTATTTTTATAAAAAATGAATTACATAATTCAATTTTTACATCTTTTATGAATTATTTGTTATGATTATTCAACTTTTATTTGTTTTGTAATGTTTCTTACTTTCTTATATATTTGTCAGATTCTACGCATACATTTTTTCTGGATTTGTCTATTTTAATCTGTTTTCTAATCATTTTTTATATATTTGTTAGATTTTGTTTTCCAAAATAACGTACGGTATTCATGGGATGTGCAAACCCTAGTTTTGTTACGATTGTAATTTAATTTGAATGATAAAAAAACAATCTACTAGTCATAGTATGTACTAAGGACATCATAATGTATTGAACTACACAGAGTTTAATGGATTATCACATCATTATTCAACATTTCTTATATGGAGCATTACAAAAACTAATTTATAATATTTATTTAAGAATAATAAAACTTTTTTCTTATTAAAGAATATAATGGTCATTGAACTTCAAATTCGTTGAATTTCAATGTGGCATTTGACAATGGTAGAATTTCATCCATTGAATGACAACTAGAATTGTATTTGTGGATGCTCTAAGACTAGGGATGAGCAGCAGAATTGGGTATCCGTTTTCGGAACTGAAACCGTCCTGCCGGAATCGAAACTGCCTTAAGCGGTTCCGATTTCGGTTTTCATTTTTACGGAACCGCTACCCGTTGGGTATCCGCCATAATCGGTATATATATATATATATATATATATATATATATATATATATATATATATATATATATATATATATATATATCATAATCACATACTTTATACAGTATCTTGAATAACATCAATTAAAATTTTAGAATTTTGAGTAATTTGTTTTCAACCTTTAAATGTCCATGTGTAATTTTCACTTTGAATTTAAACTATCCACGCTCAAAATGAATTTGTAGATAGTAAACATAATGTATTATTATGTTCAAGTTAAATTCTAACTCATAAAAACATTTGTTTAGCTATGGACTTCACTTCTTTGAATTCTAACTCATATATATAGTTTTAAAAGTTTTAAATTCAATAAATTTAACGAATCGGGTACCCGATATTGGAATCGCTGCCCACCGATTCCGGTTCCGGTTCCAACATTTTAGAAATTGTCGATTCTGATTCCAGATAATTAAGGAGGGTACCCGCCTACACTCATCTCAATCTAAGACTAGTCTCGTTGGTGAGCTAAACTATGTTTGGTCAACACTATGTAACACCCATTTCTGAGTTTATCAAATTGTAGATTTGATTATTTCATATAACGTCCCAAAAGTACCAAGTAAAAGTTTTATTCTTAAAACAACCCCAAACATTCATTTATTTGCTTCAAATACAATCAAAGTGTAATGTATTCTCAAACATCAGAGTGAGTCATAAAAAGATAATGCAGAATAAAACTCCAATGGATGCAGTGCGATCAAGTCGAGCCTTTCCATCTGGACCAAAGTACCTGAAACATTTAAACATAAAATCGTAAGCACAAAACTTAGTGAGTTCCCCAAAATACCACATAACCATAGGGGCCCCGCCTACAAACATAACGGGCCCCTCCCAACTCACATATCTGGCCTCGCCATCATACATAATGAGCCCCGCCCAACATACAAAATGGGCCCTGTCCAACATACATTCAAGATTCACAAAGACATATAGCATCCTACATAGTATAATGAGAAAACTCACCTCGTACTCAAATTGAATATAACATGGTTCGTATAAACGTAAAAGCGGTGCTACGACCCACCTATCAAAACACTCGATGTCAAACCTTAGTCTACACTCTAAAACTAGCGATTTGACCAAAAGTCAACCATGTCAAAAAGTCAACGATCAAAGTGAACATCGGTTGACCACCACGTCGTGGCCACCCATTGGTCACGTCGTGGCAGCTTCACAACAAAGTAGTCGCGGCCAAACCAGCTGCCGCATCGTGGCAACTTTACAGGGAAAACTTAATGGATTAAGCAGTTAACCCCTAATCCCAAGATCTCTAAAGTTTGAATCTGAAACTCCTCAAGGTCTTGATGGATAAAGTTTTCAAATCTATCCATTAAGACATCCCAATAAGTCAAGATCTTTAATCCTAAGTTCTTAATGGTTGCACTAAATGCATGGACACTAAACTAAATCATGCAAAACCACTTTCCAACCAACACCATGATATAGAAGCCATATGATGCACTCAAATTCTCTGGAGTTCACTCAAACTCCAAGTACGTGAAGATTGGGACCAAAAAGCTCATAAAATGATCTAGAACAAGATCTAGAGAAGTAATGAGAAAATTTGAGATTTTATAACTCCAAAAGGTCAGAAATGTGATGAAGATATTGGATCTAAGCTGGAACCAAGCTTACAAACCATGAGATGGACTCCTTCCTCCTTCAATCTTAATAAAGATGGATTCACACACTCAAAACACACACAAAGATGGTAGGATTTGTGTAACATCCTTTTTCGGATCGTCTGTGATTTAGGGTTCGTGGGCTGCAACCCGGGCATGAGGAAGCCTTGAGGCTGCGAAGAGTTACTAGAAGCGCAGGGCTTCTCGCCACCTTTCCGTTGATATAAGGTTAATTGGAAACAGACTTATAACGAAGAAGCTATGATAGTTTGAAGTTTTGGCAAGTTTAGTCCTTATTGAGAAATGGGTGGCAAATGAGTACGCAGGGCGTAAGTATGTGTACGCTCAACGTAATTATGTGCCTAGCATGGGCGCGAAGACCACCTAGTACGCTGGGCGTACTAGTCAGAGAATGTAAACCCTAATATTTTGAGGTGACCCTATTTAAGGAACATGATGGCCTCATTTTCAGCCACCATTTCCAGTCTTTAATTCCCCTCATAACCCTAATCTCCGTTTTCTTGCTTGAGTGGCCATTTGAAGCTTTTGAGTGATCTTTGTGGGATTATTTGGGTGAAGAAGGAGCATTGAAGAGAGTAGAGTTGGTGTCCAAGCTTTAGATCTGAGTTTCCCTGTGGTTGGTGCATCGTTTGGAGGTATCAAGCTCAAAGCTTTCTCATTGTTTTGCTTTGTGCATATTGTGGTTCATTTTAGGGTTTATGTCCCAAAGCTTGAAGCTTTATGAGTTTGTTGAACCCCAGAGCATAATACATGTCCTTTTAAGTGTCTCTAGTTGAGTGGAATCATAAAAATGGGATCTTGGACATCAAGATCTCCCCATGCATGATATATGAGAACTTTTGTGAGTAAAGAGTGAGAGTTTATGAGTTTTAGACTTGCTCAGCGATGCTAAGGCTTAAAGTCACCAACTTTATGGAGTATTAGCCTTTTGTGAGTCCAGATCTGAGATTATAGCTATGGTCTTAACGGATTAAGACCAGGAGAGTGGAAAAAGTAAGTATGGGACATACGATGAGCGTACTCCCAGATACGCGCAGCGTAGCGTCGAAGTTTCCCCATGCATGCATGGTGAAGTAGTACGCCCAGCGTAAAAGGTTGTACGCCCAACGTACATGCTTGGGTTGACTTTTGTTGACTTTTAGGGTTTGGTCAATCTGTGGACTTTGGAGGCCATGGAAGGGTGAAATGGTCTTTTATCCTTCTGAGAATTTGTAAAGGGTTTAGCCTAACATTTTTGGGGGTCGTTTATTAATTAGATTTAATTACGATATATGTTAGACGGAGGCTAGAACGGTGGTTCGAGTACGAGACATACTTGTTTTACTTACGAGGTGAGTCTTCTCACTATACTTACCTGAGTGGTAATACAGTGTGACCGGAGGGTCTTATATGCTATAGCCATGAGAGGCTAAGTATTTGCATGTGGTATTTTGGGGAACTCACTAAGCTCTGTGCTTACAGTGTTGTGTGATATGTGTTTCAGGTACTTCTCAGGATCGCGGGAAGGCGTCGGCTTGATTGTACACACCAGTTGGAGTTTATGTTTTTTGAGGATTCTGGGATATTACCAAATAATTGTTGACTTGTGTTTTGGCAACTTATACATTGTGGTTTTTGAGAAATGTGAATTTATGTGATTTTAAAAATGAAAATTTTGTTTGAAAATTTACAGTGTACAGTTTGGGTGTGAATCGATTTTAGAGGATGGAGGATGTCAAATGATGCAACCCTAGAAGTCGTGCCTTTAAATAGGACACAAATCTCAGAATCTAGGGTTTTGAACCCCAGTCGCCACCACGTTGTGCCCAAGGCCTTGCCAAGTTGTTGTGGTTCGCGAATTCACGTTTTTCTGAATTGAGTTGCCATGTCATGGTCATTCCATCACCATGTCGTGGCCAAGCCAAAATCCCAAAAAGAACTTAGATTTAAAGGAATTAAAGCTGAAAGAATCATACCTTAAAGCAGATGTTACATTTCAATATTTGGGGGTTTATGAAAAACTCATAATCGCGACACGAGTAGTAGAGTGTGGCGTTGTGAGACACGTCATAAGTAGCAATGTGACCAAGGTAAGGGCTGCGACATAAAGTCGTAATTAGCCCAAACCCTAGTTCTCGGGCCTTGAGCCTTATTTAAGGATTATGATGTTTAGGGTTTGTGTTAGGTGCATTTCATGCGTCTATTTTTTCACTTTTATTTCATATCATTGCATTGAATTTAGGCTTAAAATCATGCATTTTACATGTTTCCGGTACATTTCATGATATTGTTTCACTCGCACATTTCTATGATATTTCAGGGACTTTTAGAGGTGGGGTCTTATTAGGTGAGATGACTAGAAGCTACGAATAAGATTTACCGACTTTAGAAGTGGCAAAAAACTGAGTAAGTCCCTTTAACAAATACATCCACGGTCGTGGATTTAAGGAATGGAATTTCCACGACTGTGTTTTAGGTTACCTTTACAGCAACCTACTTTGAAGACCCATCTCATTTCAGCATTGTACTTTGAGCACTCCCACGGTCATGTTTTCTCATAGTGTTAATTTCCAAGGTCGTGGAAACGTGAACGTGGGTTTAGAAGCGGTTTCTAATATTCCTAAAAAAGGGGGCATTAACTTTATTTTTTTGGGGGGTCGAGTTATGGAGCTTTGAAGGGCAAGTTTTGGAGCATTTTTGAGTTTGGATTAACACTTGGAAACTATTACAAATTATATTTTGTAAGTTTGATTCGTGTTTTCACTAGATTCTAGACTTTGTTCTTGATTTATTCATGTGTGGCTAAATCCTTTCTATCTCCGGTTTTATGGATGATTGATGTTATGCCTTTTTAATTCAATGACATAAAGTTATGTTTAATCATCTATGTAGCAATTTTAGTTTTTTCTAAGAAAGAGTTTGATTTCAATTTTGGTTCATGGTGGCCACTTGAATTATAATTAGGTCATTCTTGTCATTCAATTTTATAAAATTTGTAATTGTTTTGTGAAATTGATATTAAGTGACAACATCAAATTAGTTTTGTGTTGATATTAACTTTAGTGTAAACTATAACTGCATATATTTATGCTTCTGAGCGTATGAGAAGTATTGGACATTGTTGGGAACATTCACATATAACTTAATGCAATCTTTCAATCTAATTCTAAGAGCTTTTTTAGATTAGATTAGTAAGGTTAAGATTAATTAAAGAGGATATTTTATTTAATAAATATGGAGAATGGGAGTTGCTAGATCTTGTTAGCGATTCCGAGTACCAACTTAGATAGAGTGAATATGACATTATTTCATGATTAATATAGCATAACCACATAGTAAAACATAGGACCGTAATCTCTTCTCTTTATTGAATTCATTTACTAGTTTTCCATGTGTTTAGGTCGTTTTAATTGATCAAACAACCCCCCTCCCCCTATTTTTCATTGCAATTCGTCTTGTGCAAAAATATAATCATTTTATAATTATTCGCATGTCTCTGTTGACCGAATCTACTTGCTTTGTTTTATATTTTAATTACAGTTTGGTAGTGAATTTTCGAGTACATTGTACCCCTTTATTCGTTAGGTTTGACTACTTAACAGTTTGCCTCATTGATTAGTCTCCACCTCTAGAAACCTTCCAACTTTAAAATCCTAGCATCTGTTCTTCCTCATTGTGCCTCAGTGGTGTTTTGGTAACCTTTGGTGAAGAAGCAAGTGGATTTTGTACTCAAGAGGCTAAATCCAGAGCATATTCAGCCTTCTAACCTCCTTCTGGACCTTTGTAAGTCATCAAGTTCATGATTTTATGTGTTTTGCTTAGTAGATTTTGGATTATGAACATGTTTTAGTCCCCTTACTAATATTTGGGTGGAGTTCGAAAAAATCGAGGGCTAAAGGTTGTATTTGATGGTTCTATGGAACCTTTATGGTGGAAAGAAGTGATTGTCATCAAGCCTTTTGAGCCATGTATGAAGATTGTAGCATATTGGTCCCATTTTAGACTTAGGATAGAGAATAGTGTGTTTGAGGCATGCAAATTGATAAAACTGGAAAGTTTATCCATTAAGTCATTATTTTGATGTGATCTATAAAGTTGGAGCCTGAAACTTAAGGGATTAAATGTTTAATAAAAGAAGTAATCCGCCTTGAAGATCACGACGCGACCAAGGAAGTTTGGTGTCACGAATATGGGTATGATTGAAGGATCTTGTATGCTCAGGAATCATATTAAGGTGATATTGTTAATTAACATATGATACTAATGGATCACACTAACAACAACTTGATACAATTGATTATTTATTAGAAATTGATTTTAACAAATATTCAATAAAATCTTATAATTAATTGGAAATTATTTATTTCATGGAAATAATAAGTAACATATTATTTCATACGATATGAATTAATAAGTCATGCACAACCTTTTGGACTTGCTAAATCCTTTTTGTCTTTTACATAAAGACAAAGTTTATATTTTATAAACTTAGGTTTATAAAATACAAAAAATTTCTTCTCTTTTTTATTACCAAAATTGTAGCTTCTTTAGGTGTAAAGAAGTTATGGTCTTTTTATTAAAATAAGGAAAATAAGGCATGGGTTGAAAGCATGGGGAGACAAGTAGCCTTATGTGCATGAAGTGCTTAATGGGTTAAGGACTTGTGGGTAATGTTCTTGTTTTATGAAGGGTTTAGAGGCTTTCATTTTGGGGACACACTCTTGCATGCATTTTGGCCAAAATCCTCTCACTCATACTCTCTCTTATTCTTTCATGCAAAGAGCTTATGAGTTGGTTACTTGCTTACTCTCTTGGAGATAATACTTGGGTTTTATTCTTCAAGCTTAAGAAGTTATAAAAGAACTAGCATTCTACGTCAAGCTGAGTCATTGTTGGTGTATCTAAAATTCATCATTCTTCATCAACTTCCAAGCCTCCCAAGAGGACTCAAAGAGCTACAAAGGTTGTTATTTATTCATCACTTCTTTGGTTTGGTGTTTTAATCTTTCCATAACTTGCTAGATGATCCTTGGTGGGTTGTAACTAACTTATTAAGTTCGAAATTTAAAGACTTACGCTTGCCATATTTATGAGTTTTATGAAACTAATTTTGAACTAAAACCCAACAATGATGTCGTGATTGTTTTGTCGCCTGGTGGTCGTGGTGTGTTGACATGTTTGACCGTTGACTTTGACCAGTTGGCCATTAATCGTTGGCTTTAAACAGCTCATCGTTGACCATTTACTTTTGACCAATTTGACCTTTGGTCAAACTTTGAACGTTACAAGTTTCGAACGAAGGATCGGTCCCTGTATAATATTAGGTGGTTTGTGTTGTTAAATTCGTCGGTGGACTTCCATGTGAGGTTTGTGGTTGATCAGCTAACTCCAGGTGAGTTTTCTCACTATATTATGTGTGATATTGTATATCCTTTGTATGATAGGATATATATATATATATATATATATATATATATATATATATATATATATATATATATATATATATATATATTGTTAGGGTACGGGTACTCTAGTAAACCATGTAGTTTTCGTTATGTATGTGATTGATTGATTGTATAATACTTTTATGTGTCATGATGGGGTGAGTATTGGTAGTATTGATTAATTGCTAAGTAAATACCTTAAGGATTGTATGTAGTTTAAATTGGATAGTCTGAGAACTCTGGTATATGCCTTATTATATGGTTCTTGTTTGATTGATTACTCTTGGGTAGGATCATTTGCTCGACTGTCTATCCTATTTATTAGCTACGTATGATTATGCATTCAAAAGGTGACTTGTCAATATTAGTAATAGCATCGGTATGGTTGTGGGGCGTCTGAGAGTCGGTGGTTGTATGGCAGCTAGGAGCCGGTGGCTGAGAGCCTGTAGAGGTATGAGGGCAAAGTGCCTATGGTTGATATGTTATGTTAGTGGTTTGGTTAGAGCTGAGAGCATCTGTTTGTATGCATTGTATGTATAATGGAATGTGTGGTACACTGGGGAACTCACTAAGCTTTGTGTTTACGTTGTTAAGTTAAATGTTTTTCAGGTTGTTCGAGGGAAGGGTGTGACATGAATGTACATTCACATCGAAGTTTTATTTTTTATTCGACTTTTGATGGTTTTGTAATTTAACTAAGTTTAAATCTTATGCGTTCGAAACAATGAATAATATAACATGTTTTCAAGAATGAGTTTCGAATGTTTAATATGGTTTTTAACTGAAAATTTTGATTTGAAATTTGGGACGTTACACACTAAGACTAAGTGGAGTGGGATACGTCAAGGGGGCTTGCCAAGCTCGTTGCAAATCGTCCCTTGGCTTGCGCCAAGGGTCGTTGCCAAGGACAATGTGTCAGTTCACTAGCGAGAGGAGAAAGGAAAGAGAGAGGGAGAAAAGGTGGAGAAAGGGTGTCTGGGTGGGTTGTGATTTTTATTCTTGTTTTATTCTTTTTTTTTTCTTTCAAAATCAATGTCAAACTCATCACCACTCCCTCTAGTTTAAATATATGTATTTTTAGAAGAAAAAAATAAAATAAAAGAACCAATTGACTATACGCATAAGACTAAACGGTGTGGGAGGGTTTTGCCATTGACAAAAGCCTATCTGGCACTTTTGTTGGCGGTAAACACCACACCCCAACCCTTTTTTTGCCGGTGGTAAATCTCAATGGTAAACTTCCACCGATAACAAATATCAATGGTAAACCATTTTTTATTTCTTGATTGGTCATTGCAATTTTTTTTTAACATAAATATCACTATATATACCATCCGTAAAAAAACACCACACTCTAATCATAGGCAAAGCGTGATAAAATTTGTAAAAACTTATATTACACCTATGTGACACTATTTTACTGTTGGCAAAAAAACCACTACACCCTTTAACCTAAGACTTCGGCCAACCCAACACATCAAAGTGACGTGTTCATATCACTCTCAGGTTTAGCATTGGTATAATATTTTTTGTTTATTTTAAAATAAATTTTAATATTTTTAAATTACACTAAATTTTATAATTTTTTTCATTTTAAATAGAGAATAATGTTGGTATACTTTTTTTATAATAATAAAAATTGATTTGGTTGGTTGTATATATAAAGAAATTTTTTTTTTTTTAATGTTCTGTTTGGTTAGTTACAGGTAAAACATACCCGAAATGGATCATTTACTTGAAAATGACACCTTTAATTTGAACATTTACAAATAATATTGTCATTTCATTTGTTATAGACTTATAGACATGCAAAAATACATCAAAAATATCATAACCATGCATAGAAGACTGAAATTTCCTATGTAAGATTAAAATTTCACACATTACTCCAATCACAATGGCCTAGCCGTTGAGATGTAGAATTAATAAAAGATCGTCAACAAGTTAGACCTGACATGCCAATAGTATTATAGGCATCCAATGATTTTGAACGTGATTGAATTCTGGAAAGAATTGAAAACAATATGGAATCAATAAATTCATTCATGAATCTTCTACATGATCAAAATTTGAGTAATTTGTAAGAACAACATACACACACACACACAGACACACACATTCTAAACATGAATCTTTTACAGCAAACAGGTGAATGAATAATGAGCAATAGTTTACAGTTGGTTAAGCCGAGGCTAATAACCAAAACATAACATGAGAAGATATGGCAATAAAGAACCAGGTGATGAACGCCATGGCAATTGAGATCTCAAATCTGGTACATGGAAGATGCATTTTAGTGTTTGTGCAGAAATGTAAGTCTCTTGCATATAGCACCACAATCCCTGCTGATGAACAAGAAGCAGCTAGAGACAAAGTAGCTGTCACCTGCATGCATTTTACATATAAAGTTACAAAGTTTTTACAATTCAGAAAGTTATTAACAAGAAATTGATGATAAACATTTTGTTGTATGAATGAAAAGTGAAAAGATGTATAATATATACATACCCAATCGCCCACGACAAACAAGCTGACTAGGACAGCATTTTGAAGGTCTTTCTTGATTCTAAGAGCGTAAAAATCAAGACATGCTAAGCCAAAACTCCACAACACTTGAAGCCCCATTGATGCAATTAAATAGCTGCACCAGAATATGATTATATATTGATCAGATAAAAGGATTATAACTATCAGGTTATTTAAGGCACGAAACAAAAGAAGAAGAAAAAAAAAATCAAGGAATATATGTCTATTTATTACTTGTTTCCTATTAAGCTTTGATATCCAAATTCTGAAATCTTGTTGCTCCAGAAAAGGAGTCCAAGTTAGTGCAAAAATGACCAGACACTCAAATCCCTCTTACTCTAATTGTGGGGTGAAGGAGTAATTTGTTAGCCCTAACCCTAACCCTAAGCTTAACCAAAATAGTAGTGTATCCTTATTCTAAATCTGAATCGGGGAAAAGTCAAAAGCATGTTTAGTACAGTAATTAATCCTTTCAAGATTTTACATCTACAAATCGACTATGGAAGCATCAGCTGTTTAAGCAAATCATGTGATGTTACGTGAATTAAAAGTTAAAACACAAACAAACAGCATACCAGAATGCAGTATAGTTAGAAAAGCCGGAAGCCGAAACCATCCACCCAATCGAAGCAGCAGCACATAAACATTGGCCAATTCGTAACATCAAACCACTCACACTTCCAGGGCTTCCAAACATATCCTTCATGTCTCTCTGGGACTGGGGCCCTTCTTTTCACCAGATCAAAAGGGCCCAAATTCCAGCCCTAGATTCCAAAATACCTCACCATATGAATATGAATAGATCTTAGCATGAAAATTGAATGCAAAAGCAAACTCAATTACTGGGTCTGGGGGTATATTTAGCTCCAAGAATCGATTGAAGATGAGGATTTGGGGTTAATTGAGTGTTGATAATGAAAGGTGTGTGTGGGGCGGGTTCAGTGACAGAAAAGTGGAAGGTACCGAAGCTGATTAGCAGTTTGGTCGGAACATTGGCATCCCGATTTGTTCGAGTAATCCAGGCCACGTGGATTTTATTTTAGTTTTAATTTTCTTTCTATTCCGCTCATTTATCGTAATTTTACCTCTTGTGGTTTGCAGTGGTTGGAATATTCTCACCTAACGCTTCTTTATGTCTTTTATCTATTAATGTATATTCTACAGATCATTAAAAATCATTTTTTAACTTAATTTAATCATATCTCTAAATATAATTAAAAGAGAACCTTTAATTCTAACTTAAAACAATCAGGGCTATTGATTGCATTTTAATCTTATATTCTCCACCCTTGAGTTTATTTGCTGACATCATACTTGACTAGGGTATTGGTCAAACACCGTTACATAATTGTCTTCTTTTGTTCGTCTCTCTCTCTCTCTCTCTCTCTCTCTCTCTCTCTCTCTCTCCAATCGTAACCTAAAGAAACAGAGAAACTATTCCCGTCAACTTCAATCTTCTTCATCAATCTTAGATTTTAGGGTTTCACGTCTAGCAAGGCAACGATGTGAATATAGTCCTTATCGGGAACAAAACTGATCTTGTTGACAAAAGGTGCGCATGGCATTCTTTTTAATTAGATGAACCAGTTTCCCTTGTTCATTAAGAATTTTGGTGGTCAAACAGACAAGTAATAATAGAAGAAGGGGCAATAAAGCTCGCAATTTCGGGGCCATGTTTGTAGAAACCAATGCAAAAGATGGATTTAACATCAAGGTAATGTAATCACGATCTTATTAATTTGCAGTATGTTTTCTGACATGTCCTTTTGTTTGCTTCTGAATTTTATGAGGATCGTATTCTTTCTTGAAGGTTTGCTATAACTGTGAGTGCAATTTTACCTTAGTCCACTGAAATTTGAATTTAGGGCATACTGATTGGATTCTGTTTTCAGAAACGGACTTTTATGTTAATTTGATGATTGAGATGAACTGAAACTACATAATTTTATGATTTGTAGACAAGTACCTTCTGTTTTCTTCTGATATCATAATTTAGGGCTTTGATGATTGGTATGAACTTACATAAATTACTTCATAATAGTTGTGGTAGATGTTTTTTCATTTTCCATCTCTTAAATCAAAGATTTCTAATTACATAAAAATTACTAATTGACAATGGATATGGGAAATGTTCATGCTTGATCTTACCATGTGATGTCAAGATGCAAAGAACATAACATTATTATCTAATCTTTGATTTACGAATTCTTCTCAGGTATGTTTTTATAACTTATGACTCTTGATAATTGTCACACCCCTAAACCAGGATGGCGGAAACGTTCAGGGTGGTTGACGTCATGCGTAGTATCACAACAATTGTATAGCAAGCATAGTAAACACAACCAAACATCGAATACAAATATGAAAATTGTTTACATCAGTTTGAAACTTGTTTTAAATACATCAAAAGTATGTAAAATATAGAAAACATGACTCTTATTGCTCCGGCTCCTCTAAATCCAAGAAGTACCAGTCTACTGATTCCTTGAGAATACAAGCAGTTTGAAAGAATATCAGCATAAAGCTGGTGAGTTCATAAGCTTTTAGTTTTGGTGGAAAAGTGTTCTTTGAATCCTTTTGAAAAGTGTTCCTCAAGAAAATCCTATATTTTCTTATGAAAAGGGTGTTTGAAAACCCATTCCTTCCACGACTTCCAGATACATACAAGATATGTACAATCCAAGGAGTCGTGGAATGAATATGAATATCCGTTAGTTTCAAGTTAAACAAATCGTTTATGAAAAGCCGAGTTATCCCGGGAAAATCCTATATCTTCCCTAAAAGTTGGTTGTTGGTTATACGTTCAAAAATGAAGTGTACAAGTATCTACCATGCTTATATCGTTAAACGCAGTTTCTTTGAAAAACCCTGGTTACTTCCAGTGAGGTATATTAGCCTTATTACACAAATAAAACTAATAAAAACGTGGTGAACTAAATCCTGAAGGTATTATTAATACCCTCTAGTAATCAAATCGGTTATTACTTTGAGGTTAGTCCACTTGATTCATTATTACAAAAGTAAATCCCTGTTATCTACATTGTGAGTTTCATAACCATACATTAACTTGATATGGCACGTATAGGGCCAGTATCCTTTATGACTTTGTCACCCGTAGACCTGCCGGTCCAACTGTAGCTAGCAGCGAGGTGCGGGATAGTCAGACCCGTATAGATCTATACACAACAGTCACGCTCTCCCTACAAGAGATTTTGGTTACAAGTGCTAGTCCTACACTCTGATTATGTGGGACTGTTACCAAGGACGTGTCTCCAACTTAGACTAACAAATTTACAAGTAATAATACAGAAAATCCTTTTATGATTAACATAAATCCTTTATAAAATAATATATGGTTCACAAGTTCATTGCTCTAGTTTTGAAAGCTGTTTCTACGAGTTGATTTGTTAATCTTTTGGTAAAACTGATTTTCGTGTTAAAAGCATTCTGAAAATATAATTATCTTAAACAGAATAATATATTTTGAGCACAAGTTTCCTTGTACTTTTGCTTGTATTCCCCCCTGAAAACGTTAAAACTCGGAAAAGTGTAGGGGTATGAACTCACCTCGGGTAATTGGTTTGATTGAAGGATCGATACGGAAAGCCGGATGTTCAAGTGAAGCCTTGAACACGATTTGATCCTAATAAACATGCAAGGACAAATAAAGGAGTCAAATGAAGGTATTTCACCACTAGATGTGATGGAGAGCCATTCTAGGGACTTGGAACTACTTGCACTAAGTGTTAGGACCTTAAAGGATTGCATGAGGGAGGTGTATGGCCACCTTAAAGGTGTGTGCGGCCATGGGTGTGCGGCCCAAGAGGTGTGCGGCCGTACACTCATGATGAGAGGTGTTTTTGTGGTGTTTTCAAGGTCCATACTTGCATCCATGAAGTGTTCTAGGTCCATACTTAGTTGTAGTACAAGTTTAGGGTCCTAAAAATGGATTTGTGGTCCTAGAATGTGTGTGTGGTCGCACACTTGGGTGTGTGGCCGCACACTTGGGTGTGTGGACGCACACTTGGGTGTGTGGTCGTACACCCAACAAGATAATGTCCAAAATGCCAATTCCAAGGTGCAACAAGGCTAGGGTCATGTCTATCTCGAGTTTGGAAGTCAAACTCTCACTTTGGAGGGTGTTTTAAGGGTGTGCGGCCACCTTAAGAGGGTGTGCGGCCGCACTCACTTCCAAACACGAAAAACATGTCGATTTTTGTACACTTAAGGCTTAGATAGAGTGGTATTTCATGGTTTGCAAGCTAGAGGATGAATTACTCACGTTTTTGAAGCTTTGGAGGGTTTGTGGTTGAAGAAGCTTGAGAGAAATGGTGTTGTGTGCTGCCAAGGTGTTAAAGGAATGAAAGGTAAGGGGTCTATCCTTTATATAGGAGTGAGTGTGCTGTCTAAAGGTGAGTGTGCTGCCAGGAGGTGTGTGTGCGGCCGCACACCCATGTGTAGGACCGTACACTCCCTCTAAGGGTGTGCATGGTCTTGTTTTGATAGTATACGACTTGCTGACTCATTCCTAAACTCAACCTTGGTCATACTCAAGCTTAGAATCACTTAAACGAACCCTCAAACAGTGCAAGAAGTCAACATAACAAGTTTAACATTGATTGAATTGGCTAAGTGTACAAGATAAAAGTTTCGGGTTGTCACATCATCCCCCCGTTAGAGGGAATTTTGTCCCGAAATTCGAGAACAAAGTACAATCATGAACTTGGAAAAAGATGAGGGTACTTCTGCTTCATCGAATCCCCGCGCTCCCAAGTGAATTCGGGACCCCGCTTGGCATTCCAACGGACCTTCACTATTGGGATGCGACTCTGCTTCGTACTTTTGACCTCTCGGTCCATGATTTCGACAGGTTCTTCCACAAAACGTAGACTTTCGTCCAGATCGATCTCGTCGAGAGGAATCGCAAGTGTCTCGTCGGACAGACACTTATTTAGGTTCGACACGTGGAAGACAGGATGGACATTGCTGAGTTCTCGAGGTAACTGAAGTTTATATGCTACGGGACCGATCCTAGCCAGGATCTCGAATGGCCCAATGTACCTTGGGTTTAGCTTTTCACGTTTTTCGAAACGTATCATGCCTTTCCATGGTGAGACCTTCAAGAGGACACGGTCACCAACTTGGAATTCCAAGGGTTTTCGTCTCTTATCGGCATAGCTCTTTTGTCTATCACGTGAGGCTTTCAGTCGTTCTCAGATTTGTACGATCTTTTCAGTCGTCTCTCGGATTATCTCAGGACCAGTGAGAGTGTTGTCAGGGACTTGACCCTTGGCTAGCTGCGTGTCACCCACTTCAGCCCAGCACATAGGGGATTTGCACTTACGGCCATAGAGGGCTTCAAATGGCGCAGTCTTGATGCTGGTATGGTAGCTTGTCACACCCCCAAACCAAGGATGGCGGAAACGTCCGGGGGTGGAGGACTTCATGTATAGTATCACAACAACGAGTATAATAGTGCTCAAAGTAAATACAACCATCATAAATATAATTGAAAAAGTTACACCAAAGTATATGTTTACATGTTTCAAATCAATTACATTATGATGACAAAATAAACTGTTTGACGATTTAACGTCCCATCCTTAAAATGCTGTTGATTTTCCTGTTTCACTGATTTCCTGAGAATACAAGTAGTTTTGAAAAAGTGTCAACAATTAAGTTGGTGAGTTCATAAGAGTTTTGTTTGAGGAAGAAACCGTTGTTCTTGTAAAAGCGATAGAGTTTGATTTCCAGAAAATCCAATATTTTCTTAGTTAAGTGCGAAAAGAATGTTCCTATGTTATGTGATAATGAACCCTAGAAAGACCCATAGATTCCTTCTATAATCGCCCAGCGTATATAAGTTATATAAGATTTAAGTTAAATAAACCGTTGAATATAATGGGTCTGCCCTAGGTCCACAACCAAACAAGGAACAGGAGATGAGGCGGGCCCACCAATTCTAAGTCGATTGTGACTAGATTCTTATATAACTCTAGCATATACACTTAGCAATTATAGTTGAAGTCTAACAATTCTAGTCGTAATGTAGTTTTAATAGAGATCTATTTCCAAAGAAAATCCGATATTTTCCCTAAAGAGTGAGTCGTAAGTTTTTATATTAATAAATAGTGCATCCTAGAATTTCCTATAGTTTCCTTCTATAATCTCTAAGTGTATATAAGTTATATAAAATTTAAGTTAAATAGACTGTCGAATGTAATGGGTCTGCCCTAGGCCCACAACCAAACAAGGAACAGGAAATAAAGCGGACCCACCAATTCTAGGTCGATCATGACTAAATTCTATATAACTCTAGCATATACACTTAGTAATTATGGCTGAAAACTAACAATGCTAGATAGAATGTAGTCTTAAAAACCAAAGACCGAGACTATGCTTATCATAATTCATCAAGTAGTGGGAGTGGACATAAACTATACATATCATAATTCACCAAATAGTGGTAGTGATAGTGATCATGAATTATGCATATTATAGTTTATCAAATAGTGGTAGTGGTAATGAACATAAACTATACATATCATAATTCACCAAATAGTGGTAGTGATAGTGAACCTGAATTATGCATATTATAGTTTATCAATTGGTGGTAGTGGTAGTGAACCTAAACTATACCTATTATAGTTCTAGCGTGTTTGTTTGTGATGTATAAGGACCCTTTTCTATGTAAGTCGAATGTATAGCAAAATATAACTATGTGTTATCATGCCTTATTTTTTTGTACTAATGGTAATAATGGAGGATTATTACAATTTAGTGAGTATTTTCTGTTATATAATTATACCACAACAAGAAACACATGTAAAATATGAAATCTTCAAATATTAACACTTTGCTCAACAAGTTACAAAGTGTGATGAAAGTTATAAGCTGTTATCTAGATTTTTACCTTTCTACACGATTTTAGAAAAATCCTAGAAAAATCATACGAAGTCAAAAACTGATTCCGTAAATTCTGAGAGTTCAAAAAATGTGTCTAGTTTATTCATAATTTTTATTATGATTTTTAGAAATCTTTAACTTGTGTTAAAATGTTCATATTCACAGACTGGTCCGAATTTGTTTCTGCAATGATAGGCAGTTTTGTAAAAATCACCATAAATCGTAGAAAAATCGTATGGAGATGTGCAAATAGTCATTTTAAAGGTATGAACCTGAGCTATTTGCACCTAATACATTTTTGAAAACTAAAATATTTAAGTTGACCAAAACAGTCCGTGAATGGAGTTGAACTTTTCTGATGAAGGCTGTTAAATGAGTTTAGTTGTGTTCTTGGTGTTTTAACTTGTATTCCCCCCCCCCCCCCCTCTTAAAACTTAAGAAAACATGAAAAGATAGGGGTATGAACTCACCTTATGTGTTCTTAGAGGATGGATGTTGGAGAAGAGAAGTGTTCAACTCAAGAACACTTAGAAGATGCCTTGATGAATCGAGAACCTAACATGAAGGTGACGATGTTTGTATAAGATTCCTATGATTTTGAGTAGAAGGATGTGTAATAATCATAAGAAGAATGAATTATACTTACCAAGAGTGGAAGAAAGCTTGGTGATCAGCCTTGGAAGTCTCAAAATTGAGAGAGAATGGTGAGAGAATTTGGAGTGTGATCCTTGGAGGAAAAATGAGAGAATGAAGGAAGTGTGAGGAGAGAGGGTGGGTTGTCCAGCTCTTAGGACGTGGGAATGGCTGGAGATTGATGGAAAAGTACAAGGAAGTGACTAGGTATGGTGGGGAGGACAATGGATGGTCATGGAGTGGGTATGGGTGGTTGCTTGTGTCATAAACTAAAGTAAAGTCAACACTCTACCTCAAGATCTTACTTAATAGATTTTATTCTTAAATAATGTTTTCCCTAAAAATATGCTGAATTTATGAATATATGGGGTCTTATATATCAAAATATAAGTTTGGGTGAAAATCCCTCGTTAAAATAATTAAAAACGGGCTTAAAACGGAGTCGTGGTCGAAAACCGGGTGGAAAGTGGCAAATCCGAAGTCAGGGCTTGGTTTCGGGTCTTAGCAGCCTTAGAACCGGAGTGGCTTGGTCGCTGAATTGGGTCCGAGGGGAAAATGGACTGTGGTCCGAGCAGGTACCGCAGGCGGCTCGTCAGGAGGAGTTCGGATGCGGTGCTCCAGGTCCGATGGCTGCGGCTTGATGGCTGCGGTCTTGGCTCTTGGGGCTTCGGCTCAAGGAGGGTTTGGTCCCTATAGAGGGACTTCGGCCCTAAGAGACTATTTTCCAAGGTATCACCCCTTTTTGAATGGTTTTTCACCAAGTCAAGTGTCGGGATGCCCCAAATGATTACAAAAACTCAAAAGAGGTTTTGAGAGAGATTTCACGTTCTTGGAGAGATTTCTCATACAGAGAGAGATTTGGGAGAAATTTCACATTCTTGGAGAGATTTCTCATACAGAGAGAGATTTGGGAGAGATTTCACATTCTTGGAGAGATTTCTCATACAGAGAGAGATTTGGGAGAGATTTCACATACTTGGAGAGATTTGGGAGAGATTTCACATACTTGGAGAGATTTGGGAGAGATTTCACACACTTGGAGAGATTTCTCATACAGAGAGAGAGATTTGGGAAAGTTAGAGTGAAAGAGATTGGGAGAGACTTCTTTTGTGACCTTTTTGAGTGTTTGGCTTTGCAACGCAAGGTTTGTACATCCCGTTAAGTCTCGTTATGATTGTTATATGTCCCTGAGGGTTAAGGAGTAATGTTTTATCGAGTAGTTTCATCACTTGACCTGATTAGGGTTTAGAATTTCCGAACACGTGAAAACTCTAAGTGATACTTTGTATTAAGATTGCGAGTTGTTCGATAAGAAACATAATGGAAACCCTAATGTACAAGGGTTAGATGAGTTGACCGGTTTGACTCGTTGACTTTAGTTGACTTTGACTTGGCCAAAAATTGACGGTTGTCACATCATTCCCCCGTTAGAAAGAATTTCGTCCCGAAATTAGTGTTTCGACTGAGACTTCAAGAATTTGTAGCAAACTTTTGCTATGTATAATACACTTTATACAATCTACACACCAATTCATGACAGTCTTCATTCATATCTACTTCCAACATATGAACGACTATGGATCGTTCGAATAATTCGATTATTATCAAATAACTCAATTATTCAGGAAGTCAAAACATGCAAAATTGAAACAATAGGTAAAAGATTAACATAAGACAATAACATTACTAATAAATAATACTCCTTTATTTAATCATCAAATGTTAATAACAACTTATCTATTACACGTTTCCAAACTATCTAATCTAAACTAATATCGTCCTTCAGCCCAATGCTCCTAGCGTGCTGCAAGTGCTTAACCCTGCTCAGTCCCTTCGTAAGCGGATCTGCTGGGTTATCCTCTGACGATACCCTCTTTACTACGAGGAGTCCTTCTTCCACCCAATGTCGAATAAAGTGATATTTTCTGTCGATATGTCGAGATCTACCGTGATCTCTTGGTTCCTTGGTCAAGACAACTGCTCCTTCATTATCACAGAAAATCTCCATGGGCTCCTTTATGGCTGGCACAACTCCAAGGTCTCCAATGAAGTTTTTCAACCATATTGCCTCCTTTGATGTTTTGCTTGCTGCAATGTACTCTGATTCGCACGTTGAATCAGCTACGGTTTCCTGCTTGGAACTTTTCCAAGTCACTGCTCCTCCATTGAGGGTAAAGACCCAGCCCGACTGCGAACAGTAATTGTCCCTGTCGGTCTGAAAACTGGCGTCAGTGTACCCTCGCACCTTTAAGTTATCACTCCCACCGAGGACTAGAAACCATTCCTTGGTCCTCCGAAGGTACTTAAGAATATTCTTGACCGCGATCCAATGCACTCTGCCAGGGTTCCCTTGATATCTGCTGACCATGCTCAAAGCAAAGGCCACATCAGGGCGAGTACAAGTCATAGCATACATGATTGAGCCAACTGCGGAAGCGTAAGGTACTCGGCTCATCTCTGCTACCTCGACTTCAGTACTCGGACTCTGAGTCTTACTCAACTTGGCATTACTCTGGATTGGTAACTCCCCTTTCTTCGAATTCTCCATACTAAAACGTTTTAGTACCTTGTCCAAGTAAGTATTCTGACTAAGTGCTATTGGTCTCTTACTTCTGTCTCTCACTATCCTTATTCCCAGAATATAGGAAGCCTCTCCGAGGTCCTTCATAGCAAAGCACTTCCCGAGCCAGGACTTAACCTCCTGTAGTGTCGGTATTTCGTTTCCTATGAGTAGTATGTCGTCGACATACAATACGAGAAAGCTTACTACACTCCCACTGACCTTGACATATACACATGATTCATCTTCGCTTCGCTGAAAACCAAACTCTTTGACCTTCTCGTCAAAACAAAGATTCCATCTGCGAGACGCTTGCTTAAGTCCATAAATGGACTTCTCAAGCTTACACACTCTGTTGGGATGCTCCGCATTGACAAAACCCTCTGGCTGAGCCATGTAAACATCCTCAGCCAACTTCCCATTAAGGAAAGCAGTTTTGACATCCATTTGCCATATTTCATAGTCATGAAATGCAGCAATGGCCAGTATCACCCTGATAGACTTTATCTTCACAACTGGTGAGAAGGTTTCGTCGTAGTCAACTCCAGGAGTTTGAGTGAAACCCTTCGCAACCAATCGCGCTTTATAAGTGTGCACGTTTCCATCCACGTCAGTCTTCTTCTTGAAGATCCACTTGCACCCGACCGTCTTATGACCTGGTCAATTGTCAATCAAATTCCAAACTTGGTTGTCATACATGGATTGAATCTCGTTGTCCATAGCCTCTTTCCATTTCGCAGACTGTAGGCCTGCCATGGCTTCCTTATAGCTGTTAGGTTCGTCCATATTCACTAGTGTACTATCACTAATGAACGTATCCCCTTCCACAGTAATATGAAAACCATAGAACTGGGGTGAAACACTAACCCTTTCGGAACGTCTAAGAGGTAATGACTCGTCAATCGGTTCAACCGGAGTTTCCTCCTCGGGTTGAGCGCCAGTGTTAAAGGTTCCTTCATCGCTCGACTCTTGAAGCTCTTCAAGATCGATTTACCTCCCACTGTCTCCTTGGCTTATGAGTTCTCGCTCTCGGAAAACCCCTCTCCTCGCAACGAAGACAACATTGTCACTCGGTCTGTAGAAGAGATATCCAAAGGATTTCTGTGGGTAGCCAATGAAAATACATCGCTCACTACGAGGTTCGAGTTTGTCGTGAGTTTCTCGTCTTCCGAAAACTTCGCAACCCCAAACCTTGATATGTGCCAACGAGGGAGCCTTCCCTGTCCACATCTCGTGAGGTGTTTTGGCAACCTTCTTCGTAGGTATTAAGTTAAGGATATTGTGACACCCCCAATTTCACGGCCAGAAAATACCGATTTGTTTATGCTTTGTTTTATAAATCAGAGTGATCGTTTAAAGAAAACGGTTGCGGAATTTGTTCCCAAAACAAGATATGATAATAACTTATCAAAACATTTCTCAAAGAGAATGTATTTTTATTTAATAATAAAACCTCGGGATGTCATGTTCCGATACAGACACATAAGCATAAACACATCATACATTCATTTACACTAGTGATTTACATCTCTTTTAATCTCTCGGTGAAATGGGTCTTCACATCGATACCTGTGATACAAAGAAAACTGAGTGGGTCAGGCTTGGGAGCCTGGTGAGCATATAGGGTTTTCAACCCACAATAATAAATTTATTATATTCAATCATCAAACAATCAACCCAAACACCCATCCCCAAATCTCCTTTATTTCTTAAGGGTTTACCCTAAGAATCAAATATCCTTCATCCATTCATTCCTAAGGATTTATCTAAGGAATTGGCACGAAGTCCATTGCTGCCAAAGTTTATCTATCAGGTACTAAGTCCATAGTTACCAACATTTATCTCTCAGGTACTAAATCCATAGCTATCAGGCGCTAACTCCATAGTCACCAAGGTTCACTTAACAGTAGGCGCTAACTCCATAGTCACCAAGGTTTATACAATATGCGCTAACTCCATAGTCACCAAGGTTTACTTAATAGTAGGCGCTAACTCCATAGTCACCAAGGTTTATACAATAGGCGCTAACTCCATAGTCACCAAGGTTTACTTAACAGTAGGCGCTAACTCCATAGTCACCAAGGTTTATACAATAGGCGCTAACTCCATAGTCACCAAGGTTTACTTAACAGTAGGCGCTAACTCCATAGTCACAAAGGTTTATACAGTAGGCGCTAACTCCATAGTCACCAAGGTTTATACAATAGGCGCTAACTCCATAGTCACCAAGGTTTACTTAACAGTAGGCGCTAACTCCATAGTCACCAAGGTTTACTTAATAGTAGGCGCTAACTCCATAGTCACCAAGGTTTATACAATAGGCGCTAACTCCATAGTCACCAAGGTTTACTCATACCATCTTCCATCACACACCAACTATCCCATCTACCCATGTTCTACCCAACATTTTCGTAGATATAAATACTTACACAGTTTAAATCATTTAACACTTATATAAAACATCAATTTCCACGCCCATCTCAAATAGACAAACAATATATAACACCTAGCACGTATCTCATAGAGAATAAATCATATCTATGAGTTAGAAGGAAGTGAATATGCATTCTCACATATAAATAACAATATGTACACATAACACATATTTAATATCAAATACTTCATAATTATGTGATAGAAGAAAGTGACTATACACTCACTTGATCAGAAGATGATCGGACAGCACTACGGCATGTAGAAGTAGTATTTCTTCGGTGAAACTAGAAGATCTTCACACACCGGGCTTCTCGCAGGCAGAGCTTCGGCTCGGAAACTCTTTTCTTCTCGGGATCTTCGGGCTTCGGGACTTGCTTCGGGTCTCGGGGTTGATACCAGGGCTTCGGGGGGTTAAAATAGGGCTTAGAGAGTGTATCGTGAGTGGGAGAGAAGAGATGGAGCAACCATAATCGGCTGGCCCTTGATTTCTATTTATAGGGCAAATTTCTCATTTTCCACGTCGTGAACAGTACTTTCACGTCGTGGGCTTGATCGTCACTGCATGCGTCATCGCAAGTTGGGTCTGGCAGACTCCAGGAGGCGTCATAAGACATGCCATGTCGTGACCACTGATTTCACGTCGTGGTCTTTGACAGTTTTGGGGTTTCGCGCCCCGAACTTCAGATATCCATAACTTTCGCATACGAACTCCGTTTTCGACGTTCTTTATATCGACACGTAGGTAAAAACAAGATCTACAACTTTCATTTAGACTTTGTCGGCTAATTTTGACTTTATTTTTATTATATTATTTTTATATTATTTTTAGTAGGCCGGGACAGGAAAACCCTGTTATAAACTCATAACTCCTTCGTCTGACGTCCGTTTTCGTCTGTCTTTCCGTCGTTGGACTACTATCGACGAGATCTTTAATTCTCGTTTAGATTGTTTCGGATAAATATCGCTCGATCTCATATTCGAACTTCGGGCTGTACACTGCTAAGCCGAAACTTCGAAAAATCATAACTTCCTCATACGAAGTCAGATTTGGGCGTTCTTTTTATGCACGCTCTCGGTTTAACGTATTCTATGACTTTCATTTAGATTGCTAAGGCCAAACATCGCTCTAACATAAATTCACTATTTACGTCGCGCTGTGTCGTGCCGGTTCTATCGCGAAACTTCGACAGGCCATAACTTCTTCGTTATAACTCGGATTTCGACGTTCTTTATATGTACGAAATCCTTGTAACATATACTACAACTTAGTTAAGATTAATCCTTCTAAATAATCTTCCATCAAAAAGTCATTTTTGATGCTTATCGTCTCTAAATTGACTAGCCCGGATCTGCGGGTGTTACAGATATGGGCGGCAGTCTCTAAGGCATACCCCTAGAATGAGATAGGTAGTGAAGCACAAATCATCATGGAACGAACCATGTCTAGCAAGGTTCGATTACGCCTGTCAGCTACACCATTTAATTGTGGTGTCCTAGGTGACGTCAATTGTGAAACTATTCCACATTCCTTGAGGTAGTCGTGGAACTCAAGACTTAGGTACTCTCCACCTCGATCAGATCGAAGCATCTTGATTTTCCTGCCCAACTGATTATCCACTTCTTGTTTAAACTCTTTGAACTTTTCAAAGGTTTCTGACTTGTGCTTGATTAAGTAGATATACCCATATCTGCTATAATCATCTGTGAAAGTCACATAGAAGCGATTCGCATCCCTCGTGGTGGATCTAAAGGGTCCACATACATATGTATGTATGAGATCCAATAAACCCTCACCCCTTGCACAAGTGCCAGTGAAGGGTGACTTGGTCATCTTTCCAAGTAAACAAGACTCGCACACGTCATTGTCCCTAAGGTCAAATGACTCCAACACTCCATCCTTTTGGAGTTGGGCTATGCGTTTCTTGTTGACATGTCCTAGACGACAATGCCACAAGCATGCTTTATCCATACTATTGGAAGAATCCACACACAACACATCATTTCCTAAATTGTCTACAACCATCACAGTTTCATATATTCCATTAGAAGGCAATGCTTCAAAATATAAAACATTATTAAAATAAGCATAAATAGAACCCTTTTCATTATCAAATGAATATCTAAAACCTTGTTTATATAAACCATGAAATGAAATGATGTTTCTAGCCATATCTGGCGAATAGCAACAATTATTCAAAATTAAATCTAAACCATTACTAAGCACTAAGGAATAAACTCCAATCTTGGTAACATGCGACGATCTTCTGTTTCCCATGATCAGATTCATCCTTCCACGCTCCACATCCCTATTTCCTTTTAGTCCCTGCAAATCAGAACATATGTGAAAACCACATCCTGTATCAAGAACCCAAGAAGTAGCATGTGATAAACTATTAGATTTAATTGTGTAAATACCTGCGAAAGATGGCTTGATCTTTCCATCCTTGATGGCTTGCAGATATTTTGGGCAGCTTCTCTTCCAATGCCCTATCTTGTGGCAGTGGTGGCACTCTGCCTCCTTAGGGTTAGAATTGGGTTTAGCAGAACCAACTTTGGTTCCACTAGTAGAGGTGCCATCTTGGGACTTTCCCTTGTGGTGGCCCCTTGAAGAGGCCTTCCTCTTCTTACCCTTCCCTTGCCCTATTGCCAAGACAGGGGCAGCAGCTGGAGTAGGAGGTGATGCAACAGATTTATCCTTGAGGTTGCTCTCAGCAGTCCTTAACAAGCCCTGAAGCTTGCTCAAGGAGACCTCTTTCTTATTCATGTGGTAGGTCATGCGGAACTGGCTATAACAGGAAGGCAACGAGTGAAGGATAATGTCAATTGCCAGCTCTTCATCGAAGTTCACATTCAACTTCAGCAGGCGATCAACATATCTCTGCATCTTTTGCAGATGGGCAGTAAGGGACTCTCCATTGCCCATGTTGGTAGTGATCATCGAAGTGATGATCTCATACCTCTCTTCCCTAGCGCTCTGGTGGTAGCGTTCCAGCAGATCCTGATGCATCTCATAGGGGTACTTGTCCTCATAGGACTTTTGAAGTTCAGCAGTCATAGTCGCGAGCATGATGCAATGGATTTTCGTGGCATCATGCTCGTGGGCCTCGTAGGCCACGATCTCATCGGCAGTAGCAGTTTCGATATCAATCTCCTTTAGCTTCTCGTCAAGGAAATATTCTTTGTCCTCGTAGCGAGTGACCTTGCGAATGTTGCGGATCCAATTACTGAAATTGGTCCCATCGAATATCACTTTCCCACACAAGTTCATGAGTGAGAATGAACCAGAGGAGTTTGACCCAGAAGCGTTGTTGTTTGCGTTCGACATCTGAAAAGGAAAAAGAACAAAGTTGATTAGAAATAAATTTCCCCAATTAATCACCCAAATGAGAAATTAGGGCTAGGAACCAACAACATTATTTACAAATTAGAAAAGGGATGCCGTAATCTAACAAGTAAATAATTTGAAGGCAAGTGAATGTCGATTCACTAATTCTCCACCATGAAAAACGAAAAAGAAATTAGGTTTTAAATGTATTGAAAACTCCCAGATCTTTTGAGATACATTGAACCTTTCAATGGCATGTTTAAATCTCGATATGCCCCTCTCGTTTGTGACTGGGATGCCGAGGATCACAAAGTGGGTGTGAATAACCATGCAAATGTACATGGTGCCCTTATTGTTACAGTTACCTATTCGGTGTGCTGGTTAACCACACACGCTCCATCGAACTATGACAAACAATGAGTCACCCTTTGCTACCATTGCTTAGAATCCAATTAATGTGTCGTTTAACCACACGCGCTCCATTAACGTTTTAGCAAGGGCACAAAGTGTAATTTCATGGAATTGCATCAATTCACTTTTGCCTAAAGTAACTAAGATTGGGAATTTTTTGAAAACGTTCTAGTTACTTTATATAGATTCATTATACTTTTAATGAGGAAAGGTTTGCCCGATCCTACCCGTTCGGCTAACGACCCTCCACCAATCAAGGAAGTGGTGGGTGAGAATGGACACCCATTAAACGGCCATTTTATAGGCCATAACCTTATACCCCCTTATAGATCGGCTTCGTGAATGAGGCCTACTAACGGTAAGACTAGCATTTAAGTTATACGTATATATATTAATCTTATAATACTATAAGTATAAGGTTGAATTTTAAAATTTGTAAAATTCTAAGGTTTGAAATTTAAATGGTTCAAATTAAAACTTTTAATCACAAAACTTAAATTTCAAAACTTGAGGACAAGTTTTGAACTTTTCAAAACATAAAGGATCAAATAGCAAATAATATAAATTAACTAATTAATTTAGTGGTTATCTAAATTTGACCTAGTCAATATTACTTGCAAGACAATCTACCAATTAATTCAAATAATCAATTATTATCACATAAGGAAATTATTATTTAACTAAATGGTAATTATCTTTTGTTTTGTCAAAGGATATAGTCAAATATATGATAAAATTTGGATTTTATTGACCCAAAACGATTAAGGCAAGTATCCTCAAGCAAAACAGCAAGAAATCCCGAAAATCACTCTAACAGACGCTTGGACTCGCCAAGTACCATCATGGACTCGCCGAGCAGCATGAACTCTCCGAGTCCACAATGGGACTCGCCGAGTCTGTCAGTCAGGGGCACAAAAAAACGATTTTTCATGGCAAGAACAATCAAACAATGCATCAATTCAATAGAAATCAATCTAAGCTATGATACCACTGATGGGTTTGAGCCATAAGAACTTTCCTATGTGCACATGCAAACCCTAATGCTTGGATCTAGGTTTCTCTAATTGAACATGCAATGTATCCAAGGCTTACAATACTAGATCTAGAGGATACAATTGAAACATAACACATGAAATCAGATCTAGATGAATACCTTAAGTTGCTTGCTTGAATCTTTTTGTTCTTGGAGCTTAGAGTCACAATTGTCACTCCTCTAATGGCTTACAAACACCAACTAGCAAGAGGTTGATTTGGAGAGAGAGGAGAGGTGTAGAAATTGGCTCTAGGGTTCCCAAGGAAGCAAGATTGCCAATTTCTCCAACCCATAGGGTCTATTTATACTATGAGCTACTAGGGTTACCTCCTTAACCCTAATTGAATAACTTAGGCCTTAAGCAATCCAAGGATCCTTCTAGAGTAAGGCTTGGCAAATTCAAGGAGCCCATACTCCTTAATTTCGGCCACCCTATATCCCATAAGGATCCATAGCCCAAAAACTCAACTATCACACATTTGACAGTTTAAGCCCCTTTATTCAATTAACCTCTTTTAGTCACCAAATTAATTCCTAATTAATTTATGACTAATATTAATTAAATAATATTATTATTCCTTTAATATATTATTCTCATAATATATTAATATAATAATATCTCTTCTCTCTTCATAAATCACCCTGTCAAGTTGCTATGGTGAAGGCAAACCAAAAGGACCATGCACAATCGGGTCAAGTACTTACCAAATATAGTTACGGGCTTAGACACTAATCCAACAGAAGGTTGCAATTTCTGCTTTCATGTTTGGCCACCAATAGAGCTGTTTGAGATCCAGATACATCTTATCTGAACCTGGGTGAACGGAGTATCTAGACTTGTGAGCCTCGTTCATGACAACCTCCCTGTACCCACCGTACTTTGTGGTCCAGATCTGGTTCATAAAATAGTAAACTCCGTCTCCCTTGACCTGTAAGTTCTTGTCCATTCCCCGCATCGCTTCATCTGCCATGTTCTCGAGTTTCAAGGCTTCTAGCTGAGCCTCTCTGATTTGTGCGGACAAACGCGAATGGATGGTCATTGTTAGTGCCTTCACCCTACGACCTGAATACTTCTTGCGGCTGAGGGCATCTGCTACCATATTGGCCTTGCCGAGATGGTAGCGAATTTCGCACTCGTAGTCACTGAGTATCTCTAACCATCGCCGCAGTCTCATGTTTAATTCCTTCTGATCAAAGATATGTTGCAAGCTCTTATGGTCGGTGAAAATGGTGCACTTGGTTCCATAGAGGGTAGTGTCTCCAGATCTTTAACGCGAAGACCACTGCTCCCAACTCTAGATCGTGAGTTGTGTAATTGACTTTGTGTGTTTTCAACTGCCTCGAAGCATAGGCGATAACCTTTCCTCGTTGCATGAGCACACAACCTATACCCTGATTGGATGCGTCACAGTAGACAACGAAGTCTTCCGTCCCTTCGGGCAGGGACAAGATAGGTGCGCTGCATAGAGCCTGCTTCAACGTTTGAAATGCAGTGTCTTGATTTTTTCCCCAACTAAAGGTTACCCCTTTCTGTGTCAGGGTAGTTAAAGGCTTAGCAATTTTGGAGAAGTTCTGGATAAACCTGCGATAATAGCCCGCGAGACCCAAGAATTGCCGGATTTCTGTGGGTGTCCTTGGTGCCGACCAATTCTCGGTCGCTTTGATTTTGGAAGGGTCCACATGTATGCCTTCCTCGCTAACCACATGACCGAGGAATGTTACCTTCCTGATCCAGAACTCACACTTTGAAAATTTTGCATACAGCTTCTCCGCCCTTAATGTTTCCAGCACCTGTCTCAAGTGTTGTTTATGATCAGTCTCGCTCCAAGAATAGACAAGTATATCATCAATGAACACGATCACGAACTTGTCTAGGAAAGGGCGGCACACCCGATTCATCAGATCCATGAATACCGTCGGTGCGTTGGTCAGACCAAAGGGCATTACTACAAACTCGTAGTGTCTGTAGCGAGTTCAGAATGTTGTCTTGGGCACATCATTCTCGTGAACTCGCAACTGATGGTATCCTGATCTTAGATCTATCTTTGAGAAGTAACTGGCTCCCTGAAGTTGATCGAAGAGGTCGTCAATTCTGGGTAGGGGATAACGATTCTTGATGGTCAGCTTGTTCAGTTCTCGGTAGTCGATGCACATCGGAAAGATCCATCTTTCTTCTTTACGAATAAGATCGAGGCTCCCCAGGGTGAGGAAGTCGGTCTTATGAATCCTTTGCTGATCAGATCATTGAGCTGGCTAGATAATTCTTGCATTTCTTCCGACGCTAAACGATAGGGAGATTTAGCTACAAGAGTAGCTCCGGGAATTAAGTCGATACGAAACTCGACTTGACGCTCGGGAGGAATTCCTGGGAGATCTTCGGGAAAGACATCGGGAAAGTTACAGACTTCGAGGATGCTCTCGAGGTCTTTAACTTTTCGCGTTTCATCAACAACATGAGCTAGGAATGCATGCCATTCCTTTCGCAAGTATTTCTGGGCTTTGATGCATGAAATGATACGAAGGTTCGAACTAGGCTTATCTCTGTAAATCATGAGAGCTTCACCAGAGGGAAGATTGAGACGGATGGCTTTCACATAGCAAAGGATATCAGCACGATTGGGGCTTAACCAATCCATGCCGATAATGACATCGAAACTCTTAATGGATACATGCATAAGATCAGTAGGAAAGGAATGACCGTCTAGGGTAAGAGTACAGCCTATGAATATATCATTAGTGCTCTCCTTCTTTCCGTTAGCCATCTCGATGGTGAATGTTTTGGTTAAAGGTTGGGATTTACATTTGATTAGATGTTTGAATGCATGACTAACAAAACTCCTCTCCGCACCAGAATCGAAAAGAATGCATGCATAAGAGCAGTCAAGGAGGAACGTACCCGTAACAATGGTAGGATCAGCGACTGCTTCCTCCTGGCCCATTTCCAGCACCCTTCCTGTATTGCCACCTGTTTTTGCCTTTGGACAATCTCTCTTGAAGTGCCCAACCTCTCCACATCCATAACAGGCTTGACCAGCACCCGCTCCAGGAGCCTGTTTGGTTGGTTGGACTGGTCCTTAACAAAATCGAGCTGTGTGCCCCTTCTTGCCACAGCTGGTGCATGACATCTCCCGACACTGTCCCTGATGATGGAAGTTGCATTTGTTGCACAAAGGTTGTTTTCCAGCATAGCGACTGGGGTTCGTTGGAGTAACGGGGACTGCAGCACGAGTAGTAGCAGCGTGGACTGCCACTATTTGTTGTTTCTTGGAGGGCTCCTGAGAGGACTGGCCCTTGCGCTTGTTCCAAAATTTCTTCTTCCCATTACCCTCCTTATGTGGTTCAGGAACAGCTGCCACCTCATCAAGATCGACTCCATGATCGATCAGAGTCTGCGCCAGACACTTGGCGCTATCAAATGTAGCTGTCCGAGCAGCCAAGACATTTCCTTTGGTTGGTTGTGTCAGTCCCCAAATGTACCTCTCTATTTTCTTGCTTTCCGGGGTGACCATTCCCGGACAGAGGAGAGCCAGATCACAGAATCTAGCGGTGTAGGCAGCGATGTCGGAATCCTTCATCTTCAAGTTCCAGAGTTCGTTCTCCAACTTTTGCACTTCGCCCCTCGGGCAGTATTCCGCAAGCATGAGTTCCTTCAATCTTTCCCAACCCATGGCATTAGCCACTGGCAGGGTTATGGTTTTGACTTGACCATTCCACCAGGTCAAAGCTCTGTCGGTGAAGGTGCAGGCGGCGAACTTCACCTTGTTTGCTTCCAGACAGGCGCAAATTTCGAATATGGATTCGATCTTCTCGAACCATCGAGTCAGAGCGATAACACCTCCATTTCTGTCGAAGGACTTGGGTTTTGCGGTCATGAAGTCCTTGTAGGAACACTCCTTTTGTTGTCTCTGACTTTCGTCTTGCCGTTGGGGGTCGGTTCCACCTCCAGCCCCACCAGAGTTCACTTGTGCCATTGCTGCGGTTACAGCGGCGGTAGCTGCTGCTTGAAACATGACGGGGTCGAACTGAGGAGGTGGTGGTGGTGGTGTGTCGTCGTTTCTTCTGTTGGGTCTTGGTCGGGGAGGCATCTTGTTCTAGAAACAATCAGGAATGAGAGGATGGTAAGTCCTCGAGATATATGAAACAAGATATATCTCACCCTGATAAAAAAATATATTCTACCAAGCGATAAGCATAGAAAGGTTACTAACACAATAAGTTATTGTTGGATTAATGTCTAAGTCATATTTGGTATGTACTTGACCCGACCCGTCATGGTCCATTTGGGTTGCACTTCACCGGCACAATTTATATGGATAGTCTTTTGAGAATAGTATATTTATGATTTATATTAATATATTATAAGTTCTAATATATTAATATGGAATCATATTATTTAATTAGTATTGATCAAGAATTAATTTAGAATTAATTAAATGATCAAAAAGAACTAATTAAATATGGACTCTTATATATATGGAATGGGCCAAGTTCATTTAGGTTGGGCTAAGCTTTCATGGATGGTCCGTGGAGCTTTTAACCCATGGATCCTATGTAAATGAAAGTTCATGGGTATTAGGGTTTACATGGATGTAACCCTAATCCTCCATAATATATAAAGGGGTCCTTGGCTCACAAAATTGGCACAAGTGTGTGAAAATAAGAGTGGACCGATTTTAGTGTGCATACATATTCTCTCAAGTTGTTCCAAGGTGTTTTGGTGATTTGTGATTCCATTTGAGGCTTCCACACTATTGGGGCTAAGCTCTTAAAGCTTGAAGACATCAAGCTACATCAAAAGGTATGTCATCTAACTAGAACTTTGTAGTATAGGTGCTTCATAATATGCTAGTTAGGATGAATCCTTGGAATAGTTAATATTGACAAGTATAATAGAGAAAACATAGATCCAAGGTTTATAGGGTTGCATGTACACCATAGGAGTGTTAGAATGCTCAAAACCCAATAGTGGTATCAGAGCCATGGGTTGTTTTCTGTTATATTGATGCAAATGTTTTATTTTCAAGTTGAAAAAAAAGGAAAAAAAAAACATGACGTTTGTCAAATTTTAAGATAATTACTTGTTTTGTGAAAAACGAATTATTTATAAAATTTGAATCATTTGTTATATGAGTTGAATTAGGTCAAATTTAGTAAAAGATAAAATGATATGATTATTTTATTAGTTTTAAAAGTTTGATCTAAATGTTTTAAGGAGTTACATATTTTGTCATAAAATTTTGGAGCTCAAACGTTTTTTTTTTAAGTTGTGATCTTAAGGGTTTTTGAAACTTCCATAAGTTATGGATATGAAAGTTTTTTAAAAAAAAAATTTGATTCAAAGTTTTTATGGAGTTACAAAATTTGGTGTTAATGTTTTAAAGAATTCCATAACTTGTTCTTAAGTTATGGAACATGGAAAGTTTCATTATAAAACACCATTAATTCAATAAGTTATGGAATCCAAATGTTTTCAATAATTACAAAACTTGCCCTCAAGTTTTGGAATTTGAGAAAAGTTTTTTATGAAAAAAAGAATTGAATTCTAAAACTCTTGGGTTCATAACTTAAACAATTAATTAAATGGTTTTAATTTTGAGTTTAATAATTGGAATTATGATGTTTTGTTGAATAGTTCAAATTAACTCTTATGGACTTTATTAATAGTTAATTAAAGCGTTTAATTAAAAGAGTATTATTAATCCATAAATATATGGTTTGAGTTTAATTAAATTAAAAGTCTAGTTTAATTAATAGATTAAACCACAAAGTATTTTAAATGTCTAAAATACACCCATATACTATTATAATATTAAAAGTTTAATATATTATATGTATAAGAGCAAGTCGTCTTACCATTAGTAGGCCTCATTCACGAAGCTGGTCTATAAGGGGGTATAAGGTTACTGCCTATAAAATGGCAGTTTAATGGGTGTCCACTCTCACTCATCGCTTCCTTGACCGGTGGAGGGTCGTTAGCCGAACAGGTAGGACAAGGACTATAATTCTCCCTTCATTATAAGTATAATGATAAATACTAAGTAACTAAACACTTATAAATTCCCAATCTTAGTTACTTAGGAAAATGTGAATAAGGTGCTAATCCATGAAATTACACTTTGCACTTTGTTTAAGCTGTTAGTGGAGCGTGTGTGGTTAACCGGCACACTAACCTGGACTTAACAAGGTAGGCAAAGGGTAACTTAATGTTTATCATAGTATCGTTGGAGTGTGTGTGGTTAACCGGCACATCGATTGAGGGGTAAATATTAAGGGTACCAAGTATATTTGCATGGTTACTTCACACCTTGTTTTGTGATCCTCGGCATCCCAGTCACAAAACCTGAAGGGCACACTCGAAATTGAAACATGCCATTGAAAAGTTCAATGAATCTCAAAAGAATCTAGGAGTTTCAAAACCAATTAAAACCTAATAATACATTTCGTTTATCTTGGTGGAAATTGGTGAATCGTCATTCACCTACCTTCAAATATTCTATAGCTTGGATTACGGCATCCCTCTTCCAAGTTATAAAATAGTTTGTTGGGTCCTAGCCTTAATATATCATATTGGGTGTTATATTAAGGACTTAAATCAACTTTACGTGAATTTCTCCCATTGTTGATGTCTGGTTTAGACAACAATGATCTTCCCAAACCAAGCTTTCCTAATGAATATGACTTCCCGAGTTTGGCTCATGGAAGTCATACTTCTTTTCCTCCACCTCCTCCAATTATTCTCCCTAACCCACAAGTTCAAGGTCACTCAAGCCCTAATGGCAAGCAAGGTCTATGTGTGATCACATCTTAGAGATGAAGTCACATATTGACAAGACAGGAGAGTTGGGTGTCAAAGTCTTGAGAAAGTTGGATGTTCAATCACTTTCTAAGTCACATAGTGAGTTCCTTTAGGACTACTATGAAACAGACTATGACATGAACCTTAATGATCATATATATTTGCTTGGTGCTGCTGAATCAGCAATGATTTGGAACGATAGTAAAGCAAATTTGATTAGAAGATCAACTTCCCAAAAACTTTATGGACAGTGACAATGGTGACACTGGAAATCCAGAAAAAGCATTCTCTTCCCAATGGAAAGGGATTGGCCATAGTCAACCCGGTTGACCAAATGGTAAAGAGAAAGGCTAAGTCTGAGATAGTCCCATTACCAAAGGGTCCATATGTTTATTTTGCCAAAGGAAGGGGTATTGATTGCAAAGCTGCCAAATTTACCTAAGGATGTTAAAGTCAATAAGTTTGACTCTACATCAGGTAGAGCCCATTATCTAACTCTGTTAAGTTCTATTCTGAGATCCTCATTACATGATGTGACTGGGTGACATGTTGATGTTTTAAGAATCAAAGAATAGAGAGAAATCTTAAAGGAAGTATATGCTGATTCTGATCGCGAAGGTGGATTTCGATCGCATCAGAATTTCGAGCAGTTGCTTAAGAAGTTATGATATATTGCTAAGGAATAGATAACAAAAATTTTCAATGTGGATTGTAAGGATAAGTTTTTCCGCAAAGTTTTAAAATAAAAGAAAAATTGTTTAATTTTATTTATTTGAAGTATCCTTACAATGGCATTTGTGGAAAATTGTTGCTTATATGATTCCACTGATAGCAATATTGGAAAATGGATTTGATTCTTTAATTTATGGTAGTGTCTAAATTTACCAAATCAAGAAAGTTCCTCATCACCCAAGTTTCAATTGGACCGAAACTTGGAATCATGCAAGTTGAATAGTATGATGAATGAGAACTTTCAAGCATTGGAAAATAAAGACTAATTACTTGTTCATATGGATGTGTGAGTCAAGTGAAGGACTAAAGGGATCGAGTACACATTCCTGTGCACTGGTCATGTCCACCACAAAGCTCGTTAAGACTATTTGATTTACTAAAGTTTAGTAAATATGGTTATACTTACAAGTTTAAGTATAATTCTGAAACATTGGAAAAGTCTCAATGTATGGCAGAACGAATGGGAAGAATCAAATTAGGCAGAAAGATAAAAGTTTCTCAAATCTGAAAAGATGGGAGAGTACTTTAGTATCATGTTTGTGATCATCTTAATGATTTAGAAATCATATCACAATTAGTCCTCTAAAGGTCATCTTAGTGCATTCTTATGACTAAGAAGAGGAGTCATGAATTGTTGAAATGGTTAGATCAGGAAGATGAGTCATACTTCATTCCAAAACAATTCTTAGAGTCATACTCCAAGATTGTAACTTGAGTGACATATCTTAAAGAAAGGTTTAAAACACTTGTCAAATGTAAGAGTAAAAGTGTCCTACTCTTGTACATTTGAAATTGGTAAGTTGTGATGTTTTGGATAAAACAAAGACCAACTAAGGCCAATTGTGTGAAGTGATTGTCTTGATAAAGAATCCGCACTATCTCTTGAATATTTGGCAAGATAGTCTTATATGTCAAGAGGATAGTGGGAGTCTTAAAGATCCTAAAAAGAATTTCAAGAACTAATCAAGAATAAAACCTGAGGTTCTTCACTAGCACACGACTTGAGGTTTATAACCTATCGTGTTGACATATTCTGTGCCCATTCCAGTTAAAGTTGGCTTTGCATAGGAGTTCTGAAAGTTCTCAATTGGTTGCATAACAACTTGGAAGCAATGGCAGGCCCTGTACTGCCAGGTGGCAAGAAGTTAAGATTGCATAAGTTCAGTCCATATGAGTTTGGATTTGTCATTATCCTTGTCTTGTGACTATGGTTTTGACGATTCACATGGATAAGAACACATACACCATAAAATCTAAGGGTCATAAGATTTCTCTCTGATTCATGAAAATGATGGTGAGGAAACACTTCCACCAAGTAGATTTGAAGCAGATGGCAAAAGGTCTAAACAATTGAGACTATGATTACAACACCCCTTTTCATAGTTCTGAAATTGTTTAGACACACATGCATGCTATCTAAGGAAAGGTGTATGATTTTGATAAAGTTTTATCAAAGCATCTCGTATCAGAAATCTGAACTTTTTTAAGAAAGTCAATAAAGTATTGATTTCTAGAAGTCCAGCTGATTTCTGAGTACATGTCAAAGCTAGTGGGAGCATAAGTGTTATGCTAATAATCATCATGTTAGTGGGAGCATGATAATTATTGTTAGTGTTGCAAGTTAGCAATGTTAATTATAGAAAACAAAAGTTTCAATTCGTGAGGCTGCAGGGATTGAAAAAGTTGTTTTGCTATAATTAAGGGAGAGGATATACTTCATTTCAGTTCTAAAGGCTTAGATTGAGACCTTAATCATCTTTAGTCAAGAATATATATATGAATTTCATGTTGGATTGGTTCAACTTAAGGAAATTCTATATATTGCGTTCTCAAAATTCGATTATGATTACGACATCCCTCTTCATAGTCAAATTTTGAAAACATGGAAAATAAAAATATTGTAGCAAAAGACTGGTCTAGAATCATGTCTTTATGTGAGACATCATGAATCGTGTACCATTTGCTTTGGGTACAGGATCGATTGCATGTGCTATAATATTTGTCATTTCTAAATTTTTCCAAATGCCCAGAGGCATTAAGAAGGGAAAAGGTCTAGAATTGGATATGACTAAAATGATTAAGCAATTGTCGAGGACAATCTGAGGTTTACCAAAGATTGGTTGCTCAGGGACAGTTGGAAGTATAATGCTAATTTTGGAAGGACCATATTGACATATTCTGAAAAGAGGCATCTCTTATTCAGAAGTGATAGTCAAAATGAGAATATGGAGTTGTCTCCATAGGTGGAAGTTATCTGTGTAAGATTAGAAAACTTAATGCAAGAAGCATGTCCAAAGCAATGTACTTTGAATATGAGACTTAGTTTCCATGGAGTTGATCTCCATTGGAATACCTTATAATGAGTGTTGACAAGTCTTTGTGACTTTGTACATATTCATTACAGGAGGGTCAGTGCATATAAGTTTAAAATCTAAACATATTTTGATAAATGATAGGAATTTGAAATTCTCACATTTTTCGATAAGGATTTGGGAGTGTGAAATTAGAATCATTGAAATTATGTTCAATTGGTTTATTTCACAAAGTAAAGATCATAGACAAACATAGAGTGCATACTTGGTGTATGGCAAAGCTATTGTTTAAGAAAAACATAGCGTACATGCTTGGAGCATGGGACAACTAGTGTTTTTAATTCAAGTATAAAGTTGATAAAACCGAAACAATGAATAATGAGTAATCAGTATGGTGATAAATAAAAGTTTTTATTTATATTCATAGGGTTTGATACCATATTTGATTCATTTATTCTTCTGTTTCACTTTGCATGTTTTGATTTCCAGAATAACTAAGTCGCTCTTCCTGAATGATTAAGTTATTCAAACCATCCACAGTCGGTCATATGTTGGAAGTAGATATGAATCAAGACTGTCATGGGTTGGTTTGTAGAGGTCCAAGTTGGTGGACAAAGTGGTGCTACAACACTCATGAGTGCTCATAAGTTCTGCGTATTGGATTCAACCCGCGCTCATTTGAATCACTTCATGGATTTTATCACGAGTGATCATGAGACGATAATATCTTATATTCTTCAAACCTAGAGATACGAGTTGTTACTATGAGTTGGTTATACATTGATTGCACGAAAACGCATTTGGTAACTCGATGTTATAAAACGTGCCTTTGTGTATGATTCAACAAGTAGTAGAACAAGCCATATGAGTCGAAGTTTATCCATTCCTTTTACCTTCGGGATAAAAGCGATATCTGTGGGCCCCTCGATGATTTAGCGATGACACATGTGAGTGCTTGGCCGAGCCAGGACTGATTTGATTTGTTCAATCAGTCAGTCATCATAAATCGAAAAATCGGGAAACAACAAATGGACAGAGAGAATGATTATAATCCATGTCTCAGTCCATATGATATCTAGAATGGAGGAATATATGATCCCTTATCTAATGGACAAGTCATTGACAAGGTCAGAGTTCGACACCGGCTTTAAGAGCTACGATTGCCAGTTAGGTTTTGAAGTCATACTCAATAATAGTTTTAGACTTATCCAAGTGGGAGACTGTTGGATTAATGTCTAAGTCCATAACTATATTTGGTATGTACTTGACCCGACCCGGCATGGTCCATTTGGGTTGCACTTCACCGGCACAATTTATATGGATAGTCTTTTGAGAATAGTATATTTATGATTTATATTAATATATTATAAGTTCTAATATATTAATATGGAATCATATTATTTAATTAGTATTGATCAAGAATTAATTTAGAATTAATTAAGTGATCAAAAAGAACTAATTAAATATGGACTCTTATATATATGGAATGGGCCAAGTTCATTTAGGTTGGGCTAAGCTTTCATGGATGGTCCATGGAGCTTTTAACCCATGGATCCTATGTAAATGAAAGGTCATGGGTATTAGGGTTTACATGGATGTAACCCTAATCCTCCATAATATATAAAGGGGTCCTTGGCTCACAAAATTGGCACAAGTGTGTGAAAATAAGAGTGGGCCGATTGTAGTGTGCATACATATTCTCTCAAGTTCTTCCAAGGTGTTTTGGTGATTTGTGATTCCATTTGAGGCTTCCACACTATTGGGGCTAAGCTCTTAAAGCTTGAAGACATCAAGCTACATCAAAAGGTATGTCATCTAACTAGAACTTTGTAGTATAGGTGCTTCATAATATGCTAGTTAGGATGAAACCTTGGAATAGTTAATATTTGCATGTATAATAGAGAAAACATAGATCCAAGGTTTATAGGGTTGCATGTACACCATAGGAGTGTTAGAATGCTCAAAACCCAACAGTTATTGCTTAAGAAAGAAGAGGTAGCAACACTTGGAATCTATATATTGAATTTGGTTCTAGCTAAAATACTCCTATAGTATTTTATGTTGAATGTTTTTGTTCTTGGTAAGTTTTAGGCTTGATGTAACACCGCAGTCACTCCCAAGCACATGTTGGTCATGTCTCGAATGAATATAGTTGATCAAGCTATATTGACCCTAGACATGATTACATAACTGCCCAGGTTTAACCGCAGTGTCCCAACATCCAAATACTTTTGTTTCGTTCTATCTATGACTCTGGTTCTGTTATGTGTGCATACTAGTATACTTGTTACAAAATACTTTATATTTTGAAAATATACTTTTAGTTTAGAGCACTTAGGCCCCTTAGTGTTTATAGTCGTATACCATGTAAGGTTCGATATACTTAGTTCGCTATAAACAAGGGCTCTGATACCAATCTGTCACACCGCCAAACCGGGATGGCGGAAACGTTCGGGGGTGGTTGACGTTATGCGTAGTATCACAACAATTGTATAGCAAGCATAGTAAACACAACCAAACATTGAATACAAATATGAAAAGTGTTTACATCAGTTTGAAACTTGTTTTAAATACATCAAAAGTATGTAAAATATAGAAAACATGACTCTTAGTGCTCCGGCTCCTCTAAATCCAAGAAGTACCTGTCTACTGATTCCCTGAGAATACAAGCAGTTTGAAAGAATATCAGCATAAAGCTGGTGAGTTCATAAGCTTTTAGTTTTGGTGGAAAAGTGTTCTTTGAATCCTTTTGAAAAGTGTTCCTCAAGAAAATCCTATATTTTCTTATGAAAAGCGTGTTTGAAAACATATTCCTTCCACGACTTCCAGATACATACAAGATATGTACAATCCAAGGAGTCGTGGAATGAATATGAATATCCGTTAGTTGCAAGTTAAACAAACCGTTTATGAAAAGCCGAGTTATCCCGGGAAAATCCTATATCTTCCCTAAAAGTTGGTTGTTGGTTATCCGTTCAAAAATGAAGTGTACAAGTATCTACCATACTTATATCGTGTACAAGTATCTACCATACTTATATCGTTAAACGCAGTTTCTTTGAAAAACCCTGGTTACTTCCAGTGAGGTATATTAGCCTTATTACACAAATAAAACTAATAAAAACGTGGTGAACTAAATCCTGAAGGTATTATTAATACCCTCTAGTAATCAAATCGGTTATTACTTTGAGGTTAGTCCACTTGATTCATTATTACAAAAGTAAATCTCTGTTATCTACATTGTGAGTTTCATAACCATACATTAACTTGATATGGCACGTATCGGGGCCAGTTTCCTTTATGACTTTGTCACCCGTAGACCTGTCGGTCCAACTGTAGCTAGCAGCGAGGTGCGGGATAGTCAGACCCGTATAGATCTATACACAACAGTCACGCTCTCCCTACAAGAGATTTTGGTTACAAGTGCTAGTCCTACACTCTGATTATGTGGGAGTGTTACCAAGGACGTGTCTCCAACTTAGACTAACAAATTTACAAGTAATAATACAGAAAATCCTTTTATGATTAACATGAATCCTTTATAAAATGATATATGGTTCACAAGTTCATTGCTCTAGTTTTGAAAGCTGTTTCTACGAGTTGATTTGTTAATCGTTTGGTAAAACTGATTTTCATGTTAAAAGCATTCTGAAAATATAATTATCTTAAACAAAATAATATATTTTGAGCACAAGTTTCCTTGTACTTTTGCTTGTATTCCCCCCTGAAAACGTTAAAACTCGGAAAAGTGTAGGGGTATGAACTCACCTCGGGTAATTGGTTTGATTGAAGGATCGATACGGAAAACCGGATGTTCAAGTGAAGCCTTGAACACGATTTGATCCTAATAAACATGTAAGGACACATAAAGGAGTCAAATGAAGGTATTTCACCACTAGATGTGATGAAGAGCCATTCTAGGGACTTGGAACTACTTGCACTAAGTGTTAGGACCTTAAAGGATTGCATGAGGGAGATGTATGGCCACCTTAAAGGTGTGTGCGGCCATGGGTGTGCGGCCCAAGAGGTGTGCGGCCGTACACTCATGATAAGAGGTGTTTTGTGGTGTTTTCAAGGTCCATACTTGCATCCATGAAGTGTTCTAGATCCATACTTAGTTGTAGTACAAGTTTAGGGTCCTAAAAATGGATTTGTGGTCCTAGAATGTGTGTGTGGTCGCACACTTGGGTGTGTGGCCGCACACTTGGGTGTGTGGCCGCACACTTGGGTGTGTGGACGCACACTTGGGTGTGTGGTCGTACACCCAACAAGATAATGTCCAAAATGCCAATTCCAAGGTGCAACAAGGCTAGGGTCATGTCTATCTCGAGTTTGGAAGTCAAACTCTCACTTTGGAGGGTGTTTTAAGGGTGTGCGGCCACCTTAAGAGGGTGTGCGGCCGCACTCACTTCCAAACACGAAAAACATGTCGATTTTTGTACACTTAAGGCTTAGATAGAGTGGTATTTCATGGTTTGCAAGCTAGAGGATGAATTACTCACGTTTTTGAAGCTTTGGAGGGTTTGTGGTTGAAGAAGCTTGAGAGAAATGGTGTTGTGTGCTGCCAAGGTGTTAAAGGAATGAAATGTAAGGGGTCTATCCTTTATATAGGAGTGAGTGTGCTGTCTAAAGGTGAGTGTGCTGCCAGGAGGTGTGTGTGCGGCCGCACACCCATGTGTACGGCCGTACACTCCCTCTAAGGGTGTGCATGGTCTTGTTTTGACAGTATACGACTTGCTGACTCATTCCTAAACTCAACCTTGGTCATACTCAAGCTTAGAATCACTTAAACGAACCCTCAAACAGTGCAAGAAGTCAATAGAACAAGTTTAACATTGATTGAATTGGCTAAGTGTACAAGATAAAAGTTTCGGGTTGTCACAATAATTCATCATGAATTCACACAATTTATTAACATTGATTACCTTCTATCCTTATTTTTACTATGTTTATGTGTTTTTTAATAATGGTAGAGACCAAAAATTCTTACTGTTGAAGACAAGCTAATGGTCCTATGATGCAAGTAAATTTTGGGTCTTCCTATTTCTCTTTTGCATTATGTTCTATAATTAATTTCTTGAGTTAAAGTTAAACTATCTTATGGGCACAGTCGTCTTTTTCAGGGATTTAGAGAGAAGAATTGTGGAAACTGAGATGGAAATAACACTAGCAATAAGTCAAGTTTTTCTTAGTAACCAATTGAAGTCATCTTCTAACAAAAACTTTCTTGTTGTGATTGGCATTTACACTGGATTTGGTAACAAATTAAGAATAAATGCTTTTAGAGTATCATGGATGTTTGATGGCCAGTTCACGACCAACTAATATTCTAAATTTCCTTTCTAATGTTACTTTGTGTTTAACTTAATACCTATAAAAATACAATCTTTATATTATAAGAATGATAAATTAACTTACAAAGCCACTTGAATTTAACAGGTGATTCTTTAAAGAAGCTTGAAGAAAGAGGAATGCTCATACGTTTTATCATTAGCAGAAAGTTTTCCAATTCACTCCTATTTTTATATTCATTTTCTTTTATATTATGTTTTTTATACTTTTTGACAATGTAAAGCTTAATATTTCATATTTATTATTAAAATTAATATCTTAACAATAAACTTTTTAAAATTTCAGTCCTAATCGTGGTTTTTACTTAGTAATTCATTTGGCCATTTTTCTTATTTGACAAAAATAAAAAATATAAATGAAAATGGAGGCTTTGAGGGAGAGAGTTCAGCACTTAATGACCATTTAGTACCCGGGGTTTTTAGAAGGGTGACAAGTCATAATGATAGTTGTTCAACTTCTGCTATTTCATATGAGGGTGTAGGTGATGTAGTGAAAGAGGAAGAAAAACAAAAGAGTAGAGGGGCAAAACCGTCAATTGTCAATAAACGAAGGGGGAAACCAGGTGCTAAACAGAAGCTAGACCTCGAGACAGACAATTAATTTAGGATCGGCTCAAGGACTTGCGGGAACTTTTTCCAGATGGAGCAAAGGTTCTTCTTCTTTAAATTACTAAATTGCCCTTTTGTGTCATATCCTAATTTCTTTTGAATTGCAGTGTAGCATTGATGGTGTGCTGGATAGAACAGAACAGTAAAACACATGCTCTTTTTAAAAAGTGTTGGTGATCGTGCTAGCAAGTTGAGATAGTGTGTTCAACCAGAGGTAAGTCTATTAATATTTACATATATTTTTATATTCATATCTTGTTGCATAATAAAACATTTAAAATACTTAATGCACACAATCTTAATGGGTGATCTTTAGGGAGTGGGAAGCATTGAGACAAATGATATAACATCTGAAGAAAAAGGTGGTAAAAATGGGGCAAGTTGAATTGGGAGGTGATCTGAAAGTATGCCCCATAATTGTTGAAGATCTACAATACACCGGTCACATGATTATAGAGGTTCATATATTTTCACTTCTTGAGATACAAATTTACATATACTTTTGGCACACACAATAATTGAAAATATTTTTGGCATATAAATTTAAAATTTTACATAAATTTTCATAACGGATGATATGCGATGAGAGTAATCGTTTCCTTGACATGGGTGAGGTGATACATGGCCTGGACCTCACAATTTTAGTTTCATCACTGTATTTTTTTTAAAACATATTAATTATTTTTCATCTTTTTGAGTTACAGAAACATTCTATTTTTCGTTGATTGTTGAATGTTTACAAGAATATGTCAAAAGCAACAAAGCAGGTTTGAGAAGTTTGTTCTTTTCTGCATGAGTTCTTTTATTTTATTTTATTTAAAAGCTACAAAAATAAATGAAACTACATTGCAATTTCTAATTTAGTGTCTTTTTGTGAATGCTATTTTATTGTGTCCAAATACCAAAATTAGTTCGCACGATTGGCGCATCTAAACTTTTTGACCGTTTTTGTTTTTTTTTCCTTTTCACTAATATTATTAAAAAGTCAAAATTAATATTATTTACATGTTTCAATTATTTGATTCAATCAACTGGTGGATTAATTGCGGTTTCATGGTATGCAAGTGCCACTCCTTTGCCTCCATCTATTTTAAGCCGTGGTGTTGGTTGGCAGGTTATTATAATTATTTTGAACTTTTAGTTAAAGATAATTAAATGTTTTTTACAAAAATAAGAAAAGACAAATATGTTTGTCTTTTCTTTTGTTGTTAGGGAATTGACATTTTGTTGTCAACTGGATCTTCTGTATCAATGTAAGTTGACTAATCTCAACTTTTTTTAGCTTCTAAATAAATCACCACTTTTATAAAAAAAATAAATAAATGAAGAGTTTATGATTTGTTATTTGCAGTGAGAATGCGGGTCTATTGGTTGTGACCAGTGTAGGAAGTCGAAGAGTTGTACAAATCTCAGCAGGGTTCATGATTTTCTTTTTGGTTCTTGGTATTTTCTTTTTCAATTTTACTCTTTTATATAGTTTTAAAATTTTAATGTATTTATTTGCATATTCTAATTTTCAAACTGTTAATATATTTTTTATTTTTTAAATCTTATTAACATTAATTATAATTCGAAAATATTTTAAGGTTGTAATTGTAATTCCAAAATATTCTAAGATTATAATGATAATTCGAAAATATTTGAAGACTCTAATTAAATTTGGTATTATATGATCTTTAGTTATTTAAATGAAAAATCTTGTAAATGTCTTATTAACTTTGGTATGATTATGATTATTTTTGGATCAATTTTTTAATCCTTTCCATTCATTTAATTATTCAAAATATATGTTTCCAACCTAATTTGCTTTGATACATCCCTATATTAACAGGGTATGCGTTCTATCCTTATTAACCTTGCATCACGTATCATACAGAGCACAAAAAAAAATCTTTCTTCAACCTTTGTGTCGACATCCTGCTGTCGGCTTCCATCATCCATCATCTACAACAGGTTTCATTATCTTCTCAATTGCATTTTTTTTTGTTGTTATAGTATGAATCAACTATATGAAATCATGTATGAAATCGTGTTTTCAATATGTTTTTTGAACTATTTTTTTCTTTTTGTTTCGTTATGTTTTTTTTTTCTTCATTATTGTTATTACAGTTGAATTGATTCATTAGGTTAAATTGTGATTATATTTTCAGAAAATCATTATATGAACATAAATATGAATGTTAACTATTAACATTATAAAAAAGGATTCCTTCTAGAAACCAAGAAAACTTGAATCAATGAATACAAATGTCGGCATGAAAATTTCTCATTGTTAACATTATATGAACGTAAATCTCTCACTGTGATATCTCTCTATTAATTTACATCACTTCCATCAAATGATTTTTTAAAAACAATATTATAATTTAAACTATTAACTACTTTTCCACCATGAATACAAATGTCGGCATGAAAATATCATCATTTTGTTTTGTGTTTTGACTTTTTTTTAGTAAACTAATTGCAACTTTCTATCTTAGGAGCGGTGGGGTAACATGGAGGATTTTAATGGTTATTGAATGCTCTGTCAAATGATTGCTTTAGCTTTGGTTGTGTAACAACCCGTTATTTCACGTCAATGTAATGACTAAAAGTCAAATATTGTAATCTTTTTGTGAAGTAATAAAAAAATAGCGTCAGAAATGAAATGTTCAAAAAGCTCAGTTTGAGTATATTAAGTGGTAGATATCGTAACAAGGTTTCCAAAAATATAAAAAACACTAAAATCCGAGTTATAACGAAGAAGTTATGACCAATCGAATATCCGCGACAATGCCGGTAAAACACTGTTAAGCAGAAAACGCGAAATTCCAATAAAATGCTTTTTCACCTTAGGTATCTAAATGAAAGTCGTAGATATCCCAAAACCGTAAACGTACATAAAAAGAACGTCCAAATCTGACTTCATATGAGGAAGTTATGATTTTTCGAAGTTTCGGACATAGCAGTAGACAGCTAAAAACTCGAAATAGAGATCGAGCGACTTTTAGCCAACACGACCTAAACAAGAATCGAAGATCTCGTCAATGGTAATACAACGGTAAAAAGACAGACGAAAACGGACGTCGGATGAAGAAGTTATGGATTTTTAACGGAATTTTCCAGTCCCGGCCTGTTAAAAATATATTATTAAGAATAAAGTCAAAATTAGCCGATGAAGTCTGAACGAGAGTTGTAGAGTATATTCTCACCTTCACGTGCATATAAAGAACGTCGAAAACGGAGCTCGTACGCGAAAGTTACACATTTTACAAGATCGAGGCACAAAACCCGAGGCAGGTCTGAGGGAACGCCCTGCATTCCCCCATGGAACGCCCTGCGTTCCCCCATGGAACGCCCTGCGTTCGGGGCATAGAGCCAGTCCCATCCGTCTGTCGAGTCAAGAGTACATAAGCCATGACGAATCAGGGGAACGCCCTGCGTTCCCATAGGGAACGCCCTGCGTTCCCATAGGGAACGCCCTGCGTTCGTGAGTGCCCCCAACACTATAAAAGGGAGGCTAGGGCTCCGGATTTGGTTGTCATTCTCTCACCATTTCCTCCACCGAACACCTCTCGAGTCCCTCTAAGATTACCTGGAAGCCCCGGTATTATCCCTAGCACGCAACGCAAGTCCCGACGCTCCCGAGATTCCCGAGATTCCCGAGAAATCAGCTTTTTCCAGTCGAAGTTCTGCTCGATTATTGTCTCAACTTCTTCAAGCTACCACTTCAACCAAGTGAGTTCATACCCCTATCACTGCGTTTTTAAATACCTTTTTAAATGCTTTTAAGGGGGGGGGGGATACAAGTAAACACACGGCTAAAATCGTGTGAAACGTCAATCTTGGATATACTTTTCATACTGTTGTTTTAACTATCATATGAAGTTATCATCATGCAAAATATCTCATAACACAACTTTACTCTCTTGGGAAAACAACATGCTTTATAAATGAAATATGTTTTGTTTATAAGTTTGAATAATATAGAGTAAACATTTCAACTACAACATTGTGTATTCACAAGAACATATCAATCTCTATTATGCCCTTGTTAATATCGTTGAAAAGGATAATCATTTCAGAAACAAATGCATTCATTTTAATACGGGACTTAATTGAGAATTCGTGAGTCATTCATCTTCAATATACCTATTAAGGTACCACTAGAAATCCTGTTTATAACCAGAATCTCCCGTCCGGAGAACGTGACAAGTATGTATAGATATATACGGGACTAATGATCCCGCGCCCTGACTGTTAGCTACAGTCCCCGGGGTGACAAGTATCATCTCATTTCGACGCCTGAAGAACGTCGCTACAGGAAAATTATGATAGTACGGTTATAAAAACTCACTGGATAGACAATTATTATGGTATTACGTTTTCACGGGAAAAGTAACAGTTACAGTTCTTTTCACATTCAAATACAATCTTCTTATAGTTTTGTTTTATAATAAGACTATACATCATTCTTTTGAGCATGTCATAGTTGCTTACATGTTACGGTCTTGGTCATTTGAGACTGCATTTCACTTTTAGGAAAATAAGGGATTTTCCTGGTTCAAATACATACAGTTTATACAATGATCTTTCATACTCATTTCATACATTTGTTAGAAAATATCAGATTTTCTGGAAAACATACACGAACTTTCGAATGACATTCATTTTCTCAAAACACTACTTATGAACTCACCAACTTAATTGTTGACACTTTTTCTTTGAAATAACTTGTATTCTCACGAAAACGCTAAACCAGGTAGCAACTACTTTTGAAGACTAACGCGCTGGCGTTAGTAACATATTTTGGATCACCATATTGTATTTGATATTCAAACATGTAACACATACAATCATGTAAACTTTTCAAATATATTTATATTATGGTGGTGTGTACTTTCTTTACTATTCAATTGTTATGATACTGAACATGACGTCCTCCGCCCCCGAACGTTTCCGCCGTTCAGATTTGGGGGTGTGACAGGTTGAATATACAATTTAGCTACAAAAGCATTTTACACTGCTTCATTCTGTGTGTGTGTGTGTTTTTATCTTCGTCTTTGATATAACTGGATAATTTTTTGAAATACAATGTCTTCATACTAAAAAGTGAAAGTGCAATGGCTTAATACAATCATTTGTTTTTCGTCATAACAACATACTTTGAGTTTGTTTTCAAAATGTAAGTACATTGTTGTTTTGGTACAAAATATAAGTCTATTTTTTGTGGGTAAATTAAAAGTATGTTATCATTATAGGTTAACTTTCGAGAGGTATTTGCCTTTTAACTTAAATATAAATTTGATGCAAGTTCTAATGGTGTGGTTATAGGCGGCGCTTCAAATACCAGAAACGCCACACACAAAGGATCTCTGAATACTTATTTAATTGCATATATATTAAATAATATAATATTAATTCAATTTATACAGAAAGGCGTTGCAGGGTAAGTACGAAGAAATGTGTATTTGAACTAAGAGTTCAACTTTTACCAACTATATTTTTTTTTATAAATTGTTAAACCAAGTTAGGCTATAAAACTTTTGTATAAAATAAGATATTTACCCAAGTTTATTTATATAAAAGCTATATATTTTATATATTTATCAAAAATAAAATCTAATAGTAGCATGTTTTAGATTTCTTATTATCATTTTAACCCAAGTAAAATGTTAATACGACATAATATATATATATATATATATATATATATATATATATATATATATATCAAAATCATCATTTATATGTTATTATCAAATATAACACTTCTAAGATAAATAATATACTTTGTATGTTTAGTCATCTAAAAAGACGACATCTATTTGTCTTTTGATCTTGACTTAATTACTTTGAACTCTTTTGCAATTGAAATAAAACAAATGGCTGTAAATTGTTGTAGTTGGTTGAGTCACTGTAAACCTTAAACTATTTGCAAAAAAAGTTCATTAATCCTTATTCATTAAACCAATTCATTTTCTTTTGTTAAATCAATTCATTTTCTTTTCTCTACGAATCCCTGTCCAATATTAGGTTGCACGCAAAAAAAGAGTCAATAGGACTTGGTTGAGTCACACGTGTTTAACCAAGAACACAAACCAAATAAAACATATTGAAATGAGTGACATTTCATATGTTTCGAGAAAGAAAAAACCTAAAAGTTTTGTTAGTAATGTTTTACCCATTAACTCTTCTCCAACCACACCACTGCCTAACATCACAAATGGTAAAATTCATATTTATATATTATCTTTATATTTTTAGTGCTTAAATGTCTATAATGTTCGATTTGTATAACTCATTTTTTCCTTAAATTTTGTATTATCTTTATATTTTCCTTAAATTTGTATAAGTATACATGGTTTGCATATGTTAACAGAATAAAAGCTTTTAATTTCGTATTAAGTGTTTGATATATACTATTGTTCTACACCACTGTCTGACATCACAAATCTATTCTTGTATACTGCGTTTATTCTCTCCATAATCGTATTGAGTCTTTGATATATATTATTCTTCACTCATGATCAGTTATATGTAGTTGTTTCTCACGTGACAAGTAAAAAAAGCTTGAAGGTACTCATATGTGACGAGGAAGGTCGTTTAACCAATAAAACAAAAAATATTGTCTACAAAAATGTCCTTCAACAACTATAAATAATCAGACATTTCGTTTTATTATTTTACACATTATATTAATCAATAATACGAAGTCACTTTATGTTACTTTATCTTATTTTTTTTATGTGTTCCTCCGCGTTTAACGCGGGTCATAATCTAGTACTAATATGATACGTGTAGAAAATATAAGGAATTTGATCGTAATTATATTTTCGTTTTGTTTATATTTGGATAATTTTCTTTTGTATATATATAGGCAATGAATTTGTTGAAATTGTTCACATATGACCATTATTACCGACTATAGCAAGTTACAGCTTACGTGGCGTATACATGACATATACGTTGCAAAAATAATTATCGAGGAGGGTAATGAACTATTGATTTTGTTCACATCAAGACAATTTTTTTTTGTTCACATACGATCATCTAACTTGTTAAAGTTGTTTGCATAATATCATTGTTTCAGAATTTTAAAGCGGTAACAAGTATAGCTAGCCTACAATCACCAAGGTAGGGTTGTAGGTTCGGACCCAATAACACATTCGTGGCTTTCACATCTCCATGTAAAATAACGAACACACATTCATAATGTAGATATGCGTGAGCGTGAGCCATGCCTAGTATAATCTCATACCTAGTCTCTCATTTTGCTCCTCGTTTCCCAGTCCACCATGGAGGAGCGAGCTCAAGCTTCCATTAGGATAATAATCGTAAAACTGAAGTTTAATCGTCTGGTTCAAACCTCACCCTAAGAAACAAATGATTTTCTTGTGTCAGATCGAACCAAGTGTCTCAATTTCATAAATAATGGTTTTATGTGAACAACTTCAACAAGTTAGACGAACGACTTTAATTACCGATTTAAAATTTTGAAACAATGGTGTCATGTGAACAATTTCAACAAGTTGAGTGGTCGAATTTGAGCAAAAAAAAAATGTTTGGATGTGAACAAAACTAATAGTTCATTACCCTCCTGTTAATTATCGTTGCGACATATATGTCACATAAGTTGTAACTTGCTAGAACAGGTCATAACGATCATATATGAACACTTCCAACAAGTTTGTTACCTAGATGTGTAAAAAAAAGAAGTTATCCAAATGTAAACAAAATGAAAAGATAATTACCATGATAAGTCAAGTTCCGAGAAATTTAATGTACTATTTATATGGATTTAAAAGAGACCTACAAATTGATCAAATGCTACAAAAAAAAATCAAAAAATGAATTAAGGGTAGTTTAGTCTATTTACAAGAATTTTTCATTTGTTTTCCCATATAAGAGATATGTTGCAAGTTAGTTGTAGGCCTTCTGGTATACTCTCTACACCAAAGGGTGTGGAGAGTTTCCATATCAGCCACCACACACCACCGGTATACTTACCATCCTGAAAAAAATTGAGAGAGAAGAAGATGTTGCAAGAGATAAGAACTCGTTGTCAAATGTGGTGGCGACCACAACCCACCATGACCACGACGGACCATGACCCACCGGGATGGTGTGCATGGTCATGGTCGTCAGGGGCGGAACATAATCACTATAACTACGGCGTCGAAATCAAAACTTCAAAACAAAACCATATAGATAAAAAAAAATAATTGTTCAAAATGATGGCATATCAAAATTAGAAACAAGAAAACTAGTAACAAATGTTGTTACATCGCACTACAAAGTGGAACTCGTCGATATTTTGTAATTTCAAAGTATTGTAACATGAATACTAGACGCTGAGTTCTCCGCAATTGGAATACTAGATGGTGGGGTATTTTCACTCAAAACACTCTCTAATGGTTTTTGAGGTTCTTGAATAAAATTAACATGTTTTCTTTTAAATGGCCCATTAATAATCGATTGTTTTTTCATGTTGATATGTATTATATAAATTAATTAACTAGCAATTAATAAATAACAATATATAATACTAAAATAAAATTACAACCGGCAAATATATTATATCAGACAAGTATATTTTTATAAAAATACAAGTTTTCTTTTATAATTATATCAAATTCTAAACACATAATATTATATTTTTATTAATTCCTCTGTATACTAATATAAATAAAATATATAAGTATATTTTTATTAGATTTTTAGTGTTTACATACGGATTTGCATATTATAATTATAAAAAAGTAATAAATTAAAAATAGATGTTATCATTAATAAAACTAATTTGTAGGTTACACTCCACCAAAGGGAGTAAAAGTCTAAGAGAGTTAAAAAGAGAGAAACGAGACAAGAAAAAAATACATGTTTACCATTATGGATAGGAGATCGAAGAGGTGAAGAGGGTATCGGAGATATATATATATATATATATACACACACACACATAGAGAGAGAGAGAGAGATGGAGCATTCACTGTTTCGTCGGCACCGAGCATAAAACACGACAAAGAAAAAAGATCGAGGCAGAGAAGCCATAGTTCGACGACGAAGAAGCAATGGTCCGATAAGTAGCGACAGAGACCAATGTGGGAGATGCAGTTGGGCGACGGGCAGCAGTGTTATCCCGGTGAAAATTTGATGTTTTGTAGGGTTGAAATTTATTAGTCTTTAATGTTATTTTAAACTCAAATATTTGAGTTAAGAATTTTGTGTCTATGATTAGATTTTTTTTTCTTTTGTCGTATAGAGTTTAAGAGATAGTTTATTAGCTTAATTTTTTTCCTAATATCATACGGTTTCTTTTCCCTTGATTTTATCAAGGATTCTATTGATTTAATTAGTGATTTTCGAATGATTTTAATTATAGGTTAATAACAAGGTTTTGTAACTTACACTACATAAAAAGTTGAAAACTAAGCTCAAAATCGAGGGGGCCAAATTTCATCTTTAAAGTCTAAGGCCTCTCATCATCTAGACTCTGTTAGATGACTAGATCATCTCTAACGTCAAGGCCTCTCATTATCTATTTCATTTTTCATCTACCCATCTTTTACTCAATATATTTATAGGTATAAAAATACATATGCAGTCTAAATCAAGTAAAACATGCATAAATCATTCATCTAGCATAGATATCTGGAACATGGATAATAGGCACATATAGCATGTAATTATCTTAAATACTTCATATCTATATGTAGGATGAAAGTAATTATTCACTCACTTGTTAAAGTGGATGGCTAGAAAGTTGGACAGCGCTTCGCTTCAGCACTTGGTTTTTCCTTTTATATAACATAGGTTCATTTATCTCTAAGTCTTAGTTTATCACCTCTTATAACTAATTAATAGTCTAGTTTTCTCAACAATCTCAATGTCTACTGATCTATAGCTGATAAGAGACAACTAGGTAGAATCATATCGGAGATAGGGTCCGTTTGGTATACATAGTATACTGTTTGGGAATCCCACTTTAAACACCTCACTAAATCTAGCCTAGACATCATCCCCGTAAGTAGATCAATCAGTAATATGATGTTGGAACCTTTAACAAATCTTATTTATAAATTCATAACAACGACTATGAATTTAAATATAAATTACACTAAAATAGAACAAAGTGTAATTTAACTTACAGAGATTCCCTAGACAAAAGTCTGGAATTTGTATCGGTGGAGTTCCTACTCGATGGCTAGTACTTGTCAGACACTCAGGGATCGCAGGTCTTCGCGTAACATCTATTTTTTCAGGTTTGCTTTTGGACCCTTTAGTTTTAATTTGTTGCAAGAAGGGTTCCCGGTGTCAAAATCCATGACTTTTGTGCACTATTTAAACACCATTATGTCCCCAAGACCTTTCCCTTTATCAGCCTCCATCCCAAGATCAACCCTAGTTCATTTTGAGCTTTTTGAGATTTTTGGAGTGATTGTGTGCTTCCTTGGTTATGAAGAAGGACCTTCAAGGAGTAAGCTTTGCTCTCAAGACTTTGGATCCAACATCTCCTCTTCATTGTGCACCATTTGGAGGTATAAAGCTCCAAACTTGGCTTATGTTTCTCTAGATCTTAGTTAAGCCTTGATTTTCCTTCCTTTTTGTCCCAAAGTCTAGGGCTTGGTGAGTATGAGGTACTCCTAAGCCTTCAAGGTGTCCTTTCAGACGTTTTAAGGCATTTCAAGTCATAAAGATGCAAACTTAGACCTTGATTTTTCCCCATCCAAGAGTTAGGGTGTAGAAAATGGTTAAGTAAGCTAGGTTTTTAGTGTTGGGCTTCTTGTATCCATGAAAAGGCATAAAGTTTGCAACTTTATGGACCGTTCGAAGTTCTTCAGAGGGTTGGGAACCAAGCTTACAAGCTCGAATTACCCGAAGAACTAGATAGTATTCATAACACCTTTCATGTGTGTTATTTGAGGAAGTTCACGGGAGAAGTTCCCGACAAAATTCCAATCTCAGAGTTAAAGATGGATGAAAATAAGAGGCTAATCGAAGAGCCCGATGCAATCGTTGACCGTAAGACTAAGAAGTTACGACGCAAGATGGTCGACTTAGTGCTGGTCCGATGGAAACATTCGAATGGGCCGAATCTCACTTGGGAAACAGAGAGTGACATGATGAGTCATTATCCACATCTGTTTGCTGATGCATGATTCCGGGACGGAATCATCCTAAGGGGCAGAGAATTGTAACGCCCGGGTTTCGGGTCTAAGCATTAATAGATGATGTAATAGTCTAGGTCAACTATTGTAACTCTTTTTGAAGTAATAAAAATGAATTATTTGAGTATTATGTGAATTGTGTGAATTTATGTGCTTTATACTTAATTATAAAGGTATAATTAATAAAGAATAAAAATAAGCGTCAAAATTAAAGTGGGAGATAAACCCGATATCTTTACATAAAGTGGTGGTGGTCGAAACAAGGATTTTGGGGATATAAAGAACGCCCAAATCTGACTTCGTATGAGGAGGTTATGATTTTTCTAAGATTTGGCATAGCAATGCACGGCCCGAAACTCGAATTTTAGTTCGAGCGGTTTTTGGCTTACGCGGCCTAAATGAGAGTTGAAGATCTCATTAATAGGAACTCAACGACAAAAAGACAGACGAAAATGAGTCCGTATGTAAAAGTTATGAATTTTACGCGGACATTTAACAGTGTAATCACCTCCTACTGTTAAATTTAAGATCGGACGAGAATTAGCCGACGGAGTAAAAAGGAAAGTTGTAGATTTTATTTTTACCAACGCGTGAATATAAATAACATCAAAAACGGAGCTCGTATGCGAAAGTTATGGACGAAGCTTAGTCTCTACTTTTCGAGCGCGGCGAATTCGATACAGTTTTGTAAATCCGAGATAGAATGAGAATTAGCCGACAAGGTCTAAATGAAAGTTGTAGTACTCGTAAATACCAACGCGTGGATATAAAGAACGTAGAAAACGGAGCTCGTACGCGGAAGATACGGACGAAACTTAGGGGCTACTTTACTATAAAATCCCTATAAATAAAGGGTGAACTCTTCATATTTTCTTCACACCATAAGCCTTTCTTTCTCTCTAGCCTCCCTAAACCCCTACCAAGTCTAGGTAACCTCCCTAGCACGAGAAGGAAGCCCCGAAGCGCCCGACGGCTCCGAGAAGAAAAGCTTTCGGCTCGGAAACGCTGCTCCAGCGAAGCCCGGTTTTTAATAAAAACCCGTTGTTTTGTCGAGGAAATTAGTTTTAAGAGTAACGAAGCGTTGTCTGAGTGCAGAGTCACCATCTTTTCAGGTGAGTGCATAGTCACTTTCATCTTACACATAGATATGAAGTATTTAATATAAATTAGGTGCTATGTGTGCATATTGTCTGAATACTTGCTGTCTATGCCGATGAAAGATTTTTATACATGTTTTAAATGATTTAAACTGTATATGTATTTTATATCTACAAAATGTTGGGGTAAAAGATGGGTAGATGTAATAGACGATGTGTGATAAAATGATGAGAGGCCTCGATGTTGTTGTTGTTGATTCTGTCATCTAGCGGAGTATGGATGACAACCACGGACTCTTCTAGACAGTCCAGTGGAACGCTAGCAGGCTCGCAACCTGTAGGTGTTTGTGAACGATGTGTTCACCGGTGTACTCCATCCCCCTCATGGTTGCCTTTAGGACATTTATTGTTGAGGAACCCCCTTAGCAGTAGTGTCCATCCCGATGATGATCCTTAGGCTAGGTCCCTTATGATAGGTGTTTAGGGACGTAAAGTGAGGATAACGGGAACGGGTAATCGGGTTATTGTTGGTTGATGAAATTAATAAACTTATTTATAGTGGGTTGAAAACCATATGTGCTCACCAGTCTCCCAAGCCTGACCCACTCAGTTTCTTGTATTACAGGTAGTGGTGCACGAGCATAGATATGATGTTTGGGATGAGAGATTACGGATATAGGCCTGTAGATATGAATAAATGTAGTAAGGCTTATATTGTACTATTTATGCTTTTGATCTGTATCGAACATGACATCCCGAGGTTTTTAACGAAATACATTTCTACGGAAATGCTTTGATAAATCTTTATCATATTTTATTTTGGGAACAAATTCCGCAACACTTTTATTTAAAATGTTACTCTGATTTTTAAACAAAGCATAAACAAAATCGGTCTTTTCTGGCCGTGAAAATGGGGATGTCACATATACTCCCAAACAAAGCTTAAAGGACCCAAAAATGCATAAACAAGGCCCTAAACTAGATCTAGCATAAGAAATCATCAAATAATAGCTTGCAAAGTTGATGATGGTTATTGATCTACAAGCTCAAGCCACACCAAAGCAACCTCCAAGTGTTCTTCTTCCTTCAAATCACCAAAAACACCACCAAAACTCACTTCCAAGCTCAAAACTCACAAATGACACATAGGGTTTCGTTCTTAGGGTTTAGGGAAATGGAGGCTGACCAAAAGATACCACAAAGGCAACATAAGTTATTTAAATAGGGCACAAACCCTAAAAATTAGGGTTTGTCCCTGCTTAGCGTATGCCCCGCATACTCCCACGTATGCCCAACGTACGTGGGCGCCTTCGCAACCATCAAACGAGCCAGTACGCCCAACGTACTCATAGAGTGCGCCCAACGTACTCGGCTAGGCACTTAAAATGAAAGGAATTCACAATACGGGTCAAAAAGGAACATATGAATAAACCTCCAATGTTACACCTAAGTTTCACTTATTCGATGCAAATGGTCCTTCTAACAAAAATACTTCGCTAGACGTTAAAATTATAAATTTTTTAAAATACCAAGTAATGGAAAGGTTTTATTATTATTGTTTTTATCATTTACTCATATTTCCATTATTTAATTTATTTGGCTTTCATTTATTTTATTCCAAATTAAAAAAGATTTATTTTTACCAAAAAACCCCAAAACTTTTAGCCCCCAAAACAGAATGTTACATATTAGGGGTGGCAAATCCTGCGATCGTTTCGTGTTTCTGTCTGACACGACACGACACGACAATGTTTTTTTGTAACACGAACATGACACGACACGATGTCGTTTTTTTTAACTAACATGAAAACGAACGAATTAAAAAACGACAAACACGACACGACACGACATATATAACATATACTAAAAACTAGTTTATTTAATGAATAGTTTATTAAATATAACACGATAAACACGAAAAATACGATAAATAACTGCTAAATCGTGTCAATTTCGTGTCGATTTTTGAACACGAACACGACATGACACGACATCGTGTTTTTTACAGCTAACACGAACACGAATTCAAATTTTAGTTTCGTCCCAATTTCGTTTCGTGTTGTGTATTTTTGTAGTGTCGTGCCGTGTCATAAATTGCCACCCCTATTACATATAAACAACATTCAATCATACAGAAACTCTACCAGTCTATGCAGACAATTTCTGCTTTACTATCTCTTAAATCCTATCATACATGAATATTTATTGTAATACATAGTACAATGTGATAACTCGTCTGAACAGTCTCGAAATAGCTAAGTATGTAGTTTTACAGACAGCTTGACCAACACATATCAACCTATAATATACTTTACAAAATACTAACTATTTGAGTATAATAACTGATATTTAGATCCTTCACCAATCCCAATAAATACCGAATTCTATCAAATAAGGGACGACCAAGTAAGATCATATTGGAGGTAGGATATGTTTGGTATAAAGATGTATCGTTTAGAAACTCCACTTTAAACATCTTTACAGATTTATCCTAGAAATAATCTCTGTAAGTAGATCGATCAGTATTTTGGCTGGAACTACTAATAAATCTTATTTATAGATTTCTAATAACAACTATGAACATAAATGTAAGTTACACTTAAAGCATAACAAGTATAACTCAACTTACAAGTTTCTTAGTGAAAGTTCGGGAAGTCGCGGACAAAACTTTGACTCTGAATACTTCTTTTTCGTCAAGCTTCCAACGCTACAGTGCTTCATTAAAATACTCAAGTCTCAGATGGTCGGATCCCAGGGGGTTCGGGAGAGGTGAGAGAGAGAGAGTTGAGAGGAAATGGGCAAGAAGGAAGGAGTGTTCGACAACTATTTATAGAGGATCTGAAGGGAGGGCACGTCACGTTCTCTTACTAGACACGCCACACCTTAGCTTGGGCAACAACGGCCATCTCTCGTTGCGACACATGTCAAATTCTGGGTGGCGGTGTGTCGCCATACACAGGTAAATCTCGCAAACTTCAAAAAATCATATCTTTTGCATACGAGCTCCGTTTTTTTTACGTTCTTTATATATACGGTTTCGTATCGACGAGTACTACAACTTACCTTTATACTTCGTCGGCTAATTCACATTTTATTTTTATTTTACAGTTTATGAAGGTTACATTGTAAAAGACTTTGCGAAATTCATAATTTTTTCATACGAACTCCGTTGTCGACGTTCTTTATATCGACGGGTTCGTAATTATGTATATATCCACTTTCGTTTACATTGTGTTGGCTAAAAAATAACCTATCCCCGTTTATATTTTATGACACACATTGTTGTATCGTGTCAAACGCGAAACTTTGAGAAATCATAACTAATTAATACGAAGTCATATTTAAGCGTTTTTTTATAGTTACGGTTTCGTTATTAACATTTACTATAAAACTAATTTGGCTAAAAGTAATATATTTATACTTTGAAATTTATCAACAAACGTTTTATATTAAATTACATTATAAAGTGAAAACTATTAGATAATTATGGGACCACTTCATATATATGTAATGTTATCATTAAATCCAGTTATTATGATAAGAATATAAATTGTTGATGGACCAATTTATAGAATATTTACTTACCTTGTGGGTTGAGTTCCCGGTTTGACTCAAGATCCTCAAGATCCCTTCCATCTCTCACTTTAGGGTGTATCTCCATCTATATATACATGTGATGAGGAGCAATCAAGACACATGAAAATACACAGAGAAATTCGTTTAGGGTTTGTTGAGGGATCTTAGAGAGAGCTCTTGAGATCAACTGAAAAACTCTTCCTAGTTCTTCAGATCCGAAGATTATAATGAAATCAGGTATGTAATCATCTTTCTTGTTTAAGTTTTCTTTTAACTAGATTCGGGGATTAAAGATCTAAAGTTATACTTCCGCGTTATATGTTTTGGTTATGAAAATAACCGATAATTGGTATCAGAGCCAACTCGAATATGTTACTAGAAACTTTTTTTTAATGGTTGGTTTAAAATCTCCAAAATTAATGTCTTGAAATATACATACCTCATACCTGTTTGATTCCTTTTGGCGTCAAGATTTTCTTTTGTTTCATTACAATGCTTGTTTTCTTGACCCACTATGAAAGAACCGGTGTTTTTTGAGCTAAGGTTTTGTTGACCATGGTAGATGGTTGATATATATATATATATATATATATATATATATATATATATATATATATATATATATTTTAAAAGGAGATTTTTTTTATTTTGAATAATAAAAAGCAAGACATGCGTAAGGTATATAATTTTATATATATATATATATATATATATATATATATATATATATATATATATATATATATATATATATATATATATATATATATATATATATCTTTTTACTTTTGGGTGAAAGGCAATGATTGTCCGTGTTTGCTTCTAACTTATGGCAGTTTAACAAATATATGTATATATATATATATTTTCTGCATTTTTTTTTTGAAGCAATAAACAATTATTTTCGTACAGCTATATGTGTTCTCATGACAATTTATGCCTACTTGCTTCCTACTTTGATAAAGAACTCACATGGATATACAGTTTACTTTTGTATTTAACAGAACAAATATAGCTTACAAATGAATTATCCTTCAGATTTTCTGGGTACTTTTGGCACAAGGACCGTCACATATATATGGGAGCATTGGTGTAAATATGTTAATTATCGTTTCTACATATAATTGCTTTTGATTAAATTTTAATCCAAATTAACAATAATTTGAAAGGGTTGATATTGATTTAATATTTAATATTAAAGAATCAAGTATTTATTTTCGAGAAAGTTGCCAAATTTTCGGTTTTCATAGTAATCGGCTTGTACGATGGGATTAACAAATATGGTCTTCATAAAGTTCTTAGATGAGGATTCTTAAATTTATTTATATTGTTATGACATGTTGTGTTATCTTGTTTATTTTTAAACAAGTATATACTATTTTATAAAACTATTATCGAACAAAGATTTGAAGACTTTTGGTTGTCTATAAATTCAATTATGATATTAAAATTAACTGACACAATATATCACCAAAGTGATCACTTTTGTGCAAATTAATTTACGATAAATTTAAATATTTTTTTGTTTGTGTTTGTTAATGCGGATATTAATCGACCCAAATGTAGGTTAATATTTGATAAACACATGTTTGATGATAAATATGCGACAATTTTTAGGTTACATGTCAATAAGTCAATCCAAAGAGGGGCTTATTAATTGACATGATATATTGTCAATTTTTATTATCAAAATTTATAGTTTATGTGTTTATTAATGCGGGTATTAGCCGACCCAAAGGTAGACTAATATTTTGCTGAATAAACATATATGTGGTGATAAACATGTGGCGATTTTTTTTTGTTCCATGTGATTAATAAGTCAATCCAAATAGGGGCTTGTTAATTGACATGATTTATTGCCAATGTTTATCTCTAAAACAAGGATATCTCTTGCAAGTTAGTATTACTGTCCAAAGACTTGATATTAATGTTGTGTCTATACCTTGTAAGGATGTCATAAATTGAATTTATTGATCACGGTTTATGGATTAATGAGCATAAAAATAGATTTGGTTATGTTCTCAAAACAACAAATTTAAATTATGGTATTATATCGGTTAATATTGATCACATGTATGAGTCATGTACTTAATGAGATTAACTTTAAGAAATGGAATGAGGGCATTATGTTAGTTCTCAATTGCATGGATATTGACCTCGCATTTTGGATAGAGCGACATTTTTGAGGATGTTGAGTTTGCGGGAGAAACAAGGTTAAAACATTGTCCTTAAGGAGGAATCAATCTTGATTCCTATTATTGTTTTCGATAGTATGCAGATTGTGAATCAGTGATCAACAATGTTATTCAATCTCCTATTCATAATACACAAACTCAACAACCTCAATTTTGGATCCTATGTGTGGTACCAATGTTTCATCATAAATTTATTATCTCTTTTGGTTTTGAGGTAAATAAAGTAGATGATTTTGTGTATCACAGATTAAGTGGGAGTAAATTTATCTTTCTGGTTTTGGGCAGATCTTTATGCAACCCAAATTTTGGATCATAAGAAAGCAGCCAAATGGATTTTGAGATATCTATACAAAAGACTATATGCTTAACTATAGGAAATCAGATGTTTTGGAGATCATTTTTATTAAGAATCTGATTTTATTAGATGCCAAAATGGTTACCGATCAATATCGGGATACTTTTACATTTTAGCATAATGAGTCATTTCATGGAATAGACTTCGGTAGCTTCTTCCATAATGGCATCATAATTTGTAGCATGGAATATGGTTGCGAAAATTTGTCACGAGGCTACACATTATTGGTATTGAAAGACCACTAAAGTTGTGATAATAAGTCAGCAATATTATATTCCAACAACAGAAGTTCTATTAAGTCAATGTATATTGACATCAAGTTTCCTTCTGTTAACACAATAGTGCAAAATGGAAATAGCACATATGAACAAACTCCATGAAAGCGGATCCGCTCATAAAGGGATTACCTCCTTAGGTCTTTCATGAACATACTACACACGTTGGTGTGATATTTGGTTTTAGTGGGAGTTTTACGGTGCTTTATGTTTTGTTTAAGATCAATTATGTTTTTCCGTACAGAATTAAAAATTCGGTTAACTCCATTATTAGTTGCACTAATTTGAAGTTTGATCTCACTTCAAGTTAAAAAGGAACTCGTTGGAAATCTATTTAGATTTTAAAACCACACATCATATTTAATCTATGTCGTTAGTTATATATGTATATGTGACCATTGATAGGTTTAGTTACGTAAATTGTAACGAAGACCGCTTTGATCCTATACTATTATGATTAGTAGACGAGATTGTTTAAGTGTACCAATATTATGATAACATTCATTAAAGCGCTTATACGGTTATATATATATATATATATATATATATATATATATATATATATATATATATATATATATATATATATATATATATATATATATATATTTATATAGTCGTGGTCCAGTGGGAGATTGTTAGATAATTATGGGACCACTTCATATATATGTAATGTTATCATTAAATCCAGTTATTATGGTAAGAATATAAATTGTTGATTGACCGATTTATAGAATATTTACTTACATTGTGGGTTGAGTTCCCGGTTTGACTCAAGATCCTCAAGATCCCTTCCATCTCTCACTTTAGGGTATATCTCCATCTATATATACATGTGATGATGAGCACATCATCACATGTATATATAGACGGAGATATACCCTAAAGTGAGAGATGGAAGGGATCTTGAGGATCTTGAGTCAAACCGGGAACTCAACCTACGTGTTACAAATTTGCTATGCCTTAAGGTTTTCTCAAGAGAAGACAAATGTATTGAATATGGTTTTTGGTGATCTTGCGTAGGTCTTTGTTGACCCATGAATTCAGCCATGTATAACTAAATATTTAGTAGTTGTTATACTTGCTAGAATATTTATTTTTTTCACAAAAAATGTTGAGTCCACAAAAAAGATATTATATTTGCCAGACTTCTATCATAGAAGTATTTTTTTATGTTTGTAAATGTCGTTTTTAGAATCACAAATTTTCTTCATGAGGAAAGTGGTTCATTTGTAGAGATGTCAACGGGGGTAAACAAGACGGGGTTGTATCTCCCACCCCCACCTTTAAAATTTTCCCATTCCTCCGCTCCCGAAATTTCCCTACTCCCGTCCCGATTGATTTTGAGATATTTTTTTATTGTCTAAAAGAAGTTTTTTGGGCTTGAAGACTATTTGTTGGGTTAAAAATAATTATTTATAACATAATTTTATATGTTAAAAACAAAAATGTTATCACATCTCAAAAAACATTATACTAACAACTTAAAAACAAGATTCTTTGTTGAATTTTGGAAGCTCACTATCGTTGCTATTATTTATTATATTTGTATAATTAATATATATATATATATATATATATATATATATATATATATATATATATATATTAACGGGGGCCCTACTGGGGTTCGGGATAGGACTGCCCACCCCGTCCTCGGCTTCCTGCCCCCGAAATTAAAACGGGGGTTAAACTTGCCCACACCCTCAATTTTCTTTTTTCTTTTTTATTTTTATTACAAATATCCTCCATATGGGATCAGGGTCCCACGAGACTTTTTGACATCCTAGGTATTTGATTATGGCTGTAAGCGAACCGAACGTTCAGCGAACTGTTTGTGAACCGTTTGGCGGGAAGTTCGCTTATGTTCGTTTATTTAATAAATGAACGAACATTAACACAAATTCTCATTCGTTTAGTTAAAAGAACGAACATGAACAATGATCTTGTTCGTTCAATTATGTTCGTGAACGTTCGTTTATGTTGTTCGTTTATATTTGTTTATGTTCTTTCATATAAGTTCTTTGAATGTTCATATATGTTTAATTGTATTTGATTACATTACTATATTACATCTTCATTTGTGTTCATATATGTTTAATTGTATTTGATTACATTACTATGTTATATGTTCATTTATGTCCATATATGTTTGAATTATGTTTGTTTATCTTTGTTCATTTATGTTTGTTCGTTTATGTTCGTTTAGCATGTTCACGAACATAAGCAAACAAATATGAATAATGCAGTTTGTTAAACGAACGAATATGAACGAGAAAACTCGTTCGTTTATCCGTTCGTGTTCGTTCGGTTTGTTTACAACCCTATATTTGATGGTATTTTTTTTATCACATTACATGGTCATTTCAACGAATAATTGAAAAAAATATGAATTATAACGGTTAATTAGTTGAAAATTGAAATATATATATATATATATATATATATATATATATATATATATATATATATGATAAAAGAAATTACATAGTATAGTAAATTTATAGATACAAAGACAATGTAACAATATTAGGTTACAAGTAGAAATGTAGACGAACTGAACGTTCGATGAACTGTTTGGCGGGTAGTTAGTTTATGATCGTCTATTTAGTTAATGAACAAACATGAACAAAAATTCTCGTTCGTTTAGTTAAATGAACGAACATTAACAATGGTCTCGTTCGTTCAATTATGTTCGTGAATGTTCGTTTATGATATTCGTTTATGTTTGTTCATATAAGTTTCTTTTATGTTCATATATGTTTAATTGTGTTTGATCACATTATTATATTATATGTTAATTTATGTTCAATTATATTTGTTTATCTTTGTTCATTTAAGTTCGTTCGTTTATGTTCGTTTAACATGTTCATGAACATAAACGAGCAAACATGAACAATGTAATTTGTTAAACGAACAAACATGAACAAGAAAACCCGTTCGTGTTAGTTTATTTTTTCGGCTAACTTAAACGAACGAACATGAACAAGCCCCATTACGTGTTCGTTCGATTCGTTTACAATTCTAGTTAGAAGACTTGGACCAAAGTAGTTAATATATAAAAGATAATTATGATATACAGTAATTAAAATATACATGTTAATATAATTCCTACAAAAAAAATACGATGAATTAATTTATCAAAAAGATGATTCTGAAGATAAGGAAATCGAAAAACATAAAATCACATTGTTGACTATTAAGATAAACTGTATGTAAATAATGCATAATTTTTTATTTTAATAAACGTGATTTGAATAATTAAGGGAAAATGACGCTGGAGGGTAACTAACTGTTGAGTTTGTTCTCATTTGGTCCATTTTTTTTTGTATCCAATATACCATCGAACTTGTTGTTTGTGTTCACCATAACCCTTTTGACCGACATTTGACTGACTATCACCTGTGATAGACGATCAAAGGGTTATGGTGAACACAAACAACAAGTTCGATGATATATTGGGTACAAAAAAAAGGAAATGGACCAAATGAGAACAAACTCAACAGTTGGTTACCCTCCTGAGTCATTTTCCCCAAAAAGTTCAATGAAATTAAAGCTGCAAAAGTATCAAAGACTGCAACCTTCTTAGGCCATAACGTACATGAATAGCGTTTTGGAGGGGTAGCTTCGTCAAAATATGGTCTATGTTATGTTTACTATGGTTAGTTGTCAACAACTCTCTGCAAAAGGATATGACTGTGTATGATAAGTATCTTTATCAACATAAACGTTTACCTCAAGGTATATTATGGTGATGTGTATGCAAAAGCTGCATGATCTTGTACATATTGATGTTGTATCTTATCTCATGAATTCGATCTTAAATCCAAGTAAACTCAAAGATCACAGCACTTGTGATTCCACTCGTTTGTAGACTTGTCCAGAATCCATGATATGATAAATCATTTGATTGGAAATGTAAATGTAGTCATGAAATGCATCTGCTTAATCAAGATTCCCCTAATAAATATTCAAGTGCATTACAAAGTTGTACATGTATGAATAATGCTTTTTTGTGGGTTATGTTTTGAAGAGAAACAAGAATGAATCTCATAAAGTCATTAATATGAGCAGGAGATGACGTGAGATTTTCTGTAAATGCATAAAGGGAAAATGATTGTAGGGTAACCAATTGTTGAGTTTGTTCTCATTTGGTCCCTTTCCTAATTTTTTTTGGTACCCAATATACCATCGAACTTGTTGTTTGTGTTCACCATAACCCTTTGATCGGCTATCACAGGTGATAGTCGGTCAAAAAGGTTATGTTGAACACAAACAACAAGTTCGATGATATTTTGGGTACAAAAAAAAGGAAAAGAACCAAATGAGAACAAAACTCAACAGTTAGTTATCCTCCAGAATCATTTTTCCAATCTACTCTAATAAATAAAAGTTTTTTTGTCACATGTCACACTCTCATTCAATTTGTCAAATGTAATTTTGTGACTATTTTGAATTAACTTCTTTTCCACATGTCATTTTATGAGTTTTTCTATTTTAATAAACTCCACATAATACTTTAATGTAATAATTAAAATGAATGTAGTAATAAATAAATATCAATTTTATTAATGGACTTACCTTCTTATTTCAAAATTCCTAAATTAAAGTTAATTAGTTTATTTTGTTTATTTATTTAAATTAAAAAGATAAAAAAATCAATTTTAATAAATCATTTTTTTTATTTATAAATCCAAAATTCTTAAATATTTAAACTTTTATATTTAATTTTTTTTAGTTAACTCATATAATACATGAGTCTTACGCCTAGTAATTAATATTGAATTGTTTATTCTATAAATATATAATTATGTAACATTATATGTGCATTAATGTTGTGAAGGTAACCATTTGCAATGTTGTGACGGGGTGGGCCCGCTACGATGGTTGGTGGACGGTGGTGGTCCTGGTTCCGGACTCCAGTGGATCTTTAGCATATATACCTTAAGCGTAAAATCATCATCATTTCCGTATCTGTGTCGTCCTCCCCATTATTCTCTAAACTTTTCAGCGAAGTAGTTGATTGAAAATGGCGACTGAAATTCGATCCTTTGATCTGATAAACAAAACTCAGATTCCATCATTAGGTCTTGGGACATGGCAATCGGAACCTGGTCTTGTTGGCCAAGCCGTCACTGCTGCCGTCAAGGTTCTCCCCTCTTTCTCTACTCCCTTTGTTCTCTACGTGAATAAGATTTTGATTTTAGTCAAAGTAATACCAAAACGGCGAAGAAAGTTTTTGACTATAATACTCTTCTCATCTATGTTTTCCTTGCTCGATGCTGATTTTGCCCAAACAATGCATCCTATGATTTGATAGTAGTCTGTAGTTATTGACTGGTAAATATGGTCTTAATTCTATTAAGTAGCTTTTCTTCCTTGAGCTATCATCAGAATAAGATTCCTCTTCACTTTGTGGTTCTTATTATTACTTTTTTTGTTATGAAATATGAATGCAGACTTAAAGGTGTTTTGAGTGTTAAAGTTGGACTTTTGAGGTCAAAAGAATTAGCGTGGTCCAGAATTGATATGGTTTTTGACTTTTGTTACGAATATCATCCAAAATCTTTGTAATTATTTAGAGTTTCTTGCAAGAAATAGGTATCTTGATTATTAAAATCTTTGTAATCATGTAGTGTTTCAAATTCAATCAATAAACTCTTAAAACCCTTCAACTGGGGAAGCATTTGTTTTTGTTGCTTTGAGTGATAGATTAATATGTAAAAGTAAAACACAGGGAAAAAGTAAAAGTACATATGATATGATATGATGCATATCATCTTCTCACTATGTTTCTCTCCTGCAGGCTGGGTATCGCCACATTGATTGTGCCCAAATTTATGGCAATGAAAAGGAGGTATGCAAATTTCACTAAAATTCCATCATTGTCACATAACCCTAACTAAGTAACTATTACCTAACATAAACTATATAACAAATCAGCCAAGATTTTGCCTTTTTTCCTTTTTCCCTTTTTCCGTTCATAAAAACATATTATATTTGCTGTCATCAACAATTCTTGTATATCTTTTTTGGTTTTCAAGATTGGTTTAGCTTTAAAGAAACTCTTTGAAGATGGCGTGGTGGCACGAGAAGATTTATGGATCACCTCTAAACTTTGGTTTGTTCTAATCCTTTTTTTTGTGTACGTATGTTTAAATTCCATCTTTCATTAAATATTCAAAACCCTAAACTTTACAGGTGTAACAATCATGCCCCTGAAGATGTACCAATTGCATTAGAGAAAACTCTGAATGACTTACAGATTGAGCATCTTGATTTGTACCTTGTGAGTCTTTGATAATACAAAATTTTATATCATTTCATCATCACTCAATCATTAACCAAATGAACCCATCTATCTATGATTCTATTCAAGATTCATTGGCCAGTAAGGACAAAGAAAGGGACAGCTGGCTTCAAACCTGAAAATCTGCTAAAAACAGACATACCTGCCACATGGAAAGCAATGGAAGCATTGTTTGATATAGGGAAGACACGAGGTTTAGGTGTTAGCAATTTTTCTTCAAAAAAATTGGGAGATTTGTTGAAGGTGGCCCGCATTCCCCCTGTTGTGAATCAGGTTGAATGCCATCCTTCATGGCATCAAACCAAATTGAGGGAGTTTTGTAAATCTAAAGGCGTTCATCTCTCAGTAAGTCATCATAAACATGGCTTTCTCTGTTAAGTCATTCTTTCTGTATTAAGTCAGATAGAAACAACTCAACAAGTGTCTTATTTTGATTTTGATTTGAATAATAAATATTCAGGGGTACTCACCACTTGGTTCACCTGGGACAAAATGGCTAAAGAGCAATGTGCTTGAGCATCCAATTTTGACATCAGTTGCAGATAAATTAGGGAAGACTCCTGCACAAGTTGCCATACGTTGGGGTTTACAGATGGGTCATAGTGTTCTTCCCAAAAGTACAAATGAAGCGCGTATCAAAGAGAATTTTGCAGTTTTTGATTGGTTGATTCCTGATGATTTGTTCACAGAGTTGTCTAAAATCGAACAGGCAAGATTTCTCCTTTTTGCTTTATCTGAATCGTTATATAAAATTCAATTATTTACATATGAAGTTGGTTTTGATGCAGGCAAGACTTGTGAGAGGTGATTTTTTGGTGAATGATAGTTATGGTGAGTATAAAACAGTTGAGGAACTCTGGGATGGTGAGATTTGAGTTTTGAGGACTAGCTGAATATTAATAAATTAAGCTTAAAATGTGTTTCTTATTATTATATATAAGTTAAAGCACTCCTCGAATTTAAGCAATATCACGAAATAAGAAGGTGTTACATTATGTGGTTTGTTAAATTCTATCTCATTTTCTGTTCCATGTTGTAAACGAGCAACTATTAATACTCGAAAAAAGTAGATTTGATGATATTTCAAAAGCTGAAATGCTGTTTACACTTGTCACCATCATGTAAGGTTACAAGTTTGTAATAATTATAATGAAGTTGCTAAACAAAGGGGTGTTGGATCATGGATGTGTGTTTAAGGTGATTATTGGGTTTTATTGTTAGGATGTGATTATAATGTTTTGATTAGTTGAAGTTAAAATAAACGGATTTGAATAAGTGGGTAACAAATAATAACGTAAAACTAACAATATTGACTTACCAGCCCAATGATGGAGCTCGTTAGTTGGGACTTGGGGGTTACATAACATGTTTATTCTTCTTTAAGCATGGAACACATTGATTAATCCTAAAAAGTGTTATAGATAATCATACTTTTACAATTGTTTTTAAACAAATAACAGGCCATTACGTTTATCTCAATTTTCTAGTAATTACAAGCACAAGTTGGGTGAAACATAGGGGTAAATTTGGAAATTGTAATTCAGCTACTTGGTATATTTGTCCTTTCAACATTTTGTAATTTTTTCTGTTTCTTTTCTCTTGCCTGCTGTGTTCTTTTAGGTAGTGGCTTCTTTTTTTAAATAAAATTCCGCCGTTTCCAAAAAACAAGCACAAGTTGAATGGAACGCTTTTATTAGCTAAAGAGTTTTCCATACTTTTCGGCGTCATCCGTTCGCATTGGCAGCGAGTGCATTGCCACAATATTATTCATCATTTTTTATCTACATAAGTCAAAGCCAATAACACACCGAAAAAGTTGGAATCAATGTATTGTCTGAGGATGATAGCCTTGTTAATTGCAAGTGCTATCTTAGATCCATTTTGAAAATGTCCGTTTAGTAAGAAATTTTTTCAAGCAAAGGAAATTTTAAGCAAAATCAAGCTTCAAAATCTCTTGCTACCATGTAGTTCATTAAGCAATTCCTCATGAAAGGGAAATTCTCTTCAATGGTGATGGTGTTGAGTCCTCGATAATCCACGGAAAATCTCCACACATCGTTACTCAGCTTTAGAACACCATCTTAACATGTCATAAGCTTTTAGATGGCAGTCCAATGACGATTCAAAAAAAACGTTGTTTACCAAGTAAACCAAACCAAATAACGCAAAAAATAAATTTAAGTCAATCTTATTTGGTTTGTTTACAATTAGTTTGAAGATACTATAAAAATTGATTAAACAAAATGAAATAAACTGAAATCTGATAAACCGATCTAATAACATCCCAACATAAAATGAAACTATGTAAGCTTTTACTAGTTTACCAAACAAATCTATAATTATGATTTGTTAATATTAATTGTTTAAGATTCAAATGATTAAATCTAAAAATCAACAAGAAAAACAATTGGTATAATAAAACATATAATGACAGTCTATTGAGAGTATGTTGGAATATATATATATATATATATATATATATATATATATATATATATATATATATATATATATATATATATATTATCTTATAAAGGGTTTATAAATGTGGACCCTTTACAATTTAAGACAATTGTCCTAAAACTCAAGGAAACAAAATCTGAATCCTTGAATCTTGAGTGGACGGTGAGGATTAGACTCTTGGTGATCCATGTGACTTGTTTACAACCAATCACAATAGAGTTTTTAATATTCACTCTAACACTCACATACATATAACTGTGCCGATACCCTAAAATTTTCATTTGGTTCAGCCGATATCTCTTTCCTACATCGACGATTCCATTTGACGCAACCCTCATTCTCCCTTCACCGGTACCGGTTACCATCAACGCAACCGGTGAATACACTATCACATCAACGCCACCGCCGAAGCCAACGATCAAAGCGTTCCTCATAGCCACCACTAACTGAGGTTTATACCATTCACCATCGTCGAATCTATTTCCCGAACCCTCCTATTCCTTCCGACAACAACTGATCTACCTCACCACCACAAATCTACGCAATCGTTGGATCTGGAGACCGTTGTCAACATATTCTTTACCTTTTCCTGTGTTTTAACCTATTGTATGTTTCGATTTCGTTGTCAACATATTGGGGTTTCGTCTTTGTTAACGTATTATGTTGAGTGTTTCGGTTTTATTTGATTTGATTTATGTTTTTTATGTAGAAATCTGTATAAAATGTTTGATTTTGTAATAGGTGTGAAAATCTGCATTTATTTTTGTTTTGTTTTTATAGGTACATTTCAAAGTCGTAGAACTGAAAGCAACAATCAAATTTTGGGTAATGTTTTTTCATTTTCGGTTGATTTGTTCAATAATTGGCATTTTGGGTTGATCTATGTTGTTTTTATTTGATTTGATGCAGATTGTGTGCTTGCTGGAAGAAACCCTATATCTGATGACCATAGCTGCCGTTATCACCTTCGTAACCACATCTCCGTTTCTACCTACTCATTCACTAACTATCATTGACTTCATTGCTCATTGACAATCATTATCGAGTGTTTTTTAGTTGGAAATGGATTTAGATCTGTGAATAAAGACATATCAAAATGTATTTTTTGTGATAAATTTATGCTTCTTGATCAACTTCGATTTGCAGTTATTCTTCCAGATTTAGATCTATATTGTATACGATTTGGGTTTTGGATATTGGTTCATTTATTCTAATTTGAGATGTTGACAATTTGTTTTTGTTTTCCAGATCTTACCACTGATTTTTGTTGTTCATAGTTTGCTGAATAATAAATAGAAAATATACAAGATCTTTTAGTTATAATTTTGTTTTCTGGTTTTGAGATGTTAACATGAAGGACATATATAAACGTTTTTTTATAAGTATTGACTGTTTATATTAAATAACTTATAAAGTATAGTTTTAAGTTTGATACTCTTAAGATATGGATATCCGAAATCTTCTGTAATTAGGTTATTTTTTCTTTTTGTGATTTTTTTAAAGAGTTTGTTTTTGTGATTTTAGATCGTTGTTTGTTTTTGTGAATGATTATCTAGACTTTTTTTACTACTAGATCTGAAAATAGTTTTTTCATTTTTTTCTATACATTTATGAATCTGATAAGAATTTAAGAAGTAATACCATTTTAAATAAAAGATATTATCATTTTGTAGATTTTATTAAAATTTTATGTGGTTTATAATTTATTATTTGATGTTAATGCAATTTGATGGAAAATGTTTAATGGAAAATATTTAATTCAACCTGTAATCTATATTTAAAATTAACAGTTAACGAACTTAAAAACACGGAATGACTTGATTAAATTATAAAAGTTTTATCTAAACATTAGTATATATAGCAAAGTACACTTACTATTTTTTTTGTTACCATTTGAAACTCATGTACATTTTGATTTAAATAACATATAAATATGGTATTTGAAAAATGTTTTTTTTTAGAAAAATAAAATAGTTAAAAAACTCATAACGATTACTTAAATGCATAAAATAATGATTGTTTTTTGTAATGACTAACATATTTTATATGTAATACAATAATAAAAAATCAAGTAGGTCCTAATATCAGTCGCAAAGGTTTAAAAAATGTTCATAGAAAAGATTAATTAAGAATATGGAGTATTAAAGTTTTAACCTTCATTTATTTTTCTTTTGTTTGTCATTTCAATCAAAGTAAAGCTGAAAAAATAATTGACATTCAAATACAAGTTATACAATATTTAAAACACAAATCGATGTAAGGTCAAACTTTTGAACAGTAAATTTTTGACAGTAATGATGCAAGAGCTGGGTATTCTTTATATCGAAAAGACATGTTAGGCTAAATAGGCGTTGACAATTTAATGAAATTCACTTCTATCGATGCAACTTTTTATTTTTAATTTTATAACATATTTTAATTATCTAACTATATCTTAGTTTTACCTTTTTCAATGTTATTTAATTAAACATCCCGTTTTTATTATAATCTCATTTGAGTATACTCTATTCCAAATTAATAGTTAATGTTTTTTTTTTCCAAAAATAATAGTCCATTTCTAAAAATAAATATTTAAACTATTATGAAATTAAATGCAACAAAAGGGTATAATTGTTATTTTATTTAATAAAGTTAGTAGTAATTAATGTTTCTTTAATCTGTATATTTTTTATATGTGGACAATTATTTTGGGACGGAGGGAGTATTACATTTTACTTTTTTATATTACTATATATTGATATTTATTTTATAACAATTAATTCATAAGACACTATAAATATTGCAAGAGGTCATAAAATTAAATAAATTTAATTAATCATTTTATACTTATATTTTTCATGTAACTTGAATATTAATATTTTGAAACATGACTTTTTAATATATAAAAAATGTTTTTTATTTTGAAAACATACATAATGCTTGGAGGATTGATAATTCAATAGAACAAGTTGATGTTTCTAGGATTTCTAAACGATGTTTTAATATCATTATAAACTGAGGTTCGTGTAGTATGTGTCATGTTATTAATTTTTTCAAGGCTTAAAATATAAGTTATTTATATGATTTGTAAACTACATTTTCTATAGAATTTGTCATTTTTATAGAGACAAAACTTCAAAAGAAAATCATTCATCCAAAGAATGCTTTTTTTTTTGTCGTCCAATTGAAACGAAAACAAAACTAAACTTATCACTAAAACGAAATTATTAATTACCCTTGTATTCGTTGACCGCCAAATTGTACAAAATTGTCAGCATATGAAAACTGAAAACTATTCATCGCACACCGTATTGGACAATACTCTAAATTCACAACATATTTTTCTTTTTAACCCACAATATCTTGTCTAAAGAAAAACTAATCGTTGAAAAACATTATTAGAAATAAAATTGTCAGCATGCGGAAACTATTCGTTGCACAACGTATTGTGCGGCAACACACCAACATATAAACTGATAGAAATTATATGACACAAAATAGTCCAGCCAAAAACGAAAAGAAGGATCCAGTGCCAAAAGAAAACTAATCGCCGCATAGGAACTGTCCGCCGTAAAAAACTATGTGGCGTCGCTGCATCGCGCGGGTATCCTACTAGTATATATATATATATATATATATATATATATATATATATATATATATATTCATTCAGTTGATATATAATTATATGAATTTATCCATATAATTTATAATCTCATGCAACTTATTAATATAACAAGCTATACATAAAAAGAAAATGACTAGTAAAGATAACAAACTTTACTCTGTCAGGCCCGGCCCAAGGGCGACCTGGGCCATATGGCCCAGGGAAACAGTGGGCTGAGGGGCATTAATTTTTGTAATGGGTATTGGGTAGGTACAGGCCAAAAACGATAATCCATTAAACCATTAAGCCTATCGGCAACATAAGTGAATAAGGGCAGCGAGATCGGCTGCGACAATCAAAAAATACGCAGGCATCTTTCTTGGTAATGTAAACTCGCACGCTTAAATCAAAATCGAGGAGTCGCGACACATTAGACGAGTAGACTCACTGGAGACGGCTTATGATTATATGATTATTAATTCGGTTCTCCTTCCTGTTTTCGTAAATTAATCCCAAAATCAAAAATCTCATTCTCCTTCTATACTTTTTGAGTTCTAACCGAGTTCTCCTTCTCCTTCTCGGGTTTTTGACTTCTAGTTTCAGAAATCACGATTAAGTTCGGTATTTGAGTTATGAATTCTGAGTGTTCCTTCTAAATATCGGCTCTTTTTAGTTATGATGTTCTCATGGCTTTTGATTTTGATATCAAAATAAGGTAATTATTCTGAAATTCTTTTACAGTGATATTAGTTTTCTGAATTTATTAATTTTCTGATATTATGATATTGCAGTATTGTGAAGCAGTGATATTTTGACTGAGGTAATACTCCAATCGAATGAAAATTTGTATTATACTTCAAGGAGATGCATTACTAGATTCTTTGACCAATTGGAACATATTTTCTTGAATTCGTACCTTTATATCATGAAATTATGCTGTTTATGGCTTAAAATGCCATGGTTTGTGGTTATTATTGTGACGTGGTTATGCTTTTGTAACGTGGGTGAAAGATATATGTTAAACTTTAGTCTATCTTGGATTTAGGAAATGAGATCCCTCTCTTGCATATAAATTCTAGAGCGGTTATTTTGTTTATTAACCTTTAACCAATATCCTAATCGTGCTATCAAACATTATGCCTTCTCACTATTGGTGATTTGACTTGTTAGATATTAATATTAGTATAATCTACTTATTCCGATTAAATGTATTCTATAAGTGTTGAACCAATCTGTTTCTAACCCTATGAACTAGAAATCTTATGGTCCATTCAAATATGCAATTGTGAGCTTGAGTCAAATATCCTGTACAAAACAACAAGTATAAGTTCTGAAATTCTAAACAATTCGTTGACATTGCAGAGATGTAGAATTTGTAATGACTCCATCAAGTTCAAAGACCGAAGATTAGAGGACAACATGAAAAGATACATATAAAACTTTTGCGAAAAGAATGATTTGTTAAACAAGTTATTCGAAAGATCATGAATTATAAAAAACTTGGAATTTGCAATGGTTATTTTGATTTGGTATGTGATTCTTACTTGTTATGTGATTAGGTATGATATTTTCAACTTCTTGATGGTTTATTAGATGGTCATAAGGACATTTTTTTATTCAACACACTAGGTTATAACCCGTGTACTACACGGGTGAATATGTAAAACAACTTTAATTAGTTATTGGACGTTATAATTAATACTACATTTGCAAAATAACAATATACTTTTATTAACTTGCAAATTTAAACATCCTACTTTCATGTTTTGTTATTAAATCACTGTAATAAATTTCAATAACACATGAAAAATACATACTTGCATCAATACTTCCGTTCATCTGTCTCTTAAAGCATGGTAATATACTTAATTTATTCAAAAAATAAAAATTTCCATCAACACTTTCTTGCATTTAAAAATAGAACCTTGCATCAATACTTTCTTGCATTTTATTATTTCTTAGGCATAAAAATGTCATTTTAAAGTAGAATCCCTAAAATGAACTCTTACCCAATAAAAATTGCATGTTCATGACATTTTTCATATATAATGCATAAAGCTCAATTATAATCCCATTTAGGGAGAGAGTTAAATTATATTTTATATATAAAAAAAACATTAGCATTAAAACGTAAATTATGACTATTAAAAATTGTGGTTCCAAAATTTTAAATATACAGCCACTCATGTGAAAGCTCCAATGTTTAGGAATAGGAAACACTTTTATGAAATAAATTCCATATATATATATATATATATATATATATATATATATATATATATATATATATATATATATATATATATATATATATATATAAACAATTAATGTTGCCACTCGAAAAAAGAAAACACCACTCATGAAAAAACTTTAGATACACACCAACACAATTTAAAACAAAAAGCCACTTTCACCACTAAAATATTTATTTTATCCATCATACCCTCACACCTTCCTTCATTTTAACTTCATCACATAATCTTCATCTTATAAATCACACCATATTCATAAATCATAACTATTAAAAAATCCAATTCCTAATCTAAAAAAAAAACAAAAATCAATCACTAAAACAAATACGTTGATGAAACAAAAATCAATCACATGCTATGATTTCTACCAAATACCTTTAGTGAATCATGCTTCCTTTGCATTGGATGTCAAACTACCATTTGTAAATGCATGGTTTCCAGAATTCATATTTATTAGCTACACCAACTGCATCTTTAACCCTATTGAATTACGATTGAATAAGGACAATGACAATGTTATTTATCATATAAAAAAAAGTTATTTTTGGAAGTCGTCTAATTTCCGTCCAGGAAAGTCTTTACACACAACATGGTCGGTTGAAATTCTCTCATATATCCTTTTTGTTTGGTAAGTTGCTAAAGACGAAATGCCTCCTTGCTATTCTTTCACTTGTTTGACTCCACCAGTCGCACCCATTATAGCCACTATTGTTGTCTTTGCATTCATCCTCTAGTTACCTACAACCACTCTTGACAACGCCATACAACCATCATTGTCACATCCCACCCTCGACTTTACAACCGTACCCATTGTCCCTCATAACAGAATAAACTCATCTGATATCTTCATATCCAACAATAACCGACACTCTGAAACCTGTTTTTATAAACAATCAATTTAGAATTAAATTAGTTTATACTTTATTTTAGAAAACTAAATAAGGGCAATTTTTCAATTTACTATATATAAAAATCATTTGAAAAAAAATACAAACCAAACCAAGATACCAGATTGCAAATCTTGAATACCCCTGCTACTAACAAAAGATGAAACCCCCAGGTCTACAAAGAAAAAAATAAAGGTGATAAAATATCAAACACATGGAGCGCATATCTAAAGACTTGCCTTATATTCTGTACAGTAACACAAAAAGCTGATGAGTTCGGATTGCTCGAAACATAAAGGATTGCTTGATGGCAAGAAACAATATATCTGATGTGAAAAACAATACATATAAATGGAAGTCTTACTTTTTAACAGGGGCTTTCCATTGAAGATATTACCGTTGATGGAAAGGAGAGGACCGATGTATGGTTGAAGATAATACAATTGTGTTTTACTCCATAAACAGAGTTGTCTCAGAAATACATACCAACTATCAACTTTGTGAACTTTTGCTGGTATAAAAAGATCAATCTGGTAGCAAATAAATACATATGAGCCACCAAAAGAATAACCATAACAAAAGTTTTTGCATCTTTGTTCAACTAAATATCTGCATAACGATAATAAAAGATGAAGATTTGGGTTATGGGTTACCGGTTCATTCTCAAAACACAATGGCTACTATCAAATGACGTTTTCTCATATGAACATCAAAAACTCTTTTTTTCTTGACCATCGACATCTGTCATGACAAAAACACGATTCTCTATAAACCTGATATAACTAAAAAAAATTGAAAAAAGAACAAACAAAATTAGAACATTAACATGAATCAACCGGGTGACAGAAAAATGAAAGAATTTGAGTCATTAAAAACTAAAATCTTCATGGGGTTTTGAAAAAAATGGTCCAAAATTGAGGTTAACTGTAACTTTTAGGGTCAAGAGGGAGAAACTAAAGGTTATTACCTGAAATCCAAGTAAGGGGATCGCTTCCTAATATTAGGTTCATTCTTTTTCACTGCAACATCAAATAAACGATCAACGAAGGAAGATGAGTGCAAGCGGCTATATAAGGTGCGTTGAAGTAAAAATCACAGTTGATCATCTGCACGATAGAGATGACCGGTAAATCATTGAACCACTAGGTATAATTGAAGTTTTCTATTTGATAAAGGATTTAAGTATTTTAAATTTGAAGCGATTTCCAAAACAAAGAAGTCGAAATTGAAGGAAACAGACGCGTGATCTAGGGAATAAACCGATGAGTAGATATGGTTTGGGGGTGAAACGTATTGTTAACAGATTGTATTAATGGTTTTATTTTTGTTAGTTTTTTTATTAATTATTCAGTGATAATATCCAATACTTAATTTGATTCCTAATTTTTAGGAACGAAATAAAGTAAATATGAAGGATATAGGCGGGAAAAACAGTCAAAGGATTTTTGTTGTAATGACACGTGACATAGTTGGGGTTTAATAGAATGCTATGTGGCGTTTAAAAGAGGTATTTATTAAGTATGGAGATTCATTTACCAACCTTATCAACCAACATCTTTTTTTATATATGTGGTTTGGTCCATTTTACTGGATAAACATAAGGGCATTATTTTATAGTGCCTTGGGCATGAAAAATTAATGGACCGGCCCTGACTTTATGGATACATTTAGTTACAAAAATCTTTTTTTCCATGCAATTTACCATTAACTTGCTTAATTTGTTAAATAAATATGATATGACCGTCTATCAAAATGACAACATTCTCAACTTACCATTAAGCTTGGGACAAGAATGAAGGTTCCATGAAAAATTGGAAGTAGTAGTAGTCTAGAAAAAGCGAGTTGAGTTGGATTGATTTTTGGGAAAATAATGTTTTGTTTGAGTTAGAAATATACACAACTTTTGTTGAACTTTATGGTTAAAGACAAGCTTGTAGCCTTTTTTATTTTTATTTTTTTAACACAGTAAATCATTAAGGACTTATAATAAAAGATTATATTGATATTTTTTGAACTACAAGTTCAATAGTAAATCATATAAAAATAAATATGTACAAAAAATAAAGTTTATTATTCTTATATGTTATTAGTCCTATAGATTGTTTTGTCAATTTTTGTAAAAATTATAGATCAAATAACAATAATAACCATTTTTAAATTTTTTCCCCATAAAATAGGTAAAAATCAGAAAATAACCGTAACAATCACAATTTCCGTAGGTCATCATCTACGAAAATCTAGGTGGCCAACGATTTTTTTTTGATATTTTCGCTAATCATCACATGTAAACATCTAGGTGGCATGCAATTTCTTTTATTTATTTATTTATTTTTTCTGCAGATCAACACCTACGAAAATCTAGGTGCATGCAGTGTTTTTGGATTTTTTTTGAGATTTTTTGCAGGTTATTCTTCTAATTAGAAGAACCCATATGATATGATGATTGTTATAAAGTTCGTTTGCGAAAGTTATAATTTTTTTTATAATTTTCACTGAGTATCCTAATTCGGAGCTAAAATGTATAACTTTCCGATATCCAAATTCGGAGTGTAATGGGCAAACCTTATTAAATAGAACACAATGAGAAAAAATTGAGCTAAAATAGAGTTTGTATATGAAAGTTAAATGTTAAAGTTATGTTTAAATTTTTTTTTATCTAATAGCCTACTTGGGAGCTCAAAAATATAACTTCCGGACATCCAAATGTAGATGTAAAATATTAATGTAAAACTTAATTACAAAGAACACAATGACAAAGAACCAACTTAAAAGAATTTCGTATATAAGTGTTAGGGGTGAGCATTTGGACCTCCGGACAGGACTGGAAACCAGACTTGGACCTGGTAAGTCTCAACAGGTCTGATCCAAAGTCCATTAATTTCTACAAAATCGGTTCGGTCCAAATGCTCACCCATACGTCCAAAAATTGGGAACTTGATGTGGACCTAGACCAATGTTTCAAAAACCGGTTTTTTAGTTGAACCGGAATGATGACCGGTTTCCGGTTCAACCGGTTCGACTGCTGAGTAAACCGGTTTTTATAATTTTCATTTTTTTTCGTATTTTCGTACACATACCTATATACACAAATCAAGAATATGATGTCCACAAGTTCAAACATTAAAATACACATGAAAACAAGTTGTAGATTATTTTAAATACATTAAAATAACTCATAACCATAAGTTTTATATCAATCCATGTGCATTAAAAAGCAAATAAAGTCCTAGATGAATATAAATGCATCAAAAAACTTCATAATATTTATCATATGCTTTTATTCATAAAAAATTTAATAAATATGAAAAAACTACCAAAGTTTATTATGCAAAAGGTTTCGATTCTATATGTTTTTATTCAATTTAACCGGTTTAACCTGTTTAATTGAACCGGTTCAACCGGATTTTTGTAAAAACCGGCCGGTTCAATCCGGTTCAGAAATAGACATAAAACCGGTAATAGTTGAACCGTTCACTTCACCGATTCTCGGTCCAACCGGTTCGACCGGCCGGTTCAAACCGGTTTTTAAAACATTGACCTAGACCTGCTAAGCCTCAACATGTCTAGTCCAAGGTTCACTAAATTCTGCAAAACCAATCTGGTCCAAGAACCGGTCCGATCCAAATATTCACCCTTAATAAAAGTTATGAAAGTTTGAAGTTATTTTATTTATTTATTTTGAGATTTTCGTAAAAAATCTCAAAACCAATCATGAATATTTATTTATTTTTTTTGAAATTTTAGCTATTTTATGAAATAAAACTTAGAAAATTTGGATAATAATAAAAAGACCCGCATACAAAATGACGAAAGGGTCCAGTCCCGCAACTAAACTCGCTATTTTCATAGGTGTTGCATTTGTAAACCAAACCCTAGAGACCACTGATCGCTACTGTATTCATCATCTTCTCATCATCGTCAAGCAATCATGGGTTCAGGTGAGGTTAAGCTTCATGATTTCTTAGTTACGGCTTCAATTTTAGTTAGTTAAATGTCCCATATGCAGAAACGCACAGATGCCGCGGTTGTACAAAGTGTTTCTAGTGTAAGCATGTATTTACAATTTTTTTTCTTCTTTCTCTCTCATTTAGATGCAGATATGGAGGATTATGGATTTGAGTACTCTGAGGAGGAACCTGAAGAGCAAGACGTGGACATTGAAAATCAATATTACAATTCTAAAGGTACTGAATCCCCTCAGTACTTACTGTACACATCGATTTGGATTCTCATCTCCATATTGATTGCTACTCGTATCCTTACCAGTAGTGGAACCGGAAAGAGGGCGTGATTGTGTAATTGACGAATAATTATAATGCTAATTTTAGGGCAGAAAGCTAGATTAGATAATCGCATTAATACTACGACCGCTGTGTAACTATGACTTCTCTTGTAACATCTTATATGGGTTATTGATTGGTGTGCCATTCTTTGTTTTTGACAGGTTTGGTGGAGACTGATCCAGAGGGTGCACTTACTGGTTTTGCTGAAGTAGTTCAGATGGAACCTGAGAAAGCAGAATGGTAAGTGTATTGGTATTAAGTAGCTAGATTGTGACATTAACAAAGAATCTAAGAAGCTAAAATTGTAGCAACTTTTATTGAATCCTCACTTATGAAGTCGATAATCATTCTTCTTTTATGTTTAACAGGGGATTCAAAGCACTAAAACAGACTGTGAAACTTTATTACCGTTTAGGGAGGTACAAGGAGATGACAGATGCATATAGGGAAATGTTAACCTACATTAAATCTGCAGTAACTCGAAATTACAGTGAAAAATGTATAAACAATATCATGGATTTTGTCTCTGGGTCTGCTAGTCAAAACTTTGGTCTTTTACAAGAGTTCTATCAAACCACTTTGAAAGCACTTGAAGAAGCTAAGAATGAGGTAGTTATTACTTACTTTTTTAGGATTACAATTAAGAAATTATTCAATTTTTTTGGTACTGTTTTGTAGAGATTATGGTTCAAGACAAATCTTAAGCTTTGCAAGATCTGGTTTGACATGGGTGAATATGGTAGAATGAATAAGGTATGGCACAAATCTATTTTTAACTATTATATTTTAATCTGTTGTTGACTAAAACATTCATTACATTTTTCAGATTTTGAAGGAGCTTCATAAATCTTGTCAAAGGGCAGATGGGACTGATGATCAAAAGAAAGGAACTCAGTTACTGGAAGTGTATGCCATTGAGATTCAAATGTACACAGAGACTAAGAACAACAAAAAACTCAAGGTAGAGAATCTGTAAATGCTAATGTTATGTTATAAACTTTTGATTACATGTAACAAAATATTCTGTATGTTTTTGTGACAGCAATTGTACCAAAAAGCCCTTACTATCAAATCTGCAATCCCACATCCAAGAATCATGGGAATAATACACGAATGTGGTGGCAAAATGCATATGGCAGAACGCCAATGGGCAGAAGCAGCTACTGACTTTTTTGAAGCTTTTAAAAACTATGATGAAGCCGGGAATCAAAGAAGAATCCAGTGTCTGAAGTATGTCTAATTTTGTCATTCTCCATTAAACCTAATTTTGATTTTTTTTTTAATGTTAATTGTCTCTAATCTTGCAATTACAGATACTTGGTGCTAGCAAACATGCTTATGCAATCTGAGGTCAACCCATTTGATGGTCAAGAAGCGAAACCGTATGTGACAAACTTGATTCTCTTTTTCTTTTTTAAATTACTGTTTTACCCTTTCTGATTGATAGCTTAATCACACCGCAGATACAAAAACGATCCAGAAATCTTGGCTATGACAAACTTAATTGCAGCATATCAACGTAATGAAATATTAGAATTTGAGAAAATCCTCAAGGTAAAAAGTAAAAGATTGAACATATTTATGTAATGCAGCATAGGTTATATATGTAGATAATAATTAAAAGAAGTTTTGTATGATTTATCTATGTGACAGAGCAACAGAAGAACAATCATGGATGATCCTTTTATCAGAAATTACATTGAAGATCTTCTGAAAAACATTAGAACCCAAGTGTTACTCAAGCTAATTAAGCCATACACCAGGATCAGGATCCCCTTCATATCCAAGGTATCATTTCAATTTTTTTATTTTTTATTTTATTTTGATATAACTATTATTATACATACATGTGTGTGTGTGTGTTTCAGGAGCTGAATGTGCCAGAAGCTGATGTGGAACAGCTTTTAGTGTCGCTGATATTGGACAACAAAGTGCAGGGTCACATTGATCAAGTTAACAGGCTGTTGGAGCGTGGTGACAGGTTAAATTTTATATCTATATCAATAGTTACTACTATTTGTGATTCCATTCCATTCCATTCTTGTGTATGACTCTGGAATTGGAATGGTGGCAGGTCAAAGGGAATGAAGAAATACACTGCTGTGGAGAAATGGAATACGCAGCTTAGGTCACTTTATCAAAGTGTTGGGAATAGAGTTGGTTGAGAATGAGGTTTGAAAAAAAAATATATATTGACTTGTGATGAGATTTTGTTTGTTTCCATCGCGGCATATTTTGTCCATCATGTCAAATTGGTAAAGTTTGTATCTAAAGGAAAACTCAAGTCGAGGATTAATGTGTTTTGATTATTGATTGCATTTGTGCGTTTGGTATTTGGGCGACAATTTTTTGGAAACCTTTTCAACTTTCATTATTCGTCAATCCTATGGAGGAGTAGGTGAGTTGGTAAATGATAATTCAATTTTACTCATGACCATATCCATTAAATATAAAGTTAATAGTTTCGCTCTATTTATTATTATTATTTTAAATTTTATTGTTATTGATCGATTGAAATTGGTTTTTCCTTTCCAAATAATTTTAGTGGTATCTGAAAACTCTAATCATATGTGTGTGTTTGGCATGGAGTTTTTAGCTCTTAAGAAATGTTTTAAAAAAGTAACTTTGTTTGGCATCAGGAGTTTTTACTTTTTATTATAAACAAAAAAAGTTTGAATCAAGAAACTATTTCAAGTAGTTTTTATGTGTGTTTAGTTTTTATTAATTTTACATATTTAAAAGCTAACCATTAATTTTGCAAAACACTTGTATAAATAGAAAGGAGGTGATATTTTCACATATCTTTTTAAAAAACAATGTGATTTGCCTGTTAGAACAATGCTCAAGATTTTTTCTATTCAATTAAAATATAGAGTACTGAAGTCGAAATCATTTTTGTTTTCAAAGTGGATGAATCAAAAATCTAAATGGAAGTATCATATTTATAAATAAAAGTATAATTTTCTACTTTGTCAAACACAATCAGAATTATTAAAAGACATTTGATTAGAGTTAGAAATAGTTATATAATTTTACATATGGCCTTAGATTGATTAAAAGACATTTGATTAGATTAAATCAGCGTCTTTTAACATCCTTTTTGTTTGCTTCTCAAAATGTAATCATTTTAATTTAAAAAAATATATTCAAAACCGATTCAAAAAGAAAATTTGATTATCTTCAAAATCCTCTTAATTTAAAAATCTAAGTTTCAAATAAATCAAGTTACAAACTCACTCATAGTTTGCTTTTTATACTAAAAAAAAAATCAAGATATTAATAATAATAATAATAATATTATTATTATCAAATATAAGTTTATAAAATCATATTTGAAATCAGATTCGAAGTTTATTAAATTAAAAAATAAAAAGCTCAAAACGAGAATCAGAATAAAAAAAAAACAACTATACACGGTTGAAAGAGTCCCAGGAACCCTATTATTTGTTTCATTTGTATTCCCTTCCCTGCTACTTTGGTCAAAAGCGAGTCCAATACCTATCGATCGACCCACCCACCCAACCACTCAGATTCATCATTGACCGACTCCGATACATCATCATAAATCAACGCAAACCAAACCCTCTTTCTCTAACCCTCCCTTGCAAAACTGGTAATCGGTTTCTTGTTCAAACCCTCGTCAATCGAAGTTACAAGGGGGAAGAACTTAGCACCATCATATCATGGCTTGGGGCACCTTAGTTGCTTTGGTAATCGTATTAGTAGCGGCGGCAGAGTTTACATCGACGGTTAGTGGAAATTCTGAAGGGGACGCGCTTTACGCCCTTCGCCGGAGCTTAAACGATCCCGATAAAGTACTTCAGAGCTGGGATCCTAATCTTGTTAGTCCCTGCACCTGGTTTCACATCACCTGCAATCAAGCCAACCACGTTACTCGTGTGTAAGCCCTTCTCCTTTACACCCAAAAATTCCCAAATCCAGTCGGCATCCCCTTATATGTTTTTCTGCTCCTACGGCATAAATTTTGTCTAGGCAACTTAAATTTCATCACCTATTGGTCCAACATAGTCCATTTTGGCGGTCTCTTGTTCTAAAGATAAAATTGGGAAAATGATATTATTTTGGTCAACTGGAAACTCCTAATTACGTTCAACTTAGAAAGTTAACTAATTTTGAAACCTATAACTTAAGAAGTTTGAGTCGACTTTAAATTAGACAAGCACACTGTTCCTACTTCCAAAATCAAGGATGGATTTTTTTTCTTGGAAGATGGAGTATTTTCTCGTAGTTCTCCTTTTTGTGATTTCTTGTTACCGTGGGGTTCATAAACGATATTGATGTTCCCAAGTCTAACAAGATTCTCACTTCATTCAAGTCTAGGTCTATTGGATTTTATAATCACCTGGACCATATGTAAAGTCAAAATTTTTGAAGCTCATCATTTGCATTTGAGCTTAGAGAGAGAGGGGGGGGGGGGGGGGGGGGGGGTGGGGAAGGAACTTGTAGATTGAGAAGGATCAGTTTTAAGTGTTCATAGTACTAATGAGGTTCGGCTTGAAGATTTAAAGATGATCATTTGAGTTGTCATGTTTCTTGAAAAAGTTTAAAGGTATATTGAGGTAGGTAAAGACTGATGTTGTTTAGTTTCTCAAATTAGACCTGAGTTCTTGTTCTTGGTCTCATGTGACTTAACCCGTTGTTCCCAAGTAGTGTTTTTAGGTTTTTATGTGTTTCTTTGGTCATTTGATGAGCTTGGCGCATTTTTTTTTTCTGTAAATAGAATCGCTTGTAATGTTCTGCTTGTGTTTAAGTAATTTTATGGAGAATCAAGTGAATTATGATGCAGGGATGGAAGGAAAAAAAATGCCTCTAGGGAGTTCTTAGTAATAAAAAGCAGCTTATACAACCTTTTCTGTTGTAATCCATCTGTTGGTTGTGTTTAACCCTCCCATTTTAATAAAGATGGCAACGATAAAAGAAAAAAAAAAAACTTTGGTACAAGTGTCAAATACCTAATATAAATAATATAGATACCAACAACACTTTCTTTTGTTCCCTAAGATTTACATATCTATATTAAGTTTGTAATAGGGAGTTGTCAGATTGATCTCAAAAATTTGAACAACTCTTTCTTCTATTGTAAAATCTATTCTTGACTTCATATGTACAATCAAATCCTTATTAAACTAATTATGAAACTATGATTCATTATGTTACAATTGTTTTTTTTACAGGGATCTTGGAAATTCAAACTTGTCTGGCCATCTTGTACCTGAACTAGGAAAGCTTGAACATCTACAGTATCTGTGAGTTACTCATTTTTTTTTTACCTTGTACCATGTAGTGGATCCTTAATTAGCTACAATGAACTATAATAATTGCTGTAGGGAGCTTTACAAGAATACCATTCAGGGTACAATTCCTGCAGAAATCGGTAACTTGAAGAGCCTCATAAGCTTGGATTTGTACAACAACAATATCTCTGGCAAAATTCCACCTTCACTAGGGAAATTGAAATCTCTAGTGTTCTTGTGAGTTTGACTAAAGTATTTAGTATTTACTCTCTAGTTTGACCAAGATGGTATATAAATTTATAAACTTGTCATTCTTAAATGGCACAGGCGTCTTAATGATAATCATCTAACTGGAAGAATCCCTAGGGAACTTGTTGGTGCTTCAAGCTTGAAAGTTGTGTATGTACTTATTCCTCATCAAAGTTCTTGTTACAAAATGTTAATATAGTAAATATACAAGTGTTTGAATTTATTTTTCAGGGACGTATCGAATAATAACCTATGTGGGACAATTCCTACCACTGGTCCATTTGAACACATCCCTTTGAACAAGTAAGCAAACAAGTGTTTGCATGTATTGTTATTGAATTAGTTGTGGGATAAATTGATAAAATGGTGGTTTAATTTTGCAGCTTTGAGAACAATCCTCGTTTGGAAGGGCCAGAGTTGATGGGACTTGCAAGTTATGATACAAACTGCTCTTAAAGAGTGTTGTTACTTGATGTTATGTTTGCTGGATTTATATGAACCCATGGTGAGATGCAAGAACTCTTGTGATAACATATGGTTGGCTAGTTTGTTATATTTTGTGTAAAATTATGTTATGTTATGTTTGTGGTCTTGAAAAATATAAAATATTTGGTTATAACCAATGGAAGTTGTAACTTAAACATGTGTGTGTGACTGAGTTTCAGCTATAAACTTGTTTCCCCATATTTTGTGCGCTGTGTCCCTAATGAGCATGTGTATTTGGGTCTTTGATATATATAAAAATTATAATGGAATATGCAGTTTTCATAGAAAAATGTACAATATTGGATGTCAAATATCCATGTTTATTGACCACTTTGGTTTGAAGAGGACAAAGAAGCGGTGAGTCAATAAGAATATTAATCATGTATTTTTTTGTCAAGGGAATGATGATATGCTATCAGACAATTTGTCGGTTGATCTTGAAGTCAAACATGAATTTAATTGTATGGACAAGAAAAGCCATGACCCATGATACGACTCTTTGATTGGCATCAACTATGTTACAACTACGCTACAAAGAAAAAAAAAATGATAGTGGAAGGCTCTTCGAGAAGTGTTGTCATGGTGGATGCACTTTCAAGTTATGGAAATCATAGATGGGTGAACATTTTTTCCAAATTGAATCTTTGAAACTTTAACACAACTGTGCTAGGAATTTCAAGTTGGGTTCAAGTGTAACATATTCTTAAATTGATACTCATTACACCAAGGAAATTTTGCGTGGAAATCGAGTATTAGACGATTAAGATTGGAGGTTATAATAAAGTTTGCAAGAGGTTATTTTTGGACAATGTAGGAAAACCAAGAAAACATGCATTGACTCTATTTGAGGGCACTCTTTTAGAACATGAGATTTTCTAACATGTATCCTAAGGACATACATAAGATATTTATGAAAATATTACTATAATTAAATATGAAATAATTAATTATGGGGAATATTTCTCATTGAAAAATGTGAAATACATTAGTTATGGAGGATATTATGTATAATTAATGCATTTCATATTTAATTATTATAATATTTTCCATAATAGTACTTTTTATATGTGTCATTGGGCATATATTAAAAAACTAGTTGTGAGACACGTATGTTATACGAGTTGGATAAAACAAAAAGTTAAATAGGAAGATTTAAACAAAAATTTATTTAAAATTTAAATTTTAGATTTAAAATTTAAAATTTAAATTTTAGATTTAAAATTTAAAATTTAAAAGGAAACATATTAAATACAACATATGAGTAGTAATATTGTAATTTATTAATTATTTTCAATTTAGGCAATTATTAATTGAGGTGTAAATGTGATGTGTTAATTAAGAAAAGATAAAAAATGAGAAAATGACACATGGAAAAAACATTTATTATAAAATACCAGAAAATGACATGTGTCCAAGTTAATGAGAGAATGACATTTGGCAAAATTATGTTCATTTATTAGGAAGGACTAGGTATAAGACCCGTGTAAAGGTATAAAACCCGCGTATTACACGGGTTGATTAAAAAAAGATTAAATATCAAAGTATAAGCAATAAGTATTTTTTTAAATAAAATTTCAAAATTAGGAAAGAGTTAACGTTTATTACTATCTCATTTATTACATTTAATACTTTACATATATAAATATAAGTATTATATGATTTTTTTATTTTAAAAATTGAAAAAACAAGAAATTGACATGTGGATATTAATTAAACTATGGTAATATATTGAAACGATTAGAAGTTCAAACCTATATTCTACGATTAAGATAGATATATTGACAATGCCAGAGGGTCATAATTACTTTAGTAAGTTTTATGTGTATCTGATGGAGTAAAAAGAGAGTAGATATGATATAAGGGTCTTAAATGATAACTGGGTAGATGGTTGCTTCTTAAAAGGTATATGCATAATGCATTGAGAAATTGATATGTGTTGTTGGTAATGATGTCAACAATTAGATTTTTCTAATTGCTTATGTTGTGGTTTGTGTAGTAAACACGGAAAACGAAAATTAGTTTTTAGATTTCCTATTGGGTGATCTTGAACTCTAATTGACATGGTTTGACATAAATGTTTGAGCAATACAAGGTACATGATTATATTCCTTACATATATATGTTTTATGTACTTACTATTTTTTTATTTAATCTGTTTATATTCTAGGGATTAGTTGAGGTTGTTAAGGAGTTGTTTTCTAATGCATAACATATGTAATGTGCAAGACACATTTTCTCCGACTTAAAGAAAATGTTTATTTGTTTTTGGAAAGCATGTAAGCATACTAAAGAACCAACATTTAAATCAATTATAAAGGAAACTTGAGTTGTTCAACCCAATAATTTATATACACTTAATGGAGAGGGAGCCAAAACAACCAACGACATATTTTGAAATTGATAAGAGTTGTGTTGTTATAGAAAATAGAAACTCAGAGTTTTCAGTGATCTTATAATTGATGTTAGAAAGAAGTCAATAATCATCATGTTAGTGAAAATAAGAATCTATGTGATGGACATGATATAAAAGAGGAAACGATGGATTTAGGTAAACCAAGTGTGTCCTGCTATAAAAGGGAAAACTTGAATGAATTGAATATTGAACAAAGGTATTGACATGTCTTAGCTAGGGGTCTAATTCAGTTTGAAACAAGATTTTGTGGAAATGCATATTGTAACGCCCCGATTCTCAGGTATTGATTTTAAATAAGAATTTTCTTGATTTCAAGGTCTACTCGACGAGTTGGTTGCCCCACTCGTCGAGTAGCAGCGGGTTGGTCCGCGTGTTTTAGTGACCTACTCGCCGCGTCCACTAAGGGACTCGACGAGTAGGAGCCGGCAGATGAAACCCTATATTCCGGGGATTTGCACCCTATTTAAGGACCACTTATTCCCCTTAGCCTCTCTTACTACCTTCCTTGAGTTCAGAAACCCTAATTCGTGGTTTCTCTCTATAATTGTGTGCTCCTTAGCTTGTAAGAGGGATCTTTGGATTAAAAAGCTTGGAGTGCAAGAAGCTTGGAGCAAGGGGCTGTTGTAGATCCAGATTCTTCTCTGTCTTGGCATCATCTTGGAGGTAACAAGTTGTTACCTTGGCTCTCTCTTAGTTAGATCTCTTCATTATGGGTTGGGATTTTAAGGTTTTGTGTGTGGTTCTTCGATTTGGGTCAAGATCTGGGGTTGCAACCTCAGATCTAGACTCCTCTAGCCCCTCTTTGTCATAAAGCTCCAGTCTTTGTTGAGCTATGGCCTTTCCCTTACCTTAAGCCACTCCTTGAGCTTGTTTTGGGCCATTATCATCTTGCATGCACGTAAAGTTTGCAACTTTACGTGATAAACATGCCCTAGGAGCTTAGATCTGCAGTATGGAGCCTTTGCATGGCTTAAAAAGCATCTGTATGGATGAAGGATTGAAGGGACTCAGCGAGTCGCAGGGTCGACTCAGCGAGTCATATGAAGATGGTCCTGAACTCGACGAGTTGGATGAACAACTCGGCGAGTCCGATGAAGATTGCCTTGGGCTCGGCGAATCAGTCGATTGCTCGGCGAGTCGGCTAGGGTTTTCCCGACCTTTTGACACGTATGAACCCGACGAGTTGTAAAGGGGAAACTCGACGAGTTGGCCAAGGAGTTTGCGGCCACTGACATTAGGAACTCGACGAGTCGCTCAAGTGACTCGGCGAGTTAGCGGGTTATGCAAGGAACTCGGCGAGTGGTTGGTTATACTCGACGAGTTGGACTGTTGACCTTGACTGTTGACTTTGACTTTGACCAAGGGTTGACTATTGGATTTCTGGGGCATTTTGGGAAATTGGAAAATTACAAGCATGGTTCTATGGTGCATTCAGGTGGTGGAGTTGTACCGGCAATCCAAGAGCTTGGGTTTATCTTTGAGTCGACAGTGCGAGGTGAGTTATCCTCACTATACTCGAGGGTCTAAGGCACCAATGTCGGCCCTTTGGATTGTTATCTGGTTATGATATGCTAGTATGATCTGTTAGATCAGTATCCTAGAGGGTAGGATAATATTATATGTTATGTGAGTATGATCTGTTACATCGGTATCCTAGAGGGTAGGATAATATTATGTGGTATGTGGCATGATCCGCTAGATCAGTTGTTGTCTATAGACTGCTATGTGATTATCTGTTATATGTGCACATGTTTGTTTGGCGGTTGAGGCTTATCTGCTTTGTGCGAAAGCCAATAGACCTGGGCATTCCAACCTGTTGGTTGTGGGCCGTGAGTATTCCATCCCGAGGATGATTGGACTCGTAGTATGTGGGCATTCCAACATGTTGGTTGTGGGCCTGAGGTATTCCATCCCGAGGATGATTGGACCCATAGTGTGTTGGCATTCCAACCGGATGGTTGAGGGCCTGGGGTATTCCAACCCGATGGTTGACTGGACCCATAGTATGATGTTTATGATTTTATGTGTATTATTGTGGGTATGTGTATTTTGGGGGAACTCGCTAAGCTTTTGGGCTTACAGTTTCAGTTTATTGTTTCAGGTACATCAGGGGATCGCGGCAAGGCGAAGACATGATCGTACAGCTCCTCATGATTTGTTTATGTTTCTGGGAGACTCTGATATTATACATTTTGAAAACAAAGTTGTAATGATTTTTAATGGTTTGAAATGTTTTTAAAAGTTTTAAATTGGCCCGAATTTTATGGGTGTTACACATATAAGGTGGACATTGAGAAAGATAGCTTAATGGTTATGGATGTGTACGTTTATTAGTTGTATGTTATTAAAACAAGGATGTAGAATCATATGTTTATCAGAACCATGTACAAGAATGCGTACATGTATATAGGGATGTAAATGAAACAAACGTTCAATGAACCGTTCGACAGGAAGTTCATTACTTAATAAATGAACAAACAGGAACCCAAATTCTCATTCGTTTAGTTAAATGAACAAACATGAAAAATGGTCTCGTTCATTCAATTATATTCGTGAATGTTCATTTATGTTAGTTTATTCAAGTTCTTTTTATATTCATATATGTTCAATTGTGTTTGATTACATTTCTATATTATATGTTTGTTTATGTCCATATATGTTTTTTATCTTCGTATGTTTATGTTCGTTTAGCATGTTCACAAACATGAATAATGTGATTCGTTAAACGAATGAACATGAACAAGAACACTCGTTCATTTATCCATTTGTATTTTGTTCGTTTGTTCGGCTAACTTAAGCAAACAAACATGAACAAGCCTTTGTTCGGTTCATTTACAACCGTACATGTATAGAATGGCATGTATGAGTGTGAGCAACATATCACGGACACAACATATACTCTACATTTACCCACCAAACATAGGAGGATGCATGGAAGACAAACTATAAAGAGAAAAGGGATGGTAGACATTCAATGTCAAATGTTGGAAAAAAATATTTGGCAACATATGTAAATAGAGTTGTCATAACAAGGCTACAAGTAAAAAGGTGGAATAAAATATTAAATTTAAGGTTAAGAGTTCCAAGAAATAAAAGAGACAAAAGTTAATTACAATATTGCTAGTAGCATTAAGCTATGTCAAATTCATGTGGAGGATAAACGTGAACATGTTAACCAAGTTGACAACGTTGTAGTGCATGGTCATGAAGTGCCTCAACCCATAAGTTGGATAATCTCTTATGAAGAATGAGGAAGAGTAAGAGGTTTGTGAAGAAGAAAATAAGAAAACAAGTTGGTAGGGAAGATGCAAAAGGAAACTCAAAGAACATACTAATTAATTTAGACTAGTTTATTGTATTGGGTATGTGGTATTTAATTGCATGGGTTTCGAAACATTATGGTGCACATTTTTTTAACATTTTTTTTGTTATTTGTGATTGTACCCAGACGTATTCATGGATGAATGTTTATGGTTGTATGAACTTATGTGTTTTTAATGAATGGAACTTTATGTTGAATTATATGTATGAGTATGTAGTCCATTTGTAAGAACCGATATTTTTGGGATATTTATGATATATAATGTTACTTTGATGTCAAAGGCATTTTGGTCCTTTTGATGATATTTGGATTTGTAGGATGGTATTATATTTGTTTATGGTATGTTTAGAAGTTATGTAATGTGTTATGTTGATTGAAGAAAGGAATGTAATTAATAGAAATGAGATTGGGTTGGAAATGTTTAGGAAATGGAATGTAAAGGTTGTTTCCAGCCATACCACGATGTGGTAAGATGCTTGCCGCTACACGGCGGGTAAGGCGGTGATTTGGGTGAATTCTCCGTCATAAGTCGTGGGCAACGTACTTTGCTCCACGACGCGGTATTTAGGTGTCGCGACGTGGTGGTCAAAGTAGGTTGCTATGGATATTGGTTGCCATATCATGGCACAAGAAAGACCACAAAATCATTTAAGCCACCACTGCGCGGTGAGGTCTTCGCCATGACGCGGTTTCGAGTAGAAATAAATTCGATGTTTATGGTTCATTTGTTCATAAACGATTCCCATTTCTTTTGGAGATTACCTCCGATGACTTCAATGTTTAAGAGGCTTCAAGGGGCGATTTAGATTGCTAGAGGCAAGGGTTGTGTGTAACATCCCGGTTTCCAGGTATAAGATTTATTATTTTTAAAAGTCAAGATTCCCTTGGAACTCGTCGAGTTGACGGCCTCAAATCGACATGTTGAAAGGCCTTGGGCCGCACTTCTTTTTGGACCAACTCGACGGGTTGGAGAGGCAAACTCAACGAGTTGGTGGTTGATTAAGAAACCCTAATTTTTAGGGTGTTGCACCCTATTTAAAGGACTTAAGTCCCATGGATGGCCTCCCTAATTGCCTCCTCTGTCTAGAAACCCTAATTTTCGTGCATCCTCTCCCAAGTTGAGTGTGTGAGCTTGAAGAGTTGGTCCTTTTGGTGTTCTTTTGAAGGAACTTGAGGTTGGAAGTGTCTAGATTGAGGGGAAGGCTTCAGATCCAGAAACTCTTTGAGTATTGCAGTTCTTTTGAGGTAAAAAATCGACAACTTGCTTATCTATTACTTAGATCTCTTCCTTGGAAGTTTATTGTCATGTTTGGCTCATTTTTGGGATTGTTCATGGGTTGAGTATTTCATGAAGATATCACTTCGGATCTGGACGTTTTGTGTCCTCATTGGAATTAAAGTTTCAAGCTTTATCAAGTTCTAGGCCTCCTTCATGCTTTAGGTCCCTTATTAAGCCTTCCTTGAGTTTTGGAGCCTCTTTGTGACATGCATGGACGTAAAGTTAGCAACTTTACGTGGTTTTCCAGCTCTTGGGTATCAGATCTACATTTTTAACCATTAGACTTGATGAAAAGGACTGAATGTGTTAAGTTGGGAAAACTCGGCGAGTTTTCCAGCCAAATCGACGAGTTGGCTAGGGTTTTCCCGATTCTCTGAATATTGTAGGAACTCGACGAGTTGGTAGGTGCACTCGACGAGTTGGGTCAACATGGACTGTTGACCTTGACTGTTGAGTTTGACCATGGTTGACCAAGTTTGACCTTTGAGGGCATTTTGGGTATTTCGGAGTTTGATGGAACTGGTCACATGGTGGTTGTAGGCATTTGAGTCGGGAGCTGAGATTTGGGAGATGAAACTGGTCACATAGTGGTTGTAGGGATCTGTTAGATCTGTATTCCGATTATAGAATAATGATATGCTAGATCTGTTTGACTGACTGTGCATGCTAGTTAGTACTTGATATGATATCTGTTGTTATGTTATGTGTGGTTGGGTTGAGGCGGTCCTGCTTTGTGCTGAACCCAGGGCGTCCCGGATAGACTGAAGGTCGAAGGTGGCATACCAGTCAGACTGAAGGCCCGGAGAGCGTACCAGTTAGACTGAAGGCCAGTGGGCGTTCCAGTCAGGCTGAAGGCTCTATATGCATGTTGTTTATTGTATTGTTCCGGTTTGTTGTGTGCTGGTATTTTGGGGGAAACTCACTAAGCTTTGGGCTTACAGTTTTGATTATGTTTCAGGTACCTCAGATGATCGTGGGAAGGCGAAGGCTTGATCGTACACCTTGTCGTGTTTTGTGTTATGATTTCTAGGAAAACTCTGATGTGAAACTTATTTTAAAAACAAATTATAATAAATGATGGTTTTGTGGTTATTTAAAAAGTTTAAAACTTTCAAGAATTATTCGAATGTTACATTGTGCTTCTTAAACTCCTAAGGTAGTTGTCTTCTCCATTTCTCTAGTTTATGGAGCTTTAATGGTGATTTTCGGATTTGAGCTTGATATGTGAGATTTTTCTTGATTAGTTTGTTATTGGTGTGTGATTAAGTGTTTGGAAGCTTAATCCATGTTTTTTATATAATGGTTAAAATCTATGTTTTGATTCTAGGGTTTGAAACCCTAGAAATGGAAAATGATGAAGAAAGTGTTTATGTAGTATAATCTCCGATATATTAAGTGATTAATAGCTTGGTGAGAGTAGTTTGGCTAGTATTTGGACAAAAGATTGTCGAGTTGGTGTTTTACCAAAAATATGAGTTTTTGGTTAAAATCTCTAATGATGTATTAATAGATTAAGACATGTATTAAAGGTATTGATGTATGTGAATGTCATAGGTTGTGGCAAGGAAGAAATTGGAACTCATCAGAGAAGTTTTGGAGAAGTTGGAAGTAGGTTGCAATTCTACTACAAGAAGTGAGTTATACTATCCTTTTAGTGTATGATTATGAGAAGTGGATCATGTTAAAGCATGTGGATATAAGGATGTAATTGTTGATTATGTCATTGTCAGATTTTGTTATGTTTAATAACTTATGTTATGTTTTATGATGTGTGTTCACATGCATGCAATGAGCTAGAATAAGGGATCTCTATGAAGAATGTGCTTAGAGTCTTGCATGGAAACAACAAGACGATGAAGTACGATTGTTTAACATCCGGTAAATGTGTAGATGTATGGTCACTTAGGTGACTAGTTAGATATGTGAAAAATGAGTGTTATGTTATGATTATGTTGTATGTTATGTTATGTTATAACTCACCAGAGTTTGACATATATTGTTTCCATGTGTTTACAGTTTCATGTAGCAAACCATAGAGTATGTGGACTTAGAAGCATCAAGGACATCAGACTAGAATTTTGTTTCATGTTTATCCTTGTTTGCTTTAGTTATGGTTAGGATATGAATTGGTGACACATGTTGATATTTCTATAACATCCCAAAAATCAAGACAAAATTTTTGTTTTTAAAACCATTCCAAAATCCATAAATTGCACCTAAACATAGTTTCCAAAACCAAAATCATGAATCAGAGTATCCCAAAATCATAAGTCAAAAAAATCCATGATGATGTGTACAATCATGCCTTCACCTTGCCCCTATCCTCTGATGTACCTGAAACCATAAAATCAATCCGTAAGCCAAAACTAAGTGAGTTTCCCCCAAAATACCACCACACACATACATATAACGACATGCATACCGGGTCCACAACCATCAGACTGGATTACCCCTGAGCCCATAACATAATTCTGGATTGCCCTTACGACCCACAACTCATGTCTGGATTACTCCCGAGTCCACAACATAAGTCTAGCTTGCCTTCTCGGCCCTCAGCTTATGTCTGGATTGCTCCTAGGTATGTTGGCTTCCGCACAAAGCAATATTACCTCAACCCAACCGTACTATGCCGACATATGCAACAGATAAACATATAACCAACAAATAGATAGTCATGCAGATCTACCGGACTAACATAACACCACATCATGGCAAAATCCTATATTCCAGGATACATAATACAATCGAGTGGGCCGACATTGGTGCCTTTGACCCACGAGTACAGTGAGGGAAAACTCACCTCACAATCTGAATGATAGTTGAATTGATCACCGCTCCAAACACTGGATCTATGGGTTGCTTGTACAACATACATGGACCAAGCCTTAATCTACAACTCAAAATACCCCAAATGACCTAAAGTCAAACTTGGTCAAAAGTTAAAGGTCAACCTCCAACTGGTCACCATGTCGTGGTCATCCTTGGCCACGTCGTGGCTGCTAAACGACAAAACAGACGGGTTCCTACCCAGTCGCCATGTCGTTGCAACCTAAGGCCACGCTGTGGGGACTGGTTTGGACAACTTGATCCATTAAGCCATTTTCCCACAACTCCAAGAGCTTCAAAGCTGATCTGTTCCTTCCCATGGTCTTGATGGATAAACTTTCCAACTTTATCCATTATGACACCTCAACAAGTCAAGATCCCAAACCTTAATTCCTTAAAGGTGACTAAATGCATAAAGTTACTCATTAAGCACCCAATCTCTAGAGTTGCTCACCCAAAGTTTCCAGAAGGGTTTCCTACACCTAATAAGCCATAAAAATCGTAGATTTTTAGACATGCATGTCCAATGCATGTCCGTTCCATTTTAGGTAAAAAAAACATGACAATAAGGAACTCAATCTTGAGCATGGGACCAAAATATCGATAGATCCTCAGATTGGAACATATGACACTAAAATGACCACATTGATTCATAAATTTGCCAACTTTATGAGATCCCACCTTCCAATTTCTCACACCATTAAGATTAAGGGACAAAAGGGCTAGATCTAGAGACAAGTAACATAAAGGTTGGATCTTGAGGACTTACAAGAGTCCAGAAAACGTGCACAAGAGGGATAGGGAGAGTTTCTTGCTGAAACAAAGCCCAAGGGTGTCTTCATCTTCTTCAAAACACCACCAAACACACAAAAAACTAAAAGGTTAGCAATGGAGGCTAGGGTTTTCTCTTAGGGCTGAGGGAGAGTGATTGAGGCTCAGGGTGGGCAACCTTAACCATCACATTCCATAAAATAGGGGCTCAAACCTCATATTAGGGTTTGTTATTAAACAGCGGTCACGCCGTGGCGAATAGATGCCATGATGTGGCACTAGCTTAGTGACCACGAAACTTTGGCCTTGGCCATGCCGTGAGACTCAATCACCACGTCGTGGCCACCAAAAATCCAACATCCAAAATATCATATTACTTAAAAGAAACATACCCTAAACTTGGCGTTACAATTTCTAGGAATACTTTTAAAGTTTTTTGAAACTCTGGTTTTTGTGATGACATGTAAAATATGATATTTCCCATAATTTAAATGGTTAATGTTTATGAAAAATATGGGTTGTTACACCATTGCCGCTTTCAATGTTTGTGTTTTGAAATTACTAAAGAAACAAAAGAAACATTAACATGTGGATCCATGTTGCATGTCTCTGAACCACCTACAACATCAATATAAAATGGTTAGATTCCCTCTCAGTATATGTGTTCCGTGGACGTACACCAAAATTTACCAAAGACAATTGAATATTGCACAAAATGGAACCTTTAAATTGATCCTAGAAATATTTTCATTAGATATTTTAGGTAACAATTTGTATAAAAGGGACACCCCTATTCTGCAATCTGAACATTCTTCTAAAATATCATTTTTAACAACTAACAACCATCTACTAGCTAGTATTACCCTAGACAAAAGTACTAACCCTTCCCCCACCAAAACTATACAAGATAGGCCCTAACTATCAATTCTAAACCATGAACAAACTATAAGATAAGGCACATAGACAGAAATACACAAACATATTTGTCCATTTCATTTTGGTCCTAAGCGTCTAGACTTCGACCCTCATCTCCATCACATGCATCTGAAACTTTTATTGATCTTGAACCCTCAGAACTTCTATCACAATAAATTTCTTTTCAACCTTCGTCATTGCCCCTAATTCTTCATTTCTATTCAGATTAGTTTTCACCCTCCATCGAGGGTTAAGTATTCACATTTTTATCCTAATATGATAAGAAAAAAATACGAAGAAAAAAACTCACAAAATTAATGATAAATCAATGCATATTAAGGTTAAATCAAGGCACAAACATAACACTAAATCATGCTACAAATACGAACTAACCAGTGAATGTGTCCAGTTGAACCTTCTCTTAGGAATATCGAAGCTCCAATAAATTCTTTCTTTGTTTGTATGGAACCTAAAGCAAAAGGGGATACCTACCGATGAGGTGTTACAAATGGGAAGTAGATTGTTGGTCGTCGAGTTTTGTGACGACAACATTTTCCGTTGTGGTTTAAATTTGGGTTCTTTAAATTCACAAGCGACTTTAAGGGGAACGAATATAACAAAGTGATTTTCTCAAGGGTTTAGTTGTAGGGTGTGGAGAGGTGAGCCACTTCGGTGAAGGTAAGGTGTTTGTGGTGGCATGTGGTAAACACCCCCAAAGCTCCACCACACTGCTTTGCCTTTTGCGGTAGAAAAATGCGGCAACCCTCCCCCACTTTTCAATATTCCAACTGTTATATATATATATATATATATATATATACACACACACACACGTTAGGATTTTAAGCATACTTCTATCTTCATTTCTCAATTGCGAATGAAATGCCATCATTATCTTCATAGTTGTTGGATAATTGGGCGATGAAGGAATCGTTGTTTGTTGCAAGAATGATGAATACACAATTGAAATTCTAAGAAATGTTGAAGTCGAAAGTTTAAGTTCGAGAGAGAATGATGAAACAAACAACCAAAAGTTGCTTTACACATGATCATCTCGTACATGACTACTTTGTCAAGTATGTTATTCATGAAGCTTACCGGTTTCGAAGATGGTTCTGAATATACAAACATTTATTCCTAAATATAGTTGATGATTTGGAGAGGAAGTATCAAGTTTTCCAATTAAAATTTGATGGAGGTAAAAAGGTTTCACTCCATTAAAAAATACACAACCACGCTCGTCTATTAACATACAATACTGCGTCTGATTCATGGAATGCGTTTTTGAAGATGTATGTGCGAACCACACAAGAAATTGTCTATATGTTTTTTAAATGTGTCATTAGGATTTTCAATGCACGATATTTTGCATAAGCTTACATTCAATGACATTCAAAAATTGTATGTGGCTCATGTAAATGTAAACATACATGACTTTCCTAGAATACTTGGAAGCATTGATTCTCTCAATTGGTCATATGTGCTAATTGCCTAAATACATGTCACGGCCAATATATGTGAAGTGATCATGGACACCTAAAATTAATTTTAGAAGCAGTGTTTTCACAAGATATATGGATTTGGCATGCATTCTTTGTTGATGCTAGTTCCGACAATGATATTAATGTTATTGATAGTCGTCCATATTCAACATGTATATTGGAACTACACATGTCTATGCATTTGAAGTGAACGGAGCATCATACAAGTACGAGTATGTTCTTGTCATTAGGATATATCCTGGATATTTTATATTTTTCAAATCATGGACAAGTCCAAATGATAAAAAAAACGAATAAGGTTTAAGGCAACTCAAAGAGTTAGGAAGGATGTTGAATGAGCATTTGATGTACTTAAGAAACGTTGGCACATAATCAATAACCTAAGACATTTATGGGAGCTGTGAAGAATGAAAGATGTAATGTATGCATACATCATATTACATAATATGATTTTAGAAGACGAAAAAAATATGATATGTCTGTATGACGAAAAAGATATTAGACTACTCCACAATACATGGCAAATAGAATAGAAATACATAACGAATATACATATCCCAATCTTCGTAGAATATAATTACATAACTCAACTACCGTATGTAGATGAGGAATAGGCCTGACAATCGTGTCGTGTTCGGGTTGGTGTGTCATGGGTTGGCGGGTTGGCGGGTCAAAATATGCCAACCCAAACACGACCCATTTAAATATACAGGTCACGGGTTTGCGGGTTTGGAACATAAACCCATATATGACCCGCCAACCCATTTATTTATACGGGTTCATAGGTTGGCGGGTTCGTGGGTCAGATTTGGGTTCGTGGAACATAAACTTTGAGATTATTATTTAGGACAAATGGGCAAAATGGTTACAGACTTAGCCTTACAGGTTATGACTTACGACCTTAGGCCATCCACCACGAGTCAAAATGTCAAAACAGTCAAATGGTCTATAAATCAATGATATATATTATATAATACTTATTAAATATTAAGATTTGATACATAAATACATTTAAAAATAAAATATTTTTTTTTATTAAAAATATAAACGGGTTGGCGGGTCAACCTGTTTATTTTTTGAGAAACCCATATATGACCTGTTTATTTTTTGAGAAACCCATATATGACCTGTTTAATAAACGGGTTGGCGGGTTAGCGGGTTGAAAAACTCAACCCAAACCCATTTATTTCGTGTCGTGTCGTGGGTCGTGTCGCGGGTCGTGTCGAGAATTGTCAGCCCTAATGAGGAATAGAGAGAGGGAGAATGATTTTTAGCATAATTTTTTTTATTGTTATGTGATTTTGAAATTATAAGTTTTAAAATAGTGCAATGTTTTATTATTTTTTTTTATTAATGTTGATTTTGTTTTTATCTAGTATAATCTTTCATTTATTTTTAATTAATAAATAATATTGTATTTGTTTTTTTTTTTTTTAAAAGGACATAGACAAAGAGAGCAAGACAATTTCCTAGATGAAAGGTTAAAAAATTGACATTGAAGTGACAAATAAAAAAAAATTAAAGTTGTGGTATGTTACCACACCCATAGCCTTAGAGTAAAACCATGTGGAAATGAAGTCGCCACATCATCATATCCCCATTTGCTTTTAACCGGTCAAACCTAAGAGTGAACATATGTCGATTTGGGGCAAAACTGAACTCAACCCATTAATTTTGGTTTTCAGTTTTTAGAATCCATTTGATTCGGCTTCTTAATTGATTCAGTTACTGTTTTATCTAGTTGAGCCCATAGGTTTACACGTTTTAGGTCTGTGGGTTTTAGTTTTAAACCTATTTTCCGGCAAATATAAACAAAATAACTCACTCAGATTCTCTTCCATTGTTCTTGCCAATTAAAACAATCAAAAACACCAAAATCAACTAAATAGTCAAGGAAATATTAAACCGCCAAATTTAGAAGTTTACAACCAAAAAATAAAAACACCATCAAAGTAAAACACAAACAATCAATTACAACCAACACATGAAAACACCAATCCTCAATTACCGGGTTAGGTTCCATATTTTAGCTTTTTATTTTTTAAAGTATGTATTAAATATTAAATAATAAGAAATATATGTTATGGGTCGGTTTATGGCTTTGGGTTGATTCGGTTTTAGTGGGTCAGTTTTTGAACTCAAAACCCAAACCGATTTTTTTGGCTTTTGAAATCTGCACCTAATACCAATGGTTTTGATTTGGTTTCATCGGTTTTTCTCACTCCCGGACCGAAACCAATAGGATATAAAAGTACAAGCCAAATAAAATGTTATTTACTTCACCGAAAAAGAGCTTAATTACCAAATAAGATCAAACCTTATAGTTTATTGGTCAATGATAAAATGTCTCTCCTACTGTACCTTAATCAACGAATGAGGACATTCCATCATACAACTTCATTCCATCCCAATGGTCAATGGAATGAACCATTCCATTCCTTATCCGATTCCGTCATACAAAACACAAGTATAACGATATACATGTTAAGAAGAACAACATCACAACACAACTCGAGAGCTATGCATATCATAATTCAAAACAAGCCAATCATCATTCAAAACTTTGCAACTTTCAAGAAACTAGTATATGGAGTTAGTTAAGCATTCATTAACATTAAGCAGGTTAAGTTAAATTCAAGCAAATGCAGCTAGCCACATGTTACAAAAAATGTAAAAAGAAGCCAACAACATGCTTACAAAAATCATCATCTCTAATTAGTAATTATTATTAATAACAACTCACCTTGAACCGAGTTCCATCACCACTCAAGCAGGTTTCCAACAAGAAATAGCATAAACAATTCTTCCTTTCCACCCCTGCAAAAGCCAATTGTTGTCTTCATCAATCAAGAAATCTTTATGATATAAACTGACTTTCTCCCTCCCCCGGTTTATAATAAACCGGGAAAAAGGAACCGGAATTAAACCGACCCTCAAATTACGAACATGCCACTGCTTATAAGTCTCAGGTCTCTCACTCCTATCCCATCCTTCACATGCAATCACATTCAAAGCTTCTCTCCCAAAAATCTCTCTTTCAAGCAACGCCCTTTCAGGGTTCTCACGTGGCACATTCGTCTCAAGCATATCAAATAAAGCTGAAAAATGAAAAAGAGCTTCACGAAAACGGGTCAAGAAAAACGGGGCGTTGTAGGACCCGTTTAGGATTCCATGGATGAAAATATCCGGGTTTATCTTCTTTATCAGATTCAAAACAACATTTCTTGCACTATCCACAACCACTGTTTCATCAAGCAAGTTTTTAGCTCGATACATACAGTTCACTACCAAAAACTCACCTTCATCAAGCATCAAATCTTCAACTGTAACATTTTCCCATCTCTTAGCAATGGGAAAATACTCAAATTCCACATTGAATGACTTGGCATACGCTTTCAACCGCTGACCTGTCTCTTCGATTCGCTGAGCTGGACGAAACCCAGGTTGTGGAAACTCGATACCAGTTATCTTAACCCTAGGTGGCCCACCTTCTCTTTCTGAAATCCGTTGAATAAAAGTAGGCCATTGAAACCCATAAAGAATACCAAAATCAATGATGTGTACTCTTGATGCATTCGCTGATTTATCCATGATTGTTCTATTGGAAGCAAAATTTGAAATCTTTCTGAAAGGGGAAGATGCCATGTACAAATGGTAAGCTTTTATATAATCAGCAGCACATGTTTTCTTGCTGACTAATGCTTTATGGATTTGACTACCATTTCCAGCCAAACGTGCTTCAAGACCATCTGCAAAACAGTGAGCTAACCTTTGAGTTCCATCACCAAAAGGAGAAGCGTGTTGTCTGATTTGTTTCAGAAGATCATTTGCTTTTCTTCTGTCATCAGATGCAACAGCTTGTGCACAAGTAATCAAAAGGGTTCTCAAATCTATCACTTCTTTTTTCATGTTTTGTTTCCTCCGACGACTTTTGCTTTTGCCTTTTTTCCCTTTCCCTTGATTTAAACTTGTATCTTCACAATCTTGTAATGTGTCTTTACATTTTTCTACACGTAAAGTGTCACGAAATGAATCTAAAGCAACCTTACCTTCTCCCATACTTGACAGAAAAATCAAGTCAAGCTCTTTGGATCTTAAAGTGGAATCAGGAAAAATGGCTGCCTGCTTGATAGTCCTTTCTTGTTGTTCTAAATCTGTTGCATCTTCCCCAAAAGGATTCTTTCTTACCCTGGACACTGTTGATGACAGTGACACGTCTCCATTAGAAGAAACAATCAATTTGTTGCTAAAAGGAAGGAACTTGTTTGCTTCTTCAACGCCCTTTTTAAACTGCCATGCCATCTGATTCTCATGACAATGATCAGAAGTGCTTGCAGGAGAATCCAAATCCAAACCCCTGTCAACGTTATAATTTACACTGCTTGATGATCCAAACGATGTTGTGTATGATACATTTTGAGGTCCAAGATTGTGTAGATTTGTAGCATCATGTAAGTAACCACTGTAAGTGTTTTGAGTTGAGAAGGGGAAATCATCTAGGCTTTCTCTATGGGGGTCAACAGAAGTCAAACCACCTTCAGAGGAGGATGAAGTCCATGGGGGTGGTGATGGAGGGTACTTCTTGCCGAGAACTTCATAGAAAGGTTTCTCTGCAGCTTGAAGATCTAAAGACTCTTGAAGCATGCAAGACCTATCTTCCATGTCTTCTTCCATGAGTACCTGACTAATGTATCCCAAAATTGCATCTGATAAATCGCAATCTTCATGAAGCTCATCTTCAGGACTTGGAGTCATACTAGGCACAGGAAGATTGTTTAAAGGGGGAACATGCAATCCTCTGAAGTTTTGACTGTAAATGGAATCTCGATACCTACTACCTTCATTGACTGGAACATAACTTGAGAAGCTATTCTCAAACATAGGACCATTATTTAAATTCTTATTGCCCGGAAAAACAGGTATACTTCTTCCATTTCCATTCCCGTTTTCATCTGAGGAAGTATAAATTCTACCAAATCTCGGATCCATCTATGTCAACTTGATGAAAACCTTTAATTGGGTTCAACTTGGATTTTCGACAATACATTCAAGTTGCTAATCTTATTTCAAAGCCCTAAGTAGACACCGTTAACACAGACACACGAAGTTTCGCAATCTCCTATAGAACAAGATACTCGAAAAAACACAATAAATACACAAGGGTTTTAACACATAAGCTTAGAAATCAAACTCAAAGAGTAACAACAAAACCAATCGGGAATCCGATGTACCTTTGTACACAGCATACTGATCTTGGCCACTACCCCTATACTAGAAAAAACATGAAGCTTTTGAAATGAAAGATCGCTGGATATGACAGAGACTATAGTGCGGAAAGTAAATGGGAAAACTCGGTAGAATAATCCGAAAATGGCGCACTTATTATAACCTCCGATAAACGAAGGTTGTTGAAGCATCAATGACGTTCTTTTGACGAAAATAAATGGAGCATCAAAGAAGACTGACGTGGGGACACATAAATTCAGGGGAAACAGGAAGCTGCCCCATTATTTCCTAGGAAGATATGATAATTATTATCTTTTTAGTCCCCAAGTCCAAATGTTTTTACCTTCAATCACTTGCAAAATAAATAAATTAATAAATAAAAAAAATCAATATTATTTCCATTTTTTTCATTTTCCAGCAATTATAGAGAATGGAGAGAAAAAATCAAAAATTGATTGACACCAGAATTAAAAAGACGGAAACTAGGAAAGTTGTTGTATAGATTAGATTAGGGTGTTTAAAATCGGATATCCAAAAATATGGATAGTAGATTTATGATATCTCTGAATTTTCGAATACAAATTTAAAATATCAAATTTGGTTATTTGAAAATTCTCATTTTAAAAACAATTAAAAAGAATTGGAAAACCAGGTAAGTAATCTATAAGAAAATTAGAATTCACATTAAGAAACAACAATAATTTACAATTAAGCACATTCCCCATTTTTTTACTAACTTCGTCAACTTTTTTACAAAATTCTTTGTCTTTTTTTCGTTTCTTCTTGAATGTACTAGACTTCATGTTCATAGAAAATAAAATACGGCCACACTAAAACCATATTATAAAACTTAGTGTAAATTATAGTTTTGGTCATGTGGTTTAGGTAGATTCATACTTTTGGTCCAACCTTTGGAAAATGGACAAGATGCATACCTGTGGTTTCCCAATCTTGCAGTTTTGGTTCTTGGTCTATATAAATAAACTATATTGCCCTTTCTAATTTTTTTTTCTATTTTCTTTTACTCTTTTTAAAAATATAAAATATATTTTGGGCCCACCACCCCTAACCCTCCACCCTAACCTCACTGTCTCTCTCCCATTCTTCTTCCTTTTTCGGTCTTCTTTCACCATGTTCAAGAGTGCCACTCTACCCTATATTTTTTCTTCCCAGTTCTTTTTCCTTCTTCTTCCTAATCCATATAGAATCATAGTAGTGGTAGATATTTGAGATTGGCGTTGGTGGAGCAGATGAGGGGTTCGCTACTGTAGGAAGCAACGGAGTCACCGGGATGGGGGAAACAACGATGAAGAATAGGATGGTGACGATGGAGAAGATGGTTGATACAATGTCGAGGATATGATAGTTTTAGATTTTACACAATGTAATTTTGAATCGATGAGCCATTTGTCATAATTGGTATGTTACTAGGTTTAGAAATATAAATGGCGATAGAGATGAGATATACACATGTCTCTGAAGGGACAGAGGTTGAGACACTAAAGGGGGAGACGGAGGATCTATGAGATCTGAAGGTGATGAATCAAACGGAACAGGAGGATAGGTGAGATCTGTAGGTGACGAATCAAAGGCAAAGGGATGATAATGGGTGGTTTCAAAAGGAGATATGGAAAGGAGTTGATGGGAATTGTCATCTTGTGTTCTTGGAGAAAATCACCATTATTGAATCTCCTTGTGCCCAGATGGAGGAGATGAACTGAAATAGATGTGTTCTGATTTTCTTATGGTAATGTTGATTGATGATGATGGGAGATGAAGTAGCAGTGACGACTAAAGCTCTGGGGATGTTTATGGCAGTGAATGAGAGAGATGAACATGACAGGTTGTGGTGGGGTGGGGGTAGGGGCGGGTGGTATGGTATGATGGACATTTTTTATTTTTTACATTATCAAAATTTATAAGTGAGTAAAAGAAAATAGAAAAAGAAAGTAAAAAATGCAATATAGTCTACTTATATGGATCAATGACCAACACTGTAAGATTGGGAAACCACGGGGATGTGTCTTGTCCATTTTCCAAAAGTTGGACCACAAATGCGAATCTACCTAAACCACAGGGGCCAAAATTGTAATTTACTCTAAAATTGATATCGAGCGGGGCTTTAATTCTTTTACACCTTAGAAACATTAATTTTTTTTGGTGAAAACTCAAAGACATGAAAGACTTTTAAGTTTTAACTATTATATATTAGGCCGGAGGAAGTGGTGTTACTCTATTCAAATTTTTTTCACTGTCACGTAAGCGATACGTTAGTTTTTACCACAAAAGTGTGGTTCCTTGCCACACACAATGAGTGGTGCCATATTTTTTTTAACAATTTAATTTAAATAAAAACATTATTTTTAATAAGAAAAACATTACATTGTCTTACTTAAAAAAACCATAACATAACATTAAAAAAAATCCTAAACACTTGGAAAAAAAACTAGAAATCTTAAACTGAAATTCTTCAAAAGACGAAGATAACGACATTTTCTAATGATTTTTGGATAAATAGATATAGAAAGATATAAGAATTGGATTTATGTTTAAATAAACTAGTCGTTTACTCGCGCAAGACGGCGACGGCGAATAGTTTATGAACGTTCTATTTTGAGGGTCGCATATAGTTTGGTTTTGTGAATTGTTTCCCTTTTGGTGAACGGGGAATAGTTTCGGAGCTATAGGCGCAAGTGGTTGGTTTGTTTCATCTCAACGATGTATTTGATTAAAAACAAAAACGCATTGTTGTTTTAGGTTAATGCAATTTGGTTTCAAAATATACGCATGTTGATGTATTTGATTAAAATGAAAGTAAATTATTGTTTTTAGTTTAAAAATACAAGTGTGTCGTTGTTTTATGCAAAGCAGCCACAACGAGTAGTTTTTTAGACAATTAGGGGCTCTCATCTCTTATTAATTTTCCAAAAAGTACATTTGTAATCCTCTTTTATATTTTTTTTTATTCTGGTTATTAATTTTATCATATTTCTAATATAAAATAAAAAATATTAGAATTCTTGTATAGATCAAAAGGAGGTTAAATTCACATGTCATACATTTTTAGTAATTGTATAAGCAAATAGTAAATTATTGTTTTGATGATCATAATTTCATTACAAATCAATGCGTTATTTACAATAATGAAATTAGAAAAGGGAAAAATAATTACATGAAATACAATACACAAACTTTTACACATCACGATTGTTATATATGTCGTATGCTAACCACCTCTTTCCTATAAAAGACAAAAGTTCGTATAATTTATGGTTAGAGAAGAACTTAGCAAACACCAAAAGTTTATAACCTAGGTATGAGAGCATACTAATGATTATGCAGCTACATTTTGCCTGAAAAATGAATAACTGTAAGACCTTCCAGTATGCCTAGCACGAGCATGCTTGTGGTCTAGCTGGCCACGAACAACAGTCGTGCACACCAACCCGCATGTTCGTGGTTAGCCGTTTTCGTTTTGGTTCGTGGTGGGGAGAAAGATGGTGCATGCCCAATAAAACCGTTTCTTTGTTTGACCGAATATTATAGTCGTTGAACGACTAACTTTTCCATAATAATAATAATAATAATAATAAAAATATTAAATAAAAATAAACATAAATTTTAACAACTTTTACCTATAAAAACCACACTATACACACATATTTCTTACACCATTCTTTTTTTTCTCTATACACAAAAACACACAACATTTCACAACCAAAAAACCATGCATCCCAACCAAAATACCCCCTAAACTTTAGAAATCGCAAACCCGATAACACTTTTGCGTTAGATACCACCCCTCTATGATGCTCAAGATCGTTCAATGATGCTCAGAAGTTGGTATTTCTCAAGGATTACACCATATTGTGCCACCATGATGAATGTTGGGCCATTAGCGTTCATGATGCACCACTTGTGCATCATGATGCTCCACTATGGTCAAGGTGGTCAATCATGTGTGTTGTTGATGCTCATGGGTTGTATGACATTGATGAATGTTCCAGATGATGATGTATGGCGGGATATGATTGGTTGTCACCATTCATGGGCCTATGGGCCAATGGACTTGGCCCATTAGGGTTTTAGGTATGATCGCTCAAGTATAAATAGACTCATATCTTCATCATTATGAATGCGCATAAATTTCAAGAAAGTAATCATTGTGAGGTTGAGAGCACTCCTTTAGAGCAGTTAGTAAGCAAGAGAGATTCTTTTATTTTGAGAGCTCAAGCGAGGTGACCTTTGTGTGTGATTGAACTTGTTCTTGGAATTTAATAAAATCCCCTCTCTCTCTCTCTCTATCGTTCTCCCGTGGATGTAGGTCACCTTGACCGAACCACGTTAAATATTATGTTCACTTGATTTACATTTTTAGAAGTTTTATTTCCGCAAGTTCACCAAAGTTTGTTTTGATATTTGTCTAAAGTTCTTAACTTGTTTTGTTGTCATCCCAGCAAACTGGTATCAGAGCTATGGCTCAAGACGTGAGAGTTAAGATCGACAGGTTCAATGGAAAAGATTTCGGTTTCTGGTAGATGCAAATCGAAGACTACCTCTACCAGAAAATTTTACATGGACCATTGTCCAAAAGTAAACCTGAAGGAATGAAGCAGGAGGATTGGGATTGTTAGATCGGAAGCCACTTGGTGTGGTGAGATTATCATTGGCAAAGAATGTAGCATACAACATTGTCAATGCAAAGACTACTCATGAGTTGATCAATGCACTATCTAACATGTATGAAAAACCTTCAGCAACGAACAAGGTTCACTTGATTAGATAATTGGTAAATCTAAAGATGAAGGAGGGTGGCTCGGTAACTGATCATGTTAATGAATTTAATTCAATCCTATCGAGGTTGATGTCGGTTGATATTAAATTTGAAGATGAAGTTATTATCATCTTTGCCTGATAGTTGGTCCGGTACAGTGACAACAATTAGCAGCACAACTGGGGGCGCTAAGCTGACATTCGAAGGAATTCGCGATTTAATCCTTGGTGAGGATGTATGCAGACGGAGTGCTAGAGAAGCTTCCAATAGTCTTCTGAGTACTGAAGATAGAGGAAGGAGGTCAAACAGAGGATGTGGGGTTAGTGGAAGATCGAAGTTGAGAATGAGAGGTGGACAGAACAACAGAAGGGACGTGACCTATTGGAACTGCAAAGAGAGTGGTCATGTAAAAATTCGTTGCCCAATGCTCATGGCAGATAAAGGCCAAAATGGGATGAATATGGCAGAAGATTTTGAAGGTGATGCACTCATTTGTTTAGTTGAAAACTCAATAGAATCCTGGGTGCTGGATTCTGGTGCGTCATTTCACGCTAGTCATTCCAAACATGTGATGCAGAACTTCATGAATTACCAAGGGAAGGTCAGAAAGTCAGATAACAAGTTTCTGGATATCATGGGTGTTGGAGATGTGGTTCTCAAGACGACTCTAGGTACGAATTGGACTTTGAAGAATGTCAAGTTCATTCCAGATCTAAAGAGGATGTTGATATCAGTTGGACAACTTGAAAATGAAATTCATCATGTTACATTTGGTGATCACAAGTGGAAAGTGAAGAAGGGAAAATTGATCATTGCTAAAGGTCAGAAACATGGTACACTATATATGGTGTAGGTTTCTGAAGAGGAAGCAAGCATTGTTGAAGGAGTTGGAACATCCACTCTATGCCACAAAAGATTTGGTCATATGAGTGATGAGGGAATAAGGAAGTCTGGATCTAGTGGGAGGATGCCAGATTTGAAGAATATGACAGATGCTTCTAAGCCATGTTCTATTGGTAGACAAAAGAAAGTCGGTTTTGTGAAGATATGGAATCCACCTAAGTTTGGGAATTCGGGTTCAACTCATTTTGATGTATACAGTCCAACTTCAGATTCTTCAGTGGTAGGATCCAAGAATCATGCAATACCTATCTCTGGCCAAAGGATAGGCATATGTACAAGAAGCAGTGGGATCTCTAATAAACCTGTAAATAGTGGGAGCTTTGGGGATAATGGTTATAAGGGTGGAGTTGTAGGTGTTTCAAAGATCAAACCACATATTATCCAGAGGACCACGGAGCAAAGTACTCCAGTGATGTATTCTTCATCAATCAATGACACGTTGATGTGTGAGAATGGGTCAAAACCAGAGACCTTGAGGATGAACTCCATAAAGTGGGAAAAGGCTATGGATGACAAGTTGAGCAGACTGCAGATCTGTAAGATGTTTCAATTTAAGGATGAGATAGATGGCGGTAAAACTTACAAGGGAAGATTGACGGTCAAGGGAATACAACAGAAGGGAGAAGACGATTCTCCAGTTGCGAAGATGACTATAATTACTTCTATGTTGAATGCAGTGGCCTCTGAAAATCTCTATCTAGAGCACTTAGATGTGAATACAACTGATCTCCTTTATGATAACTTGGAAGGAGACATCTTGAAGGCACAACCAAAAAGTGCTCTTACAGCTGGTAAGAAAAAGCCGGTGTTTAAGAAGAAAGAAAACTTATATGGTATGAAGCAAACTTCTAAGTATTGGTACTTAAATTTTGATAACTTCATGAAGAGGAGTGGGTTTAGAAGACGTGAGGTAGATCACAATTGTTAATTGAAAAAGTTAAGCTGTAACGCCCGTGTTTCTAGGCTAGGCATTAATATTGACGTAATAGTCTAGGTTAACCTTTGTAACTCATTTTGAAGAAATGAAAAGGAATTATGTGAATTATGTGTTTATTGCTTAATTACTAGAATTTAATTAATTAAGAATAAAAATGAGCGTCGAAAATAAATATTAGATAAAGCTGATATCTATTAAGAAAGTTGTAGTGGTCGTGACAAGGATTACAGATATATAAAGAATACCGAAATCCGAGTTATAACGAAGAAGTTATGACCTGTCGAAGTTTCGCGACAAAACCGGCACGGTGCCGAATGACGTAAAAAGTGAGTTTTTGATAAACTACTTTTTAGCCTTAGTAATCTAAACGAAATTCGTAGTGTTCGTTAAACCGAGAGTATGCATAAAAAGAACGCTCAAATCTGACTTCGTATGAGGAAGTTATGATTTTTCTAAGTTTCAGCTTAGCAGTAGACAGCTAAAAACTCGAATTTTAGATCGAGTGATTTTTAGCCGACACGACCTAAACGAGAATCGAAGGTCTTGTCAATAGTAGTACAACGGTAAAAAGACAGACGAAAACGGACGTCGGATGAAGAAGTTATGAATTTTTAATGGATTTCCTGTCCCGGTCTGTTAAAAATAATAATATTAAAATTAAAGTCAAAATTAGCCGACGAAGTCTAAACAAAAGTTGTAGAGCGTAATTTTACCTACGTGTGCATATAAAGAACGTCAAAAACGGAGTCCGTATGCGAAAGTTATGGATTTTAGAAGTTTTTGCACAAAAATAGAGACAAAATGCTAAAACCGAGAAATTTCGCATAGTCATGCTTCGGCCACGTCACCTTCGCTCTATGCGCGCCACGTGTTCGAATTGCTGAGTCACCCGAGGCCAGATGGCGAGGCGTGTCGCACCCTCCTCGCACCGAAGGCTCGACCAATCAGGAGCTGCCCTATGCCATCTCCGTGTCCGATCTCGGTGAGTCATCCGAAGCAGGTGAGTCATCCGAAGCAGGTGAGTCATCCGAAGCTGGACCAATCCGAAGACCACACGTGTCCGAGCCTCGCACCGCCATCAGCCTTTCCTCGCCTCCGAACCTCGTAGCTGCGACGCGTGTCTTCTTCTCGTTGCTTCGGGTCCGAACCTCGGCCCTATAAAAGGGAGGCTGCTAGACCTCCTGGGTAACTTTGGAAATTTGCCATCTTTCACCCTTAATTTCATATTTTAGCTATTTTCACTTCCCCCAAAGCCCTGATATCATACCAAACACCAGAAACACGTCCCGAAGTGCCCGAGAAGCCCGAGAAATTTATCTTTTCGGTTTTGAAGCCCGACCCTTGCAGAGCCCGGTTTCTCAATAAAACTCTCGGTTTTATTAGAAACGGTCGTTTTAGGAAACGAAGTGCTGCCCGATTATCATTAAATCATGTGAGTGTGTAGTCACTTTCATCTTACACCTAGATATGAAGTATTTTCTATAAAATACGTGCTATGTGTAATTATATTAATTGTTTAATTGAGGTGACTATTGAATAGATGTTGTATACAAGTTTTAAACTGTATATGTATTTTATCTACAAATATGTTGGGTAAAACATGGGTAGACGAAATAGTCGATGTGTCTTAAAATGGTGAGAGGCCTCGATGTTGTTGTTGTTGTTGTTGTTGTTGTAGTCGTCTAGCGGAGTATAGATGACGATCACGGACCTTTCTAGACAGTTCAGTGGAACACTAGCAGGTTCGTAACTTGTAGGTGTTGGTGAACTATATGTTCATTGGCGTACTCCATCCCCCTCATGGTTGCCTTTAAGAAATGTATGGCTGAGGAGTCCTCTTAGCAGTAGTGTCCATCCCGATGATATTCCTTAGGCTAGGTCCCTTGTGATAGGTGTTTAGGGACGTAAAGTGAGGATAACGGGAATGGGTAATCAGGGTTATTGTTGATTGATGAACTTAATAAGTTTATTATTATTGTGGGTTGAAAACCCTATATGCTCACCAGGCTCCCAAGCCTGACCCACTCAGCTTTTTATATTACAGGGAGTGGACCCCGAGCATAGTCGGATGATGATGAGAGATTTTTGGATTATAGGCCAGTAGTTGTAAATAACTGTTGAAAGGCTTATAATGTCTTGTTTATGCCTTTGATCTGTATCAGAACATGACATCCCGAGGTTTTGATATGAAATGAAAATATATATTTCTTTAAAGAAGGTTTTGATAAACTTTTATCATGTTTCGTTTTGGGACCAATTCCGCAACATCTTTTAAAAGGATTTCTCTGACTTTATTTTAAAAGCATAAATTAAATCGGTCTTTTCTGGCCGAGAAATTAGGGGATGTCACATAAGCTCCTCATACATCATCCTCGTATTTAATGTTGGTGTCGTGTTGATTGATGGTTCCAACACGCAGAAGATCAATGAGCTTAATATGCGGCTGACCAAAGAGTTCAAGAAAATGAACCAATGGAGTAGATAAATATACTAAGGTGTTTACCATTGAAAAGTTGAAATCAGGCATGGCTTCAGTTGTCCTTCCAAGATTTTGAGGACGGGGGTTGGTGTAGAGAGGGAGAGAGATTGAGAGAATGATGAAGACTTTGAATGGCAGATGAAGTTGTTCAAGCCTTCAAGTGGGAGATTGTTGATGTATGAAGTCTTGTCCAACATGGAGCACTTAGAATTCAATAGAGCACTTGAGGTTCATGGAGCATGTGACAAAGGAATGGATCATTTGATAAGGGAATGGATCGTCTGCCAAAGGAACGGATCATATAAAGGGGGTTTGGAGCACCTGTTAGAGTTTTGGAGCACTTGGGAGTGATATGGAGCAACAAGGGAACTTTATTGCGCCATATGTTGAAGGGTTGGGCCAAGAAGGATGTTGTTGCGCCAAGGGCACTCCTTCTTGTGCCAAACTACTCCCTCTCGCACCATGGGGTACCTCTCTTGCGCCATGAGGTACTCCTGTTGCGCCATGGAGTATGTTTTTGCACCAAGCATGGCCCTGTTGCGCCATGCATGTTGTTTTTGTGCCAAGATGGTGATGTTTCTCCAACCTAGAAGATCTTGCACCATACTTGATGCATGTTGCGCCATCCTTATACATAATGCACCATCATGGTGCAAGATGGGCCATTTTGGTTCCTTGATGAGCCATGGTATCCGTGATGAGCCAAGTATGTTATGAAGTCCTCTATGATGCTCAAGATCGTTCAAGGTTGCTCATAAGTTGGTATTGCTCAAGGATTACACCATGTTGTGCCACCATGATGGATGTTGGGCCATTAGTGTTCATGATGCGCCACCTGTGCATCATGATGCTCCACTATGGTCAAGGTGGTCCATCATGTGTGTTGCTGATGCTCATGGGATGTATGACATGGATGAATGTTCCAGAAGATGTTGCATGGCGAGATATGATTGGTTGTCACCATTCATGGGCCTATGGGCCAATGGACTTTGCCCAGGGTTTTATGTATGATCCCTCAAGTATAAATAGACTCATATCTCCATCATTATGAATGCGTAGAAATTTCAAGAGAGTAATCATTTTGAGGTTGAGAGCACTCCTTTGGAGCAGTTAGTAAGCAAGAGAGATTCTTTTGTTTTGAGAGCTCAAGTGAGGTGTAACCTTTGTGTGTGATTGTACTTGTTCTTGGAAGTTAATAAAATCCTCTCTCTCGCTCGTTCACCCGTGGATGTAGGTCACCTTGACCGAACCACGTTAAATATTGTCTTCACTTGATTTACATTTTCAGAAGTTTTATTCTGCAATTTCACCGAAGTTTGTTTTGATATTTGTATGAAGTGCTTAACTTGTTTTGTTGTCATCCCAACAGTATATCATGGTAACAGAGCTGATAATATTGAGGTTGATTTAGAACCTGAATCTTATGATGAAGCCCTACAATTGGATGAGATAATGAAGAAATATGTTGCAAAGATTTTATTTGGTTTTATTCTGTGAAAATCTATCTTTTTGACAACTGTGACAACCCGAAACTTTTTCCGTTTCCATTATGCAATTTCCGTTAATAAAATTTGAATTTTATTAATCTTCCGTCGAACCTTTGATTTAGAAAATCATATGGTATTATATAATTAAACTTATATATGCAAGTCGGAACCAAAAACCGAGCGAAACTCGAAATATCCTCGAAAATCATCATGTTCACGGCCTGACTGGAGTTCACGGCCGTAAACCTGTTTACGGCCGTAAACTCGTTTGCGGCCAGCGTCGGGTGGACCCCACCCACCGACCACAAAATCCCCTATAAATATGAGACCCCCAGCCTCATTTGAACATTTCTGACCGGAAACTCTCTCATTCTCTCTCTAGAACCTTTGGGCTTAAACTCCGTAACACCCTCTTTTCTCTCTAAAAATCATCAGAAAACACTCCTAGAGGTTTTTTAAGAGCATATAAAACGTGTTTTCATCGAAAACAACATCACTGTTCTTGAGTTTACAGTCAATCTTCATAGACCGTAAACCCATTTTCGACCGTAAACTCACCAGATCTTCGAAGGCCGTAAACTCAGTTTACGACCGTAAACCCTGTTCACGACCGTAAACTGCATGTCGACCGTAAACACCTTTTAAGTGGTGCAGTTGTCCGAAAACTCACTTTCCCCGATTCGATCAAGTCCCGGTAACATTCCTTAACCGAAATTAAGTGTTTTCTAACACTTTATATAGCGAAATCGCTAATTTAGATACATATGTGTATTTATTTGATATTAGGATTCCGTTAAGTGCCAAGTACAACCACTCGAGGATCTTCGTTTCCAGTCGACGTTTTCACGCATCAACTGTGAGTTCATACCCCTACATTTTCCGTGTTTTTAATGTTTTCAGGGGGGGGGGGGTATACAAGCCAAACTCAAAGTATTTTATTAAGTTTTAAACTTATTAATACAACTCAACGATTTCCATGTTTAATAACTTACTCATATATTTTATCCCTTTTGTAATATGTTGAGCATAAGGGGAAATTGTTATTTTTGGAAATCTCACCTCATAGCTTTCAGAAAGGTTTTACAAAACATTTTCCATAACAACACTAGTAAACTATAATGGGTATAGTTTGGGATAACCCTCTAGGCAGTTTCTACAAAATTAGGATGAATATATATAAACTATGGCCGATTTAGTTTATGTTATATGTTTTCTCGGAAGTATAAAGTACATTTATTCAAGAATAACTACTGTTTTATACTGTTTCTCACTAGTAAACTAGATTATACAGAATTGTGAGGCTCTACTTCAATACTGTACCCTTTAGTGTACGGAACTAAATCCTATCATAGTATAACCAGAGTCTCCTGGAGGGAGAGCGTGACATTTGTGAATAGATCTATTCGGGACTGACAGTCCCACACCTGAACTGCTAGCTACAGTTAGGCGAGCACGCCTGGGGTGAACAAATGTCATTTAACTTAACGCCTGAAGAACGTTATAAAGGTCTCTAGGTCATATCAAGTATGGTTATACGACTCGCAAATAAGTATAAACTAACTTTGGTTTACGGAATCTACTCTTCATTGTTTTATTTTGAGTAATAAAACTACATTTATACATACTGATAGTAATTAGGGGTTTCTAAACTGACGTCTCTACCTCTAGAACGGATAACTTGTTTTTAGGGAAAATATAGGATTTTCCCAGGATAACACTGACATTTCTAAAACTGATGGGTTACTTTCTACCAACAGATACTCTTTCAAAACTGCTTTTCATAAGAAAATATAGGATTTTCTTGAGGAACACTTTTAAAAAAGGATCAAAGAAACATTTTCCACAAAAACTAAATGCTTATGAACTCACCAGCTTTATGCTGATATTCTTTCAAAACTGCTTGTATTCTCAGGAAATCAGTAGACAGGTACCTGCTGGAAATTTGAGAAGCTGGAGCAATAAGAGTCTTATGTTATTACTTTACATACTTTTGATGTACCTAAAACAAGAATTCAAACTGATGTAAACATTTTACTTATATATGTATCTACTGTATTGGTTGTGTTGCTATGTTTCTTATTATTAATTGGTTGTGATGCTAAACATGACGTCCTCTGCCCCCGAACGTTTCCGCTGTTCCGGTTTAGGGGTGTGACAACAACTTCGGAGTGTTTTGATAATTTGTGAAGTTACAAGCAGAAGATTTACAGTGAAGCGCATTTGAAAAAGTTCAAGTTAGGATTGCAGGAATTGGAGTTTTATAATTGCTGGTCAGGGTGTATTTGAAGACAGGTTGTTTGTTTGGTTGTTGTTAAATAATGGAATATATGTTTGTTCTTGGTTTCTGTTTACATTTTTTTAATGGTTTTCGTGTCAAGTTCTTTAAGAAAACAATGTTAGTCCGATGTGTGTTTTGGTTATGAACATTTTTAATATACATTCTCCGTTTTTAGTATTGCATGGTTCTAGATATTAAATATGGTTTTGGATATTAAATTGTGTTCATAGCTTTTGGATATTCAAATTAAATTATTAATTTCAAACCTCGATTATCGATTTTATGAAAATTGTTCATCATAATCAAAAAGTTTTAGATCAAGTTAAGTTACATATCATCTTATTTGGATCATTATTTTGTGGATCATAATCATAATAAAAATTTATTAAGATTAAATCACTAATACTTATCATGCTAACATTGATTATCTATCTTTTGTAAGTTTTCCATCTTAAATAATCAGAAAATTTTATCATTCATGTCATGTTTTATAATCATAGAATTTTTAGGTCATATTTTTGCATCATAGACTTTTTAAACATAAATATTTGCATCTTAATTAATATAGTAATGATGAAAAGTTTAAGATACATATTTGACAAACCATCTATGATAAATAATAAAAAAATGTATGAATCATATTATTATGGATCACGTTAAGTTATGGATCATAGTCATCATTCAAAAAATTATTTATATTATATTTTCGGGTCATATAATTGTGTCATGTATTTTTTGGATCAAATACCTTTTGAATTAATGTTCTTTATCCATGCATTACAATGGACAAAATCCACATAACATAACATTATACTTCTAGTGTTTTGATGAAAATGTTTAACTATGATCCAAACATGTATAAACTATATATTGTGCTTTTCTCAAGTTATCCATTGTAAAATATATACACATTTTATGCAATATTATTCAACCTTCATATATAATTGTTATGAACCAAAACTTGTTATGATCCAGAAGTTTTTATGATTCAAAACTTGTGATGAACCAAACATATTATGAACTGATACTAATGTGAAAAACTTAACACAAGTTAAATTTTATGATTCAAATTTGATATCATTTTAAATGACATGATTCAAAATAATATGATTCAAAGCATGTAATCATTTGATGTGTATTCAAGTTTATTTCATAACATATTGAAAACACGATACAAACAAAAAATTATATAACATGTGATATAATTCAAAGTATAAAACTATTTGCATCATAACAAATTAATAAGTGACTATCCAAAATCTGTTAGAGAATCAAAAACTATTAATGAACAATAACTTATGTGAAAATTTTAACCTGATTAAAAATGATATCAATTAAAAGATATGATCCAAAATCGGATGATTCAAGATTGATATGACTAAAAATAATAGATATGATTTAAAATTACATGATTAAAAATGTTATGATCCAAAATGATATGATTTTAAGAATATGATTATAGTTATAAAAAATTTTGTTTCCAAAAGTCTGTTATATGATTCAAAATGATATGATCTAAAATGCTATGATACAAAATGATATGATTTGAAATGTATGATTCGAAATGGCATGATTTCAATTATATAATATAAAATGTTAGGATTTAAAATTGTATGATTTCAATTGTATGATTCAAGTTATGAAGAGTTGTTTCCAAAAGTTTGTTATATGATTGAAAAATATTATGATCCAATGTATTATGATACAAAAAAAATATGACACAAAAACTACATGTCAACCCAACTTTGTATGGACAACCGGAACCATCCTTATGTCGATTAATATCACAAATAGATTTTGTCCATAATATTACAACATATAAATAGTTGGAGAAGTACAAATACAAAAAGAAAAGTAAGAAAATAAAAGATAAACATCACAAAACTAGAAAGGTTACATAATATAACTAGTTATATGTGTTAAGATCAACAACAACTTGATCAAGGTGAAGTATAACTAGATCATAACTTAAGAAACGTATGAGAGGACAACTCAACCACTAAGATTAATCATAATTGATACAACATGAAAAAATCGTTTAAAATGAATCGTTTATCAGAAACCACAGTTCATTTATATACTTGTCCTGAATTTTATGTGAAAGAAATCCAAAAGCTACATCAATATACCTTATTAAGAAACAAATTAGGTGTGACGCCCCTTTTTAGGAAAGAAATCCAACAACACCTGTAACATCCCAAAATACGAAGGTAACAATTTCATTTTTAAAACAACCAAAACACCCATTTATCATTTACTCAAACACCTAAAAACAGTTATCAGAGTAATATACCAAAATCACACAGTTGCGGAAAAGCATGGGTGTATGCGCTGTGATCAGGCCGGGCCCTTCCCTTTCGAACCGAAAGTACCTGAAACCATAAACAGCAACTGTAAGCACAAAGCTTAGTGAGTTCCCCGAAATACCACATACCATACATAACATACGAATCATACATATCAAACATGAAACAGGAGATGATATGTGCCAACCATAGTCTTGTCATTATTCCACGATTCGTATCATGGTCTTTCCTTGCCAAGTCGGGGACCAAAACCCTGGGTCTTATAGACAAGTGTCAAGAGCCACCTCCTGGTCTTCCATGAAAGCATCACAAAGACAACTAGAATATGATCTACAAGTACTTATCTCCTTAACTGCCATAGTCCAAACTCTAGTCTTGCATACATATTTTCCAAGAGTCACCTTCTGGTCTTTCATACAAATGCCAAGGGCCAGCCCCTGGTCTTCCTATAAACATAAACTAAATGGACCGGCATCGGTGCCTTCGACCCATAGTACAGTGAGGAGACTCACCTCGACAGCTGAACCCACGAATAAATCTATGACTGTAGATCCACTAAAATCCCCGTGCTATCAAACAAATAACACCCAATTAACAATCGAGTTCCAATCCAAATCCAACAATCCAAATATGGGGTAAAAATACCATTTTACCCCTCACCTAGTTTGGTCCAAGTCTAAGGCCCAACTCCCAATTAAAAAGCCCACAAACCAAATAATCATCCAAAGCCCACTTATGGCCCAATTTTCCAAATTGGGACCAAACCCTTACATGGGCCATACCCTAAATTCCATTAACTTTTCCCTAATCCAAAACACTTATTCTCAGATGGCCCAACAAGGCCCCAAGCAACCAAGCCCAAACCAAAGCCCAAATATGCGAGGCCCAACAGACAAAGTATGCGGGGCGTACTCAACACATACGCGCAGTGTACTCGCGTGGAGGCTTGTACGCTAAGCGTACCTGTTTGTACGCTCAACGTACTCACCCTATTCAGCCCAAAACTTGATTTTAACACTTAATCCATTAAGACAAAGCTCCAAAACATAGATCTGACTTCCTTGAGCTAGATTATCACGTAAAGTTTCCAACTTTACGTTCATACATGGCTAAATGAAGCTCTTAAGCTTATAAGGGACTTAATAATTGACTTAATGCATGCATGACACCAAAATTCACATAAAGCTTGCATCTTTATGCTCAAGGATACCAAAACAAACCGAGATCCGAAAGAACAAGCCCTTAAACGACCTTTCTCATCCATAAATCCAAAAAGAGACCAAAATCATAACAAACTAACTATGAAGAGATCTAAACATACACAAGCCAAGATGCAAACTTGATACCTCAGAAATCTTTCCCACAAGATGATGATTCTGGATCCAAAGTCTTTTCACTAAACAAAGCAACCTCAACCTTCTCTACTTCCTCCACCAAGGCAAAAATAAGCACCAAAGACTTCTTAATAGATCAAGAACACCACCAAGAGGCTAAAGGGTCGATTTAGGGTTTTAGGAGGTTTGGGGGCTGGTAAAGAAGCCAACCCTAAAGACTTAAGGTGTTTAAATAGGGAACACTTGCTCAAAAAATAGGGTTTAAACACCCCTCGTACGCCCAACGTACGAGGCCGAGGTTCACGATCAATCCCTACGGGTACACTAAGCGTATGCCAATGTACGCCCAACATAGTGCCCTTCGCAATAGTATGCCATGCGTACTCCCTATGTACGCCCCGCGTACTAGGGTTCCTTCTTAACCCTAAAATACTCCGAAAACCATACCTTCTTCGTTATAAATCCGATTTCGACGATCCTTATATCCATGAAAAGGTAACGGGAAGCTCTACACTTTAATCAAATCATACTTGCCATAAAGTTTCGCGAACGAAAATCTAATTTCCATAAAAGCCCACTGCCATTTTACTAAAATACCCCTTGGCTCCAAAACCAAATCTGAATGCTCGAATCATCTACATTACATCGCCCACACCCAAATGGATAACGATTCAGAACACGGCGTTACAACACCAATACTCAAAAACTCTAACCATATAAAAAACACGAAAATCTTGATTGGTTAGTCAAAGCCTCCACACAAGTTGAATGGATAAAACAATAAAACACAATCAACATCCTCCATAAAATAGATCTTTTATCAACTAATATGAGAAAAAGCAAGCACAATAAGGTATCTTTAGATTTAACTAAAGTTCACCACCTGGTGATTGAGAAATAAATTAAATCCAGTTGATTTCTAGATTAAAGTATGAAAATTTAAAATGGTAGGGAGATAATTGAACCACCCTTTTGAAAAATGAGTGTCTTCATCTCTATCTATGAAATAACTTTGTTTTAAAACTTATGCTTTTTTCTTCACATTCCTTGGCCAAAAAATGTTTAAAGTCTATTCAAATTGTTGCATATAACTACTTTAATTTTCTCATAAATAATCCCTAACTTACCTTTGTTTGCATGAGATCATGAACTCTCTTAGGCATTTCATGAAGCACCTGATAGGCATCAATAAACATAGGTTAACATCCATTTTATAATTTAATTCGGTTCCACTAAATCTTCCTACATACTGATATGGCTTCAAATAATAACGAATCTAACTTTAAATCATCGTTTTTAATAGAAAATTGAGATAAATCTGCCAATTTATTAAAGGAATTCCTTATGATAGAAGCTGATTTTGTGTAATTTGAAATAGAGGATGATGATAAACTGTAAAATATTTTTTCATGTTCGAATCTAACCTGAGTTTATGTTATTTGAATCGGATGTTGAAGCTTTCAGTAGAAACAATGACGATTTCAATGACTTTGAGGTTTTCTTCGTGTTTGCTGGATGAACGAAGAAGAAGATGATGAATAGTGAGCGCCTTATTAGCCCGGTACGTTTTTTGGTTTAGCCCGGCCAGGCCTGCTCATTTTTTCAGCCCAATACTTTTTTGTTTGATGGAATTGCCCTTAATGAACACGATTATACGATAATTGTCCTCGCAGTCCTCACTGTTTTTTGAGTCCTCATCGGATTCGGACTATATATATATATATATATATATATATATATATATATATATATATATATATATATATAAATTTATGTACATTTTACTTAGAGGCCAAGTTAAACTAGTTTGAAATCAGCCTAAAAAAACATATGACATGGAATGGTGGAACGGTAAGCGGGTGCACTGTGTACATCTCGACATCTGAACAAAGAAACAAGAAAGCAACAAGAATTAAGGCACCATAACAGGAACACAATCGACTCCTCATGAATCACTAATCTGACGCCTCGTAAATCTCGACATTATTGCATCTGTAATATTGCTTCTCCTTCTCGTATACACAATCTCGACATCGGAATTCTCATTTCCAATTCCTTTCTTGATCAGTTGATCAAACGATTTCTCTATTGCTCTTATCGAGTTATAGTCCATCGTAGTGTACTTCTCACTCAATCATTCTCAAAACATTATAATCTCACATTTTACTTATGTGTTGTCGTGTTGAACTGTCGATTTCGCCCCCTTATGTGTTGAACCGATGATTTCATATGCCCCTTTGTGTTGAACTCTTAACTTTGAAGTGATTAGAAGATACCAAATCAGGTTTGATCAATATTAAAGCTTTTGATTCTTATTTATGTTTTCTTTGTCATCCTCTATTTACGTTTGTTTCTATTTTTGATTTTTTTCTCAAAGCTTTTAATTTCCCGTTTTCTGTTTATTTTGGAATCAAAATTTGAAGTCAGATTCTCCGATTCTTAGACTGAAACAGTGAAACTCAAATCTTCAAGTTTCAGATTTTTCACTGAATTAGGTAATATGTTTGTACATATTTCTATCATTGTTTATAAAACTTTTTTTTTTTTGGAAACGACAGATGAATCCACATAAGACTACACACAATATTTCAACGTGCACATTGAGTTTGAGCGCCACATAAGCGGACAAACTCAACCCCCATAAAGATTTCCAGGGAAAAATTCTCTACATACAGAGGTATCCCCCAAGGTTTGAAACAAGGACCTCGGCCTCACATGGGTATAAAACCCCATGCATCAATCCAACTATGGTGGATGTCATTTACTATAAAACCTCATTTGTTTATAAAACTTTTCCAATGTTTGTTTTTGACTTGATTTTTCAGAGTTTCATCTTCAAACCATTAAACTGCTTATCTCAGACTTGATAGGGTATTATGTGAATTAGAATTGTTGGTTAACGGATTTTGATTTTATTTATTTTACAAATTTATGACTTGTTACTAATTTTATTTTTCAACTTGCTTTGATAATAAGGATACACAAAGACTATAATTTGAGACATGACTATCATAAGAAATGTTGAATGGTTTGGCATAGGGATGAAAGTGAGTCCAAACCCGGACCGGATGGACCCGGACCCGGAAAACCCGGAACCTGTTAACGCGATTTTGTAGAACCGGAAACCGGACCGGTATATAGGAACCGGTTCCGGTTCGGTTCCGGGTATGGTTCCGGGTAAAGTGGGTCTATAATCGAAAACCCGGAAACATCAAAGTGGGTAGGTTGGAACCGGATAAAGTGGGTTTAGAACCGGAAAACCTGGAAAAACCGAAATTTTTTGGTAATTACTTACTAGTTAGTGGGTTGAACTTTGAAAATTTTCATATTGATATCCCGACTTTGGGGGACTATAACTCATTGAATATGAAACCAAAATTAACAAAATTATAGTCTAAAATCATGTACAAACTCTAAAATACACTCCGGAAAAACCGCATGTCAATTCGACTTTAAACGAATGAGATATGCATGTGTTAACATTTTCACATAATACACAGTACAAAAACAAATAGTTGAAAAGTTGAAAATTTTCAGTTTTAATATCCCGATTTCGCAGGACTGTAAATCATTGAATGTTAAACCAAAAATGACAAAATTATAGTCTAAACTCATGTACAAACTGTAAACTACAAGTTGGAAAAAACCACATGTCAATCCGACTTCAAACGAATTAGATATGCATGTTTTAAAACTTTCACCGAATACAAAAAAATTGAAAAACTAAAAATTTCCAGCTTTGCTATCTCGACTTTCGGGGACTGTAAGTCAATGAATATAAAACTAAAAATAGCAAATTTATAGTCTAAAATCATGTACAAACTCTAAACTACATGTTGGAAAAAACCGCATGTCAATCGGAGTTGAAACGAATGAAATACACATCTTTTAAACGTTTCACAAAAACCGGTTCCGGTCCTAAAAGTGGTTCTGGTTCCAAACACCGGTTCCGGTTTTTAGACCCGGTTTACCCGGACTCGATGGACCCAAACCCGGATTACCCGGAACCCGGATAAAGCCATTTTTTAAACCCGGAACCGGAACCGGTTCTATATATTCCGGTTCTAACGGTTCCGGTTCTGGTCCGATTCCAAACTTTGGCATCATTATATAAAAAGGAAGATATGTTATAAAGAATCGACTTAATAGTGTTATCGATAATTTTGCATCTAAAAAGGCTAGAAAAAATATATATTTTTTTAAATTAGTTGTTTGTATATTTATGTTTTTGATAATGTCATTAATGATTTTAATAAAATGGTGTGTTTTTTTCAAATCTTTATTACATTTGTGACTTTCATGGAGTCTTTGTTTCTTAACGTTCCGACCCAAAATATATTTGGATCGATCCTGAAATAATTATGAAAATACAATTTTAAAATGATCCAAGAGACCGTCTTTTGGAATTAAAAAAAAAAACTACCATATCATCCATGGTTGTCAAAATCACAATCGTAGGTATGAAAAACGATCTGGATCGTAAGAGGATCGTATTTGGGGTATGATCGAGATCCGATCCGATCCTACTTTCCTTTTTCTTTTTTTTTCTTTTTTTTTTTTTTTTTTTTGCAAATGAAAATTATTTTTACCATTTTATGTCTTTTACGTTTTACCAATTTACCATTTATAATTTTGTGTTGTGACTTATAACTAACATTTTGAAGTTTTTATAACTTTTGAACGAAAAATTAAATGTATGAAATATTTTTCATGTTTAAAAATTATAAATTAAAATTATGTTTTATTTTGTGGAATCTTAGGATCCCGATGCCGATCTTGCGAACCAAAAAACGATCGTACGTAGGATTCTGATCTTGACAACTTTGATATCATCCCCAAACCACACTTATTATTCGTGTATATACTCTATTATAAAAATGTAAAAAATTATTTACAGCCATATTATTATTAAGTTAGAAAAGTAAGAAAAGGTAAAAATTGAAATGAGATTATAATGAAATTGACATTCATAACTTTATTTGCCTTGATTACATTATCTGCATACATATCCAACCAAACCCCTCTTGACTCGTGAAAAAGAAGGGCAAAAGATCGAAAATAGGAAAAGTGAAAGAAGAAGGGGCAGTTTTTCGTTTTGAAGATTCAAGATCAGACCTTTGGGCGTGCAATTTCTGTTTTTTCCGACGTTTTATTAAATAAATATTTTCAAAGTCAGCAGATATATACTTGGAATTTCTATCAACCTGGCATCAAAATTTTCTCTCCCCAATTGGTGGTGGGGTTAGTGAGTAAATAGATTACAACTATAATAATATTATATTCACCCATTCTTCTACCAGTACGAGAATCTAGAATGTGGTCATATGTTTCGTTTATGTTGGATTAACCCAATTTATAAATCCATACTTGTGTTCTAGATTTTCTGATTTGCTGAACAAAATGGTTTCTTTTGATACGAAGAACGTTCTTGAAGATTTGTTGTCGCTGATGCTGCATGGAAGAAGAAACTAAATCTGTTCTTCGATGGTCAGGGTTTTTCCTCTTCGGTGAGTTGTTGTTCATTTGCATCTCGTGCAACACTTTGTTTGTGATGATTGTGCCCGATTTGCATTTCTTTAGGAGGGTTGGGGTCGGAATCCAGGGACTGTAATTAGAACACCCTTTGCAACTGTGCTATCAATCCGCACTTGTTTCATCGATTGTAACGAAGGGGTTTTCATCTTAATTTTGGTTTATCAGTTTTGATCGATTGTTTAGTAAATAGAGGGTACATCCGGAGTGTAGACTGAGAAAATGGGATCAAACGGGCGTGGTGGCGAGTCCCAGCTACCAAAACCAGATGGATTGGCAAGACAAGGTTCATTGTATAACCTAACTTTAGATGAGGTTCAACAGCAATTAGGAGATCTTGGAAAACCCTTAAGTAGTATGAATCTTGACGAGCTTCTTAAAAGTGTTTGGACTGCTGAAGCGAATCAAGGTATGATGACATTGACAGGTGGGCAGGCGGATTACACCCACCATGGTCAAGGTCAAGCTTCATCTGTAGCTCGCAAGTCAAGCCTTTCTCTCTCTCATGACCTAAGAAAGAGGACAGTTGATGAAGTATGGCAAGATATCCAACAAGGTCATAAGAGTAAAAGTAACAACAATAATGCTGATAAGAAGGGCAGTCGAGAGAGACAAGCAACACTAGGTGAGATGACATTGGAGGAGTTTTTGGTGAAAGCAGGGATTGTTGCAGGATCTTCTCCAGGAAAGAAAAATACAGGTGGTGGTTCTGTTATAGGAGGAGTTGATTCAAATGTGGGACATGGGCATCAACAAGCACAATGGATGCAGCAGTATCAGGTTGCACCAATTCCACAACAACATGTGTATATGACAGGTCATCATCCTGTTCAACAATCTTTGCCAATGATGGAAATGGGGTATCCTGAGACACAAATGCCTATTTCTCCTTCACATTTGATGCATAATTTATCGGATACACAGACTCCTGGAAGGAAAAGAGTTGCTTCTGGAGATGTCATGGAGAAGACTGTTGAACGGAGGCAAAAGAGAATGATCAAAAATAGAGAATCTGCTGCACGCTCACGAGCAAGAAAGCAGGTACCCGTACCTCCCCTTTTTTTTTTTTTTTTTTTTTTTCCAAGTTGTAAAGAAGAGATTTGTTTATGGTTGTTGAACAGGCTTACACCCATGAACTGGAGAACAAGATTTCACGTTTGGAAAAGGAAAACGAAAGACTTAAGAGACAGAAGGTATGGTTTTTTTTTTTTTTTTTTTCCAAAGTCTTTGTTTCTGTTAGATTTTCATTTTCCTTAAAAATATGCAAGTTTATCAAAAGAATAGTCTCTATGTTGAGTTTGAGCTTGAGTAGTTTTGGGAAATCCCTTTGTGCGTTCAATTCTTGTTTTGAGCTGATCCAAGATCAAAACATGTATGATGTATCATATTCATAGCACCTAGAGACTAGTTAGCCTGGATTGATTATTAGATGATTTAATAAGATTATGAATTTATTTTGGTGATTAATGTGATGTGATGTGGTTTGTATTTGCAGGAGGCGGGGAATGTTATACCAAGCGCACCACCACCAGAACCAAAGTACCAGCTGCGAAGAACAAGCTCCGCTCCTTTCTAGCAACATTTCTTTCTTGGTGATAAGGTGATATCATGTAGAGAGAGAGGGAGAGAGCCATTTCAGTTTTTACTTTTTTACTTTTTTACTTTTTGTTACTTGTTAGGAGACATGGTTTTGATTGATATGTGGCTTCTTGTGTTTGTTTGGTACTAGTTTAATAGTTTTGTTTGAATAGTGTATCTGTCTATCGTGGGTGATGTGATGGATTCAGGACACCAACACTATTCATTGTATGTATTATGTATATTGTTAAAAAGACAAGTATGAATCTTTGTAATCACAATGTCACTTTTTCTTCATATATCCTTCCTTCATTGTGTAGTCACAGCTTTATCCCGACTTCTTTCATCTCTAAGCCACTAAACAGACGTTTAACAATCATCCATTGTCAAAATCACCATTGCCACCAAAGAAGATAAAGAAAATCCCGAAAAACCAAAATAAAAAGGATTAAATATGCGAAATCCCAATCCACGAATATTTTTTATAAATTATTTGTGTGGTGGCATTATGAATCAAAAATTAAAATAAATTCATAAGAATTTTGCGAAATTATGCGTACTAAAATACAATTAAGACGATAAAAGGGCCATTTATAAATATTTTTTGGGCGCGACTCAAAGAAAGCATTACCAATCCCCCCTATCCATAACTCTACCATCGTCTTCCCTTCCCTTCCCTTCCCTTTCCATTCCAATGGCCGCTGCTGCTACCACAACCACCACCTTCCAGAGAACACCCACCCTCCATCTGCCCCTAACACCAAATCGATTTACCTCCTACTCCAAGTTCTCTTCTGCATCTTTTCAACGCAGCAGACAGTCATGGCCAACACAACTTCCCCTTATGTCCTCCAAGTCCTCAATCTCTCCCCCTTATAAGTTATCTCGTCTCCCAGTTGGCTTCTTCTTCTGCTCCGCTTCTTCACACGACGAAACCCTTGTGACTGAAGATGAAAAGGGCGTCGCCACCGAAGAATTTCAATCCCAGGTACTGTTAATTTGTTTTATGCTAGTAATTCAAATTGACATCCGATGTTGGTGCACGTAATCTCAGAAGTACTTCACTTTTGATTGTGAATTATGTTGTCCAGATTTCAAAACCCAATTTTGATTTCCAAAACTTAACCTAGTATATGTAGAAGAAATTCAGTCACTTCCGGTTTTGGAATTTCTCAGATTCAATATTTGCACAAACAGTGTAATGCTAATATTATGTTTTAATCAGTCATCTGTAATTTCCTTTATCAAGTTTAGTTTTTTCTTCACTTATTGATTCTGTTGAACATCCTGTCATGCTGACTATTGTATTCATAGCAGGAGGATACAGAAGGCACTACTACAGAGGTTGACTCAAGCGAGAGTGATGGTAGTGAAGTGGAAGAATCGCCTGCATCCATTTTAGCATCACTACAGTCATACAAAGAGGCATTGGCAGATAATAACGAGTCAAAAATAGCTGAAATTGAAAGTCATTTCAAGTCAATTGAAGATGAAAAGTTGGGTTTAGAAAGACAAGTGGCAACACTATCGGATGAGCTTTCAACTGCAAAAGATCGAGTTCTTAGGATAAGTGCAGATTTTGACAATTTCAGGAAAAGGACAGAAAGGGAACGTGTCACATTGGTAGCAAATGCTCAAGGTGAAGTTGTTGAGAGTCTTTTGGCTGTTTTGGACAACTTTGAAAGAGCTAAAGCACAAATAAAAGTGGAGGGTGAAAAAGAGGAGAAAATTAATAACAGCTACCAGAGTATATACAAGCAATTTGTGGAGATTTTAGGCTCTCTTGGTGTTGTTTCTGTGGAAACAACCGGACAACCATTTGATCCATTGGTAATTCCTCTTTTTCTTTTTTCACATCAAGTGTTGTTGTGTGGATAAGATAAATATGATGCTAAAAATAAAGTGAAGAAAATGATTAGCCTACTTGATCATTGGCTGCAGGCAAATCCCAGAGCCAGAGTTGGCTCGAAATTCAGTCGAGTACTTGATGATCTTTTTCAAAGGATGGAAAAACTTTATTCAGGTTTTATCAAGACCTAAAAATACATGTTTTTAGCTCAAACCAAGTCTTGATTGATTCGAGCTAACTCACTCAAAACTCAAAATTGGGCTCCTGTGTGGTTGGTGTGCCACTTGAAGTTTGTTGTTGATCTGATTATTTTCTTTCATTCATTTTCTCATGTCCCGTCATTGGGTTGACATTGTACAAAGAGAGAGTTGAGGGTTATTGAAAACCTAAATACCTTGTGACATAATTTAAATTTTATTTCATTGATGGAAATAGCTCCTCTTTATCTATATGTTGAGAAATTGTAATGATTGTAGATTACTGTTTTTGACATTTATCTTTTTGATGGTAAAAGCTGCATGAAGCAATTATGCGTGAGGAGTCAACTGAATATGATGAAGGTGTGGTAATTCAAGAATTTCGCAAAGGGTTCAGAATTGGTGAGAGGCTTTTGCGTCCATCAATGGTGAAAGTTTCTGCTGGGCCAGGACCTGGAAACACTGAATCAGTGGGCCCATCAGAACCAGAGGGTCAAGCTCCAGAAGAAGAAGAAGTCGAGTCAGAATCATCTGCAGCTCAGGAAGAATGAATGATAAGAGAGTTATTATATAAATTCAGTTAGTGAACCTGAACCCATTATTTTACTTTGCAGGAGGGGTGTGTCGACTCGTGCCTTTGCCTCCTGTAGTTAGGGATTGAAATCCGTCTTTTTGCAAACAACTGTCGTTATAATGCTTTTCTGTTATACTTTTGACATATTTTTGGTTCCATGTTCCTTAGTTCTTGACTTCTTGTCTATTACTGTTATACTGTAGGGTTTATGACTTATGTCATGGAATGACAACCAATTTATTACTAATTTGCTTTTTAGGTCACTAGCGTTCAAAGATTGTTGCTATTGCCACCAAGCAACAAATCTTGGTTTTATAAGACCATCTTTTTACTGAATTGCCTGTTTCGCTGATTGCCAACATACATGGGTAACATGGCATATACTATGTGGCAAAATTGAATTTTTTTTTTTGTTCAAGCTTTCATGTGTTAACCATTAGATGAATGTTCATTTGTTTGAAATTGATTCATCCACATAAGATACAAACATTCTTATGTAGATGAATCAATTTCTTAAGTAGAAGAATCATCTATACCAAGAATTGATATTTGATGAAAATGTATGTTCTAAGGCCAAAATGTATGAAGAACAAATACATATCAAACCCAAAATCCAAATCAAAACCGATGAAGAACAGATACGATCAAACCAAAAATCTAGATCGTACATCTTAATTGTTTAACTGACAAGCATAGAACATTTCCTCGTCACTAGAATCTACAAAATTAAGTGATAAGACCTCTTCGTTCCTCAAGCCAAGCATAGAGCAACGCCTCTCAGATGTTATCTTTATGGTAGCACAACATAGTTGGTCCAATTGCCTTCTTGTATAATTTCCTAAAGTTTCAATGGTATCCTCTTGTCACATAAAACCCTTGTGGCCACTAGGTGATAACTTGGTGCTTTACATCCCCTAAAGTTGTTCCGTAATACAGACTTCTAGCCCTCTTATGTTCCCCATCTTTTTGGCCCCCCTTTGCTCCCCACTGAATTTGCACCAAAGATATTCTGTAAATATGCATTAAAATGTAACCCTTTTTAATCTAACGTCGACCTCTAAACATCCTACCTAGTATTCAACTCCGTTCTTGATAGAGTCTTATTTCTACCAAAGAAGTCTCTAAGTCACCTATCGGTGTTGAACACAAGTCAACAACCACTAACACTTGCCGCAAATAGGATTGAGAAATCTCCCTAGGACCCTTCTTATCTTCTAGCATACTCCGAATCCTCTCCCTATATAAACTACCGTATGACTTCTCAAGATGAATGAACACCGTATGAAGATCCATATTTATTTCTCTATTTTTTTCCCACAAGCTGTATAAGGGTCCACCTTCCATTCATGAATCCGAATTGGTTTTCACTTGGGCTGTTTGACGTTGCAACCTATCCTTAAGCACTCTCTCCCATGGTTTCATCGCATGACTAAAAAACTCTAGAGCTTGATAGTTGCACCAACTTTGGGCATCACATTTATTCTTATAAAGAATCACAATCTTTTTGACAGTCTTTTAAGTCTTTAAGAGAGTGCTAAAGGGGTTGTCACGCACTCCCAACTCCACATGACATTGTCACATATATAGGATGACACATATATGTCATGTATCATGTATGTTATGCAACCGGCAAAACAAACAATTGCTGATCTAGATAGTTTAATAAAGCCGAAATTCACTGTTTAGTGGTCATGGTGTCATTTTTAAAACTTTAGGGACCGAAAGAGTAAATTGGTAATAATTCATCTTCATTCCATGACATTACCTCATTCATGCAAGATAACAAAAAAAAGGCAAAAAGGAGAAAACACAAGCCAAGGTATATAAATCTTTCAACTACATAACTTTACACTCGCAATACAACACAGACACACCAATGGTCCATAGACCCCCGAAACCACCCCTAACCTTAATCAAGCAAACTTTACATTCAACCAAAAATGAATACATCAGACCAAAAACATCCCTGAACAAACACTCAAAAGAACACAAAAAATTTCCACCAAAAAATCCATAATTTCAAAACCCAACCGCAGAAAGCCTCACTGAGCAAAACTGAAACTAATATAGAGTAAGCTTAGTACATCATCTCCAATCAAAACCCCAAACCATATTATATATAAACTGCTTCTTTCCTTCTCATTCTTTATCCGTGTTATTTGTGCTTGATACATTCTCTGTTCCATGGTTAACCAATGTGGCACTAATAGAATTAGACTCAGTTTCTTGGGGCAATGCCACCACTAATTCATTGGTATTGTTGTTGGTCAAGTTTGTCTTGAATGCTTCAGCTTCAGAAGCACCTGCAACCTCGATGTTGCTACTTTCCTTCTCATTCTGGGACTCCATTACTTGTTCTTCATCCATATTGAGTTTTGTCTTGGAAAGATCTTCATCAGCAGAAGGGTTGGTTTCAAGAACATGTTCCAAGGCCTGTGGTTCCTGTTTCATCTCATTCAAAGCAGATTCAACAAACTTGGAGAAAGCGTACTCATCTACAGAATAGAAAGTTTCAAGAGCATGCCCCGAGGCCTCTGGCTCCTGTACTCTCATCTCATTCAAAGTTGATCCTATAGCCTCTGAGTAAGATTCTTCATCTTCAGAATGCTTGGTTTCAAGATCATGTGGGTCCTGTTTCATCTCATCATCCAAACTTAATCTCAGATCCTTGGAGTAAGAATCCTCATCTCCAGAATGTTTGGTTTCAATATCATGCTCAGAGGCATCTGGATCCTGTTTCATCTCCTTTAAAGTGGATCCCAACACTTCATCTCCAGAAAGCTTGGTTTCAAGATCATGTGGGGTCTGTTTCATCTCATCCAAAGTTGCTCCTAAATCTTCAGAATGTTTAGTTTCAAGATCATGTTCCAAGGAATGTGGGTTCTGTTCCAATCCTAAATCCTTGGAATAAGAATCTTCATCTGCAGAACACTTGGTCTCAAGATCATGCGAGTCCTCTTTCATCTCATTCAAAGTTGATTCTAGATCCTTGGGATAAGAATTTTCATCTCCAGAATGTTTAGTTTCAAGATCATGCTCCAAAGCATGCGGGGGCTGTTCCGTCACATTCAAGACTGATCCTAGATCCTTGGAATAAGAATTTTCATCTGCAGAAAGCTTAGTCTCAAGAACATGATCATAAGCATGTGGATCCTGTTCCATCTCATTTGAAGTTGATACTAAATCACTGACACTGAAATCACCTACAGCATCCAGTTCCACAAGAAAATTTTCATCCATCTCATGAATCTCATCTACATCCTCAATGTTATCAGGCACATCGGGATCCACTCGGTTTCCTGGTTCTTCAGTTTCAACCACATCAAATTGAGCATTCAATACAGAATCAATGCTTCGTGAAATGTCATTCTGTGGTTCTTCCATCTGCAAATTATCCAAGTTGTTGCTAGTGATTTGCACCTGGAAAGAAAGTTATTCTTATGATTGTCAGTCTCATATTCATCCAATGACAAAAGATATCATGATGCATGTATCGGTTGAAAAAAAAAAAGAACAAACTGAAAAAGTTATTCAATAATTTTGGAGTCTCAAAATCTTACCTGCACTAATTCAGGATTGTCTTCTGATTGCTCGTTTGCAGTTGTGTCTAACAAGGGGACCTCTTCCTGTGGTTGTGGTATAGCTTCTTCTTCTTCAGATATGAATTGGTGATGGGTAGGGTTAGGGTTTTCATATGTTTCACCATTTGATGAGGTGACTTCACCTTGTTTATGTTCTTGAACCTGTCACTTAGAAAGATCAGGGGAGTTGAAGTTGAATTTTTTCTAGACATGTTACATTGTTACTATATTGATATTCCTGGATTACTGTTTCCTATTAAAACTTTGTCTAGCAACAAAACTTGTAAGCTATTAAATAACATCTTCTATGATAGCACCATCAAACGGACATTCTTATATATTGTTACCTGCAGTTCTTCAGGATCCTCCTCCTCTGGTTGAGATATAACTTCTTCCTGTTGAGTGTTTTCATGGGATCTTCCATTAGAGTTTGATGAGGAACCTTCCACCTGTTCTGGCTGATGAGATGCATCCATGTCCAATAGAACATCTGCAGAACTCGATGATTGATGTTGATCATCAGTGTGCTGAAAGCTTTCATCTTTATGCAGATGATCATCCACAACAGAGGGCTCCAAGTTTAGTTCCAAGTCATTAAGATCACGCTGAACAGTCAAAGTATTAACATCATCAGTATTCTGATAAAATCATAACATACCATGTGTTTGGATATTGAATTCCCTTACATTTGTTATGCTCCTTGATCCAACTTCATCTGCTGCTGATGAATCTATCAACTCTACATCATTACCATGGCAATCCATCTCAGTTTTTGGAGCAGTTTCTTGAGAATCTTGACCAGAAAAAGAACCATGTCTCTCAGAAATTGCATGCAGATCATTAGAAATTGAGGAAGATGAGAGATTCCTTGTAACAGATCGAGGACTCGTATCATATACAGGTTCTTTTGGGTGACTCTCTTCCACCGATAAACTTGTGTCATCAATCTCAGACCTTTCTATTAAGCTGCCATGTTCTTCAAAATAAGAACTTGTTTCTGAAACTGATGTTGCCACCTCATCACCGTCTTTCTCATTATATACCTGTTCACTCACTTCATCAGATGATGACAGACTTGATGCCCTGCTATGAACTGCTTCTGCCATAATCTCCATAGAAGAGACCACATTCACTACTTCTTGTTGATTCATCACATTCCCAACACTTATTTCATCCTCATGAAGTCTTTCATCTCCTTCCCTCACTTGAACAGATTCCACATTGTCATCGATATCATCTTCAAAAGAAATAAGTTCTGGTTCTTGAGAAAGGTCAATATGGTCCTTATTTTCAAGATCATCAGCTGAAGAAACAGATTCTGTATCAGATATAGAGCTCAACTTGGAGTCACTAACTTCACTTGATTGTCTTTCAAAAGCCACTGAACCAAGATGTTCAGGTACAAAGTAAGGTCTTTCATGGCTTTCAGAAATCAACTCTTCATGTTCATGTTCTTGATCTTTTTCAGAAACCAGTTCGGGTTCTAGAGAATGGTGGTCATCTTCTATATGATCCTTATTTTCAAGATCACTAGCTGAAGATACCGATTCTGTATCAGGTATAGAGCTCAACTTGGAGTCACTAACCCCACTTAATTGTCTTTCATAGGCTAATGAAGCAACATGTTCAGGTACAAAGTAAGGTCTTTCATGGCTTTCAGAAATCAACTCTGGATGTTCATGTTCTTGATCTTTTTCAGAAACCAGTTCTTGTTCTAGAGACTGTTCATCTTCATGATCCTTGTTTTCAAGATCATCAGCTGAAGATACAGATTCAGTATCAGGTACAGAGCTGACCTTAGAGTCACTAATTCCACTGAATTGTCTCTGAAAAGTACGCTCAGGTACAAAGTAAGGTCTTAGCTTAGTTTCCTGCCTTTCACTTCTCAAAGCCCCAAAATTTGAGGGACCCACATTGAAACTTTCATGCCTACGAAAAAACGGCTCCTTTGGTTGAAAACCTGCAAATTCTTGCTGGAAAGTGTCCCCCACAAGATCAGGTTTCTCTTCATTCGGATCATATGGAAGATCAAATGGATTCCTTCTTTTCAACAAAACAGAAGGTGCAGACCCTGGAATGTTATCGTGGGAATCATAATCAAAAGGATTGCTTCTTGTAGTTGAAATTGGAGGAATGCTCCATGGAAGATCAGCACTTTCTAAATCTATCAAATTCTTTTCAGCTTGCATTCTCATGGTTTTTCGTGCCCTTCTTCTGGCAATAAGATTCTCCAAACGGCGATTCCTTTCCATTTCTGATGTTCCAAGATTCATGAGATTCTTTTGGTCATCTTCTGTCCATGTAATCGCGGATCTGGGTTCATCTTCTTTGTCAGTGTGTTTAGATTCTTCTTCTTCTTCTTCTTCTCCAACTTGTTCATCTTTATGGTTTTCATGACCATCTTCATCATTAGACTCGCTGCTACTTTCACTCAATTCAAGGGAATGTTCTGAATCTTCATGGTTTATCATTCCATCTTCATCATCATTATGCTCTTGACGGATTTCTTGTTCTTCAGAAAGAAGTGGATGAAGCTCATCAAGCATCGGAATGATATCAGCCATTGACGCATCTGGTGATGAACTCTCTGCAAGATCAGATCCTGAGTCGTCGTCATCATCATCATCATCACCTTCATCATCATCATCATCATCATCTTCATCTTCATCATAGCCGTCTCCTTCTACACGCTTCCACAGCAAAGCAGGATCAGAATTCAATGGATCAGCAGAACCCTCCCATAATTTATCATCATTTTCCAACACGATACGTTCATCCTCTGACTGCTTAAGTGGAGAATAATGACTTCCCAGAACAACCTTCACTTCATCTATTTCATTCTTTGCTTCGTCTACTAACTGGTCTTCCTCAAATTGGGAATTTTCGCAATTTTCCTCGGTCACAAACTCACCATCATCAACCAAATAAAGAGGTTTATTGACTTCTACACAAGAATTATCATCGTTAACTGAATTAAACACCTCAAATGACTTCTCTCCGACTTCAATTCTACTGATGTTAGTTTCCTCTGAAGCAAAGTTTCCATCTCTCTCGACAGTTTCAGTTTGACTCATAACCTTACTTTCCAATTTCTGAATCTCATATTGTTCAGATTTGGGTTCCTTTTCGATTTCTGGTATATTTGGCTGACCAAAACTTAACAGAGTTCCAAGCAGAACAGCGGTAGACACGATAACAGGAGAAGAAGATAACAGAAACGAAAAGAATAAAGGAAACAACCGGTGCATCCAAATCAAAATAAAAACCATACCCACAAGAAACGGATGCCTAAGAAGTGATCTGTAGAAAATTTTCATTGAACTGCCAGCATACTTTTTGAACAATTCAGCCCCCATTTCAACTTTATATGATCTGCTCATGAACAAGATTGGTAATAATAGATCAATCAGTAGAGCAACAACAACACACGATGATCAAAGGATTAGTGCCTATAAAGTGAAAGATAGTATTTAGATCCCTGTGTCGGGATTCACTTTTAGTGAAAAATGAAGTTGAGACACGATCGGAAAGATGGGGATCAATATTTTCTGAAGAACCAAAATCGTGTGCAAGAAGAATTAAGTTTCTAAAAGAAGCACGAAGAAAGAAGTTGTGTCGGAATTCACTTTCTTCTTTTTGGGAATGAATTCACAGCTAGGCAAGGCAGCAGGGCAAATCATATCAGTGTTGAATTGGAAAGGTCATGGAGTTTCGTGGGGCGGTGCTGGTAAAAAGGACAATTTGGAAGAACACTTTCCCAAACGCCATGACCATTTCCCATTGGCCATTCTAATTTTCAAACACTGTCTTTTTCAACAAAGACTCAACACAATTACCAATCTTACTCCTGTAAATTGCAATAAAAGCAACAATATTTTCATTTAGTTTTTAGTTCGAAAAATAAATTTTAATACAATATATACTAATAAAAATATTTTGAACATATTCTAAAATAAATTAATCAAAAATTTGTTTTTTTTTTTTTTGCATATTTATTTTTGTCTTAATCAACAATAATGAAACTAATTGGAATTTTAATTGTCTATTAAAATCGGATTATTGAAGATGGAGAAAATAAGAATCAGACCAAATATTAAATAACCCAAAACTTAGACTAATTGGAGTGAGCAATTTTTCACGACCTGAACATCGGTAAACGGCTGAAACACCGTTACCACGGCTGCACACCGCCCCATCATGGCGTTTTTTAGTGTTATGTGGCTTACCGTGTTCACGGTAACGAGTGGCAACGGGGCGTTCTTCTCCTTTTCTTCCTCTGTTTTCTTCACCTCAACGCAGTTGCTTCATTTCTTCCTCCTTGTCAACCCCCGTTTCCTTCAAGAAGATGATGACCTGACAACACAATATCCCTCAACTGATGTGCCCATACCCACCAGCTTTATGGACATTCTTTAATAAAATTGATGGTTACTTTCAAGAAAACATTATATTTTATTATAATATTTAATACACTAAACTTTAAACTAACATTTGTAGTCGATAGAAAAAAGATAATTGATATCTTAAGAATGTTTTTTTCCACTAAAACTCAAATTATGGTGTTAACACTAAAAATACAAACACACACATATTAGTTTTTGTTGAAAAAATAACTGGTAGCTGATAAACTATTTTATAAAGTATTAATATTAATAAAAAATAGTTGATAAAGTATTTTATGACTTTACGAAACAACAATAAACTAGCCTATAAATTAATTTATTTTTACTTAACAATATCTTAAAGTAAAAAAAAAAAGATACCGACAACACCGCTTTATGTTAAAGTGCAATATTATATCAAATTTTTAATAAAATGTTATGTCCTAAGCATTCAACTTGACAATTATATAAATAAAAACTGATAACCAAGTTTCATATTAAATTATTATAAATTATGAAAGAATATATAATTACCATCCTTTAGATAAAAAATAAATTTGGGTATATGTATCTATAAAAATTGATAATTACGTTGAATGCAAATAATCCAACCTCTAATATGATTATTTTATCTGCGACCCGGTCCGTCGTCGGGTTTATTTTCGGACGTTGCTGAAAGGTCCGACTCGCTCCTTCGGCTCTTTCCGGTTTGCCCCATACCCATTCAAGCTTTATCAACAAGACGAAAACCGGAACCAACACTCCAGGCTCTGCTCCTCGTTGTCAACCTTCCATGCTCAAACATGGTAGTCCGAACGGTGAATTCAATTTCACTTCTCATGTCCTCCTCTTCGCCATCGCCCCTGCCATTGGTAGCGTTCCGATACCACCAAATTCGAGCTTTTCAGTATATGCAATTCTCTCGTTTTTCAATTTGTAAGCCGATAGTGTTCGGGTGTCATAACATAAAAGGCGGTCGCAGTAGAAGCTATTCCGCCCAAAGTTTCGTAGATACCGTGCTTGAAGAGTTTGAAGCCTTACGCTGGCGGAGGACAGTTCGTGCCAGTAACAAGTACATCTCCTCTCTTATATCATTATGAATTTCAAATTGTCTTCAATTGAGTGTGTTTTGGTATGATGCATACCGAGTAGTCACATGTCTTGCAAATTGTTGCCATATATGCTTTACTTGCCTACTCCCCCTTTCCCCTATAATTGATGACATTTTCTTCTTCCTTCTCAAAAGCTATAGGTTAGCTAAATCGTTTTGTGCTTTGATCCATAGCAGTGACTGTGTGCGGAGCATGAGCCATACCATGCCATTTTCCAAATGTATAGACAATGATAGTATTAAAGATAATAAGTAAATATATATAAAAAAGGTATCATATCATTCACCAATCACAAATATATATTTCATCATCCCCATCATTGAGCCATGAAAGAGACATCTTTGAAAAATGTTTTTTTTTTTCTTTTTTTCTTTTCAATCTATCTTGCTGCCAAGGTACCAGACCAATTTTCATCCTTGTTGTCAAGTTAGAACTTGGAAGGTATCTTAACCATTTCCCACATCAAACCATCAGTAGCATGTTTGCTGCTAATGTCTAGATTAGCAATCCAGTCATATCAATTGTCAATATTATCTAAAGCAAGTTGGTCAAGCATATGATTAATGTACCATGTCCACTATTGCAATGCAATTTACAAATGCTATAGTTAGATTAATGTATATAATTTGTGTGGCTTTGATAGGCATGGAGCAAACTTTTTTGGTCCATGTCCATGCCTTCAAGTCAAAAAATCTTTTCGTATCTACAAACTTCCTTTAGCATGGTGATCATTTCTACCTTGTGATTTGTGAAATCCCTACATAGTCATCTGGGAGTTTACATTACTGAAATTGACTTGAATACATGTTGGTCTATCATGTGCATTATCCAATCACTTTTCAGATCAGTATTAACAAGCAGTAAAGAGCTTGTTGATGATAAATTGCGGAAGCAAGTACTGCAGAAAGGACTGCTGCTAGAGTTTAAGAAAGATTCTGAAAGGATATTGCTTGCAGTAACTCAGAAACCTGATGGAAGGAAGAACTGGATAGTCTCTGATCAGGTCTTTATAGAAACAGACAAACAGTTACTGCAACATGTTGAATATTAGGTGTTAAGAGTTAAGACTTGTTTTCTGGTTTATAACATGCAGAATGGTGTTACAACTTCCATTAAACCACAGCAGATCACTTATATAGTTCCAGGTGTTGATAATTTCAACACCACAGAGATATCAGACTTTAATCAGAGAGCTCAGAATAACTTGGTTGGTTCTTGCTGAATTTGATACAAGTATACAACGACTATGATGTATGCCCCTATGACTTATGGATATTATGTAATTTGTTGCAGGATCCTGCACTCCTTGAATTTGCATGGATTGAGCTTCTTGAAACAAACAAGTCGGTAACAGTTGAAGAATTGGCTGAGGTATGTGTGCTTGAATGTGATGTTTGACTTTCAAAGTCTCTCCATTGACCATTTCACATTCTTACAGATGATTTTTGGCAGTGCTGCACCTGTTGAGAGCTATTGTGCACATCTGTTGCTATCAAGAGATGAAATTTATTTCACTGTGCTTGACAGTAGAGGTCCTTCTTCTGTTTATGGTCCTCGGACAACTGCTCAGGTATGCCTTCTGATCGATTTTCGCATTGTATATAATGTTATTGTTATTTCTTCTGATGTCTGTTTAATTATATTGACTGATTGAAACTGAGTTTGATTGGCTAAAAAATGTAGGTAGAAGAAATTAGGCGTAGATTGGTTGCCAAGGAGGCAGCCGATAAGGAATTTGTTGAGTTTCTAGAGTTACTAAAATCTGCAAAAGCGATGCCTCCACGTGGCAAACCGTCTAAATGTTCTTGGAAAGTTGATGAGAGAATTTGGCACAGGATCGAGTCTCTTGAGGCTTTTGCTATAGATGCTTGTAAAGATGATGGCCAAAGGAATATTGCGGGAACGGTAATTTTCTATCATATATCTATTTCATATCAGTGTTGTATTAGCATTCAGTCACATCCCCGTAATGGGGTTAAAGACTTTATTAATGATTACCTACTCAAGGTATCACTTTCATGAATCATCTCATAGTGGGTTTAGTGTTTTAATCACCTAAACCCAACTACCCGCTTACCCATCTTTGAATGTCTTTAACTAATCGAAGAACACACTTTCAGACAACCAGCATCACACATACTCTACTTTTTCTCAATACCTGTACACAAAACGACATAAAAATCCAACAACTTATTATTAGCATGAAAGACTATAAAATAATAAATTCTTAAAAGTTTGGGTGTTACATAGACAAAAAAAGGCAATGTGGAGTCTTGTGTTTTTTATCAGATCCTGAAGGCAATGGGGTTAGCAAAGACAGCTGCTGCAGCAGTAAATCTCCTCATAGATATTGGATATTTCCCAGTACATGTTAATCTTGATCTCCTGAAATTCAGCATACGTACTGATTTTCCAGATAAGATATTGTCAGCTGCTGAAAAGCTTCTTCTAGAATCACCTGATCCAGACAAGGTACATTTGCTTCTTATTTCAAGCTATAATGTTGAACATCATCATGAATCTAATATATTAACTGCTAAATGTTGATGGTAGGACGATAGGATAGATCTGACACATCTGAAAGTATACGCAATAGATGTGGATGAAGCAGATGAGGTTAAGATGCTTTCATCATTTTAATTTAATTAAGATCTACTACCAGTATCTGAAATGACAAAAAATTTACAGCTTGATGATGCACTGAGTGCAACAAAGTTACAAGATGGGCGTATCAAAGTCTGGATACATGTTGCTGATGCATCTAGCTTTGTTCAGCCAGGAAGCATGATCGACAGGTACATTTACTTGTCTACATAAAAATTATTTAAACTTTAATCATCTAATGTTTGTTACACTTTAGAGAAGCATTACAAAGAGGAACGTCAGTTTTTTTACCAACTGCCACCTATCCAATGTTCCCTGAGAAACTTGCCATGGAAGGAATGAGCTTGAAACAAGGAACAAATTGCAGGGCTGTTTCTGTATCAGTTGTTTTGCATTCTGATGGCAGGTAATAAAACAATTTAAATTTCAGTTCATTTATATGTATATATTTTTGTGATCTTACTACAATGCTTGATAACAGCATTGCAGAGTACACAGTAAATAATTCAATTATTAGACCAACTTATATGTTAACATACGAGAGTGCATCCGAGCTTCTTCATTTAAATCTTGAAGAAGAGTTGGAACTCAGGACTCTTTCTGAAGCCGCAAGTCTACGTCTTCAATGGCGACGAGGACAGGTTTGGTCATTTGTATGTACTGGTATAATTTTATTTTACAAAATATTTACAATTATGAAAACTATAAAATGATTTATAGGGTGCAATCGAGACGGGGTCATTGGAACCTAGAATAAAAGTGGAAAATCCAGATGATCCAGAACCATCGATTCGATTATATGTGGAAGACCAAACGGACCCCGCAATGAGACTTGTTTCTGAGATGATGATACTTTGTGGGGAAGCTTTAGCCAGATTTGGTTCCTGTAACAAGATCCCTTTACCCTACAGGGGCCAGCCCCAATCAAATATCGACATGTCAGCATTTGATCATCTTCCGGAAGGCCCGGTCCGAAACTCTGCTATCATCAAAATCATGCGTGCTGCTGAAATGGATTACAGAAAGGCCATACGCCATGGGATTTTAGGGATCCCTGGTTATGTCCAGTTTACGTCTCCCATTCGTAGATATATGGACCTTCTTGCTCATTATCAGGTAAAATAATTATTTTTGAAACCTAATTGAGGATATTTTTTATGTCACTAATTTTTAAAAATGTGTGTTGTATGTAGGTGAAGGCGTTTCTGAGAGGTGATGGTATTCCGTTTACAGCTGGACAACTGGAAGGGATGGCTGCATCGGTGAACATGAATGCTAGAATAGCAAAGAAGTTGTTTGGTAGCAGCTTACGTTATTGGATTCTACAATATTTGAGACAGCAACCCAAACAAAGAAAGTATCGCGCCTTGATCCTTAAATTTGTCAAAGATCGGAATGCAATTTTACTGCTTTTGGAGGTAAAGCAACCAAACATTTAATAAAGTATTATTGTTCCAATTCACAAATAATAAAATTAAATAATTTATTTGGTTGCATACTACTATTATGATTTATGCAGGTTGGGTTTCAGGCATCTACATGGGTGTCAATAGGGTCACATGTTGGGGATGAGGTGCAGGTTAGGGTTGAAGAAGCTCATCCACGTGATGACATCATCGTGTTAAAGGAAGTTGTGCAGCGAGCCACATCATGAGATGAGATGGATCTTTTTACAACATAAGTATGCGATTACCTTAAGTCAATAACAACTTGTTCTTGCAGTTTTGACTCCACACGGAAACAGTTTATAATAGAAATCTCAGGTCAAATGGCCAAAGTAAAGCCCAGGTATAATGTATATCTCACTTTATCAACTTGCATATTACATGATTGATGTATATTTATTTGTCTGTAGCGGTAGCATAATTTCTATATATGTTTTTGTTCATATAATAAAATTGGATTTAGTTTAACAAGCAAAGTTTTGGTCTGTTAAATAGACAATTATTGTTTGTGGCTTTATTCAGTCTAATGAAGATACATCTTTTAGGAATACTCCAAGTATGACAAGTAACAAAAGCATTTCAAATTACATTTTCATTAGGGTGCTATGTTTATGTGACTATGTCTATGTTGGTTTCAGCTGGTATTGTCATCTATTTTAAGAAAATGTAACAAGATTCTTGTGTCTTTGGATTTACAAGTTGAATGAGCAAATTTTGTAAAATATTATACATTTGTGTCAATTTCTATTTTAATGGGGATTTATCTTTTTATTTACGATTTTTTATTTATATTAAAAAAAAACTTCATAATATTAAATACAAAATTAAAGAGGGATGAGGCACCTGGGCCAATGACCATCCTCCTTTTTCGTTACCCATTTGTTCTGTCCAATATCTTAAGTTGGTGGATGGCACAATGCTACGTAGACGTTAGAATTAAAGCCATGTACGTCATAAGTCATAACTCATACGTCCTACATGCTGCATTTATACATAATTTTTTAATAACCAAACTATTAACTCTTACAAAAATACATCAATTAGTCGTTATATACTTCAATAAAACATGTACATAAAACAACTTCTAATTATTATTATTATTATTGTTATTATTTTTATTTTAAGCATTAATTGACATAAATAAGAGGACACTGGGTTTAGGTCATAAATGGATTGACATGTTTAATTCAACGAATTGAAAATTAATATCTAACCCAACTGATTAAGTAAATATTTTGAGAATTACAAACCACAAACCTAACCCAACTTTTTTGGTAAATGGGACTTGTTTGTTGTTTTTCCAACTCAACCTATTAAATAAATACGTTGAACTTGGGTTAATTTATTTAAATTTTCAAAAAAACCCCTTAAAATCAAATAATCTTTTAGATAAAATAACACATTAGCCCTATTATGTATTACATATTTGTCCATTCAGTCCCTTAAGTTATTTTCGTGCCTTTTAAGGAAACAAAGTTATTAGTGACCTGTATTTTTAGTCCATCTACCTTTAGTAGTCAGTTTCTTGTTCCAATTATGCATTTTTCCATTTCAAAGTCAAATCAAATTGTAAAAGTCTAAATCACGGGCATGTAAAAGGGGAAAACGTTGTTGGACTGTATTGACTTCTGCAGTTGAGACTATCGATTTCTGCAATTGAATATCTCTGATCGTACCTTGGATTTGTTAGTGGAGTCACTGAGAGGAAGGGAGGTGAAGGAGGCGGACAATGAGATTATCAGGTTCCGATTTTGCCAAAAACCAAAAAACCCTTATCATTGATCCATAACAAGTTCAGTTCTAAGATACATCATATTACAACTTGTAAACAATTATGCCAACAAACAAAACCTAACTGAGCATTAAGCAAATCTTTATGTTCCGATTTTGTCTTACCACCTCCTTCGAGTAAATCTTCAGGCTCCAATTTTGGATTACCACTTCCCTCAAGGTTTGATTTTGGACTTCAACATCATGCCCACGATTTTCAGCCTCATCAACCCACAAAAGAAACCCAGTCCTAGGTCCCTGCAGATTTCACTACCATTAATTAGCAAAATTAGGTTAGAATTAAAAAAACCTAAATTTTTCTTGAGAACCATGTACCATATTCGGGCAAGCATACTCTCTTTAGCTAAAGCACCTGCCCTACAAGCCCGCTGAAACCAGCAACAACAAATGCCTTAAATTCCTGCGAGTGCTCAACTACCTTACACCCATCAACTAACATGTTTGGCCCGGTTCCGTTGGGACCGAAGCACATATATTCTTTGTGAAATCTTTATCCTAATCGTATTTTTAGAAAAAAAAAATATTTCCACAGACTTCAATGTCCTCATTTGGACCAATTAGCATATCCTCTACGGCGTCATCAATTATGATGCTCATGGGTTTGTCCCTCATGGAGAGAAGGTTATGTCTGTTTGAAGACTTTCTCATTAATGATATCTTTGAAATTGTTTCACCAAAAGAAAAAAAAACGGTTTGGACACATCGATTTTTACCCCGCCAATGAAATTGGCCTTCAAAGCCTCTAAAAAGCTTTTCAAATGGAGTTCGCCAACACAAGCAACAACATGTTCCCTAGACTCTTCAACTGTGTAACCAACAATAGGATCCGACTTGGCGAGACACTATAAGCCTTTCACGAGTTTGGGGAGATCGGATGTGACCTTACACTGACTGCAACACGTACAAATCGACCATATAAAATTTCATGATGCAAATCGGGTATGCCTCAGCTTCTCTCTTATTTGTTATAGTTTCACTTTTTGTGATAATTTGATCCAAATCGCTAAACGCAGCTTTGTTTCCGTATGGAACATTTTTTACGATTTCTTGCTTTTCCCCATGCAGATAACAATTTTCTCCACAATAATAAGAGAGAAATCATTGTCTTTCGCAACAACATAATTAGAACCCAAGATCATGGCCTTCAAAACGGTTAAAACCCGACCGAGATGCCAGAATCTACCCTTGGCGTCAGACCTGACCTAATACACCTGGGTGATTTGGGCTAAAGCCTAGGGTACCATAGAATAAAGGTCATAAATTTAATCCAACAATAAATACTATGTATATTATTTTGGCCTAAAATTTTATTCCAATAACTTTAGTCCAATAAGTTTAGTCGATATTCGGTATCACAATCAACTGAAGCACCTCAAGATCTACATCGCCAAATCGGTAAATCCAATCGAACATATTGAAAAATGCACGTTGTAGAGATCAAGGAGCCCTCTAAGGATCTTTTTAATCGATTTCCGACTCAATCGATCACCTTTAGTCCTTAGTATTGTGATTTTTGATTTTTATGTGTTGTCAAGTTGGACTTCGATTTTTGATATTGTGAGTTCATTTTTTTTAATCTGAAGTAAACCTTCAAGGGCACCAAAAGTGACAAGGTTTTGAGGTTTTCTGTTTTTTGATTTCTCTTATTTTGGTTCTTATTTATCTCTAAACCTACTGTCATCAATCACCATATATTCATCTTTTATCTAATTTTTGTGGTTTGTTTCAGGAGTTGGATTGTTTCCTATTGGGGTTACATTATAATTGATCGAACATGTTGGAGTTCGATAAGGTCACGACATCCGATTTCTCTGTTATTTATTGAGGTATTAGTTTTATAAAATTGAAGCTATATTAATTTTCTGAATTCTGAAATTATAAGTTTTCTGATTTATTGTGAGTGATTATTGATATTATGATTGTAAAGAAAGTGTATCTTTTTACATGATTATAATTTACAAATAGTACTCTTTTTAGACGATGTGAATTTACCCGAATATTATGGTTATTTTTGTGCTATTTCAATCTTAACTTGGAAAGAGTTGTAGTTTATTAAAATTCTAGTATGTGGTATTTTCTTTTTTACTTGGATCTTTTTGGGCACAAAGTGTTCTCTATGGCAGTTCCTTGGTGCAGCTCTATGTGGTGTAGGTCCGACATTTATGTCATATTTCTTCTATAACGTATGGATTTTATATATTTATTTGTTGTGCAGTACCATGTCACTTGTATGAAAGACCATGGGAGGACCATGCCAAGAAGACCATGTGAGGACCATGACAACCGTACGTAAGACTGTGGGAGGACCATAACAATTAAGACTCCATGAAGACTGCAACAATGAGTGATTGTAAGACTGTAGGAGGACCATAACATTCACACGTTCTGTATTGATATGTATGTTGTATGTATGTTGATAAGTCGATGTTAGAGCGCATAACTTTATGTGATGCATTATATGTATGGTGGAATATGTGGTATACTGGGCCACTGGGGAACTCACTAAACTTTATGCTGCAAGTTGTTCGTGAAAAGAGCTCGGCGGGATTGTATATACACATCAAATATATTGATTCTGCTACTTTTGTAAATTGACTCTGATAACTCCATGATTTCAAGTAAATGAATGTCACTCAATGTTTTTTAAATTAAAGGTTTTAATCGGTAAATCTTATTCTTGATAGAAAATCTCTTTGTAATTTTTGGGACGTTACATGAATCAACATCTAACTTAGGCATTGGAGAGTTATATTATGGTTCATCCCACGGTATCGCTTTCTAACCTAGCATTTGTCTATTTTTTGCAACGTGCCTTCCCGATTGTGCATTAGAAAATGACCTTCTCGATTGACTAACATCCATCCGGAAGGCTACGTAGTAACAATAATATAAATCGATACCCTTATTTTTATATTCAACCGAATTAATATAAAATTGTTGCAGGAACCACTACCACCGTTCTCTACCCCTCTCCAACTTTTTGATTGTTTCTCTACTTTCAGTTAACGGGTCGATAGATTTTACTGGTAGCTTTAAGTTTACTTTTCGTCTATGGTCCAACACGCTCCGTCACGATAACCCCACCCAATAAACAAGCTTCATCAACCCGTTATTACCATTATTAAGTTGGACACACGTGTATTTGGATCCTGGATTCGACATTGTTGCCAACCATAATAATCATTAAAAACGTTAAAATTAACACTTGAAAGAAAATTTATGTTTTTTTAAAATAATTTAACAATAAAACTGTAATATATATGCATGTAAATGAACGGAAAATTAGAGTACAATTGTATGTAAATAATAGAAAACATTCACTTAGAAAACTACTTTTTTAGTTAACTAAAGGGGTATTTGCATTAAAATATTTAAGGGTGTTTTTTTTTTAAATATGGTTTTATCTCATTTTTGATGCCTTGAAAATGGAACTTTGCAAGTTTTTTTTTATTCTGTTTTTGACATTTTTTTATATTATCACATGTTCAATGTTATCATGAAGTCAAATTCGCTAGAAAACCTTTAAGTTTATAAATTTTTTTTATGTTTTTACCTTAAGATTTTTTTTTTCATATTATACTTATAAATACATATTTTTAGAAGTATAAATACATTTTTAGAAATATTAATATGTTTTTTCAATGTATAAATACATATTTTTATATTTATAGAAGTATAAATGTATTTTTTATAAACATAAGTATATAATTTTACTTTTTTTAGAAGCATAAATACCTAATTTTATGTTTTTTTAGAAGTATAAATGCATATTTTTAAGTATTTAAAAGTTTAAATATGTATTTTTATGTTTTTAGAAGTATAAATATTTTTTTATAAACACGTTTTCTATTGATATATTTCTAAATATGTATTTATACTTTTAAATAACATATTATTTTTTTTAAAATTATTTATACTTCTAAAAAACATAAAAGTACAATTTTATATTCTAAAAATGTATTTATACTTCTAAATACGAATATATATATATATATATATATATATATATATATATATATATATATATATATATATATATATATATATATATTTCTTACTTAAAAAGTATTTTTACGTTTAAATCCATATAAATAGGCAAAAAAAATGTATATAAAGAAATAGCATTTAAAAAAAATATATATAATTACCATGTTTAATTAAACAATTTTTTGTGTATAAATTTTTTTTTGCATGATTACCTATAATATAAAGAAAAAATACTTAAGATAGAAACGTAAATAAATTACAAAATTAATGGTCCTTTTACGAATTTTATTTAATGTTACTTGTTTTAACGCATAAAAAATGATTTTACGTGATTGGTTGACAAATCAATTAACTTTGCATGAAATACTAATATTCGATTTTTTTTCAAGACATGCTTGTAAAAGAGTCGTGTTTATGTATCTTATGCATTTAAAATTGTCAAATTACCCAAACCTTTTGGAGTTAAAATGTATATGTCATTTTAATTTAGTGATTAGCTTTCTTGTACAACATCAAGTCGATTGTGTTTTATAAAAATAGGTGAACTTTTAACTTTTAAATGGTTTGCAATAAACGATTTTAGAGTTAGCAATGAGTCTTAAACATGAAATATGGTTAGAGATAAATTGACTAACTTCTTTCAAACAATTTTAAATCGTTGGTTATTGGTTTACGTGATGTTTTAAAGTAATTATCTTTGTTCAAAATCCAATTCATACAATTAGAATTTGATATTATAAAATATGTGATCATATTTAGGATGGTTAAAATTTTTACACTTTGTCACCGAAGATCGTTTTTTCATTGAGTTTTTTGAATTCTATATTAATATATTTGAACTAAAGATTATAATATCTCCAATAATAATTTTATCGTATTCATAAAAATAATTTGTAGGCTGGCTGTAACACCCAACTTTGAGAGTGACTTTTCCTTGTTCATATTTAAGTTTAACCCCCTTCCAATGGACGCAACACACCAACTCATCTGCACTCTTTCATCTTTGTTCATATTTAACCTCCAACTACAGCCATCTACTTCATCTTAACCAACAACTCTTTGTTGGAGATCGATCTCCTGGATCTCAAACTAAAATGGGTTTGAAGTTATTCCTAATTTCCTTCATTCTCATATCACTTTTCTTCACAATGCTCTACATATCCACCTACTCAACTTCATTTGATATCAACATACTAAACCAATCATCAATCCCAACAACTCTCCTAATCCCCAAATCGATCAACAACACCAGGCCATACCCAGTTTCCTTCGCCTACTTGATCTCTGCATCCAAAGGCGATACTGCCAAGCTGAAACGAACGATTCAAGCGCTTTACCATCCGGGGAACTTGTACTTGATTCATTTGGAACGGGAAGCTACGGAAGATGAACATCGAGAGATTGCGAGATTCGTTAGGGATAATCATGTTTTCCAACTTGTGGGGAACGTTATGATTGTAGGGAAACCTAATAGAGTGACGTACAGAGGACCAACGATGCTTGCGACTACTTTGCACGCCATGTCGATGCTTTTGAGGATAGATGCACAGTGGGATTGGTTTATTAATCTCAGTGCTTCTGATTACCCTTTGGTCACTCAAGATGGTAAGGTGAGTACTTACATTATTTCTAGGGAATCAGGGTTTTGATTATCTCGAGATTATTCTCTTATTTATGAACATGTTGATGAATTAATTGTTGATTATGTTTTGTCGATTTTGTGATCGCCATTTTCAGATCTGATATCTGCCTTCTCGGTGCTGCCAAGACATCTCAATTTCATCCAGCACAGCAGTCGGTTGGGTTGGAAACTGTAAGATGCCATCATTTTCCATCTCTCCATTAAAATTACATTTCTCTTTTAAATTCTAGAAAAACGTAGTCGATTCTTGATTGTTGATTTTCGATCTTTTTTTTTTTATCGTAGTTGTTTTATAAACCATTTGATTACTTGTGTTAAATTACAAGAAAAGTCGATTCTTTTTCCAATTATAATACGGCTGAATGAGTAATTTAATTCTCTTTTCAACATATTATAATTGGGGAAGATAAGAAAAACACATGTCACATAAAGCCAAGAGGGCATTTGGATCGTACTTCTAAATTCAAAATCAGATAATTTGATACTCAACAAGCACCTGATAATGATATTATATTTATTTCAACAATCACAATCTGTTTTTCCCTTTGATAATTTAAATGCAATTAATTCCAAATCTTGATAAAAAAATGTACAAAGTGAATTAGTAATTGATCATTAAGTTGAATAATTATTTGCAGGAACAAGAGAGGGAAGCCAATAATGATCGACCCAGGTCTTTACAGTTCAAATAAATCAGAGATATGGTGGGTAATCAAGCAAAGAACTCTCCCCACTGCTTTCAAGTTGTATACAGGTTAATTTTTCTTTCATTTCTTCTTCAATTATGTTTCAAATCTTGATTTCATTTCATCAACGTGTTCAGTTTCTTTTAACTCCAATGCAAATCTTGAATTAATTTTGAGTTTGTGATGAGGAAATTTACATTGTTTTGGGGCGACAAAAAATGAGGCAATCCATGTGGGGGCCATGTAACATGCTATTTTGTAGGTGTACGTAATAACTTTAATGACATACCATGTGAACTTCTGAAAAAGCACCAAAATTTTCTTTAACTACCTTCCTCTTAAATCAAAGTGAAAAAAAAAAAAAAAAAGAGTCATCACATTTTCGTGTGTCTTAAAAGAAAAAGAAAAAAAAATCCTATGATTAGTGTTGTATCTAAAGATCTGTTGATCCATGGTAGGGTCAATTTTTTAGTACATAAAGTTCATGTATTTCCATAATTAAGCAACGACATAAAAAGGTTTTCGGAGAAATTAGGTATTGTGTTTACGTTAACATAAACTTAATTACGTTGTATTTGTTCATGTGTAAAATTGTCCAAAAACTTATCAACATACTTTCATTGATTTGTTTATTCTAGCATCCTACTTTCATTTCTTCCTATTACAACATTGTACTTTGAAATCTACCCTGTTATGTCATCCAAATATAAAACATTCTTCAAATATATGGCATAATAAAGGTCAGTATATAAATTAATATGTATATTATCATACAGGTTCAGCATGGACTATATTATCAAGATCATTTGCAGAATATTGCATAATGGGTTATGAAAACCTACCACGAACACTCCTACTTTACTACACGAATTTTGTTTCATCTCCAGAAGGATACTTTCAAACTGTTATATGCAACTCAAAAGAGTACAAGAACACGACAGTCAACCATGATCTTCATTACATCACATGGGACACTCCTCCAAAACAGCACCCAAGGTTGCTTGGACCCCGAGATTATAGAAAAATGGTTTTAAGTAATCGCCCTTTTGCAAGAAAATTCAAGCACAACAATGCAGTTCTTGATAGAATTGACCATGAAATACTCAAAAGAAGTCATCCTACTCATTTTTCTCATGGGGGTTGGTGTTTGAAGAGTGATGATGATGATAAGCATCAAAAGTGCTCAAGTTTTCATAACGATGGGTTTGGTGTTTTGAAGCCTGGGGCAGGTGGTAGAAGATTGGCAACATTGTTAAAAAAGTTGACTTCTAATCCCAATTTTAGTAGACACCAATGTAGATGAGGTTTATATTTGATGATATAATAAATCGCTTATAAATGTTATTCACGATTGTTAGTTAAGAGAATTTTGTTTGTAATGTAATATTCGAGTTCTTGGTTGAGAATTTGTTATTTTTTATAATGGGATTTAAAAAAAAAAAAAAAAAAAAGATGGTGATGATCAATGATCATGGCGGCGATGGCAATGGAAGTGGTGGTATGTTAATCTCCTGCAATGGAAGTGAGAAGTTTAACTACTTTGACTTGAATATTCTATACTAGGTTACAACCCGTGAGAACCACGGGTAAAAAATTTATATTATTAATAAGCGTTAAGTTTGTTTAACACTTTTTGTATTGATTATTTAAAATTAATATGAATATATATTTGTAAAAAAGTATATAAATTTGAATAGATGTTAAAGAGAAACACAATGAATAATATAAATTACAATGCTATATAAAAAAAATAAAATATTAAATAAATGTAATAAAAAAAATAAAAAAAACACAATTGTTTGAATTTAAAAACTACGAAGCATTTATAAATTTTTAAAAATTTCCTTATACACAACATTGGAAGTTTTGTTTGTAAGTCTACCATCCTTATCTAAAATTAACAATTTCAATCTTTCTCCACTTTGAACTCTAGATAAGGCAAAATACAACTCTCCATGTGAAAAACAGGATCTTTGAGATACAGACCAACCTTTGATAACGACTGCCCATGACTTTTATTAATTGTCATTGCAAAGCATACAACCAATGGAAATTGTCTTCTTTGAAATTTGAAGGGAATTTTTTTTTTCAGATGGACTTAAATACATTCTTGGAATAAAGGTTTGGTTTCCAATATTACTTTCAGATATGATAATTGCCTCAATAACACGTTTGCCTAGAGATTTGACTTGTAGTCTAATGCCGTTACATAAGCCATTTTTCTAATCAATGTTTCTTAATAACATAACTGGAACACCGACCTTTAAAATTAACTTGTGATTTGGCAAACCTGATACTTTAAGACCATTTAAAATATCTGGGGAGTATAAATTGGGATCAAACTGATCATGAACAAACTCTGATTGGCAAAGTGAAAGACCCACACTTTCATATGATTGAAAGACCCAAACTTTCAAACTTCACAATATTGTTACTCCAAAACATGCTAGATGCATATTTATAAATAATATTTTACATTGATAATGTGATTACAAAAGACTGGATACAAACCGACTAAGTTTTAGTATATTACATAACTACCCAGGATATTGTAATTTTATACAAACATAAACTCAAATACAAAAGTAATAGTATAAACTATTCTAAATCTTCCAACAGTATACGATTATACTGGTTACTTATCTCCTGCAATTGTTAAACATTGAGAGGGTAAGCGGTGACGCTTAGTGAGTTCAATAATAGATACAATATAACGTTATGTTATATATATACTTCAATATGGCAGAAGCAAAGAGGAACAAGGAACAACAAAGACATATGTGAATCATGCGACAAGTTTTCCATATCAATCGATGATTTGATTCAAAGATATACAATCAACGAGACATAACAATTTCAATACTTGATATACATCAATAACACTTCGGCCCAGATGGCACAGAAGACATACAATTTCGGATTATCATTTTGCTAGAATATACAGGCTTTCAGCCCTACATAGCCCTATGCCAATACCAGAAGTTATACGAGTCATGCTCTACATGGCCAAAGGCACAAAGCCAATACCAGAAGTGATACGAGACATGCTCTACATGGCCAAAGACATAAATCCGATACCAGAATAATACGACACATGCTCTACATGGCCAGAGGCTCAAAGCCAATACCAGAAGTGATACGAGACATGCTCTACATGATCAACAGTATAAAACTAAAATAACTCAGGAAAGCATATAGCACATATAACACATAACATACAATTGTTCCTATATATTGAACTCACCTTGAAATAACCGAAGGAATAAATGATAATTTGGACAGCACTTCGGCTCTAAATATGACTTTATGTGACGAAACCGGAGATTTTAGTTGAAAACCGACCTTACTCGGGCAGAGTTTCGACTAGAAAATATGATTTTCTCGGGAACTTCGGAGCGTCGGGACTTGCTTCGGGTGTCGGGATTGATATCGGGGCTTCGGGGGGTTAAAAGTAGGCTAAAAGGATGAAAGAGGATGAAAGGATATAGAATTTGTAACATAAATCCGGAGACCCTCGGTTTCTATTTATAGGGGACCGAGGCTCGCATTACGCTGGGCGTAAGTCATCGGTACGCTAGACGTACTCCGAGGCGGCCATCTACGCGGGGCGTAGCCTTCGTACGCGGGGCGTACATGCGAGGCGTGTCCTCTGATTGGAACCCAGGTCTCGGACGTGGCAATCTTATCCGATACGTGGCATCCGAGCGAAGACCGGCGACGTGGCTGATCCAAGGCCCTGCAAGTGCGAAGTACGCTGGGCGTACCCTTCGGATAAGGCTTCGAATTTTCATTTATTTTTATTAAAAACTTCGAAAATTCATATCTTTTGCGTACGAGCTCCGTTTTTGACGTTCTTTATATCAACGCGTAGGTAAGATTATGCTCTACAATTTTTGTTTAGACTCCGTCGGCTAATTTTGATTTCATTTTTATTATTATATTTTTAACGGGCCGGGACAGGAAAATTCCGTTAAAAATTCATAACTTTTTCATCTGACGTCCGTTGTTGTACTACTATTGACGAGACCTTCGATTCTCGTTTAGGTTGCGTTGGCTAAAAATCGCTTGATCTTTATTTCGAGTTTTAGTTGTCTACTACTATTCCGAAACTTAGAAAAATCATAAGTTCCTCATACGAAGTCAGATTTGGAAGTTCTTTCTATGAAAATTTTCGGTTTAACAAGTACTACGACTCTCATTTAGATCACTAAGACTAAAAAGTAGTTTATCGAAAACTCACTTTTTACGTCATTCGGGGTCGTGTCGGTTTCGTCGCGAAACTTTAATAAGTCATAACTTCTTCGTTATAACTCGGATTTCGATGAGGTTTTCGCCTAAATGTTTCTAACGAGATTCTTTACAACTTTCATTAATATAATTTTACGTATTTTCAAATTTTATATTTTCGTTAAATTTCAATATTTGACTTTTGATTGGAATCTCATAAGACTTCCAATATTTTCCGAGTGATTCTAAACATAGTTTTACTTCATTTCTAGTAAAAACTATCTGTTAGAACTCAACACTCAATTTCATATAATATTTCATTATATTTTTCACTTTTAAAATTACATAACACGATAACTGAACGTGTATGTTACGCAAAGACTATCTGAACTTAAATATTCTACTTCGTCTCCGGGAAACAATGCTAACAAACGATCATTGATTTGTTGGACAACTTCATTTTTTGGAGCTAGTATAGCTCTTTCTTGAAAATAACTCGTAACGTTGAATTTTTCCAAGATTGAAGGATATACAAACTTAATTAATGAACTTATAGGATCATGTGGATCATTAATGCGAATATCATCCGGAACATCAATAATCGTTTCACCATCGTTCGAACCACCAACTTTTCCTTCTCCTATATCCAAAAGCCAGTTTGCAAAATTATGTATTTTCCGAATATCAGATGGATCCCTTCCAACGATTAGTCTCATGTTTATTGTTAATCTATGGACTTTGCATTCCTTATATATATAAAATAGACAAAATTGTAAAAATGGTCCCTGTGGTATGCATTTTTTTGGGGTTTTAGTCTAAGTCATGACTTTTTGGATTGGTGGTCCTTTTAAGATAGTTTCGTTGCGTTTTTGGTCCCTCAGTAAAGTGAAATGACTGTAATACCCTTGGGGTATTTATTTTTCTTTTTTCTTTCAATTTTTTAAATCTAATAGTTATTTTAATAATTAAAAAAAAGATGTCCATCTCTCTCTCTCTTCTCTAACCAAACCACCAGCCCCAAAACATCTCTCTCTCTCTTATGTTCATCTCCAACCAAACCACCAGCCCTAAAACATTAATTCTGTTCATAAACAAAAAAAGATGAATGTCCATATCGAATCAATTGAAAATTCTTAGATCCCACCTAACCAATTTATCTCCTCTAAGTTAATTGCATTTAACCCTTTCGTTGATTCCCTTCCATTGAAAATGCTCTTCCACCAGACAATAACCCATAAGTCTTCCTCGTTACTCACTGTCACCAGAGTTGCCGCCGATAACCTCGCCAACACGTGAAAGCTTCGCTGATAACCTCGCCTGTCGATCTCGAAAACAGGATTGAGAAACAGACATTGTCGGTAACCTCCGTCAGTGACTTATGATGCCTTTGTATTTGATTTCTCCTGTGGATATCATCAGTGACCTCCGCCAGTGACCTCTACGGTGGATGGTGGTGGTCAATTGTAGTGGTGGGTATGAGGTAAGTGACATCTCTACTCCACGTCTCTAACGAACCTCCCTTTGCCTCTCTGCACCTCCTTGAAACGACCATTGGCTTTGTGGAGGTTCACCCCGATATGACCAAATTGGCAACAAAAAAACAAAGACAATTTTTAGACATTGTTTCCGATTTGGGGTTTGATTTTAGGAACAAAAAAACCCCATAAATTGGAGTCACCGACACCATTATATTACACGTTTCAAATTTTTGGAAAAAAGCACATGTTTCTAATCAGAAACAGATGTAGGCCACCGAAAAAACACCAGATGGAGGAGATGAACTCAAACAAATGTGCGAGAGAAGAAGACGAAGGTGTGGGATGAAGCAAAGAGCGATGACGGTGAATGGTTCGGCTGGGGAAGAATGAGGTGGGGATCGTGAGTCCAAGTTAATTATTTATTTTTTTTTCATTTAAATTAAATAGAGAAAACATAAAAAAATATCAAAATGACATTACAGTCATTTCAGTTACCGAGAGACCAAAAACGCAACGAAACTACCTCAAAATCACCACCAATCCAAAAAAATCGTGGATTTGACTAAAACCCCCCAAAATAATAAATACCACAGGGATCATTTTTGCAAATTTGTTAGTAAAATATTAGATAAGCAGTAATATGTTTGATATTTATAAAAAAAATTGGCAACTATTATAATGTTTTTAACATATATTTTAAATATTCATGTATAATGTGTTTTAGCTTTCCCCATTTTAAAGACAAAAAAATGATAAATATGATAAAACTATGATAAAAACATGTATCAACGTAACACAACTTCATAAAACATGATAAACAATTAAATACATGTATTAACACAACACGGCAGTTATAGATTAACATTAGAAAATAAATTAGCAAATTACATTATTTTAAAGTAACTGGAAATTGTAGCTATTTAAAGTAGTTTCTAAATTAGAAGCTAAAAGTTTCGAAAACATATTTTAAATAGCTTCCGGATTAGAAGGCTTTTGTTTAAAGTAAATCTAAAATATTTCTAGTTGATTTTATTTTATTAAACATAATTTTTAAATGTATAGTCTAATTAAACTTATAACACATACTTCTTAGGAGTTGATATAAATTTCCAATAAACTGAATAACATGAAAAGCCATTAAGCATAAAACACTACATATATATTTTTTTTTGAACGGCCCTGAAAATTAAAAAAGGCTAGCTAGCAGCTAGCCAAAACAAAAAGAGAACAATTAGTTCATGAGCGGATTTTGAAGCCACCCGGTTATAATTTTCTTAATTTTACGGTTCCTACTACAAAACCAATTAAAAGAAAACGAGAAAATAGAATCAAACATCAACTATTTCTTGTACTTCACGATCCCAAAAACTAACGCATTCCGATAAGTCCAAAGATCATAATTAGAGTAGCACAAGTCTTCTCAATGATCAATCTCCGAGCATTTGCAACAGCTTGACTATCAATCCACTCGAAAACATCTTCAATAGAGTTAAAGGATGGCACCGTCAGATCTATCCATCTAGCAAACTTAAGCCATAATTGACGAGCCATCGAACACTTCAAAAATAAGTGAACACCATCTTCTATCATCTCCCCACAACATGGACATAAAATAGTAGACAAATCAATTCCCCGATGATGAAGGTTACTCCTCGTCGGTAAGCGATTAAGGAATAGCCTCCATATAAAAATATTAATTTTTATAGGAAGAGAAATATTCCACCTGGTAGGACAATCACCCATAGAAAGCGACATGAGGTCTAAACGAGATCTAGCAGACTTGACGGAGAAAATGTCTTCCACCCCAAGAGACCATCTCCACGAGTCTATTCTATCCGTAATATGAACCGAATCCAACATCTCATGTAATATTGTATACTAGTCTATGTAATATTGTATCGAGAAATCAAATATCCTCCTTTCAATCGATCCTTAATAGATTAGAGAAAATTAATGGATTCTATTTGGATGGTGGATAATGGATAGTATCTTGTCCGATATATATGGATTAATTTCCTTAGTTATTTTGGGCAAAAGAGTTTTGACGAAATATCATGTAAAATCTCTGTTGTTAAAGGATCTTTAAGATTTTAAATCCAAGCTTGGTCAAGAGAAAATCTCACAGTATATTTTATCAACATAATCTAGTGGTTTAAACTTATATCTTGGTTTGAAAGTGAACTATTCAAGCTTATATTATTGTGGGAAATCTTCAGAAAAGTCTCAATATTTACGGAAAAGTTATACTTTAGTCCCAAGATTTTTTTTTGAACGAAAAAGTCCTGAAAACTGGCAAAAATTTGCAGTTTGACCCTTTTTGACCGGTTGAAACCGGTACCAAATTATTTTAGGACTATTTCGTAAACTAACCCAAAATATTTGAACTTTTCTGTAAACAAAAAATATTAGGACTTTTCTGTAAACAAAAATATTATGACTTTTTCTACAAACAAAACTATTATTATTATTATTATTATTATTATTATTATTATTATTATTAAAAATATAAATAAGAATACTATTTTTTGAACTTGTTATTATTAATATTGTTATTAATACATATAAATGAAATTAAATGAAAAAATAATATTAATGACATTATTTAAGGGTGGAGGTGGAGGAGATGGTGATGCTTTTAGCATTAAAATCATGAATGTTTGTTTGTATATTTTTACTTTGTATATGGTCATTTCACATTTGTTATTATTGTTTTCAATTCAGAATACTAATAGTTAACAATTTAAAAGAAGTTGCATATTTTTAAAATTGTTTATAAATAGTTTAAGTTAGAAAGATTTCTCACTTTGTATATAAAAATGTTTAAGGTAGAAGGATTACTTTCCAAATCCAACAGATCCACTACAAACATCTACATAGGTAGCCCATATCAAAATTTAAAAGTATTAATTATAATATCTTGTTTAATACTTTTGAATTATTCCTATTACTTTTTATTAAACAATATATTGTAATTAATACTTTTGAATTTTGATATGAGTTACCTATGTAGATGTTTGTAGTGGATTTGTTGGATTTGGATAGTAATTCTTCTACTTTAAACAACTTTATATATAAAGTGAGAAACCCTTCTACCTTAAACTATTTATAAACAATATTACAATTATGCAATTTCTTTTGAATTGTTATGTATTAATATTCTGAATTGAAAACGATAATAACAAATGTGAAAGGACCATATACAAAGTAAAAATATACAAGCAAACATTCATTATTTCAATGCTAAAAGCATCACCATCTCCTCCACCTCCACCCTTAAACAATGGCATTAATATTATTTTTTCATTTAAATGCATTTATATGTATTAGTAACAATATTAATAATAACAAGTTCAAAAAATAGTATTCTTATTTATGACTCTAATAATAATAATAATAATAATAATAATAATAATAATAATAATAATAATAATAATAATAATAAGAGTTTTGTTTGTAGAAAAAGTCCTAATATTTTTGTTTACAGAAGAGTCCTAATATTTTTTGTTTATAGAAAAGTCCAAATATTTTGCGTTAGTTTACGAAATAGTCCCAAAATAATTTGGTACCGGTTTCAACCGGTCAAAAAGGGTCAAACTGCAAATTTTTGCCGGTCTTTAGGACTTTTTCGTTCAAAAAAAAATCTTGGGACTAAAGTGTAACTTTTCCGTAAATATTGAGACTTTTCTGAAGATTTCCCTATTATTGTGGTAAGTTTTTAGTACTTTATGTGAGTGACATATTTCTCCTCATACATTAGAATTTGATAACAATTTGCAAATGCTAGATAGCAAATATAGTACACATGGTTTGGGTCCACCTTTAATTATGTCGGTGTTATAGTGGATCACCGTTCACCCCTCAATAAGACCGGACGAAGTGACCTCGACAATAGCATTGGCAAACACCGGCCCAACCCCTTGGTATGCCGAGCTCGGTTCGGCAACTCGGAGGAATTCTACCGATGAAAGAGAGTGGGGGTTTGGGTTATTTAAAAATCTATGACCGTTTTTTGGTCAAATATTACCGTTTTTTTCCAAAAAAAAATTCAAAAATTGTCATCTTTCTACCCTATAAAAATACTACTACATACCATATTTCATCACACTTTACCTTTTTCAATTTTTCACTCAAATAACATCATTTATTCGAAAAAATGGCTTCTCCTTCCAACTCAAAAACTCTAAAAAATATATATCAAAAGAAACACCCAACACACAAACTCAATCTCACATTCTTCACCAAATTTCATCCAAAGCCAAAGTGATTGGCCTATTTATTTGTAACGTCCTATTTTCACAACCAAAATTTTCATTTTATTTAAGTAAATCTTCCCAATTATAACTCCGTTACGAAGAAAACCGTTTATTCCAAATACATTTATAAAAATCAGAGTAATATTACAGCACAAAATATTCATTGTTATTGATGAATGTGTACAGTCACGTCTTCGTCTTCCCATGATGACCGATGATACCTGAAACAATAAACAATTAGGTAAGCACAAACCTTAGTGAGTTTCCCCCAAAATACCCCATACGATAAACATACAAGCATGCATTGGGTCCACTCAGCCATCAGGCTGGAATACCCAGGGTTTGTTGGCCTACAGCCTCTACCCAACCGCTCTTCCCGAGCCTTCGTGTCTATGGCTTACAGCCGGCCCGCACCGGGTATATTGGCCTACAACACAAAGCAGAACCGCCTCAACTCACTACTACCATATGTCGACATATAAACAATCAATGATCAAGTAGGTACATAATACAAGCAAACAACAATCATACAATCAATGACTACATACAGCCCCTTAGGGCGCTCCACTAGATGATAACCAGCAAGCATAGGTACACATACAGATCTACAGACTACTACCACATAGCAACATCCTAAATACGAGGATACAGATCTAACAGATCACTACAGCATAACACCATACCAACTACCAGTATACTGATCTAACATGCCACTACAGCATAACAACATACAAAATACCAACAATCTAAGGAATGCATAACTGTATGTACTCAGAGGTACATCCAAGCAAGGAAAAGGCAAGAAAGTCTAGATCAAGAGTCATCAGTCTATCCTACATGACTATATATAGTCTCTATGGCATCCTTCTACTGAAGATAATCAAAACTAGTGAGTCGGCATTGTGCCTTCAACCCATAGGTACAATGAGGCAAAATTCACATGAAATGAAAAACCCGAGAACACTGTGATACGTTCCCTGCTACACTGCTTGCTCCCGCGGATCCACTAACATCCGAACCATATAAAATCTTAATCATCATATAAGTATTTGATTATTGATTATTGATCATATATCTCGTAAACTAATTAACTAATATGATGCACGTGATTCGGATTACTTAAGCATGATAATTATGAAAAAAAAATGCGATAAACATGATTTGATTTTTATTTAAAATCTATATATTATCTTTATCAAAAGATTGATAAACTACATTCAAATATAATAAAATGATTATTAAATAAATAGCTACAAGACCATAAAATGGGGTGAAAAAACTGAAAGTCCTTTTTTAAGTTTTAAGTTCTATCCAAATACATGGCTTACGTTACGCCTCGACTCAACATGGGAAATATAAAATATTAAACCACGAAAGTCGCATTAATCTCGAACATAATTCTACACACTTTAAATTCGATATTATATATTTGGGGAGATGTCCTATTATTTTGTTTCCTATATGATACATTCTTATTTCACTAGAAAATTTCCTCGTAAAGAATAGTTTTACTTTAGAAATAAGTAGTGATTTGTACACAATATATTTTAGTCATACATAACAATTTATGCATTAGATGGTTGTACTATACAATTGTATAAAACATAAATTGTTGTGTATGACTAAAAAGTATTGTGTACAGATCATCATAAACTATCATCGTGATGTTTATTATTGGTTTGTCAAACATTATTGCTCACCTGAGGTGGGCATCCGGCTATTCCAGGTTAGCCGGTAAAAATGACTTAATAGGGTAATATATTTCTCACTCTGTACACATTTAGTCATTAATATTTTTGTACACATTTAGTCCTTAATATTTTTTTTTGTTGTAAAATAAGTCATTTTTGTTTTTGTATTCATTCAGTACTTATGAATGATTTTTTTAGGTTTTTCTCACGACATCTTATGTGGGATAGCCATACGGTGGTGGGTTAGGTTGAGGTGGTCATGCGATCAGTGGCGGAACTAGAAACTTTTGCAATGGGTAGCACAAAAAAATTCACAATAAAAGATAGTAAGATAAATTTCTTTAATTATGATTTCATTATTAATAACAAACTAGCGCAAAAGTCTTACATAATTACACTTTAAAGTTGACATCTACTTTTTCCCATTTTCCGAAAGCACTCTATCACTCGTTCAATCTTGACCTTTAGGATTTCTCATTTTAAAGTTGACCTCTACGATTACCCTTTTTAATTACGAATACATTTCGAATAGGTCGTGATTGAGGTTGTGGTCGGGGTCTTTTCCTCCACCACTTTCATCATTATTACCAACATCCAATGTTATTTTATAAAAAAATCTAATTAAACCCTGCAAACATATTTAAAGATTTAAAATTCACAATTGAAGATTTTTACCTAATACAAGTGAACAACTAATTAGCTAATTAGGTTTTCAATTTAAACAAATAAATTAAACTAAATCATAAAACATTAAAAATGAAAAATTAAATGTTACTTGTTTCGTGACTTCGTGAGTGAGCAAGTGAAGGAGGGGGCAATAGGTAAGCTACAATCAGAGTATCGATGAACCAAAGGAAATGTCAATTTCTTTTTTCCCTCTTGTGCTAGTAATTGATTTGGTACATAATTAGACAAAAGAAGCAAATGTCTTTTTACATTGATTTAATGGACTAACTTTTAACCGATTAATGGGCTAACTTATTGGACATTTGGACTTTTATTTTGAATGTAATTGGATGCTTGAAGTTGGATCCAGGAGCTATATCATATTTATTATTCACTCGTTGTGCATTATCTACATAAAAAATTAGCATTTCTATGAGATAATTGAGGGGTAGCACGTGCTACCCCTACCAACTAAGTAAATCCGCCACTGCATGATATATGTTATAGGCCAAGATACCTGGTGCGGGCCGACTATAAGTTATAGGCACAAAGACTCGAGAAGAGTTGTTGGGTTAAGGCGACATGCCGACAAACCTTGGGTATTCCAGTCCGATGACTGATTAGACCTGTTGCATGTTGGCATTCCAGTCCGATGACTAATTGGGCTAAGATATTCCAGTCTGATAAGTGTGGGTCCGTTGTGCATGATAATACGTTTGTTGTATCGGGTATTTTGGGGAAAACTCACTAAACTTTGTGCTTACCCAGTTGTTTATGTTTTCAGGTTCTATCGTTGGTCGTGGGAAGGAGAATGCATGATTGTACACACTCATCAATAGTATTGAGGATTTTGCGTTTCTTATATTACTCTGAGTTTCGATAAATGTATTTTTGAATAAACGTTTTTTTCTCTTAATAATGGATTTATAATTAGGGAGTTTTGCCTTATTTAAAAATGAAAATTTTTTGTTGTGAAAATGAGACATTACACATAAACATCAACAACCCCACACACTTCATCAATGATTGTCCCACGTAAGATGTCGTGATAAAAACATAAAGAAAACATTCATAAGTACTGAATGTGTACAAAAACAAAAATGACTTATTTTGAAACAAAAAAATATTAAGGACTAAATGTGTACAAAAATATTAAGGACTAAATATGTACAAAATGAGAAATATATTACCCAATTAAGTCATTTTTCCCGACTAACCTGGAATAACCGGTCATAAGGACTGAATGTGTACAGTTTAACAAGTTGAAGGGGTAAATGTGGACGAAAAAAAAACTCAGTGACTAAATGTATACAAATCGAAAAATATATTACCCTTTTAAGTCATTACCCCTTATATTTTCTCAAATAGATATGTTAAATTATGCATTAGAACTTAGAATAAGTCATTCAAAGAGAAAACTTATATCTTGATTACAAAACAAAACAATTTAATAAAATTAAATCGTAGTTCGTTAAGCTATATCGACCTGCCCGTCCAAATCCAATGACCAAAAAAGCAATGTGGAGTGGATTAGGTGGCCCGGTTTTTTTGACTTACCCGGGATCCCCGGCCCCGCTCTATACACGTTCGGTTTTTGTCTCTGTCCCCCTTCCCCCCTTGTAGCCTTGCTATATTTCTTATCTACCCCCTCAATAATTAAAATAGTTAAAACACCCCTCTACATTTGATACTCATATTCGTATGTCATATACCTTTTAAATTAGACATCTTTCAAGGAGGCGTTTAATATGTATTTTTCTAATAAATTTTATGATTATTATGATTCTAAATTACAAATAATTGGGTTTTAGTGGTTGAATAAATTGATTCTAATTCTACGTGATCAAATAATCAACTTTCAAAATATGTAACAAAAATATTGTACACAATCATGCAGTGTTTTAGTTTGTCGTTTTCTAATCTATCAACGTAAAAACGTAAAACAAATAAGAAATAAAAGATTAAACGACCTATAAGATTGAAGGGAGTCGAACGGGTGAAGTGAAAAATGGCGGAGGTAACGCCGATACCTCCATGAACACCATTCCTTGATGGGAGGTACCTTCCAAATGTGTCTTTAGCAGGTTAGATAACTCGTTCCACCATTTTATGAACATGAATTGATTAGTTGTATGTTATGTTTTTATATTGCTACTATATACGTATATATAATTTTATATGTTTTAATTAGTTATGTATGTTTTAAAATATAATTAGAAACTCTCGAAAACCAATTGAAAAAGCTTTTAATTTATAATATTTTTCTTTTAATATAAGTTCTTATAAGCAATGGCAAGCCAGCAGTGACAAGTTTTAGTGGGAACGCATGTAGCCGGTGTTACCTTTCAAAAAAATTACCAAATGACTTTTAACTCAGTGGTATCAAGTATTGTCATCTTTAAAGTCGAGAGTTCATGTCTCGTCTAGCACATAAGTTGTTATATAAATAGTTTATGAGTAGATCAGATTTGTCTTTTCCAAAAAAAATAAAAATAAATAAATAACTCAATTTTAACAGCATTGAAGTTTTTTTGAGAAATTTTTCGATATAGTTTTATTTTTCTTGTGGCTACCCGTAAATATACATGTGTTATCCATAATATTTTGTTTTGTGTTCACGGCATGCTTTCAAACGGATACTTTTTAATAGAGTTTAGAAAGAAATAAGCTAAAATTTCACTTCAAAAACTCTAAAGCAAGTTTCCAAACACGTCTTTGTATCAATATGTCGATACAAAGTTGGTTGTTTCGTTGTTTTTTATTTAAATAATTTGATATTTCAAACCCTATACATTCTCATATACTGTATTTCTAGACGTTCTTTTTATATCCTTGAAAACAAAATAGTCTACCAAACCATTTGGATTTTATTATCCCTAGAAACCAAACTATACTTTAACAATTAAGCAAGTATGTTGAATGAAATATTCTTTGTTTTGGCAATGTTTTATGTATATATATATATATATATATATATATATATATATATATATATATATATATATATATATAAAGAGAGAGAGAGAGAGAGAGAAAGAGGGTTCAATTGAGCAAAAAAATTGAGAATGAGAGAATGAATCTGGGCCACTCATTTCGAATTTGTCGATTAAGTGCTCCAGCGTACCGGGTTGACGGAACAGGTCATATTCATATATGAATACGTATATGGATATGTATATACATTTTTATGAATAATGTTGGATTAGGTGTCTAAACCCATAACTATAATTGGTATGTACTTGAATTGATAGCAGCACAGTACTTTTGGGTTGCCCTCAACCTAGCAACTGGACAAGGAAATTATGAAAGGAGAGATATTAATTTATAAGATTAATAAATTAATATATATAAATGATTTATTAATATGTTAAAAGATTAATATATTAATTAGAAATCATTATGTTTAATTAATAGTTAGCCAGAAATTAATCAGAATTAATTTTGGGGTTAAAAGAATTAATTATAAAGTGCAGGGACTAGTTTGCAATTAACTAATAGTTGAGTGGAAGGTTCCAGAAACCCCTTGGAAGGAGGTGGACGAAATTCTTAGGGGAAACCCTAGAGATTTCGTCCAAGGGGTCCAAATAAGGCCTTTGGATCTTGCTTAGGCCCTAAGCAAAGGATAACTAGGGTTTTCCCTAAACCCTAGATCCCTCAGCTATTTAAGGAGCCTCCTGGCTCACATTTGAGGTCACTGATTTCTTTGGAAGAAACCCTAAGGCCGAAATTGCATACTCTCTCCATCCTCTCTCCTCCAAGTTTCCTTCTTGCTAGTTCTTGGGTGTGATTCCATTAGAGGCATTACATTTGTGGTGTTAAGCTTCCAAGAAGATCAAGATCAAGATCAAGAGGATTATCAATTGTTTGCTATAACAATTGAAAGGTATGTAACTCCTAAACCCTAGTTTGTTAATTTCAAAATTAGCCTCTCTCCTATAGGGTTCTTGTTTTGCAATTCAAAGTTATATGTTCAATAGTTAAAACATAGATCCAAAGTAGGTTGCATGTGAACTTAGGAATTGTTTTCTAGTTTATTTGTTTTACCTAAAACCCATCAGTGGTATCAGAGCCATTGTTTGTTTTAAATTGAATTGCTATAATTGTTGAATTGCAAATTAGGGTTTATAGCTATTAAACCCTAAAGGCCAAATTTTCGATTTCTAGGGTTTTGGATAAAAGGGTTTTTCGAAAACCCTAGCCTCCAAAGAACCCTAATCGAAATTAGGGTTAGGGTTTTGAAAACCCTAGCCTCCTCCCTTGTAAATTTCGAAATTGCTAGAAGTTTTAGGGTTTCTTGTTTTGGATAATTGTTACTTAATTAGATTAATTGGATAATTATCCTTACCCTATTTTTCGAAATTTAGAGGGATAAGGATTAGGATTAAATTAATTGATTAATTTAATTAGATAATCCTTACAAGATTTAATAATTTGATTAATAGTTAATTAAAAGATAAATATTAAATCTAGTTAATTGGTTTATTTAAATTTAAATTTAATAGTTTGAATTTCGAAATTTATATAAACCCTTGAAGTTTTAAAATGTTTTAAAACACACCCTATATATGTATTATGATTAAAAGTTTAATATTATATATGTATAAGAATATGGTCAGTCAAATCGCTAGTATGCTTCATTCACGAAGCTAATCTATAAGGGGGGTATAAGGAAACTGCCTATAAAATGGTAGTTGAATGGGTGTCCACTCTCACCCACCGCTTCCTTGATTAGTGGAGGGTCGTTAGCAGAATGGATTTGATAGGACAACTACTTCTCATTAAAAGTATAATGACATTAAAGAAAGTACTAGAACATTATTTTTGAAATCCCAACTCTAGTTACTTTAGGAAAAATGTGAAAAGTATGCTAATCCATAAAATTGCACATTATGCTTTATTGGTCGTTAGTGGAGCGTGTGTGGTTAACCAGCACACTAAAGGGCACTAATAAAGAGTAGTAATGGGTATCTCATAATTGTCATTTTGATGGAGTGTGTGTGGTTTACCAGCACATCAATAGTTAATGATAAAGACAATGAGGTTACCAAGCACATTTGCATGGTTATTCACATCTTGTTTGTGATCCTCGGCATTACAGTCACAAATAGAAGAGCATAATATGAGATTAAAACATGCCATTGAATAGTTTCAATGTATCTCAAAAGAATTAGGAATTTCACTTCGTTTGTTTCGTCTAATGGTGGAATTGGTGAATCGTCATTCACCTACCTTTATGAAATTTACACTTGGATCTCGGCATCCCATTTCTAAGTTGTGAATCTTCATAGTTGGATCCTAACCTTGATATTTTATCTTTGGGTTATTATATTGAGGTATCTTGAAATCTAACTAAAACTTTCTTTCTTTTCAGATGTTTACTCCTGGAAACACTTCTGCTTCATCCTCCTCCAACCATAACTTCTCTTTGCTCAATATCTGCTCCAAAGTCGTTATGGATGGCTCAAACTATAACGATTGGATGCACAACATCAAGATGGCTCTTCGTTTTGAGAACAAAGAATATGTTCTTGAAAAGGAGCTCAAAGAGCTTGATGAGTCTGAAGCTACTCCTGAAGATCTTGTTGCCTACAAGAAACATTACGATGATGCTACCAAAGTGGCGTGCATCATGGTGGCAACAATGTCCCCAGAACTGCAGAGGTACTATGAGGACTACTGGCCTTTTGAGATGAACAAGGACCTTATGGAAAAGTACCATAAGCGAGCTCGTCAAGAAAAGTTTGAAGTAGTCAAGTCACTCATGGCTTGCAAGATGAAAGAAGGGGAATCGGTTGTGTCACATGTGCAAAGAATGAAACGCTACATAGAGCGTTTGGTCAAGCTCAACATTCACTTTGATGAGGAATTGGCCATTGACATGGTCTTGAACTCACTACCTAATTGTTATGGTCAGTTTATTCTAACTTACCATTTGAACAATACTGAGCAGACCTTGGCCCAATTGCACAACTTGTTGCAGACAGCTGAGGCAGGAATGAAGGGTAAAAGTATACCCTCCACGCCTACAAGTGCCCCTGTGTTGGCTATTGGACAGGAAAAGGGGAAAAAGAGGAAAGGTCCTCCCAAGCAAAACTGGAAGAGCAAGGCTCAAGCTGGGTCGTCTAGTAATGGCCCAAAGGCTAAGCCCAATGGTTCCACTCCCCATGTTTCTGATCCAAAAGAGGCCGTTTGCTTTTACTGCAATCAAAAGGGGCATTGGAAGAGATCTTGCCCACAATATCTGCAAGATATCAAGGATGGCAAAGTGAAGCCATCTTCGGCAGGTATTTACACTATTTCTGCTAATAACTCATTATCTTCTCGTTCATGGGTCCTTGATACAGGATGTGGTTTTCATATCTGTTCTGATTTGTAGGGACTAAAGGAAAGTGAGGAGATAGAGCGAGGAAGGATAAACTTGATCATGGGAAACAGAAAGTCTTCACCAGTGACCAAGATCGGAGTTTATCAGCTTCTGCTTAGCAATGATGTTAGATTAGATTTAATAAATTGTTGCTATTCGTCTGAGATGACGAGAAACATTATTTCATTTCATGCATTGTTCAGACAAGGTTTCAAATATTCTTTTAATGATTTGAATGGTTCAATTTCTGTTTATAAGAATGGTGTTTTTATGTTTGAAGCTTTGCCTTGTAATGGTGTGTATGAAACAGTGACTTGTGTTGATAGCCTAGGAAATAGTGTACTTAATATTGACTTGTCTAATAGTGTAGACAAGGCATGCTTGTGGCATTGTCGTCTTGGACACATTAACAAGAAACGCATAGCCCAACTCCAAAAGGATGGAGTGTTGGAATCATTTGACCTAAAATCAAATGATATGTGTGAATCTTGTCTTTTGGGAAAGATGACAAAATCACCATTCACAGGGTCTTGTGAAAGAGGTGAAGGTCTGTTGGATCTCATACACACGGATGTGTGTGGGCCCTTCAGATCAACTACAAGAGATGCTAATCGATTCTATGTGACTTTCACTGACGATTATAGCAGATATGGATATATCTACTTGATCAAGCATAAGTCAGAAACTTTTGAAAAGTTCAAAGAGTTTAAGCATGAAGTCGAAAATCAATTGGGCAGAAAGATAAAGATACTTAGATCCGATAGAGGCGGGGAGTATCTTAGTATCGAGTTTAACGACTATCTGAAAGAATGTGGGATAGTCTCACAATTGACTCCTCCTAGGACACCACAGTTAAATGGTGTAGCTGAGAGGCGTAATCGAACCTTGTTAGACATGGTTCGTTCTATGATGAGTCGGGCTTCGCTTCCCATTCACTTCTGGGGGTATGCCTTAGAGACAGCCGCACACATCCTCAATCTTGTCCCTACAAAGAAGGTTGCCAAAACACCTCACGAAATGTGGACAGGGAAAGTTCCCTCATTAGCACATATTAAAGTCTGGGGTTGTGAAGCTTTCGTAAGACGAGAGACTCACGACAAGCTAGCAGCTAGAAGTGAGAAATGTGTTTTCATTGGTTACCCAAAGCAGTCTTTTGGATATTTGTTCTACATGCCTAGTGAGAACGTGGTCTTTGTGGCACGAAGAGGAGTCTTTCTTGAAAGAGAGCTCATATTCAAATAGGACAGTGGGAGCACTATTGACCTTGAAGAAATTCAAGAGTCAGCCAATGAAGGAACCTTAGATGACACTAGCACTCAACCAGAGGAAACAGTTCCTGTTGAACCAATCGATAACTCATTACCTCTTAGAAGATCCACTAGGGTGAGTGTGCCACCTGAGTTGTATGGTTTTCATATTACTTCAGATGGTGACACATTCATAAGTGACATAACACTGGTAAAATTAGATGAACCAGTCACTTATAAGGAAGCAATGGCAGGCCCAGAGGCTTCCAAGTGGAAAGAGGCAATGGACAACGAGATTAAGTCCATGTATGACAACCAAGTTTGGAATTTGGTTGATAGTGCACCAGGTCGTAAGACAGTTGGGTGCAAATGGATCTTCAAGAAGAAGACAGACATGGATGGAAATGTGCACACATTCAAGGCTCGACTGGTTGCAAAAGGTTTCACTCAAACCCCAGGGGTTGACTATGATGAGACCTTCTCGCCAGTGGCTAAGATTAAATCTATTAGGATATTGCTCGCCATAGCTGTCTTTCATGATTATGAAATATGGCAGATGGATGTCAAAACTGCTTTCCTTAATGGGAAGTTGGCTGAAGATGTTTACATGAGTCAGCTAGAGGGTTTTGTTGATGCAAAGTTCCCCAATAGAGTGTGCAAGCTTGAGAAATCCATTTATGGATTGAAACAAGCATCCCGCAGTTGAAATCTTTGCTTCCATGAGAAAGTCAAAGAGTTTGGTTTCTCTAGAAGTGAAGATGAGTTCTGTGTGTATATCAAGGCTAGTGGGAGTATAGTAACTTTTCTGGTGTTGTATGTCGATGACATATTACTCATTGGTAACGACGTTCCAACCTTGAAAGAAGTTAAGTCTTGGCTTGGAAAGTGTTTTGCCATGAAAGACCTTGGAGAAGCTGCCTATATTCTTGGGATTAGAATATTGAGAGATAGAAAGAAGAGACTAATTGGACTTAGTCAGAGCACATACTTGGATAAGGTACTAAAGAGATTTAGTATGGAAAAATCCAAGAAGGGAGAGCTACCTATCCAGAGCAATACCAAATTGAGTAAGACTCAATGCCCGAGTACAGATGTTGAAATAGATGACATGAGTCGTGTACCTTATGCTTCCGCTGTCGGATCGATCATGTACGCTATGACATGTACTCGCCCTGATGTGGCATTTGCTTTGAGCATGGTCAGTCGCTATCAGGGAAACCCAGGTAGAGCTCATTGGATAGCAGTTAAGAATATACTCAAGTATTTGCGAAGGACAAAGGACTGGGTCCTTGTGCTTGGTGGCAGTGATACTTTGAGAGTAGATGGTTACAGTGATGCAAGCTTTCAGACGGATAGAGATAACTTATGTTCTCAGTCGGGCTGGGTGTTTTTACTGAATGGAGGAGCAGTTACTTGGAAGAGTTCCAAGCAAAATACGGTGGCTGATTCTACTTGTGAATCAGAGTACATAGCAGCAAGTGAAGCGTCGAAAGAAGCAGCTTGGTTGAGGAACTTCATCGGGGATCTCGGAGTTGTTCCAACCATCCAGGAGCCTATGGAACTGTTCTGCGATAATGAAGGAGCGGTTGCCTTGACAAAGGAACCGAGAGATCATGGTAAGACCAGACATATCGACAAAAAGTACCATTTCATCAGACATAGAGTTGAAGAAGGCCATCTTATAGTAAAGAGGGTGTCATCTGAAGATAACCCAGCAGATCCCCTCACAAAGGGTCTGAGTAGGGCTAAGCATATTCAGCATGCTCGGAGCATAGGACTGAAAGATGATATTAGTTTTAGTAGTTAGATTAGTTTTATTCTGAAACTTGTAACAAAGTAAATGTAATTGACTTTTGGTGATTAAATAATAAAGTATTATTTATAAGTTTGGTTTCTGCCTTTTGTCAATTGTTTATTATTGTGTTTCATTTTTGCATGTTTTACTTCCCGAATAATAAGATTATTCAAACTCCACAGTCGCTCGTACTTTTGGAAGTAAGTAGTGAATTAAGACTGTCATGAACAAGATTGTAGATTGTCTGAGAATATGCATGGCAATAGAATTGCTGCAATGTTCATGAGTACTCAGAAATTGAGATTTGAGTATTGGATAAACCCTCGCTCAGAGTATCACTTCATGGAATTCATCACGAGTAATACTGAGACGATAATATCTTATAATCTTGAAACGAAGATATATGAGTTGTAATTTACAAGTCGGTCATGCATTGGTGATACGAAAACGCATCAGTAACTTGGTGTTATAAAACGTATTGTCATGTATAATTTGATGAGTAAAAGATACAAGCATATGAATCAACGTTTATTCGTTCCTTTTGCCCTAATAGGAAAAGCGATATCTGTGGGCCCCTCGATGATTTGGTGTTGACTTATTTGCTGGGCCCAGCCAGGACTAAATTGATGTGTTCAATTAGAAGTCCTACATCATCACAAATCAGGAATCGGGAAACATAGATTCTGGACAAAGAGATTGATTACATTCCATGTCTTTTTTCTAGGGATATCTAGCAGAACGAAGGATTATGTGATCACTTATCTTAGGACACGTAACTGACTGGGTCAGAGTTCGGCAGCAGCTTTTGGAAGCTACAATTTGCTGGTCAAATTTAGAAGGCATACTAGCAATTATAGTTACAGACTTATCCAAGTGGGAGACTGTTGGATTAGGTGTCTAAGCCCATAACTATAATTGATATGTACTTGAATTGATAGCAGCACAGTCCTTTTGGGTTGCCCTCAACCTAGCAACTGGACAAGGAAATTATGAAAGGAGAGATATTAATTTATAAGATTAATAAATTAATATATATAAATGATTTATTAATATGTTAAAATATTAATATATTAATTAGAAATCATTATGTTTAATTAATAGTTAGCCAGAAATTAATCAGAATTAATTTTGGGGTTAAAAGAATTAATTATAACGTGCAGGGACTAGTTTGCAATTAACTAATAGTTGAGTGGAAGGTTCCAGAAACCCCTTGGAAGGAGGTGGACGAAATTCTTAGGGGAAACCCTAGAGATTTCGTCCAAGGGGTCCAAATAAGGCCTTTGGATCTTGCTTAGGCCCTAAGCAAAGGATAACTAGGGTTTTCCCTAAACCCTAGATCCCTCAGCTATTTAAGGAGCCTCCTGGCTCACATTTGAGGTCACTGATTTCTTTGGAAGAAACCCTAAGGCTGAAATTGCATACTCTCTCCATCCTCTCTCCTCCAAGTTTCCTTCTTGCTAGTTCTTGGGTGTGATTCCATTAGAGGCATTATATTTGTGGTGCTAAGCTTCCAAGAAGATCAAGATCAAGATCAAGAGGATTATCAATTGTTTGCTATAACAATTGAAAGGTATGTAACTCCTAAACCCTAGTTTGTTAATTTCGAAATTAGCCTCTCTCCTCTAGGGTTCTTGTTTTGCAATTCAAAGTTATATGTTCAATAGTTAAAACATAGATCCAAAGTAGGTTGCATGTGAACTTAGGAATTGTTTTCTAGTTTATTTGTTTTACCTAAAACCCATCAAATAAATGTATTCATATATGAATATGTATATTCATATATGAATAAGTATAACGGAACTGGTTATTCATATATCAATATGGTGGCGGAGGTGGCGGTGGTTGGTGGTGATTGGTTGTGGTGGTGACAAAGGTGGCGATGGTAGTTTGTGGCGGAGGGAGATGGTGTATTCATATATGAATACACATATATTTCTATTCATATATGAATATTACTCATCCTCCATCGGTCCGGTATGCCGGAGCGTTTTGTGGCAAAAATAAATGATTGGATGAGAATCATTCACTCATTCTGAACCTTTTTTATTTTCTTAATCAAACACACACACACACACACACATATATATATATATATATGTATATATATATATATATATATATATATATATATATATATATATATATATATATATATATATATATATATATCAAGGTTGTAGAAATCGCTCGACGGTAGCTCGGCGGTGAACTGGGGTCAAGGGATTAATCGGCTAGGCGGAGATTAATCGGGGACCATTAATTATTAAAAAAAATTATTAAAAAATTAATAAATACAACATTAACATCAATGATTGTTTATTCGATTAAAAACCATCCTGTGATTGGAATAAGAAGTTACAAATACAAGCTGAAGTAATCACAACAATCTGTTACAACACCAAAAAAAGAACCACTTGATAGTATTATACACAAACTGGGAACAACAAAAGTGGACCATTATACCCTCCAAAATTGAATAGCATCTAAATGGTACATCACTACAGCCAACAAGTTTTGAACACGAATCATATTACTCAATTAAAGAAATCATTGTGTAGAACATGAAGCAGCAAGAATACCCCCTGGAACATGAGAATTGAATAAATTTGGATGATGTTGTTTTGCTTCCATTTACTCCTTCCCATTTCATGTTCTGCTGATCGGACAAGCAGAGATGATTGACCCATGAATACCAACACCTTTCTTTGATAATCAAGACTATTTGATAATGTAGTCTTCACTTAGGCAATTGATCGAACACTTGGTGGGCAGATGGTTTCATACACAAACCAACATCACCACTGCTTTTGCCCTACCTGTTACTTACAACCTGAAACAACAACGATCTTGGAAGTAACATACATACATACATACATAATCACGAGTTATTGCAACAACAAAATTCTAACATTGTTTCGATTCAACAAGATTCAATCAGGTAACATATGTACATACATATCCCTTAACTCAACCGATTCTATAGCACAGGATTAAGAAATTGAAAAACAACTAATCTTACATAATCAGGAAAACGAACACCTTGTGTCGAATAAATGGCGCCGACGGGAAACGAGGTTGGTGTTGACGAGTAGCTGCGATTCTCCAATCGGTGAAATGATTCTCTAATTGATCAGCAATTGGTGACTAGCGAGGCTACGAGCCTGCAAGAGAAATAAGGATGAGCTTGAAATGAAGGTGAAATTCGGAGCCGATTTCAATCAGAATGTTCCTGGATAGCGGTGGGGTTGTTCGATCAAGAGAGAAAGGAGATTCGATCGAGAGAGAAAGGTGAGGAAGGAGATGCAAAGTAGGGAAGAAAGAGATGTGTACGAGTACCTGCGATTCTCTAATTGGTGAAATGATTCTCCAATTGATCAACAATTGGTGACTAGCGAGGTTGTGAGCCTGCAAGAAAAATAGGGATGAGCTTGAAATGAAGGTGAAATTCAAAGCCGATTTCAATCAGAATGTTCTTGGATAGCGGTGGGGTTGTTCGATCAAGAGAGAAAGGAGATTCGATCAAGAGAGAAAGGGTGAGGAAGGAGATGCAAAGTGGGGAAGAAAGATATGCGTAGAAGATATATGAAACGATAAAAAGTTCATCCCACATCGTTGGTAGGATAACAGATGAACACAAAACTTATTCTATAAAAAGGGAGCTAGCTCCTTTGAGAATCAAACCCAACTATGCTTTGGGCTAGTCGGCTCCTTTGAGCTGGTGGGTCTTTTTATAGTTATTCGAGCCAATTTGGTCTGATTTGGAGTCCGCGTTGGTCCGATTTTGTCCGATTAGGACCGAATTGGACCGATTTTGACCGATATTGACCAAGGCCGATTATTTTACCCTCTAACCCTTATTCGTAGGCGGTTGGAGGCCGCCAAGTGCCTAGGCGCCGATTAATCGGCCGCCTAGACCGATTTTTACAATCATGATATATATATATATATATATATATATATATATATATATATGGAGGATCATTTGAGAACTCATAATTTCCCGAGAACCCAAGAACTAAAAGTGGAACGTTAGATCAATTATTTGGACGACTTAGATGATTCGTGGCATAATATGTAAATACACTCAAATCTGATGGGTTTTTGTGTTTTAAATTGAAGGATGTGAGGGTAATCTGGGTAAAATATATTTGGAATAAAATACTGATTATCTAAATTTATCTCTCTCACTCACAGAAATTCTATGTCACCCCCAAATATCTACGCCTCACATATTCATCGCCTTCCTTGGTTCCTCCTGCCTCCATCGATTGCCATTGTTGCAGATTTTCCGATCAACATGTGAACGAAGATGAAGAAAAAGAAAGTCGGATGGTTGTGATGTGGAATTTGTTCCGAGTTACGGCGTCTTCCAATCCACAATACCTAATCTTCAAATCATCGATAACTAATCAGTGAATCAACAAATCGGCATCGTTCCACAGATCAACATATCTAATATATGCTCGAATCTCCTTCACCACCTTCAACGAACCGATATTTCCATTGTTACGACAAGTATTTCCTCTAACAACGGACATTGCTGGCTATGAAACTATCGCTTCTATTTCCGGATGATTTTCCAATCAGACGACCAACAACGACTTATAATCCATAATTGTCAGTCTCTAATCATCGACAACGAATCCATAAATCAACAGATCGACATCGTTCCATAGATCCTAATCTAATTCACGCGTAAGTCTTCGTTCTCCTCTGTCCACTAAAAGTATTTTTCAAAGATGTAAATTAAAAAACAGTTCGATTCCTTCTTCAGATCGCTAGATGTATGCATGTCATTCATACTGTTTCTTTTTAGAATGAGAACGAACTTCTTTAAATTGTTAACGGTTAATCTGATCGTTGAAATATGTTGATGATGCGTTTTTTTTTTGATGAATTTGAGTTTAAAGGAAAATAGGAACCGAATCATTGATTTGAAATTGTAATGGCCTTGAATAAACATAAGTTTTGTCGAATCAAATCAAATATGAATATGAGAAACCAGAATTTGCACAAACTTATTGTCTTAAGGACAAAGATTCAATGAATTCTAATTATGTTAACCTGAATTGAGGAGATCTGTGGCTTTATATTGCAATTCCATATACATTTTTAATCAATGATTCTTTTTTGAGATGATGAAATCATCCGGTATACTCACTGAATTTATAATAAATGGTGGTTGTATTTGATCTGATGGTGAAACACTATGATACTCATACTTAACCAAAATAAGCTATTAATTTGCACAACTGTCATTTCATTCGTAGCTCTCTGAAATATATTGGATTTACAGAAAACGATTATGTTTATAAATTTGATGCACTGACATATTCACATGGTTAATATAATTATTATTTTTTTATATGAAGATGCCAATGCTGCAAGATAATATGCAGGTGTGTAACATAAGAACATTACTTGAACTTTGCAGGTGAAAAAACTCCAACTCAGTCATTCTCAGATGGATTTGGGTAACTGATCTCCACATCAACCCATGCAGTATCCTCGCCCTATCATCATATAAAATTATATATGAATTAATCACAAAGTCGGAACAGGAAACTTATAGGACTTAGCACAAAATTTAAAGACATGAGATACAAATCATACAGTACACAAGAACAACAGACTTATAGCTGGAAATTATTGGCTAAATAAAAAAATTAATTAGCTAACTTAGAATTCCCGTATGAACAATTACTGCTTTATGTTATTGTAGAGTGTTGAATTGAAGAGTGAAGTTGTTGACTTCTTGAAAGGGATTTTCAGATTGTTTGATTCTAACAAGGTATGTTTTCTCCCACGTTATTGCCCCTCAATTCTGTTTTCACTTGCAGGTATTGGATCTATAGAAAACGATTATGTATTTGATGAGTCTTCAGGGTACGCATCTCTTTTTGTTTTCCATTGAGATTTATATTTAGTAAAAAAAACAACATCTTATTGTTTCTTCATTGGCTTTATGGACAGATGGATGAGCTTGACTTGACTGTGTTGTGGTATGTAATATGTCAATTTTAAGTGGCTATGGTTATACTCTCTATCCATTCCATTTGGTATGATCTATTCAATTAGTTTCTATGATTGACTAATGTGCTTGTGAATTCTATGAGATATTGTGAAGAACTTAGATTTGTTAAAGTACTAACTCTTTTTAGATTGAATCTGAATAACTCGAAACAATTAGTGTTTTTATCTGATGTGTTTTCAAGGGTAATGGCGGAAGATTCACCTGGAATGAGTGTATTACCACAAGATGGAAAGAATTTGAGCATGAACATTGCAAATCATGAACCTAAAAACTGGATACACCAAATCAGGCTGTAAAGTAAGCTTTTCCCTAGTTTCAATAAAAATTCACAAAATTACCTAGTTTTAATCATGTGATTCACATATAAATCACATGTAATTCACATATGAATTATATGTAATTCACATATGAATTACATCTGATTCACATGTAATTCACATATGAATTACATGTAAATCACATATGAATTACATGTGATTCACATGTAAATCACATGTAATTCATATGTAATTAATATATGAATTACATGTAAATCACATATGAATTACATGTGATTCACATGTAAATCACATATGAATTACATGTGATTCACATATAATTCACATATGAATTACATGTGATTCACATGTAATTCACATATGAATTACAAGAGATTCACATGTAAATCACATGTAATTCACATATACATCACATGTAATTCATACGTGAATCGCCTGTGATTCATATGTTAATCACATATGTATTTTTGTGTGTGTTTTTGCATCAATCATTTTTTTTCAATTTTCTTGTAGATTTGGAAAAAATTGTGGTCAATATTGAAGAGGTGAAAATGATAAATTGAAGAAAAATATGGAAATATTGACACGAAGACATAAAAACGCTTTGAAATGTTGTACATTTTTTTGTTTTTAATATTTTTTGTATCGAATAAAATACTTATTCTATTGTGTTTATAGATTGGTAAATAAAATGAGTTTTTTTATGATTTTCTTACGAATATTATAGTATAAAAAATATGAATATATGCATTTGAAAAAATATGCATATATGCACCTAAAATTTTATCTTTTTTTTTTTAAATGCAGTTTCTTTTGAAAAAAATGTAACTTTCTTTAAAAAACTTGTAGTTTTTTTTTATTAAAAAATGCAGTTTTTTTTTTTAAAAAAAAATTGCAGTTTTTTTTTTTTAAAAAAATGCAGTTTTCTTTAAAAAAAATGCAGTTTTCTTTAAAAAAATTGCAGTTTTTTTGAAAAAAAAATGTTGTTTTTTTTAAATTGCAGTTTTAAAAAAAAAATATTTTTTTCAATTTTTTTTTTCAAAAATACATGTTTTCTATAAAAAATGAAAAAATCTGCATTTAAAAAAAACGAAAAATACTATTTTGAAAAAAATCTGAAAATTTGATTTATGATGTAAATTTTTAGACATTTATATTAATATATTAAATAACACAAAAAAATTAAACATTGAATAAGATTGGTAAGATTACGATCATGTCCTTAACGAATTACTTTTGATCCAACGCTCCACTTTTAGTTCTCGGGTTCTCGGGAAACTTTGAGTTCTCAACCGATCTCAATCCTATATATATATATATATATATATATATATATATATATATATATATATATAGAGAGAGAGAGAGAGAGAGAGAAGGGTTATATGGAAAACAAAAAAAAACCCTAAAAATGCATAAAAAAATACTTAGACATCACAAATCTTTTTTTTGAATTTATATACCAAAAAATCGCATGTTTTTTTAGAAATTCGCTGAAAAAAATCGATTTTTTTTTTGTTTTTTTTCAAAAAAAAATTCAGAGAAAATACATAAAAAGCTGCGAAAATTATAATATAAAATCAAAAAAAAAAAGTTTGTGATGTCTATGTATTTTTCTATGCATTTTTATGATTTTTAGGATTTTTTAGGGTTTTTTGTATTCCATAAAACCTAAACATATATATATATATATATATATATATATATATATATATATATATATATATATATATATATATATATATATATATATATATATATGGGCTAGGTTATAATGTGGATGGACAACTATTGTGCGGACGTGTGAACAGTGCTATTCTATGAGAATTTTTATGAGAGTAGTTCGTTTAGTAACGTGAATACGTTCAACCGTACACAACTATTGTAATTTTCATGAATTCTCACTAATTCTTATTCATTTTTGTTCTCACACATCGTTTTTCACTCATTTTCATTCTTATAGAATACGACTCAATAAACATTCTGATAACATTATGACAGAATAAGAATAATAAAAAAGAAAAAAGTCTATAATAACCTTATATACGAATTAATTAGTAAGAATGCGTAATAATGACTAAAGTTATGTAAGATTAAATGCATACACATTATCAAACAACATATTTCTTTGTCATGTCATTCTTACAGAATAACATTGTCCACACGTCCGCACAATAGATAAATTAAAATAATATTGATAGTAAAAAAATAATATATTTGCCCTTTATGACTCTAACCCATTAACCCTAAGAGTGTATCCCAATTCTCAATTTCGATTCTTCCGTTTGCAGCCGACATTTACATTGCATAGTGGTTCTGGTTCATCAACTCCACTCGTCTTATACACACCTCAAAAGACTGCTTCCCATGTTCGCTACTTCATTGATGATGTTACTGATCTGTAACGCTCTATTTCGAATTGACTCCTAGTCTGAGGTTGTGGCTCGAAGGTCGGTCATTATAAGGATTATGACTCTTGGGAAGGTAAGATATAGGCCCATTTGGGTGCGGGTGATGTATTAGAAGTGGTCCGGGTGTTCGGTTCGTGTTTTGGAGCCTAGGGGTATTTCGGTAAAGTGGCAGTTCGGGCTTTTGTGGAAAATGTATTTTTGTTCGGAAGGTCTTAAGAAAGGTTTGAGTTGTTTGAAGTGTAGGGCTTCTCGTCACCTTTCTGTGGATATAAGGATCGTCGGAATCGGGCTTATAACGAAGAAGTTATGGCCTTTCGGAAGTTTCGTGGTTTTCAGGCTTGGCTGAGTACACAAAGTGTACGCGGGGCGTACTAGCAAAGAAGGTAGTACGTTGGACGTACTGACCAGGAGGGTCGCGAATGTTCCCCGGAGTACGATGGGCGTACTCCAGTCAAATCAGAACCCTATTTTAGGGTCTTGGACCCTATTTAAACTCCTTATCTCATAACCTAACCCTAATATCTTCAGCCTCCACCCCTATAAACCCTAGAAATCGTCATATATCATCCATGGTGGCATTTTGAGCTTATGGAGTCTATTGTTAGGGTGTTTGATCCATTTTCAAGAAGATGAAGTTTGATGCAAAGATGGGAATCAAGGAGAAGCTTATGGATCTGGCCTTTAGGACTCATTCTCATCTTGATGAAGGTATAAAGCTTTGAACTTGATCATTCATCTCTTAGATCTACCGTTTTTGGGTTTTGGTTCCTTTTTGGTCCCAAGGATGAAGCTTTATGGTTCAAACTCTATTCTTAGACTTGAGGTTGCCACCCTTGATGCTATTTGAGTCCCTAAGACAGATAGTTGCCATCTTGAAGGTCTTATTGGATTCGTGCATGAGTTAGGGTCACTTTTATGGAAGTATAATGCCATTTTTGGAGTTTGGGTTTGTTTGGGGCATGCAAAGTCACCAAGTCAGTGACTTTATGGGTTTAGACGTTAAGTATAGCTCAGATCTGTGATTTGGACTTGTTGGATCAAGTATTAAGCACTTAATGGATTTTGGTGCATGAGTTGTTTGTACGTTGGGCGTACTATGTAGTATGCTGTGCGTAGAGTCCATTTGCTCAGTACGCTAAGCGTACAGAAGAGGTACGTTGGGCGTACGCTCTCAGGAGGACTTGGGCCTTAGTGAACTTCAGACCTTTGGGATCTAATGGTTTTGGGCCTGGATTTGCGGTTTGTTGGGCCTGAATGTATCTTGGGCCAATATTGGAATAATTGGGCCTATTGGGCCTTGTGGCCCAATATAGAAATGGACTTCACATTTGTAGGCCTCGGTTTGGGCCAATTCTTGGATTAGGTTGTTGAGGCCCTTCGTGGGCCAATTGGGGTCAGGATTATTGACTAATGAGAATATTGGGCTTTAGTATAAAGTCCATTAGAAAGGTTCGGGCCCAATTAGTAAAATTGGGCCATTGATGGTCTTATGGACATTATAATGTTGGGCTTTTGTTTTGGGTTTGGGCCTTAGTTTTGGATCATATTGGGCCAGGGGTAAAATGGTCATTTTTACCCCATGCATGGATTAAGGATTATGATATGGGACCCAATTGCTAATTGGGTATATTGATCGGTAGTGATAGCTCGGGAAGCTGGCGGGGAAGCAACTAAGGAATTCATACGGGAAGCTTCTGTAGTGCGAGGTGAGTCTTCTCACCATACCAATGAGTCTAAGGCACCAAGGCCGGCCCATTCTATGTTATGTGTTACACTAGCTGTAGTAGAGATATGTGGTATGATAGTTAGCTTTCTGCTAAGTGGTATGCTAGTGATTATATGATATGTTTTATGCTAGTTGTCTTTGTGATACTTGCATGGAAGACCCCGGGGGGAGCCCGTGGCATTGGATGTAAGACCATGTGGGGTAGCCCATGACATTCCTAGGTAAAGACCATGTGGGGTAGCCCATGGCATTGGATGTAAGACCATGTGGGGTAGCCCATGGTATTCCTAGGTAAAGACCATGTGGGGTAGCCCATGGCATTGGATGTAAGACCATGTGAGGTACCCCATGGCATTCCTAGGTAAAGACCATGTGTGTAACACCCATAAAATTCGAGCCAATTTAAAAATTTTAAATCATTTAAAAGTTACTCCGTTATTACAATTTGTTTTCAAAATAGTTTAAACATCAGAGTTCCCAGAAATCATAATCATCAATCGAGGAAGTGTATGGTCACGCCTTCGCCTTCCCGCGGCCATCCGCTGAACCTGAAACAATAAACTGAAACTGTAAGCCCGAAAGCTTAGTGAGTTAACCCCAAAATACCCATACACACAACAATACACATACAATAACAAACATCATACTATGGGTCCAATCATCCATCGGGATGGAATACCCCAGGTATTCAACAATTGGGTTGGAATGCCAACATACCGATACACTTCACATAACAATATACAAATAACAGCATGTACTGGGTCCACAGCTTTACAGACTGGATTACCCCTGGGCCCACAGTGTGAGTCTGGAATGCCTTCCGAGCCCACAACTCACATCTGGATTGCCATCGAGCCCACAGTACGAGTCTCCCTCAGCTCGTATCTGGAATGCTCCCGGGTTTGTTTGTTACCGCACGGAGCAGTTTCTCCTCAACCCATCCCACATAATATGTCGACATATAACACAAATAATGCACATACAGATAATCACATGATATTATAGGTAGTCCTACAGATCTACCTAACTGGCATAACAACTAGCATGCAGACAGTCAGACCAACTATAGGTCACTAAGCATAACCACATCCGATCTACCAGGATACCGATCCAACAGATCATACTAGCATATAACCATCCTATCTACCAGGATACCGAACTAACATATCACAACAGTAATAATCCCAATAACAAAACAAAGGGTCGGCCTTGGTGCTTTAGACCCTTGAGTACAGTGAGGATAACTCACCTCACAAGTAGCTCGGAAGACAGTGTCAAACCCCTCCAAATGTAACTCCAACTCCCACACCTATATTCACCAATGTCCTTTTATATAAATATCCAATTTACCAAAATACCCTCAGAAGTCAACTGGTCAACCCTTGGTCAAAGTCAAAGTCAACTGCCAAGGTCAACAGTCCATGTTGACCTCAACTCGTCGAGTACCCTCAGCTACTCGCCGAGTTCCTTGCATATCTTGCCAACTCGTCGAGCCACTCGTCTGACACGCCGAGCCCAAGGCAATCTTCAACGGACTCGCCAAGTCACTCTACTGACTCGTTGAGTCTACGACAATCTTCATCGGACTCGCCGAGTTGACCATGCCACTCGTCGAGTCCCTTCGGTCCTTCATCCATACAAATGCTTTTTAAGCCATGCTAAGGCTCCATACTGCAGATCCAACCTATATATATATATATATATATATATATATATATATATATATATATATATAGGTTAAAACGAGAACATCTTGAAGGTTGAGAACGTGAGAACATATCTGAACCTTTCAAATTTCAAGATCTAAGTAGGGATGGCAAAAAAAAAAACCCGAACCCGACCGGGAAACCCGAAACCCGAAGATTTCGGGACAGGTCGGGTCGCTCTTATCGGGTAACGGGTCGTTATCGGGGATTGTTATCTGGTTCGGGGCAGAGAGTGGGATATCTTCGCCCCGCCCCGATATATATATATATATATATATATATATATATATATGACTCTAACCCATTAACCCTAAGAGTGTATCCCAATTCTCAACTTCGATTCTTCCGTTTGCAGCCGACATTCACATTGCATAGTGGTTCTGGTTCATCAACTCCACTCGTCGTATACACCCCTCAAAAGACTGCTTCCCCTGTTCGCTACTTCATTGATGATGTTACTGATTTCTACTCACCGACGCAACCTCGCCTCTACTCCGGCGAAGCAAGGCAACAACGAGTCAGGTCAGTTTCGATTTATATGCCATTGTTTGAATAAGATGTCTTTATTGATTTCATTTTTGAATCTGATTTCATAGTTATGTAAAAATCATTCTTTGCTGATTTCATACACAGGCGATGTATTTGTTGATTTCATTCACAGTCGGTTTCTTTGCCTATTTCAAATCCTCATTTCATAAATAGTCGATGTTTTTGCTGATTTCATGCACAACCATGTTTAAGTAAATCTGATTTGATAAACATGTCATCTGCTTTTATCATAGGAGTGTAAGTTGTTGACTTTTGCTTTAGCTGTTGATTGCATTCTGCTTTATGGGTTGTTCATCTGTTAGCATAGTTTAGTTAACATTGTATGGGTTTGATTATGCTTTATCTGATATATATTGATTCAAATACACATATGGGTTTATCTGATTAAAACTATGTATATATGTATCTGATTTGTAACAATATTTTTCTAGGTGAATTGATGCAAACATTTAGACAAGAAATGGAAAAGAATAAAGATTGCAATGACAATCAAAAGATTCGTTACTTGATTAGTTAAGGAACGGAGAGATTGATGGGTTTAGATGAGATACTTGATATGCAAAGCCATTGACCATTAACTTTTACTCTCACAATCATTTTAGTCAATGGAAGTCTAAACATTTGTAATACCCTTCAGATCTTATGGTTTGAAGGAGATGAGAACTTTGGTTATTTAAGTATATCATTGAGCATAATAAAAACGTATGTAAGGTTAAACAGAGATGAAGATGAAAATGGAGTGTAGGAGGTTCATGTAAGGTTTAAATATATTATTGAATTTGTAAAACTGTAAAAGTTGGTATTGTAAGCTATGTAAAGTTTTAATTTCTCATTGTTCCATTGTAGATTTTTCCAAACTAGTTTAATTTTTTTTGTCATAGATTTCGGGCTTTGGGTCGAGTTTTCGAGTCTATATCGGGTTTTAGGTTTAGGGTCGGGTTCAGGGAAAATTTCAGCCCCGATGGGACGCCTCGATAAGGAACCCTTCAGGTATGGGATGGGGACAAATTTTGATTTCAGGTTCGGGTCAAGGATACCCTACCCTGCCCCGAACACGCCCCGTTGTCATTCCAAAATCTAAGACTATTATCAAGGTGCCATTTATGTCACTTTTTAAAACTTTTTTCATCAAATTGTAAATAGAATATAGACATTAGGTGCATAAATAGGATTTCACTATTAGTCATTAATATCAAGTTGAGGAAATCAAGGAACGGTTGAAGCACATCAGCCACCATAACCCTACATCACTACCCAACCCCATCTTCTCAAAGCCTAAATCCACACATGCCTCTTCTTCACCAAGCGGAGATATACTCATCACTAACCAAACGATGTCATAAATTCGTGCTAGATTACTGACGCACACCACCAAAGACCCACACCACCTACGATTAAGATTTCAAGGAGAAGACTCGATTCCTTTTTTTGTTGGAGTACTAATGCAGACAAAAAAACATTGAAAAGAAGGAATGTAATGAAGAGGGGGAGAGGGATATATCAAGGTTGGATCTTCAACTTTAGCCTTCATCACATACACCACTGAAACCCATATTTCACACCACCTAGATCCTCTCCATACAACCCTTGTTCATCATCTTCTCAAAGAAACCATCACCGCCATATACATAATTTCTTTTTTCAATAAATAAGTCATATTAAGGACATGCTAACAAAGAATAAACTTACCATCTAACAACAAAACCACACATGTTCATGTCTGAAACACAAAATCACACATGTTATAAATAGTAATTTAATATGTTTACTAAATTAAGGACATGCTAACAGAGAATAAACTTACTATCTAACAACAAAATCACACATGTTCATGTCTGAAACACAAAATCACACATGTTCATCTCTGAAATGCTAGTATACTTATAAATGAACATACATAAACAAATATATGTTAAAATATGAACATTAATGTTTAATTATAAACATGTCAATGTTTAGACATTTAGATAGTGAATATGATGTGTTTTATAGGTTATAATTAAAGCATGAGGCAGAAAAACTTAACCCTTAAGTTCACATGGAACCTATTTGGATCTAAGTTTTCTTTATTGATAGCAACAATCTATGAACATCAATAACCCTAAAGAAACCCTACTATAATCGAAATTTATAAGGGATTAGAGTTTACATACATTTTGATTATTATTGCAAATAACCAACTAATTCATTATTCAAAAAGCTCTTATAAAGAAAGCACTAGAAATATAATGCCTCTGATGGTTTGTACCCCAACCCTATCAATTAGAACACTTGATGAGAAAGGAGAGGGGATGAGATTTTTGGCTATTACTTTGGTATGTGTGGTGGCCAAAAATAAGGAGCCAAATGACTATTTATAGATGACACAAGGAGCCTTGGAAACCCTAATTTGAATATAATATTAACATTTCAAATTAGGTAATTATCCAACTCCCTAATTATCCTTAAGGAATATTCCAGAAACCCTAATAAGCCTCCTAAAACCGTTCAAAGCTTAAGAAGGTTCTGGAATACTTTCTTGTTCAACTATTGAACAATTACAACTTAAGCCCTTACACTTTTAGTTAATCCAACTAATCTCAAAATTAATTCCAATTAATTTCTGATTAATTATTAATTAAATAATACTATTTATAATTAATATATTAATCTTATAATATATTAACAAATTATTTATTAATCATATAATAAATCAATAAATCAACACCTCTCTCCAAAACTCATTATAGTCAATTACTAGTTTTGAGGGCAACCCAAAAGGACTTTGCTTTTAATGCAAGTATATACCAACTTAGTTATAGGCTTAGACACCTAATCTAATAGTCTCCCACTTGGATAAGTCTATAACTACAATTGCAAGTATAACGTTTAAATCAAACAACAAAGTGTGTTTTACAAAGCAACTGCCAGATTCTGATATGATCAGACATCGACCCTAAGATAAGTGATCAAATATTCATCCATTCTTCAAGATATTGTATGGACATGAGACATGGATTACAATCAATCTCTTGTAAAAAATTTGTTTCCCGATTTCCTGATTTGTGATGATCAATAGACTACAAATTAAACACATCAATTTAGTCCTAGTTGGGACCAACACTATAATGTCAACACCAAATCACCGAGGGGCCCAAAGATATCGCTTTTCCCATTAGGGAGAAAAGAACGAATAAAATTTAACTTATATGCTTGTATCTATTACTCACCAAATCATGCATGAAACTATGTTTTATAACATCACGTTACTGATGCGTTTTTGTAATACCAATGCACAACCAAGTTGTATGTAACACTCAGTCCAAGTATAATTTACATTTTGGTCCCTTACATGTTGAATTATTGCTTTTGGACCTTGTAATTAGTAAGTTTGGAGGAAGGAGTGACTGTTTCTACCAATTTAGGATTTTGGAGGCGGAGCCCGAACGCGGGGCGTTCCCCTGATGAACGCGTTGTGTTCACATGCTTAATGAAAACCCTAACTTTCAGGGTTTGGGACCTATATAAAGAACATTATGTCCCATACCTCAGCCTCCTTACCATCCTTCTTGACTCAGAAACCCTAGAAAGCCTAACATTCCTCATCTTTGTGTGATTTTGATCTTGTGAAGCCCATTTTGGTGGTTTGAAGCTTGGAAGGAGAAAGAAGAAGCCAGTGAAGAAGAACTTGTGTAGCTTGAGCTTAAAGATCTAAGATATCATCATCATCTAGTACTCATTTGAGGTAAGAAGCTCACAACTTACCTCATGTATGCTTAGTTCTATGTTAATGGTGTTTTGGACCTTTTTGGTCCCAAGAATGGATTTTTATGGTCCAAATCCGTTTCTAGACTTAGGTTTGCCACCCTTGGTGCTATCTGAGTCCCTAAGACAGAAAAGTTGCCATCTTGAAGGTCTTAATGGGTTCATGCAAGACTTATGGCCATCTTTATGGAAGTTGATTGCTATTTCTTGAGATTGGGACTTTTGGGGGCATGCAAAGTCACCAAGTCCGTAACTTTATGATTCTATTGGTCCTAGATAGCTTGTATCTATGTTTGGATAGCATGGCTTAAGCATTAATTGCTTGATGGTCGGTTTTTGGAGTCTGGACGTGAACGTGTTGCGTAAGGTTCGGGAACGCGCTGCGTTCCCGTTGGGACTCGCGATCTAAATTGACAAGGAACGCCCATCGTTCCACAAGGGAATGCCCTTCGTTCGTTACGTCAGTAGACTTCTTTGGGCCATTTCCTTGGACTTTACTACTATGGGCCTTTGTGGATCCTTTTGGGTTGTTATTGGACTATATCTTATGTTGGGCTAAAGAGAAGGCCCATTTGAGAAGTTGGGCCCAATTTAGAAAATTGGGCCATTAATGGGCTTGGAAAAGTTATCTAGGATTGGGCCTTCCATGTTATGGATTTTGGTCTAGGTCATGGGCCAAATTAGATCAGGGGTAAAATGGTCATTTTACCCTAAGAAGGATTATTTGATTTTGACTAAGTGTTATTTGGTTATGATAGCTCGAGGAGTCGTTGGGGCAGCCATTAGAGATTCCTTACCGTGAGATTCTACATTCAGCTTTGCGAGGTGAGTTTCCTCCTGTATGAACGGGTCGAAGGCACCAATGTCGGCATCTATATGTATGTTAGTATGTATCGGACTAAGGTCCGATGTAGGGCAGTGCCCGATGAAGGTCCAGATGTTTCCGAATTGCAGTCCGATGTTGGGCAATGCCCGAGGAATGTTGTATGCTTGATGTCTTCGTGATTCTTGCATGTGCCTGTATTGTATGTTTCCAGATTACGGTCTGATGTCGGGCGGGGCCCGATGAATGTTTATATGTTTATGTTATGTGATTATTTTATGAGTATTTGTTGATATTGATGGGTTTTAGGTACAACAAATAAACTAGAAAACAATTCCTAAGTTCACATGCAACCTACTTTGGATCTATGTTTTAACTATTGAACATACAACTTTGAATTGCAAAACTAGAACCCTAGAGGAGAAAGGCTAATTTCGAAATTAACAAACTAGGGTTTAGGGTTTACATACCTTTCAATTGTTATAGCAAACAATTGATATTCCCTTGATCTTGATCTTGATCTTCTTGGAAGCTTTAGCACCACAAGTGTAATGCCTCTAATGGAATCACACCCAATGACTAGCAAGAAGGAAAGTAGAAGAGAGAGGGGAGAGGGAGTATGCAAAATCTCGGCCTTAGGGTTTCTTCTAAAGAAAGAGTGTCCAAAAACATGAACCAGGAGGCTCCTTATATAGCTGAGGGATCTAGGGTTTAAGGGAAACCCTAGTTATCCTTTGCTTAGGGCCTAAGCAAACCCAAGGGCCTTATCCAAGCCCCTATGGACGAAATTATTAGGGTTTCCCCTAAAGATTTCGTCCACCCTCTTCCAAGGGGGTTCTAGAGCCTTCCACTCAACTATTAGATAATTGCAAACTAGTCCCTGCACCTTATAATTAATTCTTTTAACCCCAAAATCAATTCTGATTAATTTCTGGCTAACAATTAATTAAACATAATGATTTCTAATTAATACATTAATCCATTAACATATTAATAAATCATTTATATATATATATATATATATATATATATATATTAATTTATTAATCTTATAAATTAATATCTCTCCTTTCATAATTTCCTTGTCCAGTTGCTAGGTTGAGGGCAACCCAAAAGGACTGTGCTGCTATCAATTCAAGTACATACCAATTATAGTTATGGGCTTAGACACCTAATCCAACAGTCTCCCACTTGGATAAGTCTGTAACTATAATTGCTAGTATGCCTTCTAAATTTGACCAGCAAATTGTAGCTTCCAAAAAGCTGCTGCCGAACTCTGACCCAGTCAGTTACGTGTCCTAAGATAAGTGATCATATAACCCTTCGTTCTGCTTGATATCCCCAGACAAAAGACATGGAATGTAATCAATCTGTTTGTCCAGAATCTATGTTTCCCGATTCCTGATTTGTGATGATGTAGGACTTCTAATCGAACACATCAATTTAGTCCTGGCTGGGCCCAGCACATAAGTCAACACCAAATCATCGAGGGGCCCACATATATCGCTTTTCCTGTTAGGGAAAAAGGAACGAATAAACGTTGAATCATATGCTTGTATCTTTTACTCATCAAATTATGCATGACAATACGTTTTATAACACCAAGTTACTGATGCGTTTTCGTATCACCAATACACAACCGACTTGTAAATTACAACTCATATATCTTCGTTTCAAGATTATAAGATATTATCGTCTCAGTATTACTCGTGATGAATTCCATGAAGTAATACTCTGAGCGAGGGTTTATCCAATACTCAAATCTCAATTTCTGAGTACTCATGAACGTTGCAGCAATTCTATTGCCATGTCTACGCTTACACAATCTGCAATCCAATTCATGACAGTCTTAATTCACTACTTACTTCCAAGAGTACGAGCGACTGTGGAGTTTGAATAATCTCATTATTCAGGAAGTAAAACATGCAAAAATGAAACACAATAATAAACAATCGACAAAAGGTAGTAGCCAAACTTATAAATAATACTTTATTATTTAATCACCAAAAGTCAATTACATTTACTTTGTTACAAGTTTCAAAAACTAATCTAACTACTAAAACTAATATCATCTTTCAGTCCTATGCTCCGAGCATGCTGAATATGCTTAGCCCTACTCAGACCCTTTGTGAGAGGATCTGCTGGGTTATCTTCAGATGACACCCTCTTTACTATAAGATGGCCTTCTTCTACTCTATGTCTGGTGAAATGGTACTTTCTGTCGATATGTCTGGTCTTACCATGATCTCTTGGTTCCTTTGTCAAGGCAACCGCTCCTTCATTATCGCAGAACAGTTCCATAGGCTCCTGGATGGTTGGAACAACTCCGAGATCCCCGATGAAGTTCCTCAACCAAGCTGCTTCTTTCGACGCTTCACTTGCTGCTATGTACTCTGATTCACAAGTAGAATCAGCCACCGTATTTTGCTTGGAACTCTTCCAAGTAACTGCTCCTCCATTCAGTAAAAACACCCAGCCGGACTGAGAACGGAAGTTATCTCTATCCGTCTGAAAGCTGGCATCACTGTAACCATCTACTCTCAAAGTATCACTGCCACCAAGCACAAGGACCCAGTCCTTTGTCCTTCGCAAATACTTGAGTATATTCTTAACTGCTACCCAATGAGCTCTACATGGGTTTCCCTGATAGCGACTGACCATGCTCAAAGCAAATGCCACATCAGGGCGAGTACATGTCATAGCGTACATGATCGATCCGACAGCGGAAGCATAAGGTACACGACTCATGTCATCTATTTCAACATCTGTACTCGGGCATTGAGTCTTACTCAATTTGGTATTGCTCTGGATAGGTAGCTCTCCCTTCTTGGAGTTTTCCATACTAAATCTCTTTAGTACCTTATCCAAGTATGTGCTCTGACTAAGTCCAATTAGTCTCTTCTTTCTATCTCTCAATATTCTAATCCCAAGAATATAGGCAGCTTCTCCAAGGTCTTTCATGGCAAAACACTTTCCAAGCCAAGACTTAACTTCTTTCAAGGTTGGAACATCGTTACCAATGAGTAATATGTCATCGACATATAACACCAGAAAAGTTACTATACTCCCACTAGCCTTGATATACACACAAAACTCATCTTCACTTCTAGAGAAACCAAACTCTTTGACTTTCTCATGGAAGCAAAGATTCCAACTGCGAGATGCTTGTTTCAATCCATAAATGGATTTCTCAAGCTTGCACACTCTATTGGGGAACTTTGCATCAACAAAACCCTCTGGCTAACTCATGTAAACATCTTCAGCCAACTTCCCATTAAGGAAAGCAGTTTTGACATCCATTTGCCAGATTTCATAATCATGAAAGGCAGCTATGGCGAGCAATATCCTAATAGATTTAATCTTAGCTACTGGTGAGAAGGTCTCATCATAGTCAACCCCTGGGGTTTGAGTGAAACCTTTTGCAACCAGTCGAGCCTTGAATGTGTGCACATTTCCATCCATGTCTGTCTTCTTCTTGAAGATCCATTTGCACCCAACTGTCTTACGACCTGGTGCACTATCAACCAAATTCCAAACTTGGTTGTCATACATGGACTTAATCTCGTTGTCCATTGCCTCTTTCCACTTGGAAGCCTCTGGGCCTGCCATTGCTTCCTTATAAGTGACTGGTTCATCTAAGTTTACCAGTGTTCTGTCACTTATGAATGTGTCACCATCTGAAGTAATATGAAAACCATACAACTCAGGTGGCACACTCACCCTAGTGGATCTTCTAAGAGGTAATGAGTTATCAATTGGTTCAACAGGAACTGTTTCCTCTGGTTGAGTGCTAGTGTCATCTAAGGTTCCCTCATTGGCTGACTCTTGAATTTCTTCAAGGTCAATAGTGCTCCCACTGTCCTCTTTGAATATGAGCTCTCTTTCAAGAAAGACTCCTCTTCGTGCTACAAAGACCACGTTCTCACTAGGCCTGTAGAACAAATATCCAAAAGACTGCTTTGGGTAACCAATGAAAACGCATTTCTCACTTCTAGCTGCTAGCTTGTCGTGAGTCTCTCGTCTTACGAAAGCTTCACAACCCCAGACTTTAATATGTGCTAACGAGGGAACTTTCCCTGTCCACATTTCGTGAGGTGTTTTGGCAACCTTCTTTGTAGGGACAAGATTGAGGATGTGGGCGGCTGTCTCTAAGGCATACCCCCAGAAGTGAATAGGAAGCGAAGCCCGACTCATCATAGAACGAACCATGTCTAACAAGGTTCGATTGCGCCTCTCAGCTACACCATTTAACTGTGGTGTCCTAGGAGGAGTCAATTGTGAGACTATCCCACATTCTTTCAGATAGTCGTTAAACTCGATACTAAGATACTCCCCGCCTCTATCGGATCTAAGTATCTTTATCTTTCTGCCCAATTGATTTTCGACTTCATGCTTAAACTCTTTGAACTTTTCAAAAGTTTCTGACTTATGCTTGATCAAGTAGATATATCCATATCTGCTATAATCGTCAGTGAAAGTCACATAGAATCGATTAGCATCTCTTGTAGTTGATCTGAAGGGCCCACACACATCCGTGTGTATGAGATCCAACAGACCTTCACCTCTTTCACAAGACCCTGTGAATGGTGATTTTGTCATCTTTCCCAAAAGACAAGATTCACACATATCATTTGATTTTAGGTCAAATGATTCCAACACTCCATCCTTTTGGAGTTGGGCTATGCGTTTCTTGTTAATGTGTCCAAGACGACAATGCCACAAGCATGCCTTGTCTACACTATTAGACAAGTCAATATTAAGTACACTATTTCCTAGGCTATCAACACAAGTCACTGTTTCATACACACCATTACAAGGCAAAGCTTCAAACATAAAAACACCATTCTTATAAACAGAAATTGAACCATTCAAATCATTAAAAGAATATGTAAAACCTTGTCTGAACAATGCATGAAATGAAATAATGTTTCTCGTCATCTCAGACGAATAGCAACAATTTATTAAATCTAATCTAACATCATTACTAAGCAGAAGCTGATAAACTCCGATCTTGGTTACTGGTGAAGACTTTCTGTTTCCCATGATCAGGTTTATCCTTCCTCGCTCTATCTCCTCACTTTCCTTTAGACCCTGCAAATCAGAACAGATATGAAAACCACATCCTGTATCAAGGACCCATGAACGAGAAGATAATGAGTTATTAGCAGAAATAGTGTAAATACCTGCCGAAGATGGCTTCACTTTGCCATCCTTGATATCTTGCAGATATTGTGGGCAAGATCTCTTCCAATGCCCCTTTTGGTTGCAGTAAAAGCAAACTGCCTCTTTTGGATCAGAAACATGGGGAGTGGAACCATTGGGCTTAGCCTTTGGGCCATTACTAGATGACCCAGCTTGAGCCTTGCTCTTCCAGTTTTGCTTGGGAGGACCTTTCCTCTTTTTCCCCTTTCCCTGTCCAATAGCCAAAACAGGGGCACTCGTAGGTGTGGAGGGTATACTCTTACCCTTCATCCCTGCCTCAGCTGTCTGCAACAAGTTGTGCAATTGGGCCAAGGTCTGCTCAGTATTGTTCAAATGGTAAGTTAGAATAAACTGACCATAACATTCAGGAAGTGAGTTCAAGACCATGTCAATGGCCAATTCCTCATCAAAGTGAATATTGAGCTTGACCAAACGCTCTATGTAGCGTTGCATTCTTTGCACATGTGACACTACCGACTCCCCATCCTTCATCTTGCAAGCCATGAGTGACTTGACTACTTCGAACTTTTCTTGACGAGCTCGCTTATGGTACTTTTCCATAAGGTCCTTGTTCATCTCGAAAGGCCAGTAGTCCTCATAGTACCTCTGCAGTTCTGGGGACATAGTTGCCACCATGATGCATGCCACTTTGGTAGCATCATCGTAATGTTTCTTGTAGGCAACAAGATCTTCAGGAGTAGCTTCATTCTCATCAAGCTCTTTGAGCTCCTTTTCAAGAACATATTCTTTGTTCTCGAAACGAAGAGCCATCTTGATGTTGCGCATCCAATCGTTATAGTTTGAGCCATCCATAACGACTTTGGAGCAGATATTGAGCAAAGAGAAGTTCTGGTTGGAGGAGGATGAAGCAGAAGTGTTTCCAGGAGTAGACATCTGAAAAGAAAGAAAGTTTTAGTTAGATTTCAAGATACCTTAATAGAATAACCCAAAGATATAATATCAAGGTTAGGATCCAACTATGAAGATTCACAACTTAGAAATGGGATGCCGAGATCCAAGTGCAAATTTCATAAAGGTAGGTGAATGACGATTCACCAATTCCACCATTAGACGAAACAACCAAAGTGAAATTCCTAATTCTTTTGAGATACATTGAAACTATTCAATGACATGTTTTAATCTCAGATTATGCTCTTCTATTTGTGACTGGGATGCCGAGGATCACAAACAAGATGTGAATAACCATGCAAATGTGCTTGGTAACCTCATTGTCTTTATCATTAACTATTGATGTGCTGGTAAACCACACACGCTCCATCAAAATGACAATTATGAGATACCCATTACTACTCTTTATTAGTGCCTTTTAGTGTGCTGGTTAACCACACACGCTCCACTAACGACCAATATAGCATAATGTGCAATTTCATGGATTAGCATACTTTTCACATTTTTCCTAAAGTAACTAGAGTTGGGATTTTGAAAATAATGTTCTAGTACTTTCTTTAATATCATTATACTTTTAATGAGAAGTAGTTGTCCTATCAAATCCGTTCTGCTAACGACCCTCCACTAATCAAGGAAGCGGTGGGTGAGAGTGGACACCCATTCAACTACCATTTTATAGGCAGTTTCCTTATACCCCCCTTATAGATTAGCTTCGTGAATGAGGCATACTAGCGATTTGACTGACCATGTTCTTATACATATATAATATTAAACTTTTAATTATAATATATATATAAGGTGTGTTTTAAAACATTTTAAAACTTCAAAGGTTTATAAATTTCGAAATTTAAGCTATTAAATTTAAATTTAAATAAACCAATTAACTAGATTTAATATTTATCTTTTAATTAACTATTAATCGAATTATTAAATCTTGTAAGGATTATCTAATTAAATTAATCCATTAATTTAATCCTAATCCTTATCCCTTTAAATTTCGAAAAATAGGGTAAGGATAATTATCCAATTAATCTAATTAAGCAACAATTATCCAAAACAAGAAACCCTAAAACTTCTAAGCAAATTTCGAAATTTACAAGGGAGGAGGCTAGGGTTTTCAAAACCCTAACCCTAATTTCGATTAGGGTTCTTTGGAGGCTAGGGTTTTCGAAAAAAAAACTTTTGATCCAAAACCCTAGAAATCGAAAATTTTGGCCTTTAGGGTTTAATAGCTATAAACCCTAATTTGCAATTCAACAATTGTAGCAATTCAATTTAAAACAACAATGGCTCTGATACCACTGATGGGTTTTAGGTACAACAAATAAACTAGAAAACAATTCCTAAGTTCACATGCAACCTACTTTGGATCTATGTTTTAATTATTGAACATACAACTTTGAATTGCAAAACTAGAACCCTAGAGGAGAAAGGCTAATTTCGAAATTAACAAACTAGGGTTTAGGGTTTACATACCTTTCAATTGTTATAGCAAACAATTGATATTCCCTTGATCTTGATCTTGATCTTCTTGGAAGCTTTAGCACCACAAGTGTAATGCCTCTAATGGAATCACACCCAATGACTAGCAAGAAGGAAAGTAGAAGAGAGAGGGGAGAGGGAGTATGCAAAATCTCGGCCTTAGGGTTTCTTCTAAAGAAAGAGTGTCCAAAAACATGAACCAGGAGGCTCCTTATATAGCTGAGGGATCTAGGGTTTAAGGGAAACCCTAGTTATCCTTTGCTTAGGGCCTAAGCAAACCCAAGGGCCTTATCCAAGCCCCTATGGACGAAATTATTAGGGTTTCCCCTAAAGATTTCGTCCACCCTCTTCCAAGGGGGTTCTAGAGCCTTCCACTCAACTATTAGATAATTGCAAACTAGTCCCTGCACCTTATAATTAATTCTTTTAACCCCAAAATCAATTCTGATTAATTTCTGGCTAACAATTAATTAAACATAATGATTTCTAATTAATACATTAATCCATTAACATATTAATAAATCATTTATATATATATATATATATATTAATTTATTAATCTTATAAATTAATATCTCTCCTTTCATAATTTCCTTGTCCAGTTGCTAGGTTGAGGGCAACCCAAAAGGACTGTGCTGCTATCAATTCAAGTACATACCAATTATAGTTATGGGCTTAGACACCTAATCCAACGGATATGTTTATATATACCGAGCTTTGCTCGACGACGGGCGGGGCCTGATGCCGAACATTGTCCGTTGCCGGGCGGGGACCGATGAAGCGGGCGGGGCCCATGTTATGTTATTATGTGATTATATGATTGTGTGTATGGTATGTGGTAGTTTGGGGAGACTCACTAAGCTTCATGCTTATAGTTTTCAGTTTTGGTCTCAGGTACTTCCGGTAGCAAATGGAATAGCTCGGGTGACTGCAGTGCACACACCATTATGTTTAGCCTGGGATGTTTTACTCTGATAAATTGACATGTGTTTTTGATATGATGTTTGAGATACTATGATTTAATATTTTGATGAGAAGATTTTGATAACTATGGTTTTATTTAATAATTTAAAAATAAAATTTTTGGTCTTGAATTTTGGAATGTTACAAGTTGGTATCAGAACCTTGGTTTGAGCGATTGGGGCACACTCTCGGGTGTGTTTGAACTCAAACTGAGGACTTGGTATAAAGATTTTCAAAAGAAAACCATTTTTATAAAAAGGATTTTGAAAAGAGAAAAGGGTGTGGTGCATACAATCAGCCGAGCTTAAGTAAGTTCTCCCAAATTACCCATACATGTTTGTTATGATATGATATGATTATGAGAACTGCATGCTAGATTAGGGCTAAGGATCTAGGAATGATGCCTTGTATGCCTGTTATATGTGTATGAGAACTGTATGCTATATTAGGGCTAAGGATCTACGAAGGATGCCTTGTATGCCTACTGTATGAGCTTATTGAACTGCATGTTAGTACTGATTAGTCAGTGATATGATGACCTGATTAGGATATGTTTGGTTTTGATTACTTAATGCTCGAATGCTGCTTGCTTTGTGCTTTTAGGAGTTCTAGCTATCCTTAACTAACTAGTAAACAAATACGCTAAGTTACATATTACGAGGACTAAATAATTTCAGAAGGTTAGATTTACCCTTATTTCGCAGCTCGTGTTTGAGTCCAACCGTTGTAGGGAGGGACCTCTCATTCGAAGAATAATCTAGTCTTAGTAATATGTAATGGTATTTGCGAGCTAGTTACGGGGGAGATAGCAGGGACTTCTTATGCAGCTGGTGGCGGAGAGTGGGTCGGAGATTACCCTAGGGCAAGCCTAGGATGAGATTAGCGAGAAGAGCAGCAGTAGTAGTGAAAGGGACTTGGTGGAGTCAAGACAATTCTTGAGGAAAGTATGGATAGATGTGGAAGGTAGTATGACGTATTACTGAAAACAGAGGATCCGTACTCGAGTCAAGGAGAGTTGAGATGAATCCAGGGAACTTGTAGTGTGTGTGATCCCTCGAGTTATGATGAATATTCAGATGTTTGTTATGGTGTATTTTCAGTATGGTGACGCTACGCGCTAGACCAGTTTGCAGCTCTGGCACCAGTGAGGGATCAGGCTCGAGCTCTGGAGCCGGGCAACTCGATGATCAGATGAGGGAGTTCATTTCATCTGAGATCACGCATAGTATATTGGACCAGACTCCTGTGATCTTCGGTACGGTCAATGAGGGCATTCTGGAGATTCTTAATGAGAGGTTGGGTGCATTCCGCACCGAGATGACGGTCATGATAGGGGCGCGCACGATGACATTCAGGGAGTTCCAAGTTTGTGGAGCTCCATACTATTATGTATTGTTTTAATTTAATTGTCGTTTTTTAGCTATATAATCGTTTTAAATTGAACTAATAAAGTATTTTTTATTAATTTTATATAATTATATTTTGTTCCATTAAAAATAATATGGTATGGTACCCATGGATTGGAAGAAAAATAATATGGCAATGAAAAAAACAGTTTGGTGAAATATGATATGAAACCACTAGTCTAAGTAAACTACATAAAAACCGTTTTCTTATTTTTGTCCCTTCAATCGAGATTGTTTAATGTTTAGTGACTATCGAGACAACATCGACTTAAATGGGTTAACAACGAGTAAACACCAAACATTAGGGGGTTTATTGAAAATTTATCTTCCTATTGTCAACCCCCACCCCTTTCACACTCTCTCTCTTAAATTTTACAAACTTAGGTAGAGATTCTTCTTCCCATTGTACGAACTTCCTCATTTCAGAATCCAATTTCCTTTTCCGGCAAAATGGCGGAAACCCATCGGCCGGAGATCCAACTCAAGGTCAATTCTAGGCGCGGTCTCGGCGTTGGAAATGTAATTCATCCTGTTGAAGTTGAGTCATCACCGACACCTCTGCTGGCGGCACAACGCGCCGGATATCAAAGTCAAACCCCATCTCCTTTCCGGGAGATTAAGCATTTTAAGAAGTGGTTCCCATGGTTGATTCCTAGTTTTGTTATAGCAGATGTCGTCATGTTTATAATCACGATGTATGTCAACAATTGCCCCAAAAACTCGGTTACTTGCGTCGCTACCTTCTTGGGGAGGTTTTCCTTTCAGCCATTCAAAGAGAATCCCCTCCTCGGTCCTTCTTCTTCGGCGTAAATCTCTAAATCTCTCTTCCTAATATCGCAATTGATAGATAATAGACGCAATCTCCCACTTATTCGATCCTAATTGATGTTCCATTTCCAAACTTAGTTAACTACACTAGATAATTTAGTATTCAATCAATGATTTACATGATTTTGATTGAATATTATGCTGATCTTCTTCTAAGCTGTAACGAAGAAAAATCTAGAGAATCTGCGACCAAGAGCAGTTGAATCTGTGGATGGTTTTGATAAATTAGACTCAAATATTGAGAATAGGATATGATTTACTTCATCCGCATTCAATTCGAGGTTGAAGACTTACCCTATTATAGATTTCCCTTTATATAGAAAACAAATACCCGTTTTCAGTTTCAAAGCCACAAAACTAGACTGTTAATCAGTAATCACCTTCTTTTTCTTGATTCATTTCATTTCTCCCAAAGCCACAAAACCAGACTTATACGCATGACAATCAAAATAAGCTGTGTACAAAACATTTTTTTCTCGAGAAAACATAAAATTGACAGTTGCAACTTGTGTTTCTTAGGCTAGAGAAGATGGGGGCTTTGGATGTGAATAAAGTAGTTGATGATCACCAGGGGTGGCGCCTCATTACTTGCATTTGGTTACACGGTGGACTTCTCCATTTATTAGCAAACATGCTGAGTCTCTTAGTTATTGGCATTCGACTGGAGCAAGAATTTGGATTCAGTAAGTACATCAACTTCAACTTTCACAACTTATTTCAATGTCACAATGTGCAATTGCATACATAAATACTAACACACCTTTTGCTTCTTTATTTGCAGTACGCATTGGGTTGCTCTATATCATATCTGGATTTGGTGGCAGTTTATTGTCTGCTCTTTTCCTTCAATCCAACATATCAGTTGGTGCTTCTGGTGCAGTTTTTGGGTTGCTAGGTGCAATGCTATCAGAACTCATAACCAATTGGACTATATATGCCAACAAGGTACTTATTAGCCAAATCTTCTTATTTCATTTGTATTCAATCAACTTAACCCATTTCTTTCTATATATGTTTATGGTCAGTTGGCAGCATTAGTGACGCTTGTGATCATTATTGCAATCAATCTAGCGGTTGGGATTCTGCCACATGTCGATAACTTTGCTCATCTTGGTGGGTTTTCATCTGGTTTTCTTCTAGGGTTTGTGTTCTTGATGCGCCCTCAATTCGGATGGGTTAGCCAAAGATACGCCCCACCTTATTCTAGGGCTGGAGCCAATAAGCCCAAATACAAGACATATCAGCGAGTTCTGTGGGTCCTTTCATTGATCCTTGTGGTCACTGGGTAAGAAAATACATGTATTTATTAAATATGATGATTGATTACATTTACAACAGATAATTAAAATAATAATAAATTAAACAGGATGATTGTGGGGCTTGTTGCACTTCTTCGTGGAGTGAACTTGAATGACCATTGTTCTTGGTGCCATTACATGAGTTGTGTACCTACGTCTAGGTGGAGCTGTGACACATCGGCCGTGTCATGTGTGGTGAGTTTCTTGTGTATTAACTGTTAAGTCGTTCTTTCTGTATTAAGTGATAAAAGCTAACTGAGAGATGTTATGTTATGACAGTCTGAGCAAACGGATAACCAGTATACATTGACGTGCTCCGACAGCGGTAAAAATGGTACATACACATTGACAGATCCGAATACGTCTCAATTACGTGGTCTTTGTAGTCAGCTTTGTAGATAGATGTACACCACATTTGTATACGGACATTATATCTGTGTAATATGATTTTTTATTTTTTTTGGTTATTTTGATGGATGTAATATAGCAACTCAACATTTATGCATTTATTGTAATGATTTGATTTATAGTTCGTTTTTTTTAGGCCGTCTAATCTATATTATTAACCATCATATGATCTTTTAGGCAATGGATCATGATATGATTTAAGGCCTATAGCTGAAATGGATTATGATTCAGCATGATATATTTGTTTTTATGAATTTTTAGCCAAATGTTATGGATGAGTTTTTTAGAAAATTATGGGGAACAGATATATCTTATAACTAAAATACATTTGCTTTTGTATTGTATAAAATGTTGAATTGTAACAGCTGTGTGTCTGTTTGAGATTATATAATCAAATAATTTGTTGTTTGAGTTTTTTCATGAATTAATTGATAAAACATCCAAAGTAATAAAATATCTCATAGTAGAATTAAAAAATCAATAAATATAAATTCCATTTTTATTTGATTTATTTATAAAGATGACCATATATTTCAAATGTATATTTTGGGGTAACCACCATTTTATGATCTTTAAAATGACCATGAGGTCCGCAAAAAAGAATTTGCTAACCCTCGAGCTAAAATAAAAGGTCTCTCATGTCCCCACTTTTCAAAAGTTCATTTCCGTCTGCCAGTTCTTTTACTATAGAAAAGAAGCAAAGATCATCGTTTTTCTTTGTTAATGTGTATCCTCTATTGAAAAAACATGATGCAAGTAAGTAATCAATCAACCTTTTTTTTTCTATAAGAACACTCAGGTAAGTGGGTTTTAACGTTTTACGTAATTTTGTTTAGTTACTTGGATTTGATAATCATATACTATCATTTCCTTGAACGAAATTGCAAGTAGTTTAAAGGGAATCGTCACCAACTCAACGATGAAACTCTCGGGAATGGTACATATATGTCCACAAGACCTTCACCACCATCCACTAACCATGCACGAAAGCTTTAAATTATCCACATTGACATTGTACTAACTGTATGTGTGCGAATTTGTAATTGTATTTTTGCGTGTGATTTGATAACATTGTCTAAAATAGCATTTGATCTAGGACTATTACCCAACCCTATCGAGTATTGACGAGAAAGTTGGAGCTTTATGACTGAAATAAGGGAGAGGTTCTCTTACTCTAGCTTGAATGACACTGTTTAGAAATTCATGTTTTTGGTTAAGGTTGGAGTTACGTAATACGAATAAGGACCATCTTCTCATCCATACAATGTTGATTTCAATAATCAATCTTGAAAATGATGATGATAGGTTGTGTTTTCAAACTAGATGATATAAGCTGCGTCATGGATGTGAATAGTTTTGTCTTATATCCGATCTATAGTTTGGTAGTGTTACACGGATGGATGAGAATGGTATTTTCCGGTTTAAGACGTGGGGCTTCCCCGACAAAAATGCTACTGATCTCTTATATTTTAAGAATTTACTTGACTTGTTTGAGAGCTCGATCTTTTACGCTGATGATGTTATCTGTGTATGTCTTATTTGCATGTTGGAGCGTGGTTTCACGGGGAATCAAGGCAATTTGTTTGTCAAACCATGAAAAATTTTGGTTGCAAACAATTTAAATGCATGAAACATGTATTATTTTCATAAAATAAAGATTTTGTTTAGTTATAATGAATTTTTTTTTTGTTGTGTTGGTATCCATGGGATCATATTTATAGAAATCTATATATAGTAAGATGTTGGCAATTATAAAACTGGGGAGGGGGAGAGAGACACCATTAAAGGGTAATAAATGTGAAGCAATTGAAAACCAAAAAGAATGATATCAAATACAATGTTCATTGACTATTGTATGTTTTCATGGTAAACTAACTTCAATTTAATCTTATCGCGAAGGGTAATAAAACCAATGCGAGGGGGAGAAAGACATCGAAGTTGAAGGGTAATAAACCTACATGTAGTTGAAGATTCGTTTTCTTGAGAATCTACCGTAACAATGTAACATTTGTGATTGCGTTATCCTTGTTTGTATGTGGTTAGAGGTGTTATGTAACAAATACATATTTTATCACGATCAATCAAATTTAATTCTAATAACATCCGTAACACGACACCGTTCCGCCATAAGCATGTCAATCCTCTTATCCACACCATTTATCCACCTTTTCTACAACTTTAGTTCTTTTTACTATTAGTTACCCATTCCAACTTTTCTTTCACATATGCTAAGAGAACGTCTACACGTTAATTAAGTATCTAACTCTCTTTTCGGAGTCACTTCGATTGTCTTCTTTAGCTCCCGTCATTGCTCTGAAAATAAAATCGGGGATTTTAGTTGGTAGTGTCCCACCATGATAATGTGTTAAGATCATAACAACAATAACAATATTATAAAAAAGTTGGAAAAAATAATTCACATTATGGTTGATCGACGATCATCCATTGTTGATTAGGCGTTTTCTTCTCCGGTAGGCACAAAGGTGGACTGATCGTACCTTTCCCCGGTATAAGGTCTTTTCTCCTTCATCGCACGTACACATAAACTAGGGTTTTAGGTTTCATTGGTCACAAGTAATCGGAGAATTCAGTAATGGTGTCAAAAGAATCAATGGCACATAAAGTTTCACATAATTTATTTTTCACGAACTTCCCCTCACACTTCCCTTGTTCGTGAATGTTTGGGAATTGTGGACGACATGTGAACAATATGACATTGTTATGGATATTGCCAAACAACTATCAAAACACGGTAAACCTTTCACGTTTGTTTGCTTTATCAAGTAGACAATGTAGGAACTATACTTTGGAATTTATGTATTGTGCAGATAGGAAGATACTCATGGAGACTCAAAATCATCTTCATGGGTCTAGTGTTGGACCTTCGTATGTCTCTACACTCCGTGGAGTGAATGTGAATTTTATAGCTTTCGTGAACACCATTCGTGAGTGTGTAGTTAAGTTGTTAGAAAAATAATGATGCTCGAATGACTCGCAAGACGTAATGCTCTTTCGTGAATCGATTTACACTCACATGAGGTTAGGTTGCCAAATAAAGTGTACATCTGTTAGACTAAGTTTATGTGTTGCATTGTATTTTACTTAAATTAGAGGGTACCTAATTGTATTTATCTAACCTATATATATTAGGTTCATATGTATCGTAATCTTTGAGATATCAATAATAATACACGGTTTGACTTGGTATCAAAGCCAAGTTAATCCTTACCTTATTGGCGGCATCCTCACAATAGCCTCTTACGCAAGATAAACCCTAATCGCCGATCTGTCAAGAAACTTCATGGCGACCATTGCTGCTTTCACGACACATGAGAAAACTTCTCATAATTCTCATAAATTCGCTTTTACCCTCACACCCACAAACTATGGGTATTGGAAGGCCATGCTAGAACCCTTTCTCGTCTCCAACAATCTGTTCGGCTATGTCGATGGTACAATACCATGCCCTGAGCCCAAAGTCGGCACAGGAGAGACAATTACAGACAATCCTAGTTACTCTCGTTGGATTTCTAACGATGCTCATGTTCGTATGATCATCATCTCTACCATCTCAGAGGCTTCCTTCCATCATGTTCAGGGTACTACCTCACGAGATCTCTGGCTACAATTAGAACGTGTTTATGCCCTAACTGTGACAACCCGAAAACTTCAATCTTGTACACTTAGTCAATTCAATCGATATTCAACTTATTTTATTGATTTCTGATGCTATTTAAGGGTTCATTTAAGTGTTCTAAGCTTGTATATAACCAAGGTTGAGTTTAGGAATGAGTCAGAGTGTTGAATAGTGAGAAAATCGGGCCATACACACCTCTTGGAGGAGTGTACGGCCGTACACATGGGTGTGCGGCCGCACACCCACTCCCTTGGCAGCACACTCACTTTTGGGAAGCACCCTTACCCCTATATAAAGGGTAGCCCCCTTCCTTTCATTCCTTTAGCACCTTGGCAGCACACAACATCATTTCCTCTCAAGTTTCTCCAACTTTGAACCTTCCCAAAGCTTCAAGAACGTGAGTACTTCTTCCTCTAACTTACAATCCATGAAAGACCACTCTATCCAAGCTCTATGTGTGCAAAAACGACATGCTCTTCGTATTTGGAAGTGAGTGCGGCCACACACCCTCTTCGGGTGGCCGCACACCCCTAAAACACCCTCCAAAGTGAGAGTTTAACTTCCATATTCGATGTAGATGTGCCCCTAGCCTCGCTACACCTTGGAATGGACTTTTGGGCATCGTTTTGAGGAGTGTACGACCGTACACACCTGTGTACGGCCGCACACACACTTGTACGGCCGCACACCCATTGGACCGCACACTCATGGCCGCACACACACTCTAGGTGGCCATACACCCCCTACACTCAATCCTACAAGGTCCTATCACTTGGTGCAAATAGTTTCAAGTCCCTAGAGTGGTTTTCCATCACTTATAGTGGTGAAATACCCTCATTTGACTCGTTTATGTGTCATTACATGTTATTAGGATCGAATCGTGTTCAAGGCTTCACTTGAACACCCGGCTCCCCGTATCGATCCTTCAATCAAACCACTTACCCGATGTGAGTTCATACCCCTACATTTTACTGGTTTTCAAACGTTTTCAGGGGGAATACAAGCTAAACCTTAAATGCTTTTGTTAGTACAAAGAGATTTTTAACAAGTATAAAACTCATGCAATCCTCATACATTAACCCTTTTGTACTGTGTTGAGCATAAGGGTCGTTTTTCACTAAAATTGCATAGTTCTCCGGATTCGCTATTCACTATGTTATACATGCAAACTATAATCGGTATAGTTTGGAATTTTCTAAATATAACAAGTACAATAATTTTCACTGCTAAACATATGCACTAAGACAGAAATAGTTTACAGTTTACATCACTACGTTATCACTATAAATATCACTATACACGGTGTACATACGGATTTTCACTATGGTAGAACGCTACTACACTACATGTAAACTAGATTGTACGATACTGTGAGGCACTACTTCAATACTGTACCCTTAGGTGTACAGGGATAAATCCTATCATAGTATAACTAGAGTCTCCTGGAGGGAGAGCGTGAGATTTGTGAATAGATCTATTCAGGACTGACAATCCCACACCCGAACTGCTACCTACAGTTAGGCAGGCATGCCTAGGGTGACAAATGTCATTTAACTCGACGCCTGAAGAACGTTGGAAAGGTCTCTAGTCATATCAAGTATGGTTATACGACTCACATTATGTATAAATCATCTTTAGTTTACAATCTGGCATTCTTCAACGGTTTTATTTATACTAAATAGAACTAAAGCACACTACTTATACTGGCTAAGGCCAGAGTTTTTAAACAGAACCGATTATGCAATGGTTTCACATACAAGACACTTATACTTCATGATTAGCTTTAGCTAGTCACATGAGGTAGTATTTTCACATATTACTACAGTTTTCAGTAACGAACATTCATGGTTTTATACGGAATCGATAACACTACATTTTCGCTAAAGAAAATATCGGATTTTCTTGAAACTATACAAACATTTCTGCTAGCTCATCAACAAGTCTTCATTATAAACTACTACTTATGAACTCACCAGCTTGTATTCTCAGGAAATCAGTAGACAGGTACCTGCTGGGTTTTTGAGGAGTTGGAGCAATAAGAGTTTAATGTTTATATTCATACAAACTATATGATGTAATTCAAACAAGTTTCAAACGATTTCCAAATTGATGTAAACATTTTTATTTAAGTATTCATTGTAATGGTTGCGTTGCTATGATTGCTATTATACATTGGTTGTGATGCTATACATGACGTCCTCTACCCTAGAACGTTTCCGTCATTCTGGTTTTGGGGTGTGACAGATTGGTATCAGAGCCCTTGTTTATAGCGAACTAGTATACCGAACCTTACATGGTATACAACTATAAACACTAAAGGGGCCTCAGTGCTCTACACTAAAAGTATACTTTCAAAAATATAAGTATTTGTATAAAAAGTATACGAGCATGCACACATAACATAATTCGTGTCATTAGTGGAACAACACAAAGAGTATTTGGATGTTGGGACACTGCGGTTAAATCTGGGCAGCTATGTAATCATGTTTCGGGTGAATATAGCCTGATCAACTATATTCAGTCGAAACATGACCAACATGTGCTTGGGTATGATGGTGGTGTTACAACAAGCCTAAAACTTACCAAAAACATTCACTATAAAATACTATAGGAGTATTTTGCTAGAGCCAAATTCAGTGAGGAGATTCATTCTCGGTGTTGCTACCTATTTGTTTCGTAGCGATAACTTAGTTACATTAGTAACCTTTCTTGCTTATCGCTTGGTAGAACACTTGTTTATCAGGATGAGATATATTTTGTTTCATATATCTTGAGGACTTACCATCCTCTTCTTCCTGATTGTTTCTAGAAAATGATGCCTCATCGACCAAGACCCAACAGAAGGAACGACACTCCGCCACCACCACCCCAGTTCGACCCCGTCATGTTCCAGGCAGCAGTAACCGCCGCTGTAACCGCAGCAATGGCACAAGTGAACTCCGGTGGGGCTGGAGGTGGAACCGACCCTCAACGGCAAGACGGAAGTCAGGGACATCAAAAGGAGTGTTCCTACAAGGACTTCATGACCGCAAAACCCAAGTCCTTTGACGGAAACGGAGGAGTCATCGCTCTGACTCGATGGTTCGAGAAGATCGAATCCATCTTCGAAATTTGCGCCTGTTCCGAAGCCAACAAGGTGAAGTTCGCCGCCTGCACCTTCACTGACAGAGCTTTGACCTGGTGGAATGGTCGAGTCAAAACCCTAACCCTGTCAGTGGCTAATGCCATGGGTTGGGAAAGACTGAAGGAACTCATGTTGGCTGAATACTGCCCGAGGGGCGAGGTGCAAAAGTTGGAGCACGAACTTTGGAACTTGAAGATGAAGGGTTCTGACATTGCTGCTTACACTGCTAGATTCTGTGATCTGGCGCTTCTCTGTTCAGGAATGGTCACCCCGGAAAGTAAGAAAATCGAGAGGTACATCTGGGGGCTGACACAACCCACCAAGGGAAATGTCTTGGCTGCTAGACCAACTACATTTGAGAGCGCCAAGGATCTGGCACAGGTTCTGATCGATAATGGGGTTGATCTAGACGAGGTGGCAGCTGTTTCTGAGCCACAGAAGGAAAGTGGTGGGAAGAAGAAGAAATCATGGAACAAACGGAAGGGTCAGCCTTCGCAGGAGCCTTCCAATAAGCAACAAACAGTGGTAGTTCATGCTGCTACTACTCCTGCTGCTACTCCAGCTATCGTTCCAACCGCTCAAGCTCCTACTGGTGTTTATGCAGGGAAGCTACCTCTATGCAACAAGTGCAACTTTCATCATCACGGACCCTGCCGTGAGTTGAGTTGCAAAAGCTGTGGAAGGAAGGGACACACAACTCGGTTCTACAAAATGCCAACCCAACCGACCAACCAGGCTCCGGGAGCGGGTGCTGGTCAAGCTTGTTATGGATGTGGAGAGGTTGGGCACTTCAGGAGAAACTGCCCCAAGGCAGCAACCGGTGGCAACGCAGGGAGAGTTCTGACAATGGGCCAGGAGGAAGCGGTCGCTGATCCTACCGTTGTTACGGGTACGTTCCTCCTTGACAACTCTTATGCATGCATTTTTTCGATTCTGGTGCGGAGAGGAGTTTTGTGAGTCATGCATTCAAACATCTAATCAAACGTAAACCCCAACCTTTAACTGAAACGTTCACTGTCGAGATGGCTAACGGAAAGAAAGAGAACGCTAGCGACATATTCATAGGCTGTACTCTTACCGTAGACAATCACTCCTTTCCCATTGATCTTATGTCGGTATCCATCAAGAGCTTCGATGTCATCATCGACATGGACTGGTTAAGCCCCAATCGTGCTGATATCCTTTGTTTCGAGAAAGCTATCCGTCTCAATCTTCCTTCTGGTGAAATCCTCATGATTTATCCTTCGTATCATCTCGTGCATCAAGGCCCAGAAGTATCTGCGGAAGGATGTCATGCATTCCTAGCTCACGTCGTTGATGAGACGCAAAAAGTTAAAGACCTCGGGAGTCTTCCCGAAGTCTGCAATTTTCCTGATGTATTCCCCGAAGACCTCCCAGGAATTCCTCCCGAGCGTCAAAGTCGAGTTTCGTATCGACTTAATTCCCGGAGCTACTCCTGTAGCTAAGTCCCCTTATCTTTTAGCGTTGGCGGAAATGCAAGAGTTATCCAGCCAGCTCAATGAGCTGATCAGCAAGGGATTCATAAGACCGAGTTCCTCACCCTGGGGAGCTCTGATCTTATTTGTGAAAAAGAAAGATGGATCTTTTCGGATGTGCATTGACTACCGAGAACTTAACAAGCTGACGATCAAGAACCGATATCCTTTACCCAGAATCGACGACCTTTTCGATCAGTTGCAAGGAGCCAGTTACGTTTCAAAGATAGATCTAAGATCAGGGTACCATCAGCTGCGAGTTCACGAGAGTGATGTGCCCAAGACAGCATTTCGAACTCGCTATGGACACTACAAGTTTGTAGTAATGCCCTTTGGTCTGACTAACGCACCGACAGTATTCATGGACCTGATGAATCGGGTGTGCCGCCCTTTCCTAGACAAGTTCGTGATCGTGTTCATCGATGACATACTTGTCTATTCGCGGAGTGAGAGTGATCATAAACACCACTTGCGACAGGTGTTGGAAACATTAAGGGCGGAAAAGCTATACAAGAGTGGTACTCAGAAGAAGAAAAGGTTGTTGTTCCCGCAGCACTCATTGATACTGAAAAGTGGTCGTGAAAGGAGTCTGCTTTTGCTTTGAATGCTTACCCAAGCTCTTGGACAGACTCGGCTGTGAACAAATCCTCTCTTAGAGAATCGACCATTCGCGAAATTTTCAAAGTGCGAGTTCTGGATCAGGAAGGTAAATTTCCTAGGTCACGTGATTAGCAAGGAAGGAATACACGTGGACCCTTCCAAGATTAAAGCGATTGAAAATTGGTCTGCACCAAAGACACCCACAGAAATCCGGAAATTCTTGGGTCTCGCGGGCTATTATCGCAGGTTCATCCAGAACTTCTCCAGAATCGCTAAGCCTCTAACTACCCTAACACAGAAAGGTGTAACCTTTAGTTGGGGAGTCCAGCAAGACACTACATTTCAAACATTGAAGCAGGCCCTGTGCAGCGCACCTATCTTGTCCCTGCCCGAAGGGACGGAAGACTTCGTTGTCTACTGTGATGCATCCAATCAGGGCTTAGGTTGTGTGCTCATGCAACGAGGAAAGGTTATCGCTTATGCCTCGAGGCAGTTGAAAGCACACGGGGTCAATTATACAACTCACGACCTAGAGTTGGGAGCAGTGGTCTTTGCAATGAAAATCTGGAGACACTATCTCTATGGAACCAAGTGCACTATCTTCACCGACCATAAGAGCCTGCAGCACATCTTTGATCAGAAGGAGTTAAACATGAGACAGCGACGATGGGTAGAGCTACTCAGTGACTACGAGTGCGAAATTCGCTACCATCTCGGCAAGGCCAATGTGGTAGCAGATGCCCTCAGCCGAAAGGAGTATTCAGGGCGAAAGGTGAAGGTATTGACAATGACCATTCGTTCCCATCTATCCGCACAAATCCGAGAGGCTCAGCAGGAAGCCTTGAAACCAGAGAAAGTGGCGGATGAAGCATTGCGGGGAATGGACAAGAACTTAGAGGTTAAGGGAGACGGAGTGTACTATTTCATGAACCGGATCTGGACCCCAAAGTTTGGCGGGTACAGAGAGGTTGTCATGAATGAGGCTCACAAGGCGAAATACTCCATTCACCCAGGTTCAGATAAGATGTATTTGGATCTCAAGCAGCTCTATTGGTGGCCAAACATGAAAGCAGAAATTGCAACCGTGGGCAATTGCTTGACTTGCGCCAAGGTAAATGTGGAGTATCAGAAGCCCTCAGGTTTACTTCAGCAGCCAGAAATACCTGAGTGGAAGTGGGAAATGATAACAATGGATTTTATCACTAAGTTACCTAGATCCCCGAGTGGGCACGACGCCATCTGGGTGATTGTCGATCGGTTGACTAAATCCGCCCACTTCCTGCCAATCAAAGAAAACTTCAAGATGGAGAGACTTACACGGATCTACATTCAAGAGATAGTTCGCCTTCATGGGGTACCTGTATCCATTATCTCTGACCGAGATAGCAGGTTCACCTCAAGGTTCTGGCAATCGCTTCAGAAGGCACTTGGAACTAAGTTGAATATGAGCACAACTTATCATCCTCAAACAGATGGTCAGAGTGAGAGGACAATCCATACATTGGAAGATATGTTGAGAGCATGTGTCATCGACTTCGGTATGTCATGGGACACTCATCTTCCTTTGGTCGAATTTTCCTACAACAACAGCTACCATACCAGCATCAAGGTTGCGCCGTTTGAAGCCCTCTATGGCCGCAAGTGCAGATCCCCTCTGTGTTGGGCTGAAGTGGGTGACACGCAGCTAGCCAGGGGTCAAGTCCCCGACAGTACTCTCACTAGACCTGAAATCATCCGAGAGACAACAGAAAAGATCGTACAAATCAGAGAGCGACTGAAAGCATCTCGGGATAGACAAAAGAGCTACGCCGATAAGATACAAAAACCCTTGGAATTCCAGGTTGGTGACCGCGTCCTCCTGAAGGTCTCACCCTGGAAAGGCATGATACGTTTCGGAAAACGTGGAAAGCTAAACCCAAGGTACATTGGACCATTTGAGATCCTTGCTAGGATCGGTCCCGTAGCATACAAACTACAGTTACCGCGAGAACTCAGTAATGTCCATCCTGTCTTCCACGTGTCGAACCTAAAGAAGTGTCTGTCCGACGAGACAATTGTGATTCCTCTCGACGAGATCGAATTGGACGAGGGTCTACACTTCGTGGAAGAACCTATCGAAATCATGGATCGGGAAGTCCAGCGTACGAAACATAGTCGCATCCCGATAGTGAAGGTCCGTTGGAATGCCAAGCGGGGTCCTGAATTCACTTGGAAGCGCGAGGACTCAATGAAGCAGAAGTATCCCCATTTCTTTCCAAGTTCATGACTGTGCTTTATTCTTGAATTTCGGGACGAAATTCCCTCTAACGGGGGATGATGTGACAACCCGGAAACTTCAATCTTGTACACTTAGTCAATTCAATCAATATTCAACTTGTTTTGTTGATTTCTGATGCTATTTAAGGGTTCATTTAAGTGTTCTAAGCTTGTATATAACCAAGGTTGAGTTTAGGAATGAGTCAGAGTGTTGAATAGTGAGAAAATCGGGCCATACACACCTCTTGGAGGAGTGTACGGCCGTACACATGGGTGTGCGTCCGCACACCCACTCCCTTGGCAGCACACTCACTTTTGGGCAGCACCCTTACCCCTATATATAGGGTAGCCCCCTTCCTTTCATTCCTTTAGCACCTTGGCAGCACACAACATCATTTCCTCTCAAGTTTCTCCAACTTTGAACCTTCCCAAAGCTTCAAGAACGTGAGTACTTCTTCCTCTAGCTTACAATCCATGAAAGACCACTCTATCCAAGCTCTATGTGTGCAAAAACGACATGTTCTTCGTATTTGGAAGTGAGTGCGGCCACACACCCTCTTCGGGTGGCCGCACACCCCTAAAACACCCTCCAAAGTGAGAGTTTAACTTCCATATTCGATGTAGATGTGCCCCTAGCCTCGCTACACCTTGGAATGGACTTTTGGGCATCGTTTTGAGGAGTGTACGACCGTACACACCTGTGTACGGCCGCACACACACTTGTACGGCCGCACACCCATTGGACCGCACACTCATGGCCGCACACACACTCTAGGTGGCCATACACCCCCTACACTCAATCCTACAAGGTCCTATCACTTGGTGCAAATAGTTTCAAGTCCCTAGAGTGGTTTTCCATCACTTATAGTGGTGAAATACCCTCATTTGACTCGTTTATGTGTCATTACATGTTATTAGGATCGAATCGTGTTCAAGGCTTCACTTGAACACCCGGCTCCCCGTATCGATCCTTCAATCAAACCACTTACCCGATGTGAGTTCATACCCCTACATTTTACTGGTTTTCAAACGTTTTCAGGGGGAATACAAGCTAAACCTTAAATGCTTTTGTTAGTACAAAGAGATTTTTAACAAGTATAAAACTCATGCAATCCTCATACATTAACCCTTTTGTACTGTGTTGAGCATAAGGGTCGTTTTTCACTAAAATTGCATAGTTCTCCGGATTCGCTATTCACTATGTTATACATGCAAACTATAATCGGTATAGTTTGGAATTTTCTAAATATAACAAGTACAATAATTTTCACTACTAAACATATGCACTAAGACAGAAATAGTTTACAGTTTACATCACTACGTTATCACTATAAATATCACTATACACGGTGTACATACGGATTTTCACTATGGTAGAACGCTACTACACTACATGTAAACTAGATTGTACGATACTGTGAGGCACTACTTCAATACTGTACCCTTAGGTGTACAGGGATAAATCCTATCATAGTATAACTAGAGTCTCCTGGAGGGAGAGCGTGAGATTTGTGAATAGATCTATTCCGGACCGACAATCCCACACCCGAACTGCTAGCTACAGTTAGGCAGGCATGCCTAGGGTGACAAATGTCATTTAACTCGACGCCTGAAGAACGTTGGAAAGGTCTCTAGTCATATCAAGTATGGTTATACGACTCACATTATGTATAAATCATCTTTAGTTTACAATCTGGCATTCTTCAACGGTTTTATTTATACTAAATAGAACTAAAACACACTACTTATACTGGCTAAAGCCAGGGTTTTTAAACAGAACCGATTATGCAATGGTTTCACATACAAGACACTTATACTTCATGATTAGCTTTAGCTAGTCACATGAGGTAGTATTTTCACATATTACTACAGTTTTCAGTAACGAACATTCATGGTTTTATACGGAATCGATAACACTACATTTTCGCTACAGAAAATATCGGATTTTCTTGAAACTATACAAACATTTCTGCTAGCTCATCAACAAGTCTTCATTATAAACTACTGCTTATGAACTCACCAGCTTTATGCTGATATTTTCAAACTGCTTGTATTCTCAGGAAATCAGTAGACAGGTACCTGCTGGGTTTTTGAGGAGTTGGAGCAATAAGAGTTTAATGTTTATATTCATACAAACTATATGATGTAATTCAAACAAGTTTCAGACGATTTCCAAATTGATGTAAACATTTTTATTTAAGTATTCATTGTAATGGTTGCGTTGCTATGATTGCTATTATACATTGGTTGTGATGCTATACATGACGTCCTCCACCCCAGAACGTTTCCGCCATTCTGGTTTTGGGGTGTGACACCAACCAATTCTTCAAGAGAGTATACATTAAAAACCCAGTTGCTAAAACTCACCATGAAAGGCGATGAAACTCCTCTTGCCTATCTTGTACGTGCACAAGAATATGCTACTGCACTTGCTAATATTGGTGAACCTGTTAAAGACAAGGATCTGGTTCTTCTTGTTATTTTTGGGCTACATGAAGAGTATAACGCACTTAAGTCTACCCTCTTAGCTCGTCACCCACCTGTTACCTTCATTGAGCTACATGCCCTTCTGAGTGATCATGATTATATGATAAGTAAAAATCTTACTGCTGTCCCTGCATCACAGCCACACATGTTTGCTGCTTCAACAGAAACATCACTCAACATTAACAATTTTCAAAGTCAACTTCAGTCTCTACAAAGCATGGCGTCCCACCTTGGCTTCCAACTTAATCCGATTGCTCCACAAAGTGTAACTCCTCAAGCCTTCTATGCCTCACAACCCCCAAACAACAACTATAGAGGCAACCGTCGAGGAAACTCGCGTGGGAATAATTCGCGTGGGAATTTTCAGAATCGATCTCATGGTGCCAACTCAGGTCCCTCCAGGCAATTCTCATGGGCCTCCACACAAAACACAGTATTTGGTCATTGAAACCGTTATGGTATTGGCCATCTTCCATCGCAGTGTCCAAATAACCAATATGCAAGTAACTCGCCAAAACCGAATTTGCAGGCAAATTTCGCAACCTTTGCTGACAATGTCTCTACTTCAGGCACTACTTGGTTCCCTGACACATGTGCAAACTCCCACACCACACCAGATCTGTCCAACCTTGACACCTCCGAGTTCTATCGTGGTCCTGATTCTCTTCATGTTGGTGATGGTAACTCTCTTCCTATTCTTCATATTGGATCCTCAAAATGTTATTCATCTAATAAAACCTTTAATCTTTCCAATATTCTTCATGTTCCGGATGTCAAGAAAAATCTCTTATCCGTTCAACAATTTTGTCAAGACAACAATGTTTTCTTTGAATTTCACTCTTCTTTCTTTGTTGTGAAGGACGAACGTACTCGCACCACTCTTCTCACGGGACCAAGTAGTAACGGTCTCTACTCGCATCGTCTTCCAAGTTTCAAGTATTTACCAAAGTTGGCTCTCACAGCAACTAAAGCTTCCTCAAGAATCTGGCACCACCGCCTTGGTCATCCACATCAACGTGTCTTTGACACTATTGTTTCTAGTTGTTCGCTTCCTGTTTCTACAAAACATTGTTTAGATTTATGTTCTGCTTGTCAGTTAGGGAAATCTTCCAAACTTTCTTTACCTAGTTCATCTTTTCGAAGCAATAATATTTTAGACTTAATTTATTGTGATGTTTGGGGTCCCTCACCTACTTTATCATTTGATGGTTGTCGGTTCTTTTTACTTTGTGTTGATCATCACTCTCGCTATATGTGGTTTTTCCCGTTGACACATAAATATGATGTTTTTCAAACTTTCACCAACTTTGTCAAGATGGTAGAACCACAATTCAATACCAAACTCAAAAGTGTTCAAACCGATTGGGGAGGGGAATTTCGCAATCTATCTTCCTTTTTCTCATCACTTGGAATTATTCATCGTCGCTCATGCCCTCACACTAGCGAGCAAAATGGTTTTGTTGAGCGACGTCATCGTCACGTGGTTGAAACTGGCCTTACTCTCCTTGCTCATGTCAATCTTCCCCAATGATTTTGGCAGTTTGCTTTTGAGACAGTCGTGTATCTTATCAACCGCTTACCATCTCGAACCTCATCCAATAGATCACCTTACCAACATGTCTTCAGTCGAAAACCTGACTACACCTTTCTTTGGGTTTTTGGATGTGAATGTTTTCCACATATTCGCCCGTACAATAGATACAAAATGGATTTCCGCTCTACTCCTTGTACATTTCTTGGTTATAGCCCACTACACCATGGTTACCGGTGCCTTGACACCTCTACGGATCGAATCTACATTGCTCGCCATGTTCGATTTAATGAGAATGTTTTTCTGTTCAAACGCCCACCTCCTCCTAGTACCACTCCTGCCGCTACGTATGTTTCGTCTCTCCTGAGTTTTATACCCGATCCTACTTCTACTACTACTATTGATGACTCACCTCCAGCCACACCTCCTGCATCTCCTATCACTACTCCCTTGGCAGCGTCGCCACCCCTCACCACCGAAACTACCCCGCCTGAGTCGTTTGATACCTCTCCTGCTGCCACGCCACCTCCTGCTCCACGCACCCGTCCCCCACATTTACGCCCCAACTCGAAACAGACTACACCTTATAGCCCCTCGACATATCATGCTACTGCTTCTATTACCGAACCTACCTCTTTTTCGGTTGCGAGCAAATCTCAGGAATGGCGGAATGCCATGTTAGAGGAATACATTGCTCTTATCAAAAATGGTACTTGGACTCTTGTCCCTCCAGTTCCTCATGCCAACATCATAGATTGCAAATGGGTTTATAAACTTAAGCGAGACCTCGAGGGCAATATTTCTCGCTACAAAGCACGACTTGTAGCAAAGGGTTTCAAACAACAAGCGGGTGTTGACTATCATGAAACTTTCAGTCCTGTGATCAAAGCCACCACAATTCGGGTTGTTCTCTCTCTTGCTGTAACTAACAAATGGTCAATCAGGCAATTGGATGTTCATAATGCATTTTTGCATGGTGACTTAAAAGAAACCGTTTACATCCGGCAGCCACAAGGATTTGTTGATCCTTCTAAACATGGTCATGTGTGCCTTCTTCACAAGTATTTGTATGGTCTCAAGCAAGCTCCACGAGCTTGGTTTCAACGCTTGTCCACTGTGTTGCATCGTTTTGGTTTTTCGGGGTCTCGCACTGACCCATCTTTATTTATTATGAAAACAGGTCGGACTCGAATTTACATTCTAGTCTACGTGGATGATATCATTATTACAGGTAATGATGATGCAATGATTGCTCACCTCATTCAACAGATGGGTTCCACTTTTGCCATTAAAGACCTTGGTCAACTACATTACTTCTTGGTCACTGAGATTGTTTCTCGTAATTCTGACCTCATATTGTCTCAACGGAAGTATATTTTGGATATTCTTCATCGTTCGGGTCTCAAGGATTGCAAACCGGTCCAATCTCCAATGACCACCACTCAGGTCTTATCTATTGGTAACAGTCCTCTCTTGCCGGATCCGACTATCTATAGACAACTCGTTAGAGCTCTTCAGTATGATAGTATCTCTCGTCCTGACATTGCTTATGCCGTCAACAAAGTGTGTCAATTCATGCATGCTCCTACCAAAAACCTTTGGTCTGCTGTCAAACGCATCGTGCGGTACTTACAGGGCACAACTGATTTTGGACTTCTCATTAGGCATGATTCGGGTTCCTCTCTCCAAGCCTTTACGAATGTTCATTGGCAACACTCTGCATTTGATTCTTTACATGCTTTCTCGGATTCAGACTGGGCAGGATGCCCTGATGATCAACGTTCCATGGGAGGATTTGCTATATATTTGGGATCGAACTTGATCTCATGGACTGCCCGAAAACAGCGTACTGTCTCAAGATCTTCAACTGAGTCGGAGTACAAAGCCCTTGCAGATACGGTGGCTGAATTAGTCTGGTTGAAAGCTCTTCTCAATGAATTGGGAGTTTCAGTTCAACGTCCTACACTTTGGTGTGACAATCTTGGTGCTACCTATCTAGCTGCTAATCCGGTTTTTCATGCTCGCACCAAACATGTTGAAGTGGATTTTCACTTTGTTCGTGAACGTGTGGCTTCTGGTCAATTATGTGTTCAGTTCATTTCTACTGCTGATCAGATCGCTGATGTTTTTACCAAACCACTGTCTTCTCAAAGATTTCTCTTTTTACGATCCAAGCTACAGGTCGTTCCCCGCCCTTAGCTTGCGGGGGAATGTTAGACTAAGTTTATGTGTTGCATTGTATTTTACTTAAATTAGAGGGTACCTAATTGTATTTATCTAACCTATATATATTAGGTTCATATGTATCGTAATCTTTGAGATATCAATAATAATACACGGTTTGACTACATCTCACTAATGTGTGACCAAGATTTGCGAGCTTTGTGATCTATTGTCGATAATTGGAAATAAGTATCACCGATAATATCAAATTAATTATTTTAAGAGTAAGTTACAATTTTGGTACATGAAGTTTCCAAAAGTTGCACCAATAATCTCCTGAGGCTATTACCGTCTAAAGATGTTATGTTCGGTACAAGTGAAATGACGAAAATGCCCATATTTATTTTACCTTTATATTATCTTTATCTTAATTAATATACATAATGCCTCACATACCCCATCTCCACACCACCATTACACCACAAATCACGACCACAATCACTAATATCAACACCACCATATCACCCTACTACCATACCCATTTCTATCAAAAACCCAACCACAATGTCGAAAGAAAACCAATCACTACACCACTGAAACTTTAAACCACCATCACTATTGAAATCCAAACCCACCACCAACATTAAAACTATCCACACCACCTCGATCATCAATATCATCATAACCACCAAAATGGAAACCCTAAATCTAAAATAAAAACAAACATCATTAGGGGGGGGGGGGGTAGGAGGTGGTCGACGCCGCTATGGTAGAAAGATTCGTTAAGATGGCAGTGTTAGGCAACTACATGTATGTCGGGGTAAAGAGATATGGAGGAGGTGGTCGTCGCTAGATGTGGCAATGTAGCAGGAGGCAAGAGAGATAGAGTATAATGAGTTCCAACGTTGGAGGCCGAAGGTATCAGTTGGCGTTGAAGAGAGGGTGGCCAACTGTGGTCGCCTTGGCAGAGATGGAGATGAAATTGTCGCCGACCGGAGGCTAAGGAGGCTAAGGAGGGAGAAAGGTGATGTGTAAACGGTGGGTGGCGATGATAAAAAGGAAGAGTAGAGCTATCTAAACGTGGTCGTGGATGGTCTTCGGTTTATTACTTGTGAGATACAAAACTTGTTATAACCGGTGGTCCAATTAGGGATGAGCGTGGGACGGAACCAGTACCGACCCGTACCGTTCCCCATTTCCCGAAAACAGAATTTGGTTGAAATTCAATCTCGAATACCGAACCGAATTAACATCACCGAAACCGGTACCGGGAATGGTACCGGTTTTCGGTACTAGTACCGGTACCGGCGGTACCGATTCCCGAATTTCATGTATTTGGAGTACCAAGTACCATCTCATATTTTTAAATTTGGTACGATTCGGTACTGGTTCCGGTACGGTGCCGGTACGTGATCGGGATTTGGGACAAATTGCTCATCCCTAGGTCCAAGTGACTAAAAAAGGTTTAATAGTTTAAAATTTTAATTAATTCGATTCGAACTTAGATAAATAATAGGAAAATCTTCGAAAAAGTCCTACAATTTTACATTAATTTACGAAAAATCTCAAACTAAAATTTGTTTACGAAAAAACATGAATTACTGGTAAGAATGGCGATCTGACCAATTTTTCCATATTTATCGGTTTCATTACTTACCTGTTTCATTAAAGTCTCATTATTTTACCTTAATTTACGAATAAGTCTCAAACTAAAATTTAGTGATGATTTGACACTTTTGTCCATGTAACATACATTTTATCGGTTTCATTGCTGACATAAACACTTAGTCATTAAATTAGCTGATAAGATAGATACGATGGATTATATAATACTACATTTACTGTAAAATTTGATATCCATCTCATCGATTCATTTATGATTATGTATCTAGGTCAACAATGAAACCAATAAAATGTGTGTTTTAGGAAAAAAAACAGCAGGAAATGAGCTAATGTCTGATGAGATGGATATATTAGGTTACATAAGTTTAGATAGACAATCTGACATTTCTTATAAACATAAAAATGACGAAGTTGTTGTTAGTTTATGTAATTATTGCAGTCTTTGTTAGATGCACTTTATATTCCAAAAAATATACAATGCATCAGGATATCATGTTTTGTGGTAAACATAACATTATATAACTCAACATATCTATCTCATTAGCTCATTTAATAACTAGACGTCCAGGTCAGCAATGAAATTGATAAAATGTATGTTATATGGAGAAAATGGTCAAATCATCACTAAATTTTAGTTTAGAACTTATTCGTAAATTATGGTAAAATAACGAGACCAAATAAGTAATGAAACCGGTAAACCAAATAAGTAATGAAACTGGTAAACCAGAAAAAAATAGTCAAACCGCCATTCTTACAAGTACTTCATGTTTTTTCATAAACAAATTTTAAATTATGGATTTTTTCGTAAACTAAGATAAAATTGTAGAACTTTTTCGAAAAGATTTACTTAAATAATAACAACGAAATTACTCGCAAATTAAGACAAACTCGTGTTTTACCGATTATTATTACTTTAACAGTAGTCGAATCGTATACTCGACTGATCGACTTGGTCCTTCCCTTAATCGCCTTCGTAGCAGTGCAGAGTGGCATAAACCCTAGCCACCAGAATTCGCTCTACTGCTAAAATCTCCAATCCCTCCCTCGTCACTTGATTATTATACAGGTATCCTGAATTTCTATCTTATGCTCGGTAGTAACATGATCATGGTTTCTCTCTGTGTTCTGCTGTCCGCTTATTCTTAGATCTCTCAGTTGGTAATCTTCTGTTGTAAAAAATCACGGCCCAGATCGCCAGATATATTGTAAACAATAATGCATCAATACAAGATTAACGGGGGCCAGTGTTGCATCCTATTTAGATTCCAATTTCTGGTTTTGTTTTGATTTTTATTTTTTATGATATCGTCTTCTCTCTCATTGCCAGGTTGCGATCAAGCGCTTGTTCAGTATGCTTGGCCAAGTAGGTTCTGAAGAGGAGGATAAAGCTTCACAGTAGATGTCAAGTTTGTCATTATTCCCATGGCTTCCGTTTCCAAAAGCTTCTTAACAGCAAGAAGAATTGCTCGAGCTTCTTCATCGAGGTGGGTCCCAGCCCCAGTCTTAGAACAGCTATCTTCTTCATCTGTATACTCATACTCCTCCGCCGTTGCTGCCGCTGAACTTCCACTTCCACCTCCACCTCCACCTCCACTACCAACATCTTCTTCTCGACCTCAAGGTTCCTCTTTTCTCTCAAAATATCTGTCCGTTTGACTCTTAAATTTGGTACAGAAAGTGAATTAGCTTGTGTTATTTTATGCTTTAGTTTAAAGCTATTGAGAACATCTTTAAAGGACCTTGATCTAAACATTTATCATCTATCAGAGAAGCAAAAAGGATGGACAAGATTCCTGCTTTTTGTTCCGGGAGCTATCACTTTTGGATTAGGCTCTTGGCAGATCTTCAGAAGACAAGAAAAGGTTGAAATGCTGCTTTGAACCTTATTGTTCATCTTCAAATCTCAACCATACATAGTGATATAGTTATATAACTACCTGAAACGATGAGATCATGTAGGTGAAAATGTTGGAGTACAAACAGAGTAGATTACAAATGGAACCTATTAACTGCAACTACATCACCCCTTCAGGTGAAAATCTGGACTCTTTAGAGTTCAGAAGGGTGGTCTGCAAAGGAGTTTTTGATGATTCAAAATCCATATATGTTGGTCCACGTTCTAGAAGCATATCAGGAGTGACAGAAAACGGATATTACCTGATTACCCCCCTTATGCCCATCCCAAGCAGTCCAGAAAGGTTGTTTCACCATTTTTGTTTATATTCACATTACTCCATTCTTTCTAAATTTGTACATTTGTGGAAAATATAATGCAGCTTGCAGATGCCTATCTTAGTGAACAGAGGATGGGTCCCACGAAGTTGGAGAGACAAGTCTGTGAAAATTCTAAAAGAGGATGAACAAGAACATCCTACAAACATGGAATCTGAATCTACTACTAGACAAGAGAGCAGTTCTTGGTGGAGACTTTGGTCTAAGAAGGCTGATATTACAGAAAAGGTGTGTGTAATGTGTATGCTTAATAATTAAGAGTTAAGAGCATATGAAATGAAATATGGATGATGATGATGATGAGAAGAAGTAAAGCTGATGTGTTGAAAACTATTACACATGTTTTGTACAGGAAGAGGAAGAACAGTTAATGGTGGATGAGGTTGTTGGAGTTATTCGTGGAAGTGAGAAACCTAGTATTTTTGTACCAGCAAATGATCCGAATTCATTTCAATGGTTTTATGTTGATGTTGATGGGATTGCTTGTTGTTGTGGGCTTCCTGAGAACACGATATACATTGAAGCAGTGAATGAAAATGTGAACCCTAGTAATCCATACCCAATTCCAAAAGATAACAATGCCTTGATACGCAGTTCAGTAATGCCACAGGATCATCTCAACTATACAATCACTTGGTATATGCTCTAATCCTTTGTTTCATCATTCTACTTTACTTGGATTTTAATATATACTAATTGTTTATGATGCAGGTATTCTTTATCAGCAGCAGTTACGTTTATGGCTTTCAAGAGACTACAGCCTAAAAAGAAAATGAGATAATAATTTGAGGTGCTTTTGCTGATCATATTTTTGTGTTTGTTTTTGCTTCTCTTCTAAAAACTGACAAATTTCGGGCTAGGTACACAACATTGTTAGCTCTTTTCTTGTTTGAGTTGACACATTGTTTAGTTTGTTATTAATAATCACATACTTGATTACTTCAGTAAAATACTTGTTATTTTTTAACATACAAGCTAATATATAATATATTTGCATGATTTCTTATAGCCCAATAGCTGAAATTGAATGTTTTGTATTGGCTGAAATCCAAATTAGCATGGCTTGACCAAAATTGAACCGAGCCATTTGTTGCACAACCTGCATGCAAGTATATTCAGTGTAAGCAATTGAGAAAACCTGATTATTATATTTGCCCATTCAGTAGAAATAGAATAATCAAACACCTCAGCCTCTCAAACAAGTCTAAGTTCCAAAACGGAACTACCAATTCAACTGCAATAGTTGGGTAAATAGCAAAATTTGATGCCTAGTCGCTAGTTTCTTGAATCAAATAGAAATCTAATATGACAACACCAGTGTAAATAACAAATTTGGTCCTTATGCTCTACACAAAATTGCAAGTTCAGTCCAAAATTTGAAATTAAGCTGCAAATTTGTTACTTTTGGTTTGCTAAAACCTATGGATGAGGTCGAAAAAGTTTTCAACCTCCAACAGTGGTCCAAAAAACGAAACTGTTTTTTGGTTTTGGTACTTGGAAAACTTGAAAGGAATGTTTGTCATTCGGATGTATTGATTTTTGAAGAATGGTAGGAGAAGGAAGGGGAGATTGTGGGCTAGTTGCAGGTGATGGTGGTTTATCCTATCCTGGGTGAGAGTGATGACGACGAACAAAAACACAAACACAAACACAAACAAATGCTTCATCTTCTCACATGGTTGCAGGCCATGAACATAAACACACACAAATGGACTTTTGTGTTTTGTTAGGGTTGACGATAAACACAAACATACACAAATAGAATTTTGTTCACACATGGTTTTTGTTTTTGGGATTATAGGTGTTCATCGATTTTCTTTTTGAGTTCATGGGTGTCCATTGATTTCATTTCAGAAGTGAGTAATGAGGTAAGAGAGGGTTTAATGTTTGGTACGAGATGTGTCCGTTCATCATTGTGTGTGTTGAATCTGAAAGTCATTGATCTGCAGACGTTTGTTCATCATTGTGTGCGAGTTAAATTTGAAATCCAGTTGATGAAGATGATGTGTACTCTAGAGAGAGGGGGACATTACATTTTATTTTCTAAATATAAAAATATTGAAATGAATATTAAAATAGTGTAGAAAAATTAAAAAGGCATTACAGTCTTTGGAGTTTTTTTAGGTACCAAAACCACAAAATGTTATAACTTTTGGACCATAAGTGCAAGTTGAAAATCATCCATAAAATTTTAGCTCCTTTACGTTTGTCCTAATGTCATCCTTAAGTTAATATTTCATTGCAAATATAGTCATGTGATTTACTCAAATGCAAGTTCCGTCCATATTTGAAGTTATATAAGACGGAAGCATAATAAAATGCAAAACTAGGGAAAACATTTGAACGATCTACAAATTTAGACAGAACTTGTGGTTTTTGGTAAAGCTTTAAGAACCAAATTTGTAATTTACTATAAGTTTAAACACAAACACCAAAAAAAAAAAAAAAACGTCTCATTTGTGAGACTGTTGGTAAATGTGCTGTGACAATATATAAAGTACCCACCAAAGACAACATTGTCGATTCCCTTATTAAACCCCTCAATCGGGTTATTCAAGGAGTAGCATGCACTGATGAGACTTCTAGAAGAGCAGGAAGATTATTCTAAAACTGCACATAGCTATTCCTTGTCGTGAGAATTACAAATGAGTTAAGGCCATTGTCGCACAGCTGGTGGTAAGATTAGAAAGATCTTAAGAACACTACATCAGTAACTGAAATCATGAACCACAAACCAAATTCTTTTCTGCAGTATGTGGTAAACTGAACAGAAAATCACAAGATTTACATCAGCCCAAGATGCATGAAATATTATTATCTTCATGGCTGCAAACCAGCTCTACATAAAGAAGAAAGAGCATAATTTGCATTTGGCATGGTAATGGTTATGGTTATGGTAGCAAGAAACCAAGCAGGATTGCAACAGAAATATTATAATTCACGAATTTACAATATTTGACAAGACTCAAAACTAACTAGCTACACCTACGCCTATGCCTACCCACAGTTTTGATAATTTCATATGCATACGCTTATACTGCAAACTAACTCAATTCATATTTGTGTTGCGTGAAATAAAATGTCATTGTCATCCACTCTACATAGACCCATTAGCCATACATGATTCTCCACATGTGAATCTTGTATAAGTATAATCAGCATGTATGACAAATATTAAAGCTGATTTTTTAAATTTACAGGAATCCATCAAGATAGAGGCATAAACATGTATGTCACTTGAAAATTTCTGGTTACAATTTGCGGCATGATCTCATTTACCCTTGAATCAAGAAAATCATAAACACTTACAGGATTGGAATTCATGAAGATACTTGCAGCATGGAATGATTCATCCATCAACTTGCAAAAATTTTACAACTCAAAAGGTGAAAGTTATCCCCTACCCCTCTAGAATGATTTGAAGTAACCTGGCTCTATGAGAGTAGAGTCAAAACATCATTAAATTTGTGGATGTCCCAACCACAAAGGGTTCCATTAATAACCGGGTCAAGAAGTAGAACATGATGCCCAGTGCTATAGAAATCGGGAGAGCTGGCAAAGCCTGACGAAAAACTGATAACAGTATAAGAGTGCACCCCAATCCAGATATAATAGCAAGGTAACAAGCATACACTGTCATCAAATCATACATTGCAGCTCTACCCACAAGAACACTATAAAAAACAAAGTCACCTAGCCCAAGTTTTATGCCTCTACTAGTCTCCTCCTCATCAATAATCTCCCTGCCTCTTCTAGATTCATCCCCCCCCATGCCCAGAATCGCACCAAGTGGCGACAAATCCACTTCTTCGTCTTCAATGATATCAGTTCCAGTTTGATGGATGCGATCAATAGAAGAAAACTCACTACTGCCACTTGAACTAGACCTCATCCTATCTCTTAGGCTTGGAACCAATGGGGAAGTCTCCTCCATCGTCTCATCGGAATCACCACCGTTCCTGGAATCACTAGGATTATGCCGGGTCATCTCAACCTCCACTGACTCAGAAGAGACCCCGCCAACCAAAAGCCCAAAACCAGACCCTCTAGGGTTCCGAGAAACTGTTGGTCGAGCCTCGTAAACCAGAGCAGGAAGTTCATCATCTCTGCTAGATGCCAATTCAACCAAGATCTTAAGAGGTCCACCAGGGGCCAAAACCGCAACTAAATCGTAGAGAGCCAATGCTACAAGCAGAGTCCAAGTGGTCCATTCTGGCAGATTAGTAAACCACGCAGCCACAATTATACCCAGAAGGACCATATAAACCTGCCTCAACAATATCGGTATCGGTATACCCTCAGCGAAAATCGAGAGAACTCCCACGACTGTGAAATTGAAAAGCAAAATGAGACACGTGATGGCATCAATCGGAATCGAGAACTGTCGAATAATGGAGATGAAGATGGAACCGCCCATGACACCAAGCACAAAGAAGGCCGAGAAACGCATGTAGTTCTTGAGGAAATTGGTAAAGTTGTAGTAATAAAGGAGAACAAGAAGGAAAGTTACAGCGGCGATGAGGATGACAAAGACAAGAGCATTGAGTAGTGAGCCTTCGATCTTCTCGGATGTAGAATCCGTCGGCGTTTCGAGGTAGACGAGATTAGCAGCGGTACGGATGGGCTCGCCAGACGAAGAGGAGAAGGATGTGAGAGAGTAGACTATAAGGACAACTAGGAGCATGCAAATTGAGACCGGAGACATTACGCCGATGATTTCCACTCCGATTGATTCCAGGATACTCCCATCCATGGCTTTAGATTTCCGATTTGGCTTTCGAAGGGCAATTTCTAGGTAAAACTGTCGTCAAATTCTAGGGTTCTTATGGATTTCCGGTGAAGTTACAGTAATTGGGAATTTTACAAAACGGTATTTGAACCGTTCTCGAACATACTTCTTTACGGAGTCTGACCTGCCACTCTGGGATTTCTTAAATATATTTTAGTTTTTTGACTTTTAACTAAAAATGTATATTTAAAGAAGTTATATTGCAAAGTGCAAACATCTTTTGAGTATGTTTCTTAATATAATAAAGTTTTTAGAAAATCCCATTGAACTAATCAGCAAACTTTTTGGATTATAAAAAGAAAGTACAAATGAAATAATTAATTGCATAAAATTGACGAAAGAAGATAAAAGAAAAGAAATTTTGAATCTGTTTTGCTTTTTTCACATATTTTGCCCACCTAAAAATTACTATTATTATCTCAAAAATTATAGGGTAATTAACTATTATTTTTTATATATTTATATATTTATATTTATATTTTTTTGCATACAATTAAAATCATGTTTGTTGTTTATAAAAAATATCATTTTGACTGATTATTACATGTCTAGCGGTTTACAGGTTTAAAAAACACATTTAAAATTGTATTTGTTATTCAATAAACACAAGTAAACCTATATTTTTGTACATTAAACTAATATCTGTACACATTGGGTCACTTTCATATTTTCCGGCTATTATCATTTTTTTTGTCTGTGTTTTAGTTTGTTGCTAAGCGTGTGATCTTTTTCTTGCTACTTTATGAAAATTATCCTACCTATACATCTCTCTCTATCCCATTACTTCTTTAAGCACTTGCCATCAGTAACCACATCCGTTAAGAGAATTTAGATTATTTTCGTGGTGGTAGTGATGATTGATGAATGGTGTAGACGGATGATTATAGTGATGATAGAAGACAACGTTTGTTGTTGGAGGCCGATGGTGTTGGTGGGAGGGTAGATTGTGTCCAAAGCAAGTTTAATGGTAAATAATAAACAATATAATAATAATAATAATAATAATCGGTCAAAATGATAGTTTTTGAGCAACTCATATGAGTTTGGTAAACTATATAAAAAAATATTAAATATATACAAAACTTTAAAGTTGTTTTCTCAATAATATATGTCCAATCGAATAATGAATTCCAAAATATGGATCCAAACACCATCTCTTTTACTTGCTCATTGTATTCCAAAAGAAATAGAAATCTATAAAACGAGTTGATGTATAATTTCAAAGAAATAGAAATCTATAGAAGCAAAGTTGTAAAAATCGTTTGACAATAGCTCGACGATCGACTGAGGTTAAGGGATTAATCGCTTTTGGCGGGGATTAATCGAGGCTTAATCGGAAACCATAGATTATTAATAAAATATTAAAATTAATCAAAGATTAATACATCTTAAGAAATACAAATACATCAAAATTAGAAAATAAGAAAATTTGCATTTTGAAAATTTAAAAATATGAACATTTTTGTATAATATTTGAGATTTTGAAAATCTAAAAACTTTGGGTAAAAAAAAAAAGTTGATTTTTTGAATTTTTTAACTTTTTTTTTTGTTTTTTTTTTTACTTTTGTTGACCGATTAATCCGTCCAAGACTGATTAATCCCGCCAAACCCAAAGAATCCCTAATTCCCGTCAAGCACCCCTAATCCTAATCGGTTGGAGAACGCCAAACGATTAATCACAATTTCTGCAACCTTGTATAGAAGTAGACCATCAGGATACGTTTTGCTTATACCAAAGCCGGTTAAAAACTTAAAATCAACTAATCGACTTAACTACACCTACCTAATTGCAAATAACTTTATTAATCAGGCTCTTGTACGCAACTCATATCAAATGTGACTCAGTGATGACTCGTTCAAAATCCTGTGTTTTTTATTACGAATAAACTAGCATTCCTTCCTTTAAGATTATACATGCCACCTACCGACTGCTTTAAAATTGCCAAAACGAAAACATCAAGTTTCAAGTAATTTAGAAACCCCAAATACCATTAAACCCAAACACACCTTATTTTTACAAGGAAACAAGAATAACAATTTTTAACATAACCATGTAAACAAAATCACAAAAGAATCTCCCCTATCCAAACGGATTCCCACCAATTGAAGCCACAGGTCCCTGAGCTTGAATGTTCCTACAAAACGACCCAAAAACATAAAACTAAAATAAAATAAATTATGTTACTACTACTGTAAAATTAAGTAAAACAACACAGACACACTTACGGAATCTGCATGCCCGGTGCTGCACTTTCAGGAAACCAATTATGATTTGGCAGACTAGATTGCAAAGAGCTCATGTCCAAGAACTGCATTTGGAATTTTATTTTATTTTATTAAAAAGAAAAAAAAAACAGATTTTGAGAAGTATGCTAGTATGAATTAGTGAAAAAAAATTTATATACATCAAAAACTAACCATGTTGCTAGCTTCAAGATCATCATCGCTAGGAAAATCAAACGGATTGCGAGATTTTGTATCAATTCCATGTGATTGTGCTGCATCCTGAAACAATCAAATATAAAAAAAAAAAAAATTAATAATGATAATTATAATGTGTTTATAAATAAATTAAAGCATCCTACCAGGACAGGGAGTTCATTTGAAGAGTCTAATGATCCAATGACATGTGGTGTTGTGTTAAGAAAAGAAGCAGGTCTGGCATCCACATCAGCTTGTTTCATCTTCATATTCTGTAAATAAATATATAATATATTAAAAAAATAGTTTGCTTCCTAATAATGATATTTGTAGCTAAATAAAGGGTTACCTCTGATATCCCCCATGCCAAATACGGATCAACAGCTAAAGGATCTTGAAAAGGTGTACTAGACTCTTGAAATGAACTCCATGATGACTGCTAAAGAAAATTAAGAGTGATAATATAATGTCATTTTACTTATACAAATGAATACAATACATGTAATTATGTTTGAGTTGATAACACAAACCTATTGCAAAGACAGCATACCTGATTATTCTGAACCCCAACTCCAAGTGGGATCCCAATATCATCAACACCAAAGTCTTGTTGAAATGACCATTGAGAGTTTTTGTCCATAGAATTAGATGGAGGTTGGTCAAATTTCCCAAAAGACCCTTCACTTGTAGAAGTTTCTGGCACAATGGTGGTTGAATTTTTAGCAGGTTGTGCATGCCAAGGCATGTCAAATGTGGCCCATCCCTCATTTTCTATATCTTTGGCTTTCAGGGTGGTTGTCTGCTGTTGTGGCATAACAGTAAATAAATCCAAAGATGAGGGGTCAAAAGGTTGGAACTGCTGATTTACACTTGAAGTTGGTGGAACAGGATCATGTGGTGGCTGGGAAGTATTATTATTTATGGACAAAGTTGAAGAAGATGTAGCTGAAAAGTCAAATAGGTCAATGACTGAAGGAGCAATCGCAGGAGCAGGTGTGGTTGATTGAGGTGTATATGGATATGGTGCACTAAAAAGGTCTAAACCACCAAACTTTTCAGATTCACCTGGAGGTGCAGATGTGGTGAATTGAGGTGCATTTGGTGCACTAAACAGGTCCAGACCATCAAACTTTCCAAACTCAGCTGAAGCTGTAGATGTGGTGCCTGAAGGACCAGGTTTCTAAAATAAAAATCAGAATCTACAAAATATATATATAGTATAGTGTGTAACAACAGGGATAATGTAGTTCAACCTGATCTGATTCTCCTTTAGCATTTGGACTGGAGAATGTGTTGACTGAAGACTGCTGCTGAACATCTTCAGTTAAATTATCTCTTGACATTTCTCTACTGAGACTACTGAATCCAAGTTCCTTCTGATAGGGAGGTGGCGATTGGGTACCAGATCTAAACGGGTCAGCTCCACTACTTGCTGAATAATCTGAGACTCGAGCATTAGCCACCTCATTAGCAAAACTATCCTCTTGCCCATGATCACTTAAACGACTGGTGCTCAAAAACCTCAACATTCCTCTATCTGATCCAGGTTTTTTAGTAAGTGCAGGAGCCTGTTTCCCATAACGTCGTTCTTCATATTGATAATCATACGGTGGACTTTGAGAGTAAGAATGATATGAACTAGCTCTTCTTGTTTCATCTTCATGGTTTCTAAGGCTCTGATACGTTTATAACCAAATGGTATGGAACAAATCAGTACACACCAAAACAAAACAGGCTCACTTGTTAAGACTTAAGATGTTGTATCTTACCAGTGTATCTCTAGGAGGTTTTCCAGAGGCCTTTGAAGCGAAAAATTTCTTATCCACATACACACTCTTTATAAACTCTCTAACTTTCTCCACGTTGCTGTAACAGAGACCATGCATGACAAGTCTATTTTTTTATCAAAAAAAAAAACACACACACACATGTAAAAATATAAAAGTGTATCACCTGTTATCTGGGAGTCTTTGCTCTCGTGGGTCCCAATCTTTAAGAAATGTTTCCCTTGCACGCTGAAGAAGCAAACATAATGTCAGAAACCAGAATAGCTTCCATGGAGAAAAGGAAATTGGGTAGTATCATGTTTCACGTGTACCTGATTACCACCTTCTTGAAGGGCTTCAACTTCTTGTGAAGTGAATTTGGACATTGATACAGACTTAACTCGGTGAGTGAACTCACGGCTGCAACATGCATTGAGGTAACTTTAATATGATGTTGAAACAGATAACTAGGTTACCCAGCAGCATACATACATTGTTTTATGTATATCTAAGTAACACATACATACATACATTGTTCTATACAGAATTCATGATGTTGAATAACATTGAAAGAAAGAACTTCAACTAAGGACAAAAACTCACTGTATCCCACTACATGTCATGCAAACGAACGTCCAAAAATTTGTGCACACGTATTGAGGTCCCTGGAAATCAAATTTTAAAATTAAAATATGGTCAGGGAACAAGGTGAAGCAATATAAGTTTTATCACCAAAATAAACAAGTTATGCAATTATTATTTCAAGTAACTTGCTATAACCCCAGGCTAGTATGCTTTACATAAATAATGGAGCTATAAGTTATAGTTGATTATTAACAGAAGGAGCATATGACACTTTGTGCTTCGGGCCTCCCATGGAGTTAGAGGAATGCAAAGACTAATCTGTCACTTTAAGAGATAAGTAAGAATCTCATCATCAATATGGCATACTCATTTAGCTATGCGGATGTCCCATTATGAATCATTTCTAGGAAATCAACTATGAAAACACTCAGACTTATGTGAGCTAATATTCACTTAAGTAGATATATTGTCTTCAAGTAGAAAAGGTAGGTCTCCAACTTTTGAAACACCTATAATTCTAATTTGTTTCCATTGCAAAAAATTATTTATATCAATGTTGTTACGTAACTGGGAGTCTCATCGTTACAATGAAACAACTTAACTTCCAGTCATATGAACTAACATAATTAGCTAAGCAACTGATTCGGTCTCTATCAGCAGCATTCATGAATACTCGAACAACGATGAAAAACATGTGTGAAAACTTCCAAAAACTACAAACATAAAACTAGTAGAACTAAAAGAAACTGTAAACTTTAAAAAGGTATATACATAGAAACACACACCAAGCTGTTGCAGTTGATGCATCTTCGATTAGGGGGAAGTTTCATTAAACCCCTTATAATTTTCTCATTTCGCTCCTCCTCCTTCCTGCTGCTCATTTTTGTATTGATTTCCTCAAGAAAAACTGCTCCCTATCCTAAAAATTGTTCAAATTGTGAATCTGAGTAGAAAAAAATAAACACAAATAGAGGATAACTGAATCTAGGGTTTTGGGTTTTCAAAGAGAGGGATTGAATGAATCAGCGGTATCCCTCTTCCCGACCCTTGCTCGATTTCCTAGCTATCCCGTCAGCGCAACGACAAAAATTAGTGCTTGAAATTGTGCTTTTTAGCTTTTAGGCTCAATTATATATGCATTATTTGTAGAGTGTAGTTGTGCACATCCATCCAATATCCATTTAAATTTGGCCCGTTACAGTACATGATGCTCTGCCTATACTCCCTGTCCAGTCAAAACGTGGTAAATTTGCATTTCAACTCCCTTATGATTGATTTAAAGCATTCCAACCCTCCAACTTATGAAATATTGTGTCGCAACTCATATTGACTAAGGTGTTGTTTGTTTTTTTAAGCAAAAATCCATAAAGTCTGCGGACCACCTCTGCAACCCTCTGCAGTAGAAGAGGTGGACCAAACGGCTGCAGACTGCAATAAGAAGCGTGTTTGTTTTTTTAACATCTGCATGCTGCTGCAGATATTAAAAAATTAAAATAAACTGATTTTATAATCCAAAAATAGTTTTTTAATACCGAAAATTTAATAATGAATGACATTTCGGCAAGAATTTATGATATTTCAGCAAAAAATAATGATATTTTAACAAAAAATAAAGATATTTTAGCATAAAATAATGATATTTCATCAACAAATTATTATTATTCAATATAAAAAAAAATCAACAAGACTAAACAAAAAAAAAACGAAAAAAAATGTGAAATAAGATTTCAGCAATATATAATCAATATTTTAGCAAGAAAAAAAAAAGAAGAAGAGGTTGGAAGAGGTATGAAGAGGCAAAACAAGTGTTGCGCCAAGAAGAACACGCGCATATGTTTTTTAATTCGAAGACTTCTGAAAAACAAATATCTGCGAGATGAAAAGTGTTGTACGTGTGCTGCGCCGCGCAACAATAAGAGGTCTGAAGAGGTTTTTTCCAAAAAACAAACAACACCTAAGAGATTCAACTTATGAAACCAATTATGAATTACCGGAATGAGTAATGCTACACTCTTGATATACGGCTCACATTTTATTACTGTTTTCTTCCTTTTTAAAATGAAAAATCATTCATAATGAAGATCGAAGTAAAATCAATAATCATTTTTAACGGGTCATGTGGTGTTTAAATTATATTAAAGGTTGTTTGATAGTTGTTGATTGAGTCGGATATGATTGTATCAAACAAAGCTCTAGATCCGATCGAGTAAAAGGCATATAAGAGGAGTTAGGACCAAATCAGAGGCTTTTGAACGTAATTTGACCAAATTAGAATCAATCTCTTATGGACTCAATAAAAATCATATCAAATACCTCCTATCGAATAAAAAGATATACAACAAGACTTTCAGTTCAAAAGAATACGGATAGAATCTTATACATTATGTTTTAGGGCCCGTTTGATAGTTGTTATCTAATAAAGTGTTTTATAGTGTGATGGATGAAGTTGTTGAATAATTATAAAAACATATAAATTGTCATACAAAAACAAAATTACACAATAATCATTTAAAAATCAAAATATTTAAAATAAAATAACATTTTGAATCATCAATTATGTATAATTTCATCATCTGTTGTATTCTTATAATCGTGATAGTCATTTTTAATACAAGATCAACGAAATGTTTGAAATTCTTTGTCATTACTAGAGCCCACTTTGAAACAAAAGAATCTCAATGTTAAACGGGCGTCAACCATGCAAAATGCCTCAAATACAACTTTCCACTCCATATGCATATTACACGTTGAAACATTTTGTATGAAATGTTTTCTATTAAATTAAGATAAGAAATAAATCAAAGGAGTGGTGAACAAAACAACAAATTTCTACTTCCTTTTGTTGTTTAACAATCATGGATCCAACTCCCTATGCCTCGTGTCAATACTTCTATTTTTTCGATAGCGAAAGTAGATAAACTGAATTAGAATCTAGTATCACATGCTGCATGTTAAGGATAAACAGTCATATGAAAAATAAAAAACTTTATATATTTTATAAAACTCAAATGATTTATTTTATAAAAGGCACAAAAAAACATAGTTTTCAAGGATACAAAAGTATCAAGCATCACGCATCCACTTGCTTCCACCACCCATGGAAGATTCGGGTGTATTTTTGACCATTCCAGGCTGCTCACAAGTATGCTACACAAATACATAAACATCATACGTTTCAAAATACTTTACAGATTTAACATATATTTATTTAAACAATTCATTAACATTATAATCATACTTTTTCATGATATCACAATCATATATATATACTAACCTTGCTACATAAGTAGAGTTCCCAACAAGTGCAAAGACAAACATCAGTGGATTCAAACCCTACACATTTCAGAGAATAACATAACTGAAACATTAATTTCAATATGCAGATACATGTTTTTATTAAAATTTTGCCCACTCAAAAAAAGAAATAATAAACAAGGAGAAGATGAAAGATATACCTGAACATGTCCCCTTCTTATCTGCAGAAATTAAGGACATCCAAATATAAACATATTAATATGCTTATCTTATTTTATTTTTTAAAATTAAATTTAAGAAAAGGGAGGGGTTTTTACATTTAAGAAAATTTGTGGGAGGCGTCCACCCATGTAAATAGCTGCCATTCCCCAACCAAGGAAGGTACCAATTCCAATACTCTGAGTGCCCCCCTCATTACCTTCCAGTAAACTGCCACTTACCTGCAGTTATAATAATTATTAGGTAAACTAAAATGCAGTAATAAATGTAATAACAAGAAAAAATAAGTATATGTTGTTGATTTAAAGAACCAAATTAGTAATCTTTACCTGTAAAAGCTTTCTTCCCAATTGAATAACAAATCCTTCATGTGGTTTTACAGAAGTAGAATCAAGGTAACTGTTTCTTTCAAGTTTGAGATTCGATGTGTACAAGAAAATTGCCACAGTGAAAACCTGAATCATAAAACACCATATTTATTGCAAAAAATCAGTGACAAGATTATTAAATTTTTCTTTCGAATGAAGAAGTTGCATACAAATACAACAAACGCACCACACATAGCATAGACTTAAGTTGTGAAACAGGTGGCGACTTTCCTAAAAGCAAGGGTTCTTGAACAGAACCCTGATCACATACAGATATAGGTATAGGGGTAGTTGCTCTTTGAAAGAAATTTGTAGGAGTGTGACTTCTAGTTAAAGATCTAGCAGAGCTGCACCAATCACCAAGAAAGATAAATATATAAATAAAAACTACTAGTAAAAAGCATGGAGATATATTATAAAGTAATTGCTTCAATGGAAGAACATTACGTGTAGTATACTCTCTCAGGGGCAGAATCGTAATCACCAGCTGGAATTGGCAAACTTGGGGTGGATTTTGATAGCATAGGAACCGTTGACTCTTCCAGGTTGCATTTTATTTTCTTGTCTGCTGACTCAATCTGTAAAAATGAGGAAACTTTATGGATTAAGAACTGCCTACCATATGAATTTAAAAAAAAAAAGGAAAATTCTTACCTTATGATCTTGTCTTTTGGATGTATTTTGATGACAGAAGTAACCATAGTAAAGTGCCTGGGAGGTAAGAGCTAAGGTAGTCACCAAGTACAACTACATCCCACCCAAAAGTCAATAAACAGTGCAAATTCAATTTATAACAATAGACAAATGAATTAAGACACTTTGTGGGGTTATAAACTGCTTACCACTGCCATATAATACTGTGTTGGAAGCTGCAGGGTAAGAGAATAGAGCCAAACACCATAGTTAACACAATGAAGAAGATAAATAACATATCTTTACACAAAAACAGAAACTCACTGTAGCTGGTTCGAGCAAACAACCAAACACGTTGAAAAGATCTCTGCCAAACAGAAAAAGAAAAGTAAATAAGGGAAAAAGGGAAGAGTAAAGAATGAAGATTTGTGAATTATTTGATCAGATTTACATATCTTTAGTGAAGAAAATATAAGTATATTATTACCCGAGTATCCATGTCAAAAGGAAACACATAGCAAGGCCTTCTGAAGATTTTTGTTTGTAATTTGTGATGATCTGAGGTACCTCTGCAACACCCCAACTCATAACACTAATTAATCCCAATATCAGTGAAATCCAATCCTTCCTTGTGCAAAGACAATATTTCATGTAATTCCTAGCCCATTGTGAGCAATGTTGATCTGCAGGGCACATTGGCATATTACTTTTTAAGAGTTCCATGGCATCCAACAAACTGTAGTACCTATAAAGAACATGACATTAAATTATTATCAGGAGATTCAAGATTGCATCAAGTGATATATGAAATATTCAAACTTATACCGCATGTAAAAGATGTTTCTATTAAGTTTAGAAAAATAAAGGATCAATTCTGTTTAAAAGGTTATTCCTTTGATCATAAAAGTCAAAAAGTACATGTTCCTCAAAGTAGTAAGACTATTCAAGATTGTTAATTTTGTTGAAATAGACTTTTTTTGTTGCTATTTGTTGACCTTGTGGCGAAAAGAATCACAAAAACAACCTCTGTTTTATCAATTTAACACATATGCAAACAAATTGTTTATTCAACTTTTGTGATACATTAATATTTAATTAAATATAGGGAACCAAGAGTTCAATGGCCCAGGGGATCTGTACTATACGAACATCGGATTCAATTGAGGGTAGGGTACCTTGAAAAACTCATAATTATATATGTATATAATGTTTTCATCATTACTCCATATTACTTACGATTACCAGAACATCAAAGCAAATCACGAAACTAATCACTCGATAGGGCAGAAGTAAAACACAATACATCCAACGTAAAATCCCTACAATTTCGCGGCAAAACAGAAAAATTCAAACTGCGACGATAGAAATTTAGTAGCCATAATAAGAACAGTTCGAATTTAGATGATGCTGCATTATCAAGTATAAACAAAACAGAAGCTAGAATCGGATGATGTGAAGCTTAAACCATATGAGCAGAAGAACGCGAAAACAGGATTCAGGTAAACGATAAGAATTGTAAAAACATAGCGTAGGTGATTACTCGATAGTCTTCAATTCATCACTAAATAACTTCTCCGGTTGTTTTTGAGAATTGAAGGAAATCCTGCAAGTGCAAGGGCTAAAAACTAAAAAGCATAATGGTGTGCAATTTACAAGGAGTTGTCAGCTTTCTGCCGCACCTTTGCTTGCTTTATATCATTAGCCACCTGCCCTGCCTGCCATTAGGGCTACCCCACTTCAAGCCTTCAAGTGAAAATATGGGCTTCTCAATCCAAAACTATATAATTTGACGAATATTGAGAAAAAAGTTATTATAAATTTTTACAATGTATTTAATATTTTTATTTTTATTTATTTTCTCAAATAACTTCTCCATTTTTATAGTAATTCCGCTCATAATTTTTTTAATAATAATTCCAATGTATATACTTTTATCATTATATTATTATATTAATAAAAAATAATAACTATAATTATGGAAAAATAATAGGTGAAGAGTGAAATTTTGTGAAATAAATTTAGTTTTAAATTTGTTTGTTAAAGTTTTTAACTTCTGAATATCATATCATATATCCTAAAAATATCATCAAAGAGTTCGACAAGCACGTATTCATACAATTCAAAGATCACGATCAGGTATTCTTTTATTTATCATTTTTAGTAATTTATAGCTTTTATTTTTTTAAATATTAATATATTATTATTTTGAAAAGTTATTGTATTTTGAAAATTATCATTATAACGATTAATTAATTTTGTGTTTTTAAACTATTCATGTTGTTATAAAATATGATCAAATAACAAGATAAATTATAAAGTAAACAAAGACATAAGAATGGAGAGAACTTTTATTTCAATACTTGTGATGAAATCATCAACTTTCTAATAATATGACTCACTATTTATACAACCAAAATAAGATAAAAGATGAATGCAAATTATGATGGTGCATTATTACACTCATAAAACAAATTGAAATGATTGTTATTAATGCTAAATAACGATAGAGAGTTGTAGGAGAAATGGGGAATCCAATGGTCATTCACAAACTAATATTTCATAACACTCCCCCTTAATTGACGATTGTATCATGCCTCGTTAAAACCTTAATAGGTAAAACCTCATGGGAAAAACTCTTTATTAAGGAAAAAGAGTACATGATTAATAATAGATGTTGGAAACAATTGCCTCGTTTAAAACCTTGCTAAGAAAACCCAGTGGGAAAAACATAGCTAAGGAAAATAGTACAATATATTTACAACTCCCTCTCTGATCAACACATCACTTGATTTCCTTGAAGCGCCACATAACAATGTTTCGTACCATCTTTTCAAATTTGGATGTAGGAAGTGCTTTAGTGAACAAATCGGGAAAGTTGTTACTTGACTGAATATTTTGGATGTTAACGCCACACTCTTTTTAAAAATCATGAGTGAAAAAGAACTTGGGTGATATATGCTTGGTTCCGTCTCTTTTGATAAATCTTTCCTTGAATGGAGCTACACAAGTCGTATTATCTTCATATATTATGTTTGAAACATCACTGTTAGAAGTTAGACCACAATTCTTACGAATGTGTTGAGTTAAATTTCTTAACCAAATACATTCATGACTTGCCTCATGAATTGCTATAATCTCTGCATGGTTAGAAGAAGCAACATCTAAAGTTTGTTTAACAGAATGTCAAAAAAATTTCTTACCTCCATAAGTGAATAAATAACATGTTTGAGTTCGAGCTTTGTGTGGATCAGATAAATATCTAGCATCTGCAGAACCAATTAACTTCGCATTTGATGAATTTGAGTAGTATAAATTCATATCCACTGTACCTCGAAGATTTACGACAAAAGATATATCAGGTCTTTTATTAATAGTAAGATATATTAGTGCACTAATAACACTAAGATATGGTACTTCGGGACCAAGAAGTGTTCCATGTTTTTCACAAGTTCATAATTGGTCCTTTTTGGCATCTAAGTGCCTTACCACCATCGAGTTATTTAATGGGTGTGAGTTATCGATATAAAAACCTCTTAAGCACATTTTCTAGATAAATGGATTAATGTACAAAAACTCAATTTTCTTGTATGCACAATTTAAAGACCCAAACAAAATTTCGTTTTACCAAGATCTTTCATTTCAATTTTTTTTTCTTTCAAACAAGAAGTGGCCTTTTTCAATTCTCTAGGAGTTCCAATTATGTTCAAATGATCTACATAAACATCAATTATGACAAATGATGGTATGGATCTTTTTATGAATACACATGGGCTTATTGGATCATTTTTGTAGTCCTCTTTCAACAAAATGGTATTTAAACAATTGAACCACATATGGTCTTATTGTTTCAATCCATACAAAGAATTATTTAATTTTACCAAATATACTTTTCGAGAATTAGAAGTTTGTGCTTCTGGCACCTTAAACCCTTCTAGGGTTTCTCCAGTTTTTCATGTGTTGCCAGACTTATTAGATAAAAAAAGTAGTTGCATCAACCAAAGGAGCGTATGTTTCTTCATAATCAATTTTGGGCCTTTGGGTAAAATCTTGTGCAACGAGTCTTGCTTTATATATCACAACTTCATTTTTATCGTTTATTTTAAGCACATATATTCATGTGTGTCCCACTGGTTTTACTCTGTTTGGTGTACGAACTATAGGTCCAAAAACTTTTCATTAAGTAAGAGAATTAAGCTCTTTAATGCATGCACCTTTCCATTTTGGCCAATCTTTTCTATTTCTACATTCATCTATAGATTCGGGTTCAAGATCCTCATTTTCTTCCATAATCTCGCGCGCAACATGATATGAAAATTATCGTCGACGTCTATCTTATTTCAGTTTCATTTATTCCTGTCATGACATAATTTATTGAGATCTCATCATTTTCATTTTCTTCAGGTACCTTATTTTCTTTTGTTGTGTCATTGGGCTCTTCTAGAGCTTCATTAATATTTTCAAGAGATTTTGTTTTCTCTTTTAGACCATCAATTATATTTGCTCAATTTCATTTTTGATGATTTTTATCTTTGGAACCGGCTGGTCTTCCACGCTTCAGGCGTGCCTTAGATTCATTTGTAGTTGTATTTTTTTCCTTCTAGGATATCAATTCTAATTGTACGCCCAGCGTACTCCTCCTGTTCAGCCACCTTTCACATTCAACCCTTAATCCCTTAAGACATTGCTCCAAAACATAGATCTGACTTCCTTGAGTTGGATTATCACGTTAAGTTGCTAACTTTACGTTCACGTATGACTAAATGAAGCTCTTAAAGCCCAAGAGGACTTAACAAGTGACTTAATGCATGCATGTGACCAGAAATCCCATAAAGCTTGCACCTTTATGCAATAGGAGTCCATAACAAGCTCGGATCTAAAACAATAAGTCCTTAAAACGACCCAACTCCTCAAACCAACCCAAAAAGGGACCAAAAGCATAAAAACAAAGAAATGAAGAGATCTAATCATGGAAAAGACAAGGTTTGAACTTGATACCTCAATAAACTTGCAAAAAGGGTGATGATTTTGGATCTATAACCTTTTCAACAAATAAAGCACCTTCCCACTTCTATACTTCCTTCACAAGGAGCAAAACAACCATCAACCGACTAAAACCGTTATCCAAAACCAATATTAATCGTTACCCAATGGTTATTGAAATACATTAACCAATTGTAATGGTTATGGTTCAGTTTTGACTAATAACCGAACCAAACCGCCTCTTACACACCCTACCATGGTGTATGTCGAGTACACGTAGACGATGTCCAGCTTATTCCAAGCACACTCCCTTTGACCTTAAAAATGTCATTTAAGTAGAGTTCAAAATTAACATGATATGAAATAGAAAAGAAAAATAAAAAATGAAAATGAACCGTATCATAGATTTTACAGGCCTTAAAAATTGGGTGCTGCTAATAAGACACCCCTTAGACACCCTCTCATCATTTTTATAAAAAGTCAACCTATAATAAACTACTTGTAATCAGTTTTTTCGAAAAACAATGCAATTTCAACTGATAAAAATTCTTCAAAATTATTTAGGTTGTCTAAATGGTAAAAATGGGTGTTTTTTTTAGCCGAGCAAATTTGTTACGGAATCGAGTTCTAGGCTCTAGCCTAGTGTAGTAATTCTGAGGCGAGGTAGTTTGCGGCGATGTATGGTTGTACCCTGGCCACGAGATCGTGTTCCCGACCACTCAAGTGACCTCCTGTTGATTCCTCTTCTGCTCTTTGTTATGTCAAATTCAACCCAATTCTCTCTGTCAATCGATTGAAGGATGGATTATTATAAGGTGCTGGGTCTGAGTAGCAACGCTACCAAAGACGAAATCAAAGAAGCATTTAGGAATATAGCCAAGAAATTCCACCCCGATAAGCACTCTGCGTCTCCGAAATCCGTCAGGGACGGTGCCACCGTCCGATTCAAGCAGGCATCCGAAGCTTACGAGGTTTTAGTCGATGATCACAAGCGCGCTGATTATAATCTCCGTTCTAATCGTAGCAATCAGGGCGGCCCAAGTGGTTCCGGGTACGGGTATGGATATGGGTACACATATGATAGCAGGAAGAACCGTTCATCTAATTATGATTACTACGGCAAGAAGGCATCCGTGTCTAGGTTTCAGATCGCCCTTGGATACATAAACAGTCGTGCATTCCTTCTCAATGTTGCTTTTGCCGGGTATTGCTCTGTCTCTTGAACTAAAATTATCATGATTGCTTTTGAAATTGAAAACAATCATGTTTCTAGGTTTTAATTCTTTTGATTATTACCACTTTTTCGAAAATCTTATAGCATGATTTGTAGACATCCTTCATCTGTAGAAACCATCACAGAAGGAATCTTGTATCCCTTTCCGTTTGATAGCTGCCATTTAAAGGCCAGATTGCCCTCAGGCCCCTCACTCCCCACATCTTATTTCCTCCCCATTCAATATCTCACATGTCTGTCTTTTTCTGTAAATTTTTAAGACCATGAAAGCATGCATGATCATGAATCATACCTGTATGCTCAAACTTGTTTCCCAAATGATGATTAACTGTGTGATATAGAAACTTTCTGCAGGGCTATATTAAGTGGTCTAGCGGCTGTTGAAATAGGCAGAGATGCAATCTGGAAGATGCAGAATCCAGGTGTATGTTACTTGTCCTTTGTGACTTACTATGTTTCAAGTGTTTGCATACCCAATTTACAGCTCAGAAGTGAAAATCATTCTGCTTTAACATTTGGGGTTGTGACTTGTTTATGCAACAAAATACACAACGGAGTGGCTTTCTTACCAATTTATGCTGCCAACGTTTACCAATGTGTGAAATGTGAATGTATGCATGCATAAATTGGCAAGTGGTTGAGTTTGTTGCATAAATTGGTAAGAGATTGAAACATTGTTGCATAAACAGGAAAATGGCTGAGAGTGATATTGACAGTTGTGCATTTTCTTGTGTAAAGAAATCATTTGAAGAAGCAATGGAATCTATACAGAAGACAAAAACAGTGAAGGAAAAGGAATAATGAGGAGGTGTAATACTCTCCAGATTCTACACAAGTAACAGAAGATGAACACAAATATCAATGGTGCATTGAATCTGAAATGTAAGTTATATTTTTTTTAAGCTTTTGTCTCTGGAAAATTATATTCACCTCTACTTTTTGGAATCCAGTATAATCATTTCGGCCAAGAATAACATCCTCCTTTTTTTTTGGTAATCAGCCAAGAGGGAGCTTGTTGCAAAAGAAAAAGTGGACGATGTTTTTTGTACAAAAATAATTAACAAGGCCAACAACAATTTTTAGCTATGATGATATATTTTCTTAAGTCCAACCTAAAGAAAATGAATAGAGATATAAATATAAATGTAGGTGTAGGTGTGACATTGATGTGTATGTTATGACTTATGAGGCCTTATGTGCATTTGGTTATGTTATTTTGATGTCAATTTAAATGAAGTGGAAGAATATGATATATTACAGAAGTTGAATTTAACCAATAAGTGCTCTATCTGTGTATTATGTATATTACTAGTTGTATAACTGTGTAGTGGAACCAACAGAGAGATAAAATTTTGTTTATTGTAAACTTCACTAATGCAAACGCTTACAGGTTTTGGTTATTGTGACAACCAAGATGTGATTTTACACTTGGACTTTTTCGTTATTCTTTCTATCTTTGTATATTCTATCAAGCATATAAATAACAGATTAATTTACAAAACCTATAAACAATATTTCAAACGTGAGACTCGATAAATAAACAATAACCTTTTGTTTATGAATATAAATGAAGAATTCTTTTTCGATTATGAATTTCTGTGACAAATACAAACAAGACAAACAAATCTGATGATCAAATTGCATACATAGGTGAAATCTTTAAATGATGATTGAATTCCCACCATGTAAAGACTCTATCCATTACATAAACAGATGGAAGAAAGGGATTTTTTTTTTTTGAACGGCTCAATAAATATATTTATTAAAAAGAACCAGCTAGAAGCTGGGCAGTTACAGAAAATAAACAAAAACATAAGAACAAAAAGAAAATACATAGGAATTTAAAATCAACACCCAAATATCTGATGGACAATATCTAAGTGACTGAAAGAGGTAACTAGTGTCCAATGGAGAGGATGGCTAGAAGTCGACAGCAGCAACAACCAACATTGAGTAACACCTTTCTTTTAAGGGTAATTTCCATACCATTTGATGACAGACATGGAGTGATGTATCACTGGGCTCACCAAAGAGGACAGCCACGAAATTTGAGAAACCAAATATAGATTTGCCCTAGTATATTCAAGAGTATAGGACTTCCTTAAAACCAAATTTTTTGTGGAGCAGACAATCCATGGCCTATTTGCAGAACAACGACAAGTGACTTTATTGCTATCCCATCGCCCATTAGGGGTATTTTTTGGACCAGAACTAGTCTCCAACTTTTGCATATCCATGATCCTAGGTCACAGCTGATAACACCATTCTCTATGCATCAAGCCTGGTGGACAGCTTCAATGGTTCCGCCACCCCGTTGATAGGGGCAATTTGGTCAATACTTCCAACAACAACACCTCCACCTTCTGGTTAAGATGGGCTTAACTGAAATGTGTTTACCTGCACTTGGGAGAATATTCCAATCAAAGAAAACACTTACACACACCAAAGCATATCCCCCCGACCCAATACCCACACGAAAGAATCAATTAAGACACAGAAAAGAATATCCGACGCAACATATGTCCTAATTGATGTCTACCCTATGAATTAAAAACACACGCCAAACACACACTAGTTGCGCCGAGATATGTCACCAAGAGACCCCAAATTATCCCCTTACCACCTCCCCCCCCCCCCCCCCCCCCCCAAGTCAATGCGACGCCAACATCAACGTACAACTGATTAAAGTTGGGAAATTATGAACACTGTAACACCCCAGCCACATCAGAAGACAACAAGAGATCTTTTTTTTTTTTTTTTTTTTTTTTGTCCACACCATCCAAACCAGTACCACATCCCAAGAGCATATCACTTATAATCGACAGATTGTATTGATTGGATCGAAACACCAGTCCTTCCATTCAATTGACCTATTTTTTAACCTTGCATTTATCCATAAGTGTGATATCGTTTGGATATCATTTGCCAGACCATTGTGAGATTTTATTTTTCCTGAATAGGCCTTCGAGTTTCTGTAATTCCAGATGATCCATATGTAGACTAGCATTATAGCTGACTGGAGTTGAAGTGTGATGTTTGATGTCCCATTTTCCCAAAACAAGAGGTCTGTCACTGATGTCAGAGAGTCTGGGAGTGTGCGCCACCAGGTTTTGAGACTATTCCAGACCTCACCAGAGATTATGCAATTGAGAAAAAGATGTTCTTCAGTTTCTGTTTCTTGCTCGCATAGTATGCACATGGGGTTAGTTCCAATTCCTCTCTTCAAGAGGTTCGCCCTTGTTGGGATCCGACCGTGAGCCACTCTCCAGGCCAGTATATTGACCTTCTTAGGGACTAGATTGTTCCAATCCCAGACTACTGTCGATTTAGGCAATGACATTTCGTCAACCAAAGTCCGTAGGGAAGAGACCGAGTATATTCCTGATGGTTCCAACTTCCAGCTCCAATTTGATCGCTGATTAGACTGAGATTCTGTGAAGAGTTCTTTGAGGTCAATATTTTCTTTTGCAAGAATTGTTGGCAGGTTTACAATATTACCCCAGCAACAACTTTTTCACTTTGCTCTGGAGGGTGCATTAAAACCCCCATCTTGTCCATAGATTGAAATGATGACACTCTTCCATAGTTCCTGTTTGTGTTCTTTGAAACGCCACCACCACTTTACTAACAATGCGAGGTTATGGGCTTTGAGACTACCGATACTTAAACCTCCATTCTCTTGTTTCGATAGAACTTTTTCCCAGCCAATCCATGCTAATTTTGATTTCTCTGATGAGCCACCCCAGAAGAAGCGTCTTCTTATTTTTTCGAGATTATTAAGAACTTTAATTGGTGCCTTATATAATGAAAAGAGGAATGTACCGAGGCTACCCAACACCGCTTTGCATAATGTAAATCTGCCGCCAAAGGAGAGCGTAGAGGCTTTCCACTTTGATAAGATATCTTTAAAGTGTAAACAACACCAGATATATGAAAAGTTTGATATGGCAATTACTGGTCTATTAGTCTATACTCTACTCTCTACACTACACAATATTTGCTTTGCAAAAACCCCACCATTAGGCTACCAAACAAAGATCTCTTTTTAAACTAAAATTAAAAAACAATGGTTAGTTTATAGGGAAAATCCAAAAATTAATCATTCCCAACAATTTAGGTTCACCATTTGACTAAGGGTGTGTTTGTGATTGCTTCTCAAAGTGCTTATTGGCTTTTTGGAGAATCTAGCTTTTTTGAAAAAGCCATTTTTTTTTGCCTATAAATTCCCTATTTGCCAAACACTTTTTAACTTACTGACTTTTTGAAAAGCTAGCTAATAAATCATTTTGAAAAACACTCCCTAAGAAAACGAGCCCATGATTCTTTGATTCAAGTATATGAACCAATAGAAGCTTACATATTTAAAAGAAAAAATTACTTGTTCATCCTTTTTTTGGCTAGAAATTTAAAACTATTCATTTTGGAAATAAACCAAACTAAAACCAAATATTCAAAGGTTGTAACACAAATAATGTTTTATAGTTTATATTTTTTAAACTTAAGAGTTTTTTATAAGATAGTATAAATGTATATGTGTATATACATACGTAGTTATGTATTATATGTATGTACGTCATAGCGAAGGAATCTGATTGGAACAAACCAAAACCCAAATTTATTAAAAAATTGATTCTACACTAATTGGTAATGACAATACCCAACTAATACTTGTTTGACTAGAAAAAAGTCAAATTAGCTAAATCTTAGATAAAGGGAACACAAATGTGAAGAAAATAAAATCTATAATCTAAAATGTACTTGTATAGATGAATTCTCATCATATATAGAAGGATTGATTTTCTACAAACCTCAAAAAAATAAAAAATAAAAAACTCTGATTAGTTGATCTTCTGTTTCTTTTTCTTCTCTGGTTTTGGACGATGCGTGAGCAACCTAAATGTCCATGATGCCAATAGAGTCGCCTCAATTGGGGCAAACCAATAAACAATTATATGCTCCTTTCTTTTATGAACACCAAATGCATACGCCCATCCAACTACCTAAAAGATTTATTAAAGCTAATAACTGTCAATTTGTCAAGTTCAAGAAAAAGACTGAAGTTAATGGGACAAAAATTGAAGTTAAAGGATACTAATACTTACAGCAGCTGGATTCATGCATCCACCAGTCAAATCAGATCCGAGTATATGAAGAGAAAATTTTAAGATGCTACTAATCCATGTCTTCATATAGAAACTGCCATTAATGCTTCTGTCAAGACCAAGTGTGATGAGCACCTGTGAGAATGTCAATAATCCTTCTGTCAGTGCACCCTGATGGAGGTTGATCACCAGCGCTGGCCCACGCCATAGCTCGGGAAATGTCTCAATGATAAGCCTCACTCCAACAATCGATCCAGCCACCTGTCATTCATTCATAATCAAACATAAACCACCTTTAACTAACAAAAATCTAATCCCATTCCGAAAACAGGATCAATCTGAGTCGATACCAGGAAAACGGGATTGGCAGAACCCTAATTCATATCGCAAAAGATCAGAAGAAAATGATAAAAACTGTAACGGACCTGAAAGGGGATTCTTGCGATGTTGAAGAGAAAGGTGGTAAAAGTTCCATTGATGGCGGATGTAAAGACAACAATGGGATTGTACGCCCCGCCATCGGTGAGTTTAACCAGATGAGTAAACAAGAACATGTTGAGAATGGTGAGAACAGACCTAACGAATTCAGAAGCGTGACCGCTCAGCCCTAAAACAACGTGAGCAATTAATCTGATGATAATGCCTGACCAAACCCACATGAAAGACATTATCGTATCTGTGATCATCAGCTGCGCCATTCCCGCCATTTTTAAAAGTGGTTGGTTTCGATTTGACAACCCTCTTTTCTTTTCCCCAAAATGGGTTCAGTTTGACGAATTGTACGTAGTTTCAGTGAATTCTATCGATTACATTGAAAAAATGTGATATGAAGGCTCGTGGGTGTATGAGGAAAAGGGGAACGAAAAATGGCGAAATTGCATTCTTCAGAAGATTACTGCTACCACCGGAAAGTATCGTCGTTTTCCGTTTCTAAGATGAGGATTTGATCCCATTTCTACCATTACAATTGTAACCGCTGTATGAATTTACCTTTCAAGAACTTGTGGAAACAACCCTCAAAAATTCATTCATAATCTAAAAAAATATATTAAACATCTAGACAATTTATAAAAGGTTAAAATACATAACCATAATGATTGTTATCAATTAAAAATATACGGTAGATTGTTACATTATTATTTCATTTTCATATAATTTTACCATTTGATTTTGTATTTAATTTCTACAAAAGTTCAATAAAACACATTTAAACAAAAAAACTTTTGTATTACAAATTTTTTTTTCTTCATCGACGAATTCAATGGTCATTGAACTCGTGATATTTAACCGTGGTTAAATTCAATCCATTGAATATCAACTAAACATTTAACCTCCTTCATTTATTCTATTAAATTATGTTGTGTGATACTCTAAATATGACCAAAATGAGAAATTAAAGATTGTTTGGTGATGTTGCATCCCATTATGTTGTGTGATACTCTAAATATCATACATACGACTAATCGACCAAAATGAGGAATTCAAGATTGTTTGGTGATGTTGCACCCCATTTTAGTTGGTTTATTCTCTCATTGACCATATATGTTATTGAGATGTGTCAAAATTCTTGAAAAATTATATAACATTGGTGAATTAATTTAAAGTAGGAAAACATGTGGTTCCCTAATCAAATAAAGCCTATAAAAACGACGAAGTCAATAATACTTGTGGCATGTCAAATCGGGTTGAGTTTGACCCAGTAAGAACCGGCCTGTTTGTAAAAAAAAAAGTCTTAAAAACCAGCCTACTTGACCCCTAAAGACGAATTTTTGCAAAATTATAATTATTAATTATGTATGACTGTTTTACTTTTCTTTTAAAAAATTCTATTTGCAAATGTCATTTCCTACAACCAACAATGTAAGAGGAGTTGTATTGTTTTTTAAATTTCCTTATAACCCTTCATCATTATTTTTTATAAAATCAAACACCTACATATCTTTTTCTTTATCTCTTATGTGAGTTAAATTTTGATAAATATTAATCATTTACATTGCAATTTTAAGTATAAACCTTTCACCAAAAAAATTATTTATTTATTTTCTTCTTATTTTTTTCAGTAAGATATGTCTTAATTTTTTTTTTCAATATATGTCCTAAATTTTTTCTCACATAAATATTAAATAAAATTAAAAAATTAGATGGGACCCACCTTGCTAAATGCTAGCTTCGGCCATGATAACATACATTTTTATTTATAAAACTTATAAAAGTGTAAGTAGGTTGTTAAAAAAAATCGTGGGTTTAATTTATTAATTTAAAATTTATTTAAATTTAAATATCCTCCTACTTTTCCTCCTAATTATCTTCCTACCCACTTTAAATGATGACAAGTGTTTTAAAATATAATTAATTTTATCAAAATATGACACATGTCACCATTTCAAATGGGTAGGAAGATAAGTAGGAAGAAATGGTAGGAGGGTATTTAATTTCTCTTAAGTTTTTTGTGAGGGCATGAGTCTTTACAATATTGGCGTATGTCTACACTTTTATTAGTATCCTTGGGTATAAGATGCACGGGATATCATGGTTTTTACTGCATACCTTTTTTATAAAAGCAGAATCTGGATTTGTTTATTTTTAATTTTTATACTCACTTGATATAACTGTTATGAGTACCGATAGCATCACATGTAATGTTTGAATACTGATAGTGCCATGCATCTTGTTTTATTGGTAATGATTTCTTATATATGACAACCTGTTCATATATAGTGCTTGCTTCATATACAAGACATTCATCAAACAAACAACCTACTTGCTCTTCTAGTAAACCGTCAACGAGAGGAAAATATGTGGGATTTGAAACTCATTGATCTAGAAAAACGATCTATTTGAAAGACAAATATCACTACCTCAAACAACCACATATGCTCAAAATAAGCAAATAAACACGTATTATTCCTTGAAAATAACACGGTTCCGTGTGTCTACTGAAACCTTGTGTAGCTAACTACAATCAATCACTTTTGGTCCTGTGGTGAGTTTTTAGGTTCATGGTTGCCTTTTAAATCTTTATCAGCTGCTGCAGCTGAAGAACCACAAGTCTTTGGCAATGTTTTGTCATCCTTGGGTTCCCCATTGAGTTTTATTTTTGAGGTACGCATAGATCCACCAAATCTATGTGACATTGACGCATCCTCGTCCTCATCCTCCTCTTCAACTGTCACCCACTCTCTAAAATCAATAGCAGGTGGCAATCTAGAACCAAATATGTCCTTAAGGTTCTTTGTAAACCCTTCATTATATGGATTTTTCTTCTTCTCGTATCGGTACCGAAAATTTTCGTATGTTGTCTACAATATACGACCAAATAATAAATTATACTTTGATATGAGGAAAACAATTCTAAGTAAATTTACCGATTTGCCATTGCCATTGTTTATCTAACCTGGTTTGTGGAAATAAGAAAAATATGGAAAACACAGAGCCCACCAACAAACCAAGAGCATACGAAAGAGTATCCTACAAGTGCAACCGAAATAGCGTCTTTTGATAAACTATTCCACAAGCTTCCGTGTTGACGGATAACATCGATCAATGAAAACGTGAACACATAGACACACAACGCCGTTGATGTCATGATGAATACAATAAAAAATCGATAGTTGCGCTGCAAATCCATTTACCATGGTTACAACCAACACATGACATGACACACATGACATGACAGAACAAGGTTGCACTGTGTTTGGTCAATGAGACTGACATAATGGGACAAAATTAAAATTGTAAACTTTATACCATCCAAAAAGATGGAGTGGTCCATCGTATGTGAAAAAGATGTTAATGCCCTCCACATACTCATCATCATCGAAAATAACCCTAAAAATCTTATGACGCAGTCTTGTCCCATGTAACAAACACAGTCTAATTCTAACCGATAGACAAACAAATTTTTGTGGACTTACACCTCCGATACATTGGCCTACCCACGGGCAGTGGTGATCAAAACGTTGAACACAGTTATTGCAAACCGAGCAATGAGAGGCACGAGGCGGGCGATAGAGCATGCAAGTGTCACAATATTTAACTTTTATGGTGTGTCCATTAACAAGCATATCTTTGATTCTTGGTATCCTCATACTCATCACCGATCCATTCATCCATCTCAATGATTGTGACCGGAAATCGAACGACTCTTCACATTCCGGCGGTCGTTTGTTCCGGCGAACTATTCCGGGGTTACTTGCGGATGTCATGAAGAGAAAAATTAGATCCTGTGTATACAAGAAAGAAAGATAGTCAATTCATAAAATTTAAGGTCAACGTAAAAAAAAGAAGGTAACATACCAATAATGTGAGGATTATTCCTATTGATAATTCCACGAATCCAAAGTTGGTTTTGTCTTTTTTGATATTGAAAAACATTTTGATGCAGAAGGTGATCGCCGGAGCTCCGATAAGGATTGCAGATAAAATCACTGACCCACCATCCGCACCAAAAACCAATCTACCGCCACAACAGAATTTCTGCACAAGGTCAAAATGTTGACTTTTTTAAGACTTGTACAAAATCCATAATCCTCACACAAAAAGTAATGAGAACATGATGGTAACTATGAGGTTACATTTATCAAGTACCCAGGAGTGCTAATGAGGTCAATCTGATATTGAATAAATACCATGAAAACATTCTTTTATTGTTTATATTAATAGCAAAACTTTACCCTAAAATGTATTCATGTCCATTTTGACTTTTGAAAGCCAAACTTCTGAAATGTTGCAGGGAATATATAATTCCCATACCAAACAATATGCTCCTCAATATACATTTGTGTCTTCTTTGAAGTCAAAATTTTCACTTCTTTAGAGAATTGTAGAAAACCCATATTTCTCACAGAAAAAGTTATGAAAAGATAGCTATTAATTATTAGATCAATTTGAGATTTATCTACATCCATGTTTATTTTGAAGATGTTGCAGGTAATCAATAACTTTGAAGATATATAATAATTACAAGATCAATTTTTGTAATGAACAAAAACCCACATAAGCATTTTGTATTCTTTATGCCCCTTAGGAGTATGAAAGATTAAATGTTGCAAGGAATAGGATAATTATCATAGAAAACAAAGGAAATGTGATCATTACCAAAATTAATTTGAGATTTAAGCAATACCCACAAGATAATCATGAAATCGCATGATGATAGAATAGGATAATCAACTCACATTACGACCTTTCCAAACTTGATACAGCCTCTTGGTCTTGGGAGGAGGAAGGGAGTTCGGGGTATCGCTTCCGCTCATCATCATTAATTGTTGAAGATGGTTATCAACCCATTCAGATTCAGACTTGAATTCAAACCGGATAGAGGAAATTTGTTGTTTAAAGAAGAGGGGGAGATCGATAGGGGGAGTTTATGTTTTGTTACGGATGAACAAACCCTCCCTCTCTCTCCCTCTCTCTCTAAATCTCTGTGTATTAAACTATGATATGTTATGCTTTCTCTTTCAATATCTTCTCTGTTTTTACGATCAACAGCTGCGGCCCCTGCCCCGGCTCTCCTCCTCTCTCTGATTAGAATTGCTGAAACCCAAATCGTTTTGGTATCTCTCTTTCTCTCCATCTTGTCACCGATAGAATCGGAGGGTTCCAAAATCCCAAATAATTTGTGCTAAATTTTCGTGGGTATATGAGATGCATATCACATTTTCGGATAAAATAATCAAATGGGAATCCTTACTATTTTTCAATGCGACCATAAGATACCATGTCCATTTCCGTTTCACTGACCCTTTGATGATCCAAATTAATCAGGACCCATCTTGGTGGTGAAACGGCAACTCAACCTCTACAATTGGCACTCGCACCATGCCTCTGCAGAGTCTCAAGAGAATCTTACGCATATGGAGTTTGTGGTAATATTTAATGTTAACATGGACTTTGTCATCTCTCATTCAACAAAAAATTTTAAAGTATTAAATTAAATAACGACAAATTATGAAAGAACTGAACAGTGAACACGGGTTATGGCGAGGGAAAATAATGTATGTAAAGTTACCCGCGGGAATGTCGCTACAAAAATTGGAACATTCGCCATACCAGCTTTGTTGGCCGAGTAAGGACAAATGACAGTGAAGAAGGTTTGAAGGTATAAGCTGTATATGTGATGTTGTTGCCACCTATTTTCTGGGTAAATCCGTCCAAATTCAAATCCTAATTCCTGGCTTTTCGTCTCCTTTCGTTCGTTGCGATTCTTTTTCATCATTCTCATGGGTTTTGAGTTGATCAGAACAAAATCAATCAGTTTCCAAAACTCTAAATCCAAATTCTTAGTCTAAAAAGCTGATGGCAGAAGAGAAGAAGAACCCAAAAAGACAATATCAGCTCTGGAAAGGAAGCAATGTAAGTTCTTCTCACGTTTCCTATAGTTAATTGGAATTAGGGTTCGATTAATTACTTGGTTTGCTTGTTTCTTATGTCAATCCTAGCATTACTTCTTTGTTGGTAAAGGATCATCGCTATTTGCACTGAAATATTGTCAGAAACTTTTAACTTCAAATATAAGAGTCCGATACAACCAAAGAATTCACTGCAGCAAATGATCATATAAGTCTTTCATTTCTTTTTATAATGAATTGTTGGGAACATATTTCATTACAATCTGATGTTTCAGAAATTTTTATGTGGAGGAAGATTGATCTTCGGTCCAGATGTTGCTTCTTTGTGTTTCTCCGTGCTCCTAGTTGCAGGCCCTGCTGTATCATTCTGTATTAAAGTCTACACCATCATCAACCACAATAAACAACACCACAATGATCCTGGTTATTATTGGTATGGAGTGTTGATTCTAGCAGCAGCCCTCACTTGTTTAGTAAGTAAACCAATCTTCATGGTTTCCATGGTTATAACTACCTTCTTCTCAGATTCTTCAAACAACATTTACCTTATTTATTACACAACACACAGGATATAACATTTCTTTTGATGACATCCGGAAGAGACCCTGGTATAGTCCCACGAAACACATCACCACCTGACACAGATGAAGGATTTGACATGAACACCCCTTCAATGGAGTGGATCAATGGAAGAACACCTCACTTGAGATTACCTAGAACCAGAGATGTCCTTGTGAATGGTCACACAGTCAAAGTCAAATACTGTGATACTTGTATGCTCTATCGTCCTCCAAGAGCTTCACATTGCTCTGTCTGCAACAACTGTGTTCAAAGATTTGATCATCACTGTCCATGGGTTGGTCAATGCATTGGACTAGTAAGTCAACATTTATTTATAAGATTTAATGCTTGAATTAAAATTAACAGTTTTCTTTCTTCATCTATTTGCAGCGTAACTATCGGTTCTTTTACATGTTTATCTCAACATCAACCATCTTGTGCCTATATGTGTTCATATTTTCATGGGTCAACATAGCTCAACAAGGAGACCACATATTGAAGGCTATGTCACAGGACATTTTATCAGATTTTCTCATAGTTTACTGCTTCATTGCAGTTTGGTTTGTGGGGGGGCTTACAATCTTCCACTTCTATCTTATTTGCTCAAACCAGGTAATATCATCCTCTTCATAATCTTTATAATGTAAATGTCATAGTCATATAAAGTTGATTACAATTTATGTTAATGCAGACAACATATGAAAACTTCAGATACCGATATGATAAGAAGGATAATCCATATCACAAAGGTGTAAAACAGAATCTTGTACAAGTCTTTCTTTCACCAATTCCTCCTTCTCTTATTGATTTCCGGGGATATATTCAAGAAGATGACAGTATAGTGATGGATCCTACAAGTCCAAATCTTGGAGGTACTTCAAAGGAAAAAATTGACATTGAAATGGGAAGTAGTTTTGCAGAAGCAAGTGGTATTTCGCTTCCTGAAATTCTACAGCATTTGCATTATGAGGAGTTAGAAGAGAGCATGAGAAGTAAGGAGGGGAATGGAATAGCGGATTCCCTTCCATCTCCCTTCCTTTTTGAGGCAAATGATGTGGTTGTAGAAAGAAGGAAGTCTCGTATTGAAATAGAGGAGAAGTGTGATGATGGAATTATTACTCCTCAAACTCACATTGGTCATCAAGTATAGAGGCAACAAATATCCTGTTTCTTCATCAATATATAAATTGATACTAAGAAACTAAAACTCCTGAAACTTTTACACTGTTTTCATACATCTTGCAGGTTTGACATTCAAACTATTTTTTGGCATCATTGATCTATTATGTTTTTTGCGTTTGAAATGGCAATGTCATCCTTCCCAACATAAGTGCAGAATCCTGCCAATTTATATGTTGAATTCAATCTTGTTGTAAATTCTGGATGTAATCAAGAACTCCCACAACAAATGAAGAACATGATTCTTGTTAGTGAAATAATCAAGAACTGGTTTAGTAGTTTGATTTTCAATTCCTTTTATTTTTGTTGTCAACTTTCTCAATGTTGTAGAACTCGTTAGGTGTTATTCAGTCGGTCTTTCAAAATTACAATGGTGTGGCCTAATTTATTATTTGGGCCTTTTTCCTAATATATGTAAATAAGGTTGGGCTTGATATATTAAAAACCTAGGGCATATTCCTCCTTATTTATGGTTTCGGCCTTTGTCCCATTCTGTAACACAACAGCAAACCCATTCTGAGTTTTTGTTTAATCTTTGTATAGCTAGGTGTTCTTTAACACCATTTTCATTCTAAACCACATTATAACTTGTCTAACATAATTCGTATGGTTTATTTGCATATAAAATATAATTTTAAACAACATTTATCAATTTCTTTCCGATTTACGTTATCTTCCTAAATTGTAACCTTTCCACATCTTTGAGGTATATCCATATTCGCCTTTATGTTCTTGAAACACCAAGTTGCAAAGGTTCTCATGACACTTACATATGGTTTACAAGTGATTTGCTCGCACACTTTTCACCTGACAAACTCTTTGATGCCTTGGATGGGATTCATAAATTACTAAACTTCCATTTTGTCCCATTTCATTTCATAACAACAATGTAGTGTGTATCGTTTACTATTTTTTTCCTAAACACTTTCTTCTCATCATTTCTTCTCTAAGATATATTATAACTTGTTCAAACATTGTTTCAGATCAAATTTGACATTTAGAAAGGTAGGAGTGGTTCCCTTCCAGGGACGGTTCTAAGGGGTTCCCGGTGTGGCACCGACAACCCCTAACTTTTCTGGCCGCAGTGGAAAAATTTTCGATTTTTCAATTTTTTTACTTATTTTTCATGTATCGGCAACACCTATTCATCCCGGCTACACCTGCTATGTATTTCTGCATCCGTCCCTGTTCCCTTCCAACCCATTGTCATATCAGCTCTACATCGGTTTTTCTCTCTCATTTTTCTTTCATCTTTCCCAACCTACAACACATTGAAATAACATATTTCATGATCTAGAGATGAAATGTAGTCATGTTCAATAAAACAACAAAGATCGGACCAAAGCTGGTGATGGATTTCTGCATTTCGCAATTCGTGTAGTATTTCTGGGTCAACCACTTATTTGGGGGATCAGGCTGATGAACAGAAGATATTGCAACACCCTCATCTTGCAGTATCATATTTTGTAGTATAATCCATGTGTACATTATATCTCGTGTTTTATTCGCCGACATAAACCGCGCCGAAAATTTTAATATGTCCCAACATCCTTTAAGGACCCCAAAAGCACGACGTCCTACGTCCTTTCTTGCCGACTCTTGTGTGGCCTTGAACTATATCTTTTTATCGGTTATTAGATGTGGATATGACTTCACAAATATATATACAACAGTGGATATATTCCATCTGCATAATAGTATCTATGCTTGTAGTGTTCGTCATTAACATAAAAGAAACACTCGGGTGTTGTTCCATGATATTTTTCGTCAAACAATGGTGATGCGTAGAGGACGTTTAAATCATTGTCCGAACCTGCTATACCATAATATGCATGCCAAAACCATAAATCTTGTGATTTTACTGCTTCTAGTATCATTGTTGGATACTCATGATCACCCCTCATGTATTGACCTCTCAATTCAGTTGGACAATTCATCCAGTTCCAATGTGTGTAGTCAATGCCACCTAACATTGCAGGGAATCCATGTCTGTTTTCGTGTGCTTCATACAAGAGTTGAATGTCAGTGGATGTTGGGCGACGAAGATATTCAGACTTATACAGTTTGACAACACCATAACAGAAGTTTTGAAGATTTTCACGTGAAATCCTTTCTCACATATTCAGATACTCGTCTAGCGAGTTTGGGTTATGGGTGTACACTATTTGACTTACTGTTGAAGTGTATTTTTGAAGCGCACTAAAACTTCGCCCACCACTTGCGTTCTATGATGTTTAAAAACAAGGATACGTATTTTCTAGGTTACCACGAATACACATAAACAAACGTTTGCTCATACGTAACCTTTTACGAAATTACTGGTTCGCAAAAATTGGATCACCAACAAAATAATTTCAGATTAGTAGTTTTTCGACCTTTATTGATTAACCTTCTCGTATTAATATTACTTGAACCAACATTATTTTGAAACAAAAGTTGTGCAGAACAAGATAATGCAACAAACAAATTAGTGTTGTTAGTTTTATCATCGGATGAAGATGAATCGTCTGCACAATTTTCCATTACTATTTTACGAATAATTGAATTCATTTTGTTGAAAAGCTGGAGAAAACGAATGGAATTGGAGAAGGTTGGAATAGAATTGAGAGAAAATAAAATGAAATTGGGATAGAATGGAGTGGAAATAAAATGGGATGTGATGGTTTTATATATAAGTTAAAAAATATTTAATTTCTTTGACCGTTGACCAGTCAAAGTCAAAGGTGGAAGAAAAATCAAACAAGAATTAATCGCCGGCTCTCCTACCTGCCTCAGAAAGAATCAGAGGTCCCATTTTTTGCTCGGTATAATCCTCCGACAGTATCGACGATACCGTCAGCCCAAAATCGTTCTTCCCGATCCACTCTGACCTCTCTTAGAGCTTGGATCAGTATCGAATGTCCACAAGAATTACACTTGCCTTTAATGATGTTACAATATGTGTATTCTAACTTTTATTTATCCATACCAATATTTATTTATTCATTCTAAACTTTATTCATATATGCTAATATTTATTTATGTATACCTAATATTGGTAACTTTTATGTTTATTTTTTTAAGGACTAACACACACCCTCTAATCATACTTATAATTTTACACTTTATGTTTTTTTTCATAGTTTTTTTGTATAAGAAAATATATACAGGTACGTAATGACTATAAAAAGTAAAAACAATCATATATATTACTATCAATGAAATGTATCAAGTTAAAGATGATTAATCAATTTTTATTCTCTATAAAATGTATCAAGTTAAATATGATTAATCAATTTTTTATAATTTTCATGACCGTAATCCTTATAGTATATTTCATTATAATCATCGGCCTACATTTTATCTTTACTTGAAAGGGTGAAAGAAATATTTCGTCATTTTGGGGTTCGTCTCCCTATATTTTTAGAGTCAATAGATTACTGAAGATGACTGAGTGGAAAACATATCTCGGATGTGATGTTCACTTTTCGTAGTGTCAAGTGTATATCGTAATGAAATAATGATATGGATTGTTGTATTTTTTGTATGTTTTTAGAGTATAAAAGTAGCGGTGGTCAGTTGGAAACAAAAAATGTCAAGGCTATTTATATTATTTATCATATATATGTGTATGATACCAACTGTTTAAGTATCTCATTATGTATATACATTGCATCTTAATAAAACCAAATTTACAGCTAAATAAATTGCATCTTAACATTATAAAACCAAATATATGATACATTAGTTACCAAATAACTAAATAACGAAAAAAGAAACTAAAGTTAATATCTTTCTAACTAATTTTATTTTTATAATTCTTATAACTGATAAGAATATAATATTTTTTGCCATCAATAAATCCATTATTGTTTCAAGATGATGAAACTCTTTGTGAAGTCGAGATTGAAAACAACAATACGGGTATCCATTTTTCTACTAGTTTAATCTATTATTTAATTCCGACAATTCATTTCTTCTTCATTGTTACTTCTTCTAATGTCTTTGTGCATAATAATTCCTTACAATCTTCCACATCCCTCTTGTTGACTCATTAACAACTCTTTGTAGCAAACATCATATAATTTGTGGAAATTCTCCACTGTAATAAAGGTCCCCATGATCCGAGACAGACATAGAGAAATGAGTTGTCGAACAATAGTTATCATTGTCTTCACAATTATAATCTCATTTTTTTTATACCGAAGAACTTGCAACTCAGTTTACCTTTGTGTATAGGGTACCTATAAAACTTTACTTGTTGTATGCTAAAAAACGAACTTTTGAAAGCTTTTAAGACATTTTTGCTTTAAACTTTTAGGAAAAAAATTAAAATAAAAAAAAATCGATAATACAAACAATACTTTTATTTTAATCAAAAACTCATAATTCAAAAGTTACATCAAATAGATTTTGAGAGTTTTTACCTTTGATATTTTAAATCATTTCACATCATTCAAATCTTGCAACATTTTTTTCGAACACTTTGATACAAATAAAAGATACAATTTCCACCTACTAGCTATTTTTACAAACATACCTCTCATTTTATAAACCGAAAAACCTACTAATGAGGTTCTGAGACTGGGAGAGCGATACAAGCGGTGTGCCGGTAGCCGAAACCATGGAATGTTGCACCCTTTTGTAAATCGTAAAGTATTTCCAAACTAATAGAATCCTTGTACTACTAAACATTTTCAACCTATTTTGAAACTTAGACCATTTTTTTTTAAATTGGTGATCATTTAAGATATTGTTTAAAGGGTGGCAAAACTTTATAGTGATTGTTGTCATTATCCGATATTAAAATTTTGACTTTTTATTTTAATGATTATGAACATGTAACATCAATTTGTAAAGGCTAAACTAAAGTTTTATCATAAGAAATACCGTAGGTTTATATACAGTGACACAAAATTACAAACTACAAAATGGCGATGAAGACAGTAGTGGAAAAAAGAGTTTTCGATGTGATAAAATTTCCAAACTCTAACATTTGTTTGTCCCATTTATTTTATGCAGATGATGCATTATTTATTGGAGAATGGTCGAAGCGCAATATTGCTAATTTGGCTCGGATCTTAAGATGTTTTCATATCTCGTCGGGGTTAAAGGTGAGCTTCAGGAAGTCGAAGGTGTATGGGGTAGGAGCATCTCATATGGAATTATTAAATTTGTCTGCTCCTCTTGGGTGTGAACCATCATCCATCCCGTTCACTTATCTTGGTATTCCGGTGGGTGAGAACATGAATTTGAAAAATGCATGGAGGTCGATTATTGATAAAATTCATGCAAAGCTTTCGTCTTGGAAAGCGAAATCACTGAGTTTTGGTGGTAGAGTAACTCTTGCAAAGGCGGTGCTTGGTAATCTCCCTACTTTTTTTATGTCCATCTTTGTAATCCAAAAAGGAGTCATTGAAACCCTGGAAAGAATTAGAAGGAATTTTATTTGAAGTAGGGAGTATGATAAAAAAAAGTATTTGTTGGGTTGCATGGGAAAAGCTTATAGCTCCAAGAAAGGCGGGTGGTATAGGGCTCGGTTCTATTAAATCTCTCGATATTTCCCTGCTAGCTAAGTGGATGTGGCGCTTGAAAACAGACGTCAGCCTTGTGGGTGAAAGCCATTCGGTGTATCCACAACTTAGAAACTGTTTTTGCTAATAGATCTAGTAATGGAGTGTGGAAAAATATAACTAAATCCCGGTCGAGTTTGAAGAATTTCAACATTGATCCTAAGGAAATTGTATCTTGGAACTCAATTGATGGTCGCTGGGAATCGGAATTCGTAATTGATGGTCGCTTTATTGTGAGTCAATTACGCGAACGAATTGAATTAGCAGGTTATGTGGTCAATGATGGACCATTCGATTGGGGTAAGGTGACCCCATTTAAGATTCTATGCTTCATTTGGAGAGCTAAGCAGGGAAGAATACCATCAGCAGTGGCGCTAAGACAAAGGGGGATTACAATTCCATCTACGATGTGTGGTGCATGTAATCTAGAGGAGGAGACTAGTGATCACATTTTGCTCTCATGTCCAATGGCGAAGGCTATTATGGATTCGATTCTTGCTTGGTGTGAAATCAGGTGTGACAGATTTAATTCAGTGAAGAATATGCTGTTTTTCATATCACGGTGGTCTAGGTGCAATAAGAAAAAAAAGTTTGCTGAATGCGATACTATGTTGAGCGTTGTGGTGTATCTGGATTGATAGAAACAAATGGGTTTTCGATAATATTCCCATTGTTCCGGCGAATATAGTGGAAAGGATAAAATCATTAACTTTCATTTGGTACAAACACAAAAGTTCATTCAAAAAATACATTGGAGAGTGTGGAATCTATATCTTTCAAAAAAAAAATGGTATTAACTATTAAGTCAACCAAATCGAGGACAGGATTGGTGGTTTGGTAAATGGTAAAATACGTGGGGGGGTATACACTACTAGATTTGGTCAACCCGAGGTGAGACCCCAAGTCACATGACGCGTATAAACCGCGTAACCATTAAATACCAACAAACCTCAGTATCTTAATTATTTTATCCACTCCGCGTTTTTCTAATGCCGACAGAATTTTGGATCTAAACCAAAACGTATTCCACGTAATCTTGGAATTGATTGGAATCATTATCTAGAGCTATATAAAACTGCTCTCTCTAATTTATACTATATTTTTAGAACTACAAATTTAATTTATTCATAAACTGTTTTTAATTTCATCAATACTTTATATGGGATTTGAGCCATCGGTTTTAATTTTCAAGTTGCGAATGTAATCTAAAAGCCTTTTGGTTAATTATAAACGATAATGGTCGATTTAGTTTTTGGTTTTGGTTTTATTTATTTATTTTTTTTATGAATATCTAACCTTCTTTATGTCATAAAAGATATCTTCCACACAAAAAAGAAAAAGTTTCATATTAAAATTATTATTTATGGATGCATGTCTAAAAAAGTTTTTTTTGGATGTATAGTCTAGAAAAGCTTAACTAAATGCTAAAAATATATTTCTTTTTTATTTGCAATGTTTCTTTTTATTAATGTGTACTTTATTACTGGTACACAATATACTTCTTTTTAGGTTATACAGAATAGGTCACAACGTTCTTACTCAAAAAGTATGTCAGCTTCACAACTTCTTCACTAAACCTTACTCACTTTAAGAAATACCTACCACAATATTAGATTTTTTTTTTTGAGAAATGATACAAATGCCCTGAACTTTTTAGAGGGTTGGTCCTTTTAGTCTCTAAATTGTTTTCATGGCTTTACGAGGGAACCAACTTGTAGACAACCTATATTTTTAGCCATTTTTACTTGTTTTAGCCGTTTTGAGTGACATATAGACAAAACTTGAGGTCTCTCTCTCTCTCTATATATCTATCTATCTATTTATCTATCTCTCTCTCTATATATCTATCTATCTATTTATCTATTTCTCTCTCTTAAGAACACAATCTAGCAACGTCCCAATGATGGTATATGCTAGTTTCTTCAGCTCAAATTCGTTAAATTGTGCGTTTAGTTAGTCAACACCTTGATCCAACGAATATAAGCAAATCAAAACCTAGAGGCAGGTTTCTAGTTTTGGTTTAGTATCTTGTTTACTAAATTCTACAAACTCAAATCAAACCTTCTCGATCATTATATTAACACACTCTCTTATAAATACCCAATTCTTCATTACTCCTTCATATCTAAGTAATTAACAAACCCAATTGAAGTTGTTTTCATATTCTATATTTCAACAATCAAGTAACAAGAAGATAAAAATGTCGAGCACTACTAAAAAGGTGATTCGATGCAAAGGTAAGCATTCCATTCATTATATTGTGATTTTCCCTAAAAGAAGAACTGTTGTTGATGAATGTAAATATGATAGCAACGGTGGCATGGGAAGCCGGAAAGCCACTGTTGATCGAAAAAGTGGAGGTGGCACCACCCTAGAAAATGGAAGTTTGGATCAAATTCCTCTTCAGCTGTTTACTTATGGGAAGCCAAGGTAATCAATCTACTATCCCTCTTACTTGAACCTCTATCAAAACTCAAATCTTGAATCTTGGTTTTCGATGAACGTTTCAGGGTCAGAATCTCATGTTTCCCTGAATTTTAAGACATGGATTTGGAGGGTATGTTAATTTGATTCGTGTATCAAATCGAAAAGGGATTGTGGAGAGTGTTGCGGAATGAGTAACTGAACTTCAGGCCGGAGATCATGTCCTCCCTGTTTTCACCGTAGAATGCAAAGAATGTGCTCACTATAAGTCAAAAGAGAGCAACATGTGCGACCTTTTGGGAATCAACATTGTAGATGTGTGACAGCCTGGAAAATACGTCAACAACTGTCATTGGTACTTAACGATAAAACACGAAAACGTAAGAATGGCGGTATTTTAACCTCCAATATACTCAAATTTTTTATTTCGTCAACAATTAGGCCCAAAAATAAGTGTCCGAAAAATCATGTCGCTTTGATTGTGTTCTTAAGAGAGAGAGAGAGAGAGTGTGTGTGTGTGTGTGTGTGTGTGTATGTGAGTGAGTGAGAGTGAGAGTGAGATAGAGAGAGAGTTTGATGGCTTTTAAACCGTCTACAATATAAGAGTTTCATGGGTATGTCGTTTGATGGCTTTTAAACCGTCTACAATATAAGAGTTTTTTGTTGAAGTTTTCTCATGAAAAAATTTCAATTGAAAAAACTTATTTTTGTAACATCCCGAGATTCAGGTACTTCTAAATTCATCCCTATGGTTTTATCATATGAAATTTTAGTCCCTAAGTCCATGAGAATGAGCCTTGAAGCCTTGTGGCAATTTGGTAATTTGAGCAGGATGAGTATGCCAAGCATACATGAGGGTACGTTAAGCGTACTAGGGCGCACCCTACTACGCTGGGCGTACACTTATGTACGCGGGGCATACTCTTGTCAGGGGAAAACCCTAATTTTTATGGTTTAGGTGGTATATAAGCATCATTATGGCTCATTTCTCCCCACCTTTTCAGCCTCCAAACCCTTTGAGTCGTTTTTGGCAAACCCTAGTCCCTTAAGAGTGTGTCTGAGCTAAAAAGTGTGTTCTTGGTGTGCTTAAGTAAGAAGGAGTTGCATCAAGGAGCTTAGAAGTTGAAGCAAGCTTGTGGATCTTGGATCATTACCTTCTTGAGAAGCTCCAGAAGGTAAAAAGTCTCCACCTTGATGCTTTGTTTGCATGGATCTCATTTTGATAACCTTATGTTGTTCTTCTTGTCTCAAAAGTCCCATTTCATGCATGTTTGGTTTTAAGACGTTTTGAGATGTCCTTTCAGACCCTATGAAGGGTCCTAAGCCATAAAAATGAGGTCCTTTTAGCTAGTTTGGCTCCATGCATCTTGTAGAAGGTCTTAATGGATTAAGACCTTGTGTTAAGGACTTTATGGACGTGTAGAGTCATAAAGTTGGAAACTTTATGAGTATGCCTCTGGACCTTGGATCAAAATGGAAGCTTAAGTGCTGAAGCCATTAAGCACTAAATAAAGAATTTGAGTTTGCGAGGGTACGCCCCGCGTAGCTTGGTGTACGCCCCGCATACCCGGTCAGCCACCCCGATGGTGGTTTTCGGCGAAGCCTCGTGTATGCTGAGCGTACTTCCGGAGTACGCCCCGCGTACTCGCATAAATCATCCCATGTTGAGTTAACTCGGTTGGGTTGACTCAGTTGGGTTGACTCAATGGGTTTATTGATTTTGACCAGTTGACTTTGAGTTTGACTAAGTTTGACCAAGTTTGACTAATGAGGGTATTTTGGGATTTTGATGGAATTGGTCACTTGGTGGATGTAGGCATTGAGTAGAGAGCTGAGATTCAGAATCGGGCCTTATCAGTTATGTTCAGCTTGTGAGGTGAGATTTCCCCACTATATTTTCGGGTCGAAGGCACCAAGGCCGACTTATTGGTTTGATAACCTGATATTTGTTGATATGTTGAGTATGGAATAGATATTCATGCTAGATTTGATATGCTAGTCTAGTAGATCTGTAGGACTACCTGTGATATTGTTTGTCTATCTGTATATGATATTATATGTATATGTCGACATATTGTGGGGGTTAGGTTGAGGTTGTACTGCTCCGTGTTGTAGCCAACAAACCCTGGAGCAAACCAGATATGAGCCGAGGGCCGGGGAGGGCATGCCAGACTCATACTGAGGGCTCATGAGCATTCCAGATACGAGCTGAGAGTCGGGAATGGTATGTCAGACTCGTACTAAGGGCTTAGTGGTATTCAGTCTGAGGACTGATCAAGCCGGGGAGCAAGCCAGACATAAGTTGTGGGTCGAGGGCAATCCAGACTTATTCTGAGGGCTCAAGGGTAATCTAGTCTGTTAGCTGTGGACCCATTGCATGATGTTATTGTAACGCATGGTTCCTGGTATGCATTTAATTAATTTATTTATTTATTTTGGAAGGGTAACTCGACGAGTTGGTGGCCCTAACTCGTCGAGTAGAGGGCAGATTATGCGCGGGGTTTGAGTTATCTACTCTGATGATTCCGAACTCAGACAACCCTTCGCTTCTATTAATTTACTTTCCTCTGACGAAACCTAGTATCATTACCATTAGATTTTAGTCTAATATTTACCGTGACAAATTATTTGTAGCATCCCAACCGTCAGGTATCATTATTATTCCATTTAGATTTCATGTCTTAAGGTCTACTCGACGAGTTGACGCTGTGACTCGTCGAGTAGCAGCGGGTCAGGACACGTCATTTAATGAGTGACTCGGCAAGTCGGCATGGGGATTCGACGAGTAGGAGCTGGCAGAGGAAACCCTAAATTTCAGGGTTTTTGCACCCTATATATTGGACCATTAGCGCCTCCCACTGTCCTCTATCACCCCTTGAGAGCCAGAAACCCTAATTTCTGTGAGTGTGATTTTTGTGAAGGAAACTTGTAGATCAAGAGGATATCATCAAGGATTTCGTGTGGATCCAGAGTCTACTTCAGCTTGGGCACGTTTTGGAGGTAACAAGCTGTTACCTTGACCTCTTTTCTTCTAGAATCTTTCATATGTGAAGATTAGGGCTTTCTTTAGCTATTCATGAAGGGGATTATGGTATGGGAGCTAGATCTGAAGTTGAAACTTCAGATCTGAACCTCTTTTAAGTCCTAAGTCCATAAAGTTCTTAATAAGGTCATGAAGGAACCCTTGTTTATGAGTAAAGTCCCATTTAAAGCTTAGATGTGGATTTTGAGTCATGCAAATACGTAAAGGTAGCAACTTTACGTTGCTAATGCACTCTAGGGACCTAGATCTACTGTTTGGATCAAAGGGGTAGTTCAGAATCGCTTGATCATGAGAGTATGCGTATGGACTCGACGAGTCTGGAAGATGACCTGGCGAGTCGGGTAGGGTTTTGTCCAGATTAGTCCCGCTTGGACTCGGCGAGGTCTGGGAAATGACCCGGCGAGTCAATTTGGACTTCCAAGCTGAGTCGCATATCGACTCGGCTAGTCTGCTAGAGACTCGGCGAGTTGAGTCGAGAAATTCTGGAATCAGGAGGGGCTCGAAGCAGAGAAAGTTATATTCAGCAAACAGGTCAACATGGACTGTTGACCATTGACCAGAGACTTGACTTGACTGTGGGATGTCTTGTACCTTCCAATGGCATTTTGATAATTTGAGTAATTATTGAGTGGACCACTTATGGGTACATGCGAGGTGGTTGGAGATATATCGGGAGGTGTGGGCAGTATCACTCCGAGCTACTACCAAGGTGAGTTATCCTCACTATATCAATAGGGTCTAAGGCACCAAGGTCGGCCCTTTTAGTTGTTATCTTGGTTACAGTATGCTACATGTGGTTATGATCTGTTAGATCGGTAACAGGATAGACAGTATGTTGTTATGCTCTTATGATCCGTTAGGATTGGTATGTTAGTGACCTGGTTAGGTCGGTGCTTTGGTTAGGAGAGATTGCTATGATCGATGATCTGTGAGATAGTTATATCTGTAACAACGTAAATTTCCAAAACAATTTTTCATTTTTAAAACATACTTTTATTCATAAGGTAATATAAAAACATAATGTATCCAATGTTATCATAACAAAACATATCCCAGAATCTCAAGACATAAACTCCATGAGTGTGTACGGATCATGCCGGCGCCTTCCCGCGATCCTCGCTAGTACCTGAAACACATAACACAACAACTGTAAGCATAAATGCTTAGTGAGTTCCCCAAAATACCACATATGCACATACGCCACTCAAGGTTATAAGACCTTTCGGTCACTGTGTCTCAGAGGACTTCCGTCCCACAACCCTGGTAGACCTTCCGATCCTACCCATAATGACCTTCCGGTCCATATCATCATGACCTTCCGGTCCACATCATAATGACCTTCCGGTCCTTCTCATTCATAACATACATAACACATACATATCATATAACAGCATACAGCACATACATCTCATAGCATATAAGACCTTTCGGTCACACATAGGTTCCATCCTAGGTACAGTATAGTGAGAAGACTCACCTCGTACGAAGTCGGATAAGCTCTCGTGCTTGACGTCCCGACCTAGCCTCCTCCTATCATCCGAATAACATTCCTGATCAATACCTTCTCATAGTCTCATCTCTAAAGATTGGGTAGAAGGCCATTCTACCCCTCCCTGAACTCTCCTGAATCAGCTTGACCAAAACCCTAAGGTCAACTGAAGCCAACGGTCAAACTTTGACCCGACTCGTCGAGTGCACATGGGCGACTCGGCGAGTCCATGCGGGTCCTCTGAATCCTTCTAGCCTCACTTGGCACGTCGAGTCATCCCTTCACTCGACGGGTTACTCCTGTCACGAATCGCGAGGCAACCCCGACTCGACTCGTCGAGTCCACTTATGAACTCGACGAGTAGCGTCCATGGCAACACTCAAATGACTTTCTGAGGTCAGATCCGCTTCTCTAACCTATAGATCTGACCTTTCCATACCCACTAATCACGTAAAGGTGAAACCTTTATACTCATGCAACACATATATGGTTCCTTTTGAAGAAATAGCCTCAAAAATGGCAACCTAAGTTCATTCCTTCCATAACACTTCATAAAGCAAGATCGATAATGCTCTCTGGACCTTTATGGGTCCAGATCTGAAGTCTAACACATAAAGGGACCATAAACTCATAAATTCAAGCCATAAAAAGGGTATAGAAAACCCTAGATTCATAGATCTTAACCAAAACAGAAGGAAAGTTCGATTTGCTACCTCAATACTGCAGATCCAAGCTTGAAAATCACGGATTAGCAATCCTCTTGACCTCCTCTAGCTGGAAACACCTTCTTCTTTGCAAAACAACACCAAAAAGGATTAAAATGGCTTACTCTCACACACAACTCACCCAAGCTCTCTAGGGTTTCTCTCTCTGGACTGGTAGTCGCAAATGAGGGCTATAAGGACCCTTAAATAGGGCACAGGCCCAAAGATTTAGGGTTTCTGCCGCCAGCACGGACTCGTCGAGTCACCCTGCCGACTCGTCGAGTCCATTCGTTAATCCAGTCAGCAAATCGCAATCCTACTCGACGAGTCTAGGCGTCGACTCGTCGAGTCCTTCTCTCCAACTCAAAATAAATGAATAACATAGAATACATGAGAATGCGGATGTTACAATATCTGATGTCTGTATATGCTAGCTTATGTTAGTCTTGTGCACATGGTTATTTGCTTGATGTTTGGGTTGAGGCGGTCCTGCTTTGTGCTGAAGGCCAACATACCCTACGAGCGGTCCGGGTAGACTGTGGGCCCGTATGGCGGTCCAGTCATACCGAAGGCTCGGGATAGATATAGATAGACTGTAGGCCCGGTTGGGCGGTCCAGTCAGGCCGAAGGCCCAGTATGCATGTTGTTGATTATCTGTGGTTAGTATGGTATTATCGGTGTAGTATTGGTATTTTGGGGGTAGCTCACTAAGCCCTCGGGCTTACAGTTTCAGTTTATTGTTTCAGGTACTTCCGGAGATCTTGGCAAGGCGAAGGCTTGACCGTACCGCTCCTCATCCATATGATTATACTTCTGGGACACTCTGATGAATAATATTTTGAAAACATTTTTGTAAAACACTATTTGGTTTTATGGTTGAAAAAGTTTAAATTTGGCTTAAAATTTTTGGGATGTTACAAGTAGGTATCAGAGCCTTGATTTGAGTGAATTGGAGGAACACTCGTGTGAATCTAGTCTCAAATCAAGGAAATTTTTTGAATAAATTCTAAAGTGGTTTTCAAAATAAGGGATGGAGGATGCAGAGTGTACGGTCAGCCGGAGCCAGTAAGTAGACCCCAAAATACCATACAGTTATTTGATATTATGATCTGTTAGAACAGCATGCTAGTGCTAGGCTAGGGATCTTCAGGAATTGCATGATAGACTTGTCTGATTATATGATGCCTACTAGCCTCGGGTTTCTTTTATATTGAATTGACATCATTACTGTAGTTGTTTAGTGTATGCATCACGGCTGTGCATAATCAAGATCTTATAGTCTGAGAATGTTTGATTCGACCTTAGGGTAGGATTGGATATTTGAAAGTCTATCGGGTCCAGCTTTATGTGTGGCTAGCATACACTAAAGCTGCATGGTTGGTGGAAGTTTCATGGATGGATGGGTCGGGAGAAGCCGTGAGGCCAGTTGTGAGATAGTTTCACATTCCTCTAGGAGTGAGGGTTGAGCGCTTGCTATGTTGATGTCTATTGTTAGGGCGCTGTGGTGATACTTGAGACAAATATGGGTAGTTGTGGAAGGTAGTATGGGCCCGTACTACTGAAAGCACAGGACCCATACGCGTAGCAAGGTAGTCACAACCCCTAGTGTTTGTGGGAATTGGTCTCCCGATATTATGTTGTTTATCTGACGTCTTGGGCATATTTTCAGTATGGTGATGACGAGACGCTTTATGACCGGATCAGGATCAGGATCAGGGGGCGGAGGCCCGGATGAGCCTATAGCACCTGAGCCCGTGGTGCAGATAGGGACAGAGGAGTTGGATGCCAGGATTCGGGAGATCCTGCATGATGAGATTGCTGCTGCGTTTCGAGCGCAACTACCAGAGATGTGTGGGTCGATCAAGACCGCTATGGTCGAGTACTTTGATGAGCGTTATGCAGCCTTAGCAGAGACGGCTGCCGCTGCAGCCACTTCGGCTGTAACAGCGGCAAGGGGTGGAGGAGGAGCCAGCCGGGCTTTCCAGTACCGGGACTTCGATAACACGAAGCCCCCGATGTTTGATGGTACAAAGGATGCGATCAGGTCTATGAGGTGGTTATCTGACGTGGAGGGCTATTTCTTCACGTGCTCTTGTCCTACTGACCAGAAGGTCAGGTGTGCCCTGAACCTGCTGAGGCTTGGGGCCAAGGACTGGTGGAGACTGACGACTGGGTCGTACACCGATGATCAGAGAGCTGCTATTACTTGGGAGCAGTTCAGGGATATGTTCCGTACCCGCTACGCTCCACGCGTGGAGCGGGAGCGGCTTGCTCAGGAGTTTTTGACATTGAGACAGGATGGAGAGTCGATGATGGAAATCACCCGCATGTTCATAGAGAGGGTTATGTTCTGCCCGAAGTTTGCTTCCGAGCAATCTCAGATGACCCGTTATCTGAGTATGCTCAAGACAGATATCCTTCAGTTTGTTGCTACGCAACATTGTGATACTCTTTTGGATCTTCAGGAAACCGCGAGGCGGCATGAGTTGGAGATAGAGCTGCAGTTGAAGGAGCAGCGTCAGGTTCCGGCTCAGCCTCAGCCGGTACCTAAGCGGTCTAAGACCGCTGATACTAGGATCGGAGGTTAGCAGAGCCGCACTTGTAGAAAGTGTGGCAGGGGTCATTCTGGAGTTTGTTGAGCAGGTGGTGGTTGCCACAAATGTGGCAAGGAGGGTCACTATGCCAGGGACTGTCGCCAGTCCGCCCCTCCGACAGATATGAGGATATGTTATCACTGTCATCAGGTTGGTCATGTGAAGACCAACTGTCCGCAGCTCGCCGCCAAGCCGGCGCAGATTCCCGCACCAGCTACGTTGAGGATTGCGGATGGGAGGACAGTTAAGATGGAGCCTCCGAAGGCTCAGGGGCGTGCCTTCCAGCTCACGGCCGAGGAGGCCAAGGCAACACCGGATGTGGTTGCTGGTATGTTTCTATTCTCTATTTCAGTTATCATATGTGTGTTATGCTTATCTGTTGTACCTATGTTTAGGTACGTTCTTAGTAAACTTTTTGCCTGCATCGGTTTTATTCGACTCGGGGGTGAGTCGGTCGTTTGTATCTCAGACTTTCAGTAGGGGGTTCAGTGTGCCGGTAGATGAGCTTGAGTGTCCGTTGCGAGTTTCTATCGCCAACGAACACGGGGTTTCTGCTTCTTCGGTCTATCGGGGATGTGAGTTGGAGATTTTTGGGGTATCATTCCCGATAGATTTGATTCCTATTCCCATGGGGGAAGTATGTGTGATCGTGGGGATGGATTGGCTCAGTCGATTTGGCGCCATAATCGATTGTGAGGGACAACGAGTAGTAGTTCGAACCCCAAGTGGGGGAGAACTGGTGGTATATGGTGAGGGCACCAGAGTAGGATCAGGGTTTTGTTCGGTAGCCAGGGCTCGGCAGTATATTCAACACGGGTGTGCAGATTATTTAGCGTATGTGGTGGATACACGGGTCAGGGATCAAACTACAGTTTCAGAGGTTCCGGTGATTAGAGAGTTTGCTGACGTGTTTCCGGAGGAGTTACCTGGAGTGCCTCCGGAGAGGCAGGTGGAGTTCAGGATTGATCTAGTGCTGGGTCCGGCCCCTATCGCTAAGGCGTCATACCGTTTGGCACCGCCAGAGATGTAGGAGTTGTCATCTCTGCTGTAGGAGTTGCTGGGTAAGTAGTTTATTCGTCCGAGTAGTTCTCCATGGGGAGCACCGATCCTTTTTGTCAGGAAGAAGGACGGTTCGCACCGGATGTGCATTGATTATAGGGAGTTGAACAAGTTAACGGTGAAAAACCGTTATCCACTCCCAAGGATAGATGATCTTTTCTATCAGTTGCAGGGTGCATCTTGGTTTTCCAAGATCGATCTGAGATCCGAATATCACCAGGTCAGGGTGAGAGAGGAAGACGTGGAGAAGACCGCGTTTCGGACTCGTTATGGTCATTACGAGTTCGTGGTGATGCCGTTTGGGCTTACCAACGTGTCGGCAGTGTTCATGGATCTGATGAATCGGGTCTGCAGACCGATGCTTGATCACTCGGTCATCGTGTTCATAGATGCTATATTGGTGTATTCTAGGACCCGAGAGCAGCACGAGGAGCACCTCAGGGAGCTATTGGGAGTTTTGAGGCGAGAACGGCTTTATGCCAAGTTCTCAAAGTGTGAGTTTTGGTTGCGAGAGGTCCAGTTCCTTGAGCACCTCATTGACCAGGAGGGGATTTTGGTCGATCCGGCCAAAGTTGAGGCGGTTATGCAGTGGGAGATTCCGAAATCTCCCTCAGATATCAGGAGCTTCTTAGGATTAGTAGGGTACTACCGGAGATTCATTCGAGATTTATCAAAGATTGAAGTACCCCTCACTCGTCTAACGAGGAAGTGGGTGGACTTCCGGTGGGACCCTGAGCAACAGAGGGCATTTGAGACCCTCCGGCAGTGTTTATGCGAGGCACCAATGTTGACACTCCCCGAGGGAGTTAAGGATTTTGTAGTATTCTGTGATGCATCTATCACAGGTTTGGGGGCAGTCCTCATGCAGAGAGGACGAGTGATAACCTATGCATCACGGCAGCTGAAGCCGCATGAGACGAGATACCCTACGCACGATCTGGAGTTGAGAGCGGTGGTTTTTGCTCTCAAAATTTGGAGGCATTACCTATATGGGGTCCGTTGTACCATATACACGGATCACAATAGTTTGAGGCACATCATGGATCAGCCGAACCTGAACAGGAGGCAGCGCAGGTGGCTGGATGTAGTCAAGGACTACGACTGCGAGATCCTTTACCACCCCGGTAAAGCGAAAGTGGTTGCGGACGCTTTGACCCGCAAGTCAGATGGGTCTTCTACCCCAGCAAGGTGCATGAGGATAGCGATAGATTCTCCGCTTGTGGGCTTGATTAGAGATGCCCAGGTTGAGGGCATGCGGCCAGAGAACTGAAAGTTGGAAAAGGTCAAGGGCGAGAGCGCCCGGTTTGTTCAGGATAGCCGTGGATTATTGACATGATACGGTCGGGTTTGGGTTCCGATGTCTGGTGGGGTCAGGCAGACAGTGATGGAGGAGGCTCATAAGTCTCATTTTTCTATACACCCGGGGGCCACCAAGATGTACCGCGATCTGAGTTTGAGTTACTGGTGGCCATGTATGAAGCGAGAAATCGCTTGGTATGTCGAGAGGTGCTTGACCTATAGGATGGTCAAGGCCGAGCATCAGAGGCTGTATGGTAAGCTGCAGCCTCTAGAAATTCCCATGTGGAAATGGGAGCAGATCACGATGGACTTCATTACGAAGCTGCCGAGAACGGCGAAGGGGTTCGATGCTATATGGGTCATCGTGGATCGATTGACCAAGAGTGCCCATTTCATGGCTATTCGGGAGAGTTCGTCGGCCGAGAAATTGGCCGACATGTACGTCCGCGAGATTGTCTCTCGCCATGGGGTTCCGGCCTCCATCGTTTCCGATCGGGATGTCAGGTTTACCTCCCGTTTCTGGCAGAAGTTCCATGAGGAACTGGGTACATGCCTTCACTTTAGTACAACGTTTCATCCTCAGACCGACGGGCAGAGTGAGCGGACCATTCAGACCCTCGAGGATATGTTGAGGGCATGTGCTATCGACTTCGGAGGGAGTTGGGATTCCCATCTACCTCTTACAGAGTTTGCTTACAACAACAACTATCATTCCAGTATAGGCGCCCCGCCTTTTGAGCTGTTGTATGGTCGGAAATGTAGAACCCCGATCTGTTGGGGTGAGGTTGGACACAAAGTGTTGGGTCGGACGGAGGTAGTTTTGCAGACTACCGAAAAGATCCAGCATATTAGACAGCGACTACAGACCGCCCAGAGTCGACAAAAGAGTTACGATGGCAGACGCCGATTGGATTTGGAGTTTCAGGTTGATGATATGGTACTCTTGAAGGTCTCACCCTGGAAGGGCGTGATTCGCTTCAGAAAAAGGGGAAAGTTGGGTCCCCGCTATATTGGGCCGTTCAGGGTCATCACCATGATTGGTAAAGTGGCGTACAGGCTGGAACTACCGGATGAGCTCAACCGGATTCACAACACCTTTCACGTGTCGCAATTGCGAAAGTGCATTGTGGACCCGGAGGCAGTGGTGCCACTGGATGACATTCAAGTTGATGAGCGCCTGAATTATATTGAGAGGTCGGTTGCCGTTTTGGAAAGGAAAGTGAAAGTCCTGCGCAACAAGGAGGTTTCGTTGGTGAAGATACAACGGGAGCATCAGAGGCGATCCGAGTGGACATAGGAGTCGGAGGCTGAGATGCCGGAGCATTACCCGGAGTTATTCGCTACAGCAGACTTCGAGGACGAAGTCTAAGTTAAGTGGGGGAGAATTGTAGCATCCCAACCGTCAGGTATCATTATTATTCCATTTAGATTTCATGTCTTAAGGTTTACTCGACGAGTTCACGCTGTGACTCGTCGAGTAGCAGTGAGCCAGGACACGTCATTTAATGAGTGACTCGGCGAGTCGGCATGGGGACTCGACGAGTAGGAGCTGGCAGAGGAAACCCTAAATTTCAGGGTTTTTGCACCCTATATATTGGACCATTATCGCCTCCCACTGTCCTCTATCACCCCTTGAGAGCCAGAAACCCTAATTTCCGTGAGTGTGAGATTGGAGAGTGTTTTGGAGCTTTGGAAAGTGATTTTTATGAAGGAAACTTGTAGATCAAGAGGCTAGCATCAAGGATTTCGTGTGGATCCAGAGTCGACTTCAGCTTGGGCACGTTTTGGAGGTAACAAGCTGTTACCTTGACCTCTTTTCTTCTAGAATCTTTCATATGTGAAGATTAGGGCTTTCCTTAGCTATTCATGAAGGGGATTATGGTATGGGAGCTAGATCTGAAGTTGAAACTTCAGATCTGAACCTCTTTTAAGTCCTAAGTCCATAAAGTTCTTAATAGGGTCATGAAGGAACCCTTGTTTATGAGTCAAGTCCCATTCAAAGCTTACATGTGGATTTTGAGTCATGCAAAAACGTAAAGGTAGCAACTTTACGTTGCTAATGCACTCTAGGGACCTAGATCTACTGTTTGGATCAAAGGGGTAGTTCAGAATCGCTTGATCATGAGAGTATGCGTATGGACTCGGCGAGTCTGGAAGATGACTCGACAATTCGGGTAGGGTTTTGTCCAGATTAGTCCCGCTTGGACTCGGCGAGGTCTGGGAAATGACCCGGCGAGTCAGTTTAGACTTCCAATCTGAGTCGCGTATCGACTCGACGAGTCTGCTAGAGACTCAGCGAGTTGAGTCGAGAAATTCTGGAATCAGGAGAGGCTCGAAGCAGAGAAAGTTATATTCAGCAAATAGGTCAACATGGACTGTTGACCATTGACCAGAGACTTGACTTGACTGTGTGATGTCTTGTACCTTCCAATGGCATTTTGGTAATTTGAGTAATTATTGAGTGGACCACTTATGGGTACAGGCGAGGTGGTTGGAGCTATATCGGGAGGTATGGGCATGTATAACTCCGAGCTACTACCAAGGTGAGTTATGCTCACTATATCAATAGGGTCTAAGGCACCAAGGCCGGCCCTTTTAGTTGTTATCTTGGTTACAGTATGCTACATGTGGTTATGATCTGTTAGATCGGTAACATGATAGACAGTATGTTGTTATGCTCTTATGATCCGGTAGGATTGGTATGTTAGTGACCTGGTTAGCTTGGTGCTCTGGTTAGGAGAGATTGCTATGATCGATGATCTGTGAGATAGTTATATCTGATGTCTGTATATGCTAGCTTATGTTAGTCTTGTGCACATGGTTATTTTCTTGATGTTTGGGTTGAGGCGGTCCTGCTTTGTGCTGAAGGCCAACATACCCTACGAGCGGTCCGGGTAGACTGTGGGCCCGTATGGCGGTCCAGTCATACCGAAGGCTCGAGATAGATCCAGATAGATTGTAGGCCCGGTTGGGTGGTCCAGTCAGGCCGAAGGCCTAGTATGCATGTTGTTGATTACCTGTGGTTAGTATGGTATTATCGGTGTAGTATTGGTATTTTGGGGGTAGCTCACTAAGCCCTCGGGATTACAGTTTCAGTTTATTGTTTCAGGTACTTCTGGAGATCGTGGCAAGGCGAAGGCTTGACCGTACCGCTCCTCATCCATATGATTATACTTCTGGGACACTCTGATGAATAATATTTTGAAAACATTTTTGTAAAACACTATTTGGTTTTATGGTTGAAAAAGTTTAAATTTGGCTTAAAATTTTTGGGATGTTACATTATTAGTCTTAGTATTATTATTATTATTATATAAGCGTTAAACAATACTTTCCAACCACTATGTACAGACAAGGGTCATACATGAAACACCGGAGGGCATGACCATTTTAGCATTTAAGCCGTTTTGAAATCCAACAACCCTATGCGGCCCTTCAAACCAGATTCCCCGTACCGCGAGTAGTTAAAAAGATATTATAACGACACTTATATAAGTCATAATACTAGCCCAAATATTTATTATAAGTTCATAATAACAACACTAATTTTAAATATAAGCTATACTTAAAGTAGGGTAAGCATATCTTACTTACAAGGGGGTTTGGCTAGGAGCCAGGCTCTTCAGGGGCAGAACTTCGTCGCTGGATCTTTCTAAAAAAGATTCTTGCAGCGCTTCAGCACTCACCTTACTATACTAAAACTACAGAAAGAGAAGTCGAATCACGAGGGGCCGAAATGTTCGGGAGGGATAAGAAGAGAAAGACTCTTGAATCAAGAGAATGATGTAAGAAATATGAGAGCCTAGAGACTCTTATTTATAATAATTGAATTTTCAAAAACTACCCTCTATAGTTACTTAATGACCTTATAGTTATATAAACGAGTAAACACCCCTTTATAATACTATTTTAGATAGATTTAAGGATATTTGTACTAAACTAATGTCGAAAGTACTCAACACTACTCTTATAATGACCGCATCCTCGATACCTTTCTAATGATATATACATATGTATATATATGTATACGTATGTATGCTTAATGACCTTATAGTTATATATGATTTATACTTTATTTTAATACATAAATATTCTATTAAAAGTTATAACTCGTTCATACGAACTCCGTTTTTGACGTTCTTTATATCCACGCGTAGCTATCGATGAGATCTACAACTTTCGTTTAGACTCCGTCGGCTAATTTTGACTTTATTTTTCGTCCATATTGTTATAAAATTAAATGATTTTGCTAAAATCACAACTCTCTCATACGAACTCCGTTTTTGGCATTCTTTTTTTCTCAAAATTCCTATTTTAAGGAGTACTATGATTTTTGTTTTGGTGGCATTTGCTAAAAGTCAATCATTCTCTTCGTAACTTTTTACGTCACACTTTCCTTGTGCGCGACTGACTTTTATATCTTATAAAGATCATATCTAATTCATATGAAGTCGGATTTTTACGAAATTTATATTTTTGGGACCGAGAAGACGTGTACTTTCTAAATATATAATAATATATATGTTTTGGCACACTTATTTTTACGATTTACGGACGTTTCGGCTGATTTTCCCAATTTTATTATATTATAATAATCATGAAACACATAATATTCATATAATTCTTCTTTATTACGTCAAATAGGTTACAATAGTCGATCCTAACTATTATTTTGGTTAAGATTATTTATCCTAGATAAATTTCTATAAAAAAACATATTTTTAACGTTTATTATATTTTAACTGACTAGCCCGAATTTGCGGGTGTTACACGTCTTCCCGCGATTCTGAGAGGTGCCTAAAACACATTTCACACAACATTGTAAGCACGAAGTTTAGTGAGTTCCCCAACATACCACACACAAATAATTAGCCTCTCATGACTATAACTTAATAAGGACCCTCCAATCATGTGTCTCAGTGAAGACCCTCTTGTCTCACAGCTCGGGTCGGACCCTCCAGTCTGGTATCCCAGTGAATACCCTCCGATCTCACAACTAGGTTTGGACCCTCCAGTCCTAACTCAATAAGACACAAAATAATATACATCATAAATCACAAAGACAAAATGCATTATATCAAATAGCTCAGAATAAGCACATAAGACCCTCCGGTCAGTAACTCAAATAAGACCCTTCGGTTAATAATTCAAATAAGACCCTCCGGTCACACAGTATTACCACTCAGGTAAGTATAGTGAGATGACTCACCTCGTACGTAAGCAAGTAGGTCTCGTACTCAATGATCGGTCTAGACTCCGCCTACATATTATAATCATCTCTAATTAACACTTTATAACAACAACTCTAAAGATGTTAAGCTAACCCCTTTTTCTAACTCTCTGAAAGGGTGAAAGAGCATTTTACCCCTCCATGGTCTCTATAATCCATAACTTGACGAAACCCTAAAAGTCAACAGAAGTCAACACTCGAGTCAACAGTCCATGTTGACCCAACTTGTCGAGTGCATCTATGCGACTCATCGAGTTCCTCCTGTTCTCAGAAACTATCGGGAAAGTCCAACTCAACTCGTCGAGTTCGTAATGCCCCCAGACTATCAGGGAAAAACCATAACCAACTCGTCGAGTTGGCTCACCAACTCGTCAAGTCCCTTCAGTTCATTCTCTCATTCAGACGTTTTTAAGCAGAAATAAGTCCCCATACATACTCTAGATGTAGCCTCCCAAGGCTGAAATAACACGTAAAGCTGCAAGCTTTACGTTCATGCATGGTATCTAGGGCTAAGTTTGCCAACCCAAAGCTCCACAGAGGGTTTAAGGCATGAAAGTTGGCCAAAGCTTGATAAAGCTTGAATCTTTTGGCCTAAGGGACCTCATATTGTCTAGATCTGAAGTCTCATCTTCAAAACATGCTCAAACAACTAAAGGACTCAAAGAGAAGATGGAAATGGCCATAAACTCCCTAGTGAAGAGATCTAACAAACAAATAGTCAAGGTGATAGATTTTTACCTCTAAATGGTAGCTAACACTGAAATAATACTGGATCCAAGGGCTCCTTCTCGTTCCAAGCTTTTTTCTCCTCAAACTCCTTCCAAGAATGCACTAAAACACACACTTTTAGCCTCTCTCTCTCTCTCAGATGATAATAGCTCGATTAGGGTTTCTCTCAGCGTGTTAAGGTGGTGAGGGAGGCGGGGTAAAGGACTTAAGGTCCTTTAAATAGGGTGTAAACCCTGAAAATTAGGGTTTTCACACTCAGCTCACTCAGCTCCTACTCATCGAGTCGGGTCCCCTCAACTCGACGAGTAGACTCTAAAAATCACGCGGCCATCTCAATCTTTACTCGGAGAGTTGGGACCTCCAACTCGTCGAGTTGCCCTGACAAAATGAATATAATATAATTATATATTATACCTGGGAGTCGGGATGTTACAATTCTCCCCCAGTAGAATCAGACTTTGCCCTCAAAGTTATCCTCCGGAAACAACTCTGGGTACTGCTCACGCATCTCGGATTCCGGCTCCCAAGTCCACTCGGATCCCTTCTGATGCTGCCACTGAACCTGAACCAAGGGCACCTCTTTATTCCTCAAGACCTTCACCTTCTTATCCAAAATCGCCACCGGCTTCTCAATGTAGTTCAGGCGATCATTAACCTGAATGTCCTCTAAAGGGACCACTGCGGTCTCGTCGGCTACACACTTCCTCAACTGGGACACATGGAAGGTGTTATGAATCTGACTCAACTCTGAAGGCAGCTCTAACTGATAAGCTACCTTACCCACTCGAGCGATCACTCTGAAAGGACTGATGTATCTAGGGCCCACCTTGCCCCGCTTCTTGAATCGGATCAACCCTTTCCATGGGGATACCTTCAGGAAGACAAAATCTCCAACCTGGAACTCTAGCTCTGAACGTCGCCGGTCTGTGTAACTCTTCTGACGACTCTGGGCCGTCAGTAACCTCTGTCTAACCTGATGGATCTACTCTGTCGTCTTGAGCACTATCTCAGTGCTCCCCATCACCCTCTACCCTACCTCTCCCCAACAAATGGGAGTCTGGCACCTCCTCCTGTATAAAAGCTCAAAGGGAGGCATATTGATGTTGTAGTGATGGCTGTTGTTGTATGAAAACTCAGTCAAGGGAAAGCAAGTGTCCCAACTTCCACTAAAATCCATAAAAAATGTGTGTAGCATGTCCTTGAGCGTCTGAATCGTCCGCTCGCTCTGCCCGTCTGTCTGTGGGTGGTAAGCGGTGCTGAAATGCAACCGGGTACCCAACTCCTCATGAAATTTCTTCCAGAATCTGGAAGTAAAACACACGTCCCGATCTGAAACTATCGATGTTGGCACCCCATGTTGTGCCACCACTTCTCGAACATAGATCTCGGCCAATTTCTTCGCAGAAGAGCTCTCACTTATAGCCAGAAAGTGAGCACTCTTCGTCAACCGATCTACAATCACCCATATCTCATCGACACCTCGCACAATCCTCGGTAACTTGGTAATAAAATCCATGGAGATCTATTCCCACTTCCACAGGGGAATCTCCAAAGACTGCAACTGGCCTTAGGGACGCTGGTGCTCTGCCTTGACCTGACGACAGGTCAGGCATCTCTCGACTACCCATGCCACATATCTCTTCATACAGGGCCACCAATAATCCATTCTTAAGTCCAAATACATCTTGGTGACCCTAGGATGGATCGTGAATCTCGACCTATGGGCCTCCTCCATCAAAATACGTCGAGCTCCACCCGTATATGGCACCCATATCCGCCCACAGAAGGTCATAAGCCCCCGAACATCAGTCTCAAACTCAGAAATCTGCCCGATCACCCGCTTTCTCTTACGGTTCTCTGTTCTCATGGCCACCACTTGGGCCTCTCGGATGGTATCTAATACTGGATTCATCATCGTCATCCTCATGCACACGTCTCGGATCGGAGCACTCATTGCTCTACGACTCATGACATCAACTACCACATTAGCCTTGCCAGGGTGATACAAAATCTCACAATCATAGTCTTTCACTACATCCAACCACCTCCTCTGTCTCATATTCAGGTTGCGCTGATCCATAAGGTACTTCAGGTTCTTATGGTCCGTGTATATGGTACATCAGACACCATAAATATAGTGGCACCAAATCTTGAGGGCGAATACCACCGCCCCCATCTCCAAATGAAGCCTGCTGCTAGGGCCCCCAGACAAAAGTAACACCCTTCCTGGTCAATCTGGTGAGAGGAACGGCAATCTTGGAGAAATCTCTGATAAACCTTCGATAGTAACCCGCCAGACACAGAAAACTCCTGATCTCGGATGGGGATCTCAGCACCTCCCATCGTATAACTGCCTCAATCTTGGCCGGGTCGACAAAAATCCCATTCTGGTTGATGAGGTGTCCCAAAAACTGGACCTCTCGTAACCAGAAATCACACTTGGAGAATATGACATAAAGCCTCTCCATCCTCAACACTCCAAGAATCCCCCTAAGATACTCCTCGTGTTGTTCCCTAGACCTCGAGTACACCAAAATGTCGTTGATTAACATGATCACCGACCGATCCAACGTGGGCCTACGCACCCGGTTCATGAGGTCCATGAACAACGTCGGTGCATTGGTGAGCCCGAAAGGCATCACCACAAACTCGTAATGCCCATAACGAGTCCTAAAGGTCGTCTTTTGAATATCCTCCTCGCAGACTCTCATCTGATGATACCCAAATCTGAAATCAATATTGGAAAACCAAGACCCCCCTGCAACTGGTCAAACAAATCGTCGATCATCGGTAGTGGATAACGGTTCTTGACCGTCAGCTTGTTCAACTCCCGGTAATCAATGCACATCTGGTGTGAACCATCCTTTTTCTTGACAAAAAGGATCGACGCTCCCCACGGTGAGCTACTCGGTCTAATAAAAGCCTTCCCCACCAACTCATGGATCTGCGAGGACAACTCCTGCATCTCAGGTGGCGCAAAGCGATAAAGTGTCGTGGCAATAGGCGCCGCCCCCGGAATCAGATCGATCTGGAACTCCAACTGTCTCTCAGGAGGCACACCCGGCAATTCCTCGGGGAAAACATCCGGGGACTCACATACTACTGGAACATCGGAAATAGAACTCTGCCTCTCAGTGGCAACTCGCGTATCCATCACGTACGTTAAAAAGCCCATACATCCCTGTTGTAGACTCTGCCTCGCCTTGGCGGCAGAGCAGAAAGCTAATCCCGATCTAGTTCTCTCGCCATACACAGTAAGTACTCCCTCCCTAGGGTCTCGTATGGTCACCATCTGACGCTCACAGTCAATCACGGCTCCAAACCGGCTAAACCAATCCATGCCCACTATGACACAGACATCACCCATCGCTATCGGCACCAGATCTATCGAAAACTCAACACCGAAAATCTCTAATACACATCCCCGGAATACATCGGTGGCAAATATCGCATGCTCAACGGCTATAGAAACCCTCAGTGGTCGACTCAACACCTCGCGTCTAACACTAATGTGACGATTAAAGGATAAAGACACGAAAGATCGACTCGCACCCGAGTCAAATAACACCAAGGCAGGCACAGAACTCACAAGAAAAGTACCTAATTCAACACAGTAAAAGCATAAACAAATCTCAAAATAACATGAATAAGGAGATACGTACCAGCAACAACATCAGGCGTTGCACGGACCTCCTCCGCAGTCAGCTGGAATGCTCTCCCACGAGCTCTCGAAGCCTCGGCCTTCCCTGGCCGGCCATCAGTAACGCGCAAAGTAGCAGGAGCAGAAGCCTGGGCTAGTCCCTGAGTGAGCTGAGGACACTCGGCCTTCCGGTGGCCAGTCTGGTTGCAATGAAAGCAAACCGAAAATCCCTTGGGGCAGTCCTTCGCCATATGCCCCTCTTTGCCACATTTGTAGCAAATCCCTGCTCGACAAGATCCCTCATGGCTCTTGTCGCACTTGCCACAAGTGCGGCCCTTTTGGCCTCCTGCTCTCGTATCAGTGGGCTTAGCCCGCTTCGTCGCCGGCTGCGACTGCACTGGTCTCATGTCTCTCCCCTGAGACTCTCCCTCCTCTCTGGTCTGAATCTCCCTCTCAATCTCTCTCCTCCTGACATTGGTCTGTAACTCACCCAATTTCTGATATGACGAGTTCGACACGAACTCCCGAATATCTCTCCTCAAGATGCTCAAATATCGGCTAACACGTGCCTGCTCAGTAGACACGTGCTCAGGGCAGTACAACGCCCTCTCATGAAACATCATCATAAACTCAGTCATTGTTTCTGTCTTCTGTTTGAGAGACAGAAACTCCTGGGCCAAACATTCCCTCTCCACCTGGGGAACATACTCATCTCTGAACAACTGGGTAAACCTCTCCCAAATCACTGCAGCATGGTCTGCAGGAGTAAAATCAGTCGTCACGAACTTCCACCAGTCCTTCACTCCCAAGCAAAGTTGGTTTAGTGCAAACCGAACTCTCAAGTGCTCCGGGTATGAACACGTATGGAAACACCCCTCAATGTCGGAGATCCATCTCATGGCAGAAATCGGGTCCTGGGTCCCGTCAAACTCTGGTGGCTTTATGTTGCAGAACTCTCGCAACAACAACGAGTCACCCCCTGTGGCCTCACAGCAGCTACAGCTGTGGTGGCTGCAGCAGCAGTAGCCTCTGTGACAGCAGCATATCGTTCATCAATTGTATCAATCAGCATGGTCTTAATAGACCCGAACATCTATGGTATGGCCTCCCTGATAATTGCGGCCACCTCCTCAGCAATGATCTTGCGGATCTCCTCGTTACTAGTACCACTGCCCCCGGGGTTGTTGCGGGTAATCACCATAGTCTCTCTGAAACACAAACACAAAATCATCAGGGACTGGCTCAAACGCACACTTAATTACCCACCCCTACATGCTCCTTAGCATCGTAAGGTTCTTACTTGGGTAGCATACAGATCTGGTGCTTTCAGTAGTACAGGCCTAATACTACCTTCTGTTGGATAAGCTGTCTAAGTCCACAACTTTATTTGGTATATACTTGACCCAACCCGGCATGGTTCATTTGGGTTGCACTTCACCCGAACTATTGTATGGTTAAACCTTTGAGAATTGTATGTTTATGATTTGTTAATATATTATAAGTTATAGTATGTTAATATGAAATCATATTATTTAATTAGTATTTGATCATAAATTAATTTAGAATTAATTTAATGATAAAAAGGTGACTAATTAAATATGGGCTCTTGTATTTATATAAGTGTGGGCTAATACTCATTTGGAATGGGCTTGGCATGCATGGGAGTCCATGGATAGTCCATGGAGCTTTTAACCCATGGATCCTTGGAAAGGAAGAGTCATGGGTATTAGGGTTTACATGGATGTAACCCTAATTCCCCACACTATATAAATGAGCTTATGATGCTTGAAATGGTACTACTAAGTGTGTGTAAGAAGGTGGATGATTTCTACATGCAAACATACACTCTCATAGTTTTTCCAAAGTTTGTGGTGATTTGTGACTTCCATTTGAGGCATCCACATTATTAGTGCTTGGCTCTCAAACTCCAAGGAATCAACTCACTATTGAAAGGTATGTAATTCTTCTAGCTTTTATGTTTAAAGCTCCCCATACCATGCTAGATAGGTTATGAACCTTGGAAAAACAAATTTGCATGTATTCATAGTAAAACATAGATCCAAGGTTTCTAGGGTTGCATGTACACCATAGGAGTGTTAGGATGCTCAAAACTCATTAGTGGTATCAGAGGCTAGGATTGTTTTCTTGAATACTTGATGCAAACTGTTGAAAAATCGAAAAATTGAGCTGTCTGGGCAGTGGACTCGCCGAGTCCATAGGGGGACTCGACGAATCCAAGTAAAAATTCATCCTACTCGTTGAGTAGGTTCCTGCACTCGACGAGTAGGAGGCTTTGACTGCAGTTTTTCGACTTTTACTGCTGGAAATGGACTAGAAACATTACCCTAAACTGCTTTGGTATTTTAAAACTTGTCTTAGATGGTGTAATGGTTATGCTAATCCATTTACAATGGCTAATATCAAAATTCCATGTTTTATATGTGTTCATATGATTCTTGAAGTTTTGATATGATATTAATGTTCTTATGCGTTATTGTTAGATCATAGGAATTACTTGCTAAATTGTTTAATGATTAATTCTTGATCAATTATGTGTTTTAATGGAATCCATAATTTGTCCTCAAGTTATGGATTTCCAAATGTCACTTTCTTTAATGTACATTTAAAACACATAAGTTACATAAAAATGAAGAGTCTTCACTTTTATGAACCATTAACTCATAAGTTATGAATTGAAAAGTTTTGAATAGTTTCAAAACTTGCCCTCAAGTTTTGGAATTTGTAAAGACACACACACTTTAATTCCAACCCTTAGGATTTTAAAAGTTAAAATTCAACCCTTATACTATTATAAGATTAATGGTTAATATATATATATATATATATATATATATATATATATATATATATATATATATATATATATATATATATGTATAAGATCAAGTCGTTTTACCGATAGTAGGCCTCATTCACGAAGCCGGTCTATAAGGGGGGTATAAGGTTGTTGCCTATAAAATGACAGCTTAATGGGTGTCCACTCTCACCCACCGCTTCCTTGACTGGTGGAGGGTCGTTAGCCAAACGGGTAGGACAATGACTTTAATTCTCATTAAAAGTATAATGATTATTATAAAGTAACTAAATGTTTTTACAAATTCCCAATCTTAGTTACTTTAGGAAAATCTGAAAATGGTGCTAACCCATAAAATTCACACTTTGTACCTTACCAAGTCGTTGGTGGAGCATGTGTGGTTAATCGGCACACTAACTTGGACTAGTAAGGATAACAAAGGGTGACTTAATGTTTATCATAGATCGGTGGAGCGCATGTGGTTAACCGGCACATTGATTAGGTGATAATATTAAGGGTACCAAGTAAATTTGCATGGTTATTCACACCTTGTTTTGTGATCCTCGGCATCCTAGTCACAAAACTTGAAGGGCACAATCGAGATTGAAACATGCCATTGAAAAGTTCAATGAATCTCAAAAGAATCTAGGAATTTCAAAACCAATTAAAACCTAATAATTTATTTCGTTTTCATGGTGGAAATTGGTGAATCGTCATTCACCTACCTTCAAATATGTTATAGCTTAGATTACGACATCCCTCTTCTAAGTTATAATATATTGTGTTGGGTCCTAGCCTTAATATTACATTTGGGTGTCTTATTAAGGACTCTATATATCTAATCTAAACTTGTCTTTCTTATTTTCAGATGTCTTCCAACAATGCTTCGGGTTCTAACCCTACCGGCTCCTTCTCTCTCATGAACCTTTGTGGGAGAGTCATCTTCGATGGTTCCAACTTTATGGATTGGATCCGGAACATCAGGATGGTCACTCGTTACGAGGACAAAGAATATGTCCTCGACAAGGAGCTTAAGGAACTCGATGATACTATTGCTACTCCTGAGGAGATCGCTGAATACAGGACACATGAAAGAGATGCCACCAAAGTGGCATGCATCATGATGGCCACAATGACAGCCGAGCTCCAAAAGTCCTATGAGGACTATTAACCTTTTGATATGCACCAGGACTTGATGGAAAGGTACCATCAAAGTGCTCGTTAAGAGCAGTATGAAATAATCTCCTCCATGATAACAACCCGGATGAAGGATGGTGAACCCATCACGGGCCACATGCAGAAAATGCAAAGGTATGTGGACCGTTTGCTGAAACTGAATGTGAACTTCTCAGAGGAGTTGGCAATTGATATCATTTTGCACTCCCTACCCTCGTGTTATGATCAATTTCGCATAACATACCACATGAACAAGGAGGAATTTACACTCAGCAAGCTTCAAGGACTTCTGAAGACCGCTGAAAGTGGTCTTAAAGGTAAGTCGGTTGTTACTCCTACTCCTACATCAACCCCTGTTTTGGCTATCGGGGAGGGCAAAGGGAAGAAGAGGAAGCACCCTTCGAAGGGTACCAAGGGAAAGTCTCTTGATGGCTCCTCATCAAGTGGAACCAAGGGTGGTTTTGCTACTCCTTCTGCCATCCCTAAGGATGCTGATTGCTTCTATTGCCAGAATAAGGGGCACTGGAAGCGAAACTGCCCAAAGTACTTGCAGGATGTCAAGGATGGGAAAGTGAAACCATCCCATGCAGGTACACTATATTGTCTAATAACTCACTATATTCTAACTCTTGGGTCCTTGATACAGGTTGTGGTATTCACATATGTTCTGATTTGGAGGGCCTAAGAAGAAGTGAGGATGTGGAGCACGGGAAGATAAACTTAATCATGGGGAATAGGAAGGCTTCACCTGTTACCAAGATTGGAGTTTATACTTTGTTGCTAAGTAGTGGGTTAAAGTTAGATTTGAATAAATGTGTTTACTCGTCTGAAATGGCGAGGAATATTATTTCTTTTCATGGTTTGTACAAACAAGGGTTTACCTTTTCATTTGATAATGAATGTGGTAGTATTAATGCTTTATTTAATAATGTTCTTTATTTTAAAGCATTACCTTGTGATGGTGTGTATGAAACTGTGTCGGTTGTAGATAACCTAGGAAATAATGTGTTGTATATTGATTCCTCTACTAGTTTGGATAATGTGACATCCCCAAAATCACGGCCAGAAAAGACCGGTTTAATTTATGCTTTTAAAATGATTTCAGAGTAATCCTTTGATTAAAAGAGTTGCGGAATTTGTTCCCAAAACGAAATATGATAAAAATAAGATTTACCAAAGCATTTCATAAAGATTTGTATTTTCATTATATAACAAAACTCGGGATGTCATGTTCCGATAAACAGACCAAAAGCATAAACATTACAATACAGACCTTACAACAGTTATATAAAACAACAGGTCTATAATCCAAAAATAACTTGACAAGTCATCCAACTTATGCTCTGGCGCCACTACCTATAATACAAGGAAAACTGAGTGGGTCAGGCTTGGGAGCCTGGTGAGCATATAGGGTTTTCAACCCACAATAAATAATTATATTTAATTCCACCAACCAACAATAACCCAATTACCCATTCCCGTTATTCTCACTTTACGTCCCTAAGACAACTAACATAAGGGACCTAGTCTAAGAATATTTCATCGGGGCGACAGCACATGCTTCGGGGGTTCCTCAGCAATATAAGTCAAATAAGGCAACCACGAGGGGGATGGAGTACAGCGAATGAACACCCAAGTTCATTAACACCTACAGGTGGCGAGCCTGCTAGCGTTCCACAAGACTGTCTAGAAAAGTCTGTGGCCGTCATCTAAACTCCGCTAGATGACTAAATCAAAAACATCGATGCCTCTCATCTTTTTATCACAAGACAACTATCTACCCATGTTCTACCCAACATTTTAGTAGATAACATATACATTTTTATACATAGTTTAAAACCTGTATAGTATGTTCATTCAAAACACATTCCAGATAAAAGATGAGACACATAAACATAACACGTATTTCATAGAGAATAAATCATATCTATGAGATTAGAAGATAACATCGATACACTCACATAACACATATACTTAGTACGTTAAATCGATACTTGTATAAGATCGTGCATTTGAAAGAGATTATGTACCCCCTTCAAATCAACATCAATATATAAACACAAAACACGTATTTCATAGTAAATACTTCGTATTTATGTATTAGAAGAAAGTAACTACACACTCACTTGATCAGAAGATGATCGGACAGCACTACGGCTTGTAGAAGTAGTATTCTTCGGTGAAACCGGGATCACTTCACACACCGGGCTTCTCGCGGACAGAGCTTCGGCTCGAAAACTCTTTTCTTCTCGGGATCTTCAGGCTTCGGGACTTGCTTCGGGTTTCGGGATGAACACCGGGGCTTCGGGGGGTTAAAATAGGGCTTAGAGAGAGTATCGGGAGTGGGAGAGAAGAGATAAAGCAACCATAATCGGCTGACCCTTGATTTCTATTTATCGGCTGAGATTTCAGGGTTCACGTCGTGAGTTTTAAGGTCTCATGTCGTGGGGCTTGATCGTCACTGCATGCGTCATCACAAGCGGGGTCTGACAGAGTCCAGGTGACGTTTTTCTGAGTTCACGTCGTGAACACAGTGTTCACGTCGTGAGTTCTGACACAGGATCGGATTTCGTGCCCCGAACTTCAGAAATTCATATCTTTCGCATACGAGCTTCGTTTTCGACGTTCTTTATATGCACGCGTAGGTGAGATTATGCTCTACAACTCTCGTTTAGACTCCGTTGGCTAATTTTGACTTTATTTTTATTATATTTTTATTATATTATTTTTAGTAGGCCGGGACAGGAAAACTCCGTTAGAAATTCATAACTTCTTCATCCGACGTCCGTTTTCATCTGTCTTTTTACCGTTGGACTACTATCGACGAGATCTTCGATTCTCGTTTAGATTGTTTTGGCTAAAAATCACTCGATCTCATATTCGAGTATTCGGGCTCCATACCGCTAAGTCGAAACTTCGGAAAATCATAACTTCCTCATACGAAGTCAGATTTGGGCGTTCTTTTTATGCACGCTCTCGGTTTAACGAACTCTACAACTTCCGTTTAGATCACTAAGGCTATATATCGCTCTATCTTAAATTCATATTTTACATCATTCAGCGTCGTGCCGGTTCTGTCGCGAAACTTCGACAGGTCATAACTTCTTCGTTATAACTCGGATTTCGACGTTCTTTATATCTCCGGAATCCTTGTTTCAACCACTACAACTTTATGTAAAGATATCGGGTTTATCTCACACTTTAATTTTGACGCTTATTTTATTCTTAATTCAATTAAGCCACACAACTAAGCATAAAACACATAATACTCAAATATTTCATCATTAATACTTCAAAAGAGTTACAAAGGTTAACCTAGACTATTACATCAACAATAATGCCTAGCCTAGAAACGCGGGCCTTACAGATAAAGCATCATTGTTGCATTGTCGTCTTGGACATGTAAGCAAGAAACGCATAGGCCAACTCCAAAAGGATGGAGTACTGGAATCATTTGACCTAAAGTCAGATGATAGATGTGAATCTAGTTTGTTTGGGAAAATGACAAAATCACCCTTCACTGGTACTTGTACAAGGGGTGAGGGTTTGTTGGACCTTATACATACTGATGTATGTGGACCCTTCAAAACCGCCACAAGGGATGCTAATCCCTATTATCTGACTTTTACTGATGATTATAGTAGATATGGTTATGTCTACTTAATCAAGCATAAGTCAGATACTTTTGAAAGGTTTAAAGAGTTTAAACAGGAAGTAGAAAATCAATTAGGCAGGAACATTAAGATGCTTCGATCCGATCGAGGTGGTGAGTATCTTAGTACAGAGTTCCTCGACTATCTTAAGGAGTGTGGGATTGTCTCACAATTGACACCTCCCAGGACACCACAGCTGAATGGTGTGGCTGAGAGGCGTAATCGGACCTTGTTGGACATGGTTCGTTCCATGATGAGTCAAGCTTCACTACCAATCTCTTTTTGGGGGTATGCCTTAGAGACTGCCGCCCATATCCTTAATTTAGTCCCTACAAAGAAGTGTAACGACCCAATTTTTCACGTCCGAAAAATTTCCTTTTTGATTAATTGATTTGTAAAACATTTGTATTAAAACATCATCCGATCATATCATTTCATAAAAATATATCTTGTGTCTAAAAACCAAATCATAAGATAATAATAATGTCAGAGTACAATCCCAGAACATCTCATAATGCGGAAAAACCAATGCGTGTGTGTATGATGTGCCGCTACCGCGCCAACTCCTTCCCCTTCGCTGAAGAGGTACCTGAAACAAAACTGTAAACTGTAAGCACGAAGCTTAGTGAGTTCCCCCAATCTACCACATACCATACAATAACATATAAAACACATATTGGGCCTCGCCCACTGCATCGGACCGAAGTCCGTAACTAACCAGGGCCTTGCCCTCTGTGTCGGACCGAAGTCCGGAACTAACCAGGGCCTTGCCCTCTGCATCGGACCAAAGTCCAGAAACTGCATCGGACCGAAGTCCGGAACTACCAGGGCCTTGCCCTCTGCATCGGACCAAAGTCCGGAAACTGCATCAGACCGAAGTCCGGAACTAACCAGGGCCTTGCCCTCTGCATCGGACCAAAGTCCGGAAACTGACTGAACATAGCATAGAATAATCATAACTACTAGCATAAACACATATACTGCATACTACATCGGAACGAAGTCCAGAACACATAACACAAAGATATGCTTGAATCACAAAGACATCAAACACACTGAACTACTGCATCAGACCGAAGTCCGGAACTACTGCTAACTAAACGGGCCGGCATTGTGGCCGTAGACCCGTTCCTACTGGAAGGAAACTCACCTCGTAACGCTGGCTGCTGAGGTGCTAAATCTGAGGCTGTCTGACCGCTGCTCCGGAACTCCCCGGCTACAAATCCCATAAACACTAAATCAAATACTGATAACTAATCTCAGGGCAAAATGACTGTTTTACCCCCTGGTCAAAGTCAACTTCCTGGTCAAAGTCAACTTCCTGGTTGACCGGACTCGCCGAGTCAGGGCACAGACTCGTCGAGTCCCTTCTTTACTAACACTGACTTTAACTCACCGAGTCCCTTTCCTACTCACTGACTCACCCTGGACTCACAAGTTGAAGAAAAACGGGGACTCGCGACTCGACTCGTCGAGTCCAAGAACAACTCGCTGAGTTCTATCGTGCAGATTCCACACAGTTGAATTCTAAACCATTCCCGAGCATCTAACTTGTAGATCTGAGCTCCTAGAACCATCTGAACACGTAAAGTTGCTAACTTTACGTGTATCTAAGAAGGAATGAAGCTATTTCACTCAAACACTACTTTTCTCGGGAAAACTCATCCGACTCGCCGAGTTGTATGAACAACTCGTCGAGTCTGAGGCAATCTTCATCAGACTCGCCGAGTTGCTCATCCAACTCGTCGAGTTGACGGCTATCTTCATATGACTCGCCGAGTCAGCCTTTAGACTCGCTAAGTCCATTCAGTCCAAAATCCATACAGACCTGATTTGAGCCATGCAGCGGCTCCAAATCACAGATCCAAGTTCCTAGGGCATGCTTATCATGTAAAGTTGCAAACTTTACGTGCATGCATGACTTTAAAAGCTTCAAATGCCAAATCTAAGCCCTTATTGGGGTTCCAAGCTCAAAAGGGACCTCAATCATGACCACAACTGAAACTTTACACTTCTAGAATGCAATAAGGGTCCAGATCTGAAGTATAACCCGACCATAAGGTTTCTCCACAAAGGATTTGGGGTTTTTGGGCTTAAAAGCAACAATTTGGGGACAAACAAGATCTAATAGATCAATAAGCAAGATGGAGACTTTATTACCAGAAAGGATGGCCACAAATGAGTGTGTTCTGGATCTACTTCCCCTTCCTTGAACTCTACAACCTTCTCCTTCTTCTACTTGCTCCAAAGTGCACCAAAAGTTCCTTCACAAAGCAACAATCACTCACACACTCTTTAAGATAGCTAGGGTTTGGTAAGAAATGCTCTGAGGGTGATGGAGGCGAAGTTGGGGCGCAATAAGATGTTTAAATAGGGTGCAAACCCTTAAAATTAGGGTTTTCCTCCAGACTGGCCTACTCGTCGAGTCCAGGCGCGGACTCGCCGAGTAGATCACTTAACACTCGCGTGCAACCCGACATCTACTCGACGAGTTAGGGCTACTACTCGCCGAGTAGCTCTTCATAAAAAAACATTTAATAATTAAATACGTACCAGGAACGGGGCGTTACAACTCTCCCCCACTTATCTTAGACTTCGTCCTCGAAGTCTGCTGTCTCCGGAAACAACTCTGGGTAGTGTTCCCTCATCTCCTCCTCCGCCTCCCATGTCCACTCTGAACCCTTCCGGTGCTGCCACTGCACCTTCACTAACTGAACCACCTTATTCCTCAAGGTCTTTGTCTTCCGATCTAAGATCGCGACTAGTCTTTCGATATAATTCAGGCTGCTATCAACCTGAATATCCTCCAACGGTACCACTGCTGACTCATCCACCATACACTTCCTTAACTGAGAAACATGGAAAGTGTTGTGGATCTGACTAAGCTCTGCTGGTGGGTCCAACCGATAAGCGACCCGACCCACCCGGGCCACAACCCTAAATTGACCAATGAACCTGGGGCCCAACTTGCCCCTCTTCCGAAACCTGATAACACCCTTCCAGGGTGATACCTTCAAGAGGACCATATCGCCCACCTGAAATTCCAAATCTGAACGCCTCCTGTCGGCGTAACTCTTCTGCCGACTCTGCTCAGTCTGCAGTCTGCTACAGACCTGCTGGATCAACTCTGTGGTCTTGAGTACCACCTCTGTACTCCCCATGACTCGGTGACCGACCTCACCCCAACAAATCGGGGTCCTACACTTCCTTCCGTAGAGCATCTCGAAAGGAGGGCGGTCAATACTGGCATGATAGCTGTTCTTATACGAAAATTCCGCTAACGGAAGATACGTATCCCAACTGCCACCGAAATCTAGCACACATGCCCGAAGCATGTCCTCGAGAGTCTGAATCGTCCTCTCGCTCTGTCTATCCGTCTGAGGGTGGAAAGCGGTGCTGAAGTGGAGACGAGTACCCATCTCGTCATGAAACCGCTTCCAAAATCTGGAAGTAAACCGGACATCTCGGTCTGACACCACCGAGACAGGCACTCCATGCCGTGCCACTACCTCGCGCACATAAATATCAGCTAGCTTCTCGGCCGATATACTCTGCTGAATCGGTATGAAATGCGCGCTCTTGGTCAGCCGATCCACTATGACCCAAATCGAATCAACTCCACGTGTGGTCCTGGGAAGCTTAGTGATGAAATCCATGGTGATATCCTCCCATTTCCACACGGGAATATCTAACGGCTCCATCTTGCCGTGGGGTCTCTGATGCTCCGCCTTGACCTTCCTGCAGGTCATGCATCTCTCCACGTACCAAGCTACGTCCCGCTTCATGCAGGGCCACCAATAGTCGGGTCGAAGATCTCTGTACATCTTCGTCGCCCCTGGGTGGATGGAAAACCGAGACTTGTGGGCCTCATCCATCAGTACTTGCCGTACTCCTCCCCAGTACGGTACCCAAACTCTCCCATGAAGGGTCAACAATCCTCGACTGTCATAGTCAAAGGAAGCTACTCGGCCCACAATCCTCTCACACTTCTGTCTCTCCTCCTTCAGGCCCTCAACCTGTGCCTCTCTGATCTGCTCCAACAATGGAGTAATCACTGTCATCCTCAAACAAATATCCCTGATCGGAGCGGCTACTGCCTTGCGGCTCAGGGCGTCGGCCACAACGTTGGCCTTGCCCGGATGATAAAGGATCTCACAATCGTAGTCCTTCACCACATCTAACCATCGGCGCTGCCTCATGTTCAGATTCGGCTGATCCACGAGGTACCTCAAACTCTTGTGATCCGTGTAAATGATACAGCGGACCCCATAGAGGTAATGTCTCCAAATCTTGAGGGCAAACACTACTGCCCCCAACTCTAAATCATGCGTCGGATAGTTATCCTCGTGAGGCTTCAACTGTCTAGAGGCGTAGGCTATCACATGGCCTCGCTGCATCAACACTGCTCCCATACCTGTGATCGAAGCATCACAGTAGACTACAAAATCCTCTACTCCCTCTGGCAGGGTAAGAATCGGCGCCTCGCACAATCTCTGTCTGAGGGTCTCAAATGCTGTCTGCTGCTCAGGCCCCCAGCGAAACACCACCGACTTCTTGGTCAGTCGGGTGAGCAGAACTGCTATCTTGGAGAAATCCTGAATGAATCTCCTGTAGTACCCTGCTAATCCTAGGAAGCTCCGAATCTCTGTTGGAGACCTCGGGACCTCCCACTGCATCACGGCCTCTATCTTGGCCGGATCCACTAGTATACCCTTCTGGTTGACGAGGTGTCCAAGGAACTGCACCTCGCGCAACCAGAACTCGCACTTGGAGAACTTCGCGTAAATTCTCTCCCTCCTCAGCGTCTCTAGCACCTCTCTCAGGTGCTCCTCGTGCTGCTCCTTAGTCTTGGAATAGACCAAGATGTCATCAATGAACACTATCACACACCGATCCATCATCGGTCTGCATACGCGGTTCATGAGGTCCATGAACGCGGCTGGGGCGTTGGTGAGCCCGAATGGCATCACCACAAACTCATAATGACCATAGCGGGTCCTAAAAGCGGTCTTCTGCACATCCTCATCCCTGACCCGCATCTGGTGATATCCTGACCGTAGATCAATCTTGGAGAACCAAGATGCTCCATGAAGCTGGTCAAACAAGTCGTCTATCCTCGAAAGTGGGTAACGGTTCTTCACCGTTACCTTATTCAACTCCCGGTAATCTATGCACATACGATGTGACCCATCCTTTTTCCTCACGAAAAGGATCGGGGCCCCCCATGGTGAACTACTCGGCCTGATGAAACCCTTGTCTAGCAGCTCCTGCAGCTGTATAGACAACTCCTGCATCTCTGGAGGAGCCAACCGATACGGTGCTTTGGCTATCGGAGCCGCACCCGGAACCATGTCAATCCGAAACTCGACCTGTCTCTCCGGAGGTATTCCAGGAAAATCCTCTAGGAATACGTCCGGGTACTCTCGTACTACTGGCACATCGTCAACCGTCGCCTTACCCTTCTCTCGGGCATCTATGACATAGGCGACGTATCCTGCGCAACCCTGTTGAACGTAGCGCCTCGCTCTCGCTGCTGAACACAATATTGGTCCGCGTTGTGGCCTCTCGCCCTGAATCACTAACTCTCTCCCACTGGAAGTGCGAACCCTCACTAACTGCAGCTCACAATCAATCACTGCCCCATTGGGGCTCAGCCAATCCATACCCACTATAACCTTATTCCCTCGCAGGGGAATGGGAACCAAGTCTACTGAAAACTGCTCATCGAATAACTGCAACGAACATGCCCTATGAACTCTCGCGACCCTGACGGTCCTATCATCGGCTATCTCAACCTCTAGTGGGCAATCCAGCTCCCCCGGAGCTCTGCTAAACCTCTTGCTAAGTGCGAGAGACACAAAAGATCGGGTAGCCCCCGAGTCAAACAATACTGTAGCTGAAATGCCGTTCACTAAGAACGACCCTATACAAAACATATAATCGTGAGAAACAATCAATATTGATAAGGAGATACAAGGAAAAATATATACCTGCCACCACATCAAGAGTCGCTCGCGCCTCCTCTGCTGTCATCTGGAAAGCTCTGCCCTTCGCCACTGGCGTCTCTCCCCGGCCCTGACGGCCGTCTGTAATCCTCAAGGTAGCAGGGGCAGGTGCTGCCACCTTCCTTGCTGCTGCTAAACTCGGACACTGGGACTTTTTATGTCCCCTCTGATTGCAATGGAAGCAAATCAGATCAGCTGCTGCGGTAGCGGTGGTAGTAGCTGTACAATCTCTACTCATATGCCCGGTCCGGCCGCACTTATAGCAAGCGGCACTACCTGCCTTGCACGTCCCATCGTGCAATCTCCCACACTTGCCACACCGACTATGGCTCTGCTGTCCTCTGGATCTATGATCCGACACCTTGGGCTTTTTGCCAGAACTCCCTGTACCAGAAGCCACCTCTGGCTTCCTTTTCCTCTCCATCTCCAGATCTATCTCCCTCTCCCGAGGCCTCGCAATCATATCATCCAGCGTTTTACAGTTGGATCGGCTCACAAACTGGCGGATATCGCTCCGCAACATCTCATGATAACGGGCCTTCTTCATTTCCTCATCAGATGCGTACTGAGGAACAAGAAGAGCCCTCTCCCTGATCTTGGCGGTAATCTCCGCCACTGTCTCTGAAGTCTGGGTGAGATCCTGAAACTCTCTGGCTAACTGCTGCACCTCAATAACCGGTGCAAACTCGGCTCTGAACCTGGTAGAAAAATCAGCCCAGGTCATTGTTGGATTAATGTCTAAGTCCATAACTATATTTGGTATGTACTTGACCCGACCTGGTATGGTCCATTTGGGTTGCACTTCACCGACACAATTTATATGGATAGTCTTTTGAGAATAGTATATTTATGATTTATATTAATATATTATAAGTTCTAATATATTAATATGGAATCATATTATTTAATTAGTATTGATCAAGAATTAATTTAGAATTAATTAAGTGATCAAAAAGAACTAATTAAATATGGACTCTTATATATATGGAATGGGCCAAGTTCATTTAGGTTGGGCTAAGCTTTCATGGATGGTCCATGGAGCTTTTAACCCATGGATCCTATGTAAATGAAAGGTCATGGGTATTAGGGTTTACATGGATGTAACCCTAATCCTCCATAATATATAAAGGGGTCCTTGGCTCACAAAATTGGTACAAGTGTGTGAAAATAAGAGTGGGCCGATTTTAGTGTGCATACATATTCTCTTAAGTTCTTCCAAGGTGTTTTGGTGATTTGTGATTCCATTTGAGGCTTCCACACTATTGGGGCTAAGCTCTTAAAGCTTAAAGACATCAAGCTACATCAAAAGGTATGTCATCTAACTAGAACTTTGTAGTATAGGTGCTTCATAATATGCTAGTTAGGATGAAACCTTGGAATAGTTAATATTTGCATGTATAATAGAGAAAACATAGATCCAAGGTTTATAGGGTTGCATGTACACCAGAGGAGTGTTAGAATGCTCAAAACCCAACAGTGGTATCAGAGCCATGGATTGTTTTCTGTTATATTGATGCAAATGTTTTATTTTCAAGTTGGAAAAAAAGGAAAAAAAACATTACGTTTGTCAAATTTTAAGATAATTACTTGTTTTGTGAAAAAACTAATTATTTGTAAAATTTGAATCATTTGCTATATGAGTTGAATTAGGTCAAATTTAGTAAAATATAAAATGATATGATTATTTTATTAGTTTTAAAAGTTTGATCTAAATGTTTTAAGGAGTTACAAATTTTGTCATAAAATTTTGGAGCTCAAAAGTTTTTTTTAAAGTTGTGATCTTAAGTGTTTTGAAACCTCCATAAGTTATGAATATGAAAGTTTTTTTTTAAAGAAAAATTGATTTAAAGTTTTTATGGAGTTACAAAATTTGGAGTTAATGTTTTAAAGAATTCCATAACTTGTTCTTAAGTTTGGAACATGAAAAGTTTCATCATAAAACAAGTATTTAACTCCATAAGTTATGGAATCCAAAGGTTTTCAAGAGTTACAAAACTTGCCCTCAAATTTTGGAATTTGGAAAAGCTTTTTATGAAAAAAAAGAATTGAATTCTAAAACTCTTGGGTTCATAACTTAAACAATTAATTAAATGGTTTTAATTTTGAATTTAATAATTGGAATTATGATGTTTTATTGAATAATTCAAATTAACTCTTATGGACTTTATTAATAGTTAATTAAAGCGTTTAATTAAAAGAGTATTATTAAATCCATAAATAAAGATATGGTTTGAGTTTAATTAAATTAAAAGTTTAGTTTAATTAATAGATTAAACCACCAAGTATTTTAAATGTCTAAAATACACCCTTATACTATTATAATAATAAAAGTTTAATATATTATATGTATAAGAGCAAGTCGTCTTACCAATAGTAGGCCTCATTCACGAAGCCGGTCTATAAGGGGGGTATAAGGTTACTGCCTATAAAATGGCAGTTTAATGGGTGTCTACTCTCACCCACCGCTTCCTTGATCGGTGGAGGGTCGTTAGCCGAACAGGTAGGACAATGACTATAATTCTCCCTTCATTATAAGTATAATGATAAATACTAAGTAACTAAACACTTATAAATTCCCAATCTTAGTTACTTAGGAAAATGTGAACAAGGTGCTAATCCATGAAATTACATTTTGCACTTTGTTTAAGCTGTTAGTGGAGCGTGTGTGGTTAACCGGCACACTAACCTGGACTTAACAAGGTAGGCAAAGGGTAACTTAATGTTTGTCATAGTATCGTTGGAGCGTGTGTGGTTAACCGACACATCGATTGATGGGTAAATATTAAGGGTACCAAGTATATTTGCATGGTTACTTCACACCTTGTTTTGTGATCCTCGGCATCCCAGTCACAAAACCTGAAGGGCACACTCGAGATTTAAACATGCTATTGAAAAGTTCAATGAATCTCAAAAGAATCTAGGAGTTTCAAAACCAATTAAAACCTAATAATACATTTCGTTTATCTTGGTGGAAATTGGTGAATCGTCATTCACCTACCTTCAAATATTTTATAGCTTGGATTACGGCATCCCTCTTCCAAGTTATAAAATAGTTTGTTGGCTCCTAGCCTTAATATATCATATTGGGTGTTATATTAAGGACTTAAATCAACTTTACGTGAATTTCTCCCATTGTTGATGTCTGGTATAGACAACAATGATCTTCCCAAACCAAGCTTTCCTAATGAATATGACTTCTCGAGTTTGGCTCATGGAAGTCATACTTCTCCTCGTCCACCTCCTCCAATTATTCTCCCTAACCCACAAGTTCAAGGTCACTCAAGCCCTAATGGCAAGCAATGTCTATGTGTGATCACATCTTAGAGATGAAGTCACATATTGACAAGCCGGGAGAGTTGGGTGTCAAAGTCTTGAGAAAGTTGGATGTTCAATCACTTTCTAAGTCACATAGTGAGTTCCTTTGGGACTACTATGAAACAGACTATGACATGAACCTTGATGATCATATCTATTTGCTTGGTGCTGCTGAATCAGCAATGATTTGGAACGATAGTAAAGCAAATTTGATTAGAAGATCAACTTCCCAAAAACTTTATGGACAGTGACAATGGTGACACTGGAAATCCAGAAAAAACATTCTCTTCCCAATGGAAAGGGATTGGCCATAGTCAACCCGGTTGACCAAATGGTAAAGAGAAAGGCTAAGTCTGAGATAGTCCCATTACCAAAGGGTCCATATGTTTATTTTGCCAAAGGAAGGGGTGTTGATTGCAAAGCTGCCAAATTTACCTAAGGATGTTAAAGTCAATAAGTTTGACTCTACATCAGGTAGAGCCCATTATCTAACTCTGTTAAGTTCTATTATGAGATCCTCATTACATGATGTGACTGGGTCACATGTTGATGTTTTAAGAATCAAAGAATAGAGAGAAATCTTAAAGGAAGTATATGTTGATTCTGATCGCGAAGGTGGATTTCGATCGCATCAGAATTTTGAGCAGTTGCTTAAGAAGTTATGATATATTGCTAAGGAATAGATAACAACAATTTTCCATGTGGATTGTAAGGATAAGTTTTTCCGCAAAGTTTTAAAATAAAAGAAAATTGTTTAATTTTATTTATTTGAAGTATCCTTACAATGGCATTTGTGGAAAATTGTTGCTTATATGATTCCACTGACAGCAATATTGGAAAATGGATTTGATTCTTTCATTTGTGGTAGTGTCTAAATTTACCAAATCGGGAAAGTTCCTCATCACCCAAGTTTCAATTGGACCGAAACTTGGAATCATGCAAGTTGAATAGTATGATGAATGAGAACTTTCAAGCATTGGAAAATCAAGACTAATTACTTGTTCACATGGATGTGTGAGTCAAGTGAAGGACTAAAGGGATCGAGTACACATTCTTGTGCACTGGTCATGTCCACCACAAAGCTCGTTGAGACTATTTGATTTACTAAAGTTTAGTAAATATGGTTATACTTACAAGTTTAAGTATAATTCTGAAACATTGGAAAAGTCTCAATGTATGGCAGAACGAATGGGAAGAATCAAATTAGGCAGAAAGATAAAAGTTTCTCAAATCTGAAAAGATGGGAGAGTACTTTAGTATCATGTTTGTGATCATCTTAATGATTTAGAAATCATATCACAATTAGTCCTCTAAAGGTCATCTTAGTGCATTCTTATGACTAAGAAGAGGAGTCATGAATTGTTGAAATGGTTAAATCAAGAAGATGAGTCATACTTCGTTCCAAAACAATTCTTAGAGTCATACTCCAAGATTGTAACTTGAGTGACATATCTTAAAGAAAGGTTTAAAACACTTGTCAAATGTAAGAGTAAAAGTGTCCTACTCTTGTACATTTGAAATTGGTAAGTTGTGATGTTTTGGATAAAACAAAGACCAACTAAGGCCAATTGTGTGAAGTGTTTGTCTTGATAAAGAATCCGCACTATCTCTTGAATATTTGGCAAGATAGTCTTATATGTCAAGAGGATAATGGGAGTCTTAAAGATCCTAAAAAGAATTTCAAGAACTAATCAAGAATAAAACCTGAGGTTCTTCACTAGCACACGACTTGAGGTTTATAACCTATCGTGTTGACATATTCTGTGCCCATTCCAATTAAAGTTGGCGTTGCATAGGAGTTCTAAAAGTTCTCAATTGGTTGCATAACAACTTGGAAGCAATGGCAGGCCCTGTACTGCCAGGTGGCAAGAAGTTAAGATTGCATAAGTTCAGTCCATATGAGTTTGGATTTGTCATTATCCTTGTCTTGTGACTATGGTTTTGACGATTCACATGGATAAGAACACATACACCATAAAATCTAAGGGTCATAAGGTTTCTCTCCGATTCATGAAAATGATGGTGAGGAAACACTTCCACCAAGTAGATTTGAAGCAGATGGAAAAAGGTCTAAACAATTGAGACTATGATTACGGCATCCCTTTTCATAGTTCTGAAATTGTTTAGACACACATGCATGCTATCTAAGGAAAGGTGTATGATTTTGATAAAGTTTTATAAAAGCATCTCGTATCAGAAATCTGAACTTTGGTAAGAAAGTCAATAAAGTATTGATTTCTAGAAGTCCAGCTGATTTCTGAGTACATGTCAAAGCTAGTGGGAGCATAAGTGTTATGCTAATAATCATCATGTTAGTGGGAGCATGATAATTATTGTTAGTGTTGCAAGTTAGCAATGTTAATTATAGAAAACAAAAGTTTCAATTCGTGAGGCTGCAGGGATTGAAAAAGTTGTTTTGCTATAATTAAGGGAGAGGATATACTTCATTTCAGTTCTAAAGGCTTAGATTGAGACCTTAATCATCTTTAGTCAAGAATATATATATGAATTTCATGTTGGATTGGTTCAACTTAAGGAAATTATATATATTGCGTTCTCAAAATTCGATTATGATTACGACATCCCTCTTCATAGTCAAATTTTGAAAACATGGCAAATAAAAATATTGTAGCAAAAGACTGGTCTAGAGTCATGTCTTTATGTGAGACATCATGAATCGTGTACCATTTGCTTTGGGTACAGGATCGATTGCATGTGCTATAATATTTGTCATTTCTAAATTTTTCCAAATGCCCAGAGGCATTAAGAAGGGAAAAGGTCTAGAATTGGATATGACTAAAATGATTAAGCAATTGTCGAGGACAATCTGAGGTTTACCAAAGATTGGTTGCTCAGGGACAGTTGGAAGTATAGTGCTAATTTTGGAAGGACCATATTGACATATTCTGAAAAGAGGCATCTCTTATTCAGAAGTGATAGTCAAAATGAGAATATAGAGTTGTCTCCATAGGTGGAAGTTATCTGTGTAAGATTAGAAAAACTTAATGCAAGAAGCATGTCCAAAGCAATGTACTTTGAATATGAGACTTAGTTTCCATGGAGTTGATCTCCATTGGAATACCTTATAATGACTGTTGACAAGTTTTTGTGACTTTGTACATATCCATTACAGGAGGGTCAGTGCATATAAGTTTAAAATCTAAACAGATTTCGATAAATGATAGGAATTTGAAATTCTCACATTTTTCGATAAGGATTTGGGAGTGTTGGATTCAACCCGCGCTCATTTGAATATTGGATTCAACCCGCGCTCATAAGTTCTGAGTATTGGATTCAACCCGCGCTCATTTGAATCACTTCATGGATTTTATCACGAGTGATCATGAGACGATAATATCTTATATTCTTCAAACCTAGAGATATGAGTTGTTACTATGAGTTGGTTATACATTGATTGCACGAAAACGAATTTGGTAACTCGATGTTATAAAACGTGCCTTTGTGTATGATTCAACAAGTAGTAGAACAAGCCATATGAGTCGAAGTTTATCCATTCCTTTTACCTTCGGGATAAAAGCGATATCTGTGGGCCCCTCGATGATTTAGCGATGACACATGTGAGTGCTTGGCCAAGCCAGGACTGATTTGATTTGTTCAATCAGTCAGTCATCATAAATCGGAAATCGGGAAACAACAAATGGACAGAGAGAATGATTGATAATCCATGTCTCAGTCCATATGATATGTAGAATGGAGGAATATATGATCCCTTATCTAATGGACAAGTCATTGACAAAGGTCAGAGTTCATCGGCAACGTCAGAGTTCGACAGCGGCTTTAAGAGCTACGATTGCCAGTTAGGTTTTGAAGTCATACTCAATAATAGTTTTAGACTTATCCAAGTGGGAGACTGTTGGATTAATGTCTAAGTCCATAACTATATTTGGTATGTACTTGACCCGACCTGGCATGGTCCATTTGGGTTGCACTTCACCGGCACAATTTATATGGATAGTCTTTTGAGAATAGTATATTTATGATTTATATTAATATATTATAAGTTCTAATATATTAATATGGAATCATATTATTTAATTAGTATTGATCAAGAATTAATTTAGAATTAATTAAGTGATCAAAAAGAACTAATTAAATATGGACTCTTATATATATGGAATGGGCCAAGTTCATTTAGGTTGGGCTAAGCTTTCATGGGTGGTCCATGGAGCTTTTAACCCATGGATCCTATGTAAATGAAAGGTCATGGGTATTAGGGTTTACATGGATGTAACCCTAATCCTCCATAATATATAAAGGGGTCCTTGGCTCACAAAATTGGTACAAGTGTGTGAAAATAAGAGTGGGCCGATTTTAGTGTGCATACATATTCTCCCAAGTTCTTCCAAGGTGTTTTGGTGATTTGTGATTCCATTTAAGGCTTCCACACTATTGGGGCTAAGCTCTTAAAGCTTGAAGACATCAAGTTGTTGGATTAATGTCTAAGTCCATAACTATAATTGGTAAGACTTGACCCGACCCTGCATGGTCCATTTGGGTTGCATGGCATCATGCATTTGGATAGACTATAATGAGAGAAATAACACTTAAGGTTGGTTAATATATTATAAGTTCTAATATATTAATAAGGTTATTTAATTAGCATTGATCAAGAATTAATTTGGAATTAATTGAGTGATCAAAAGGAGACTAATTAAATATATGGGTTGATTGTGTAAATCATTCATTCTTATATATGTGGGCTTGTGATCCAAGATTCCTTATGTTGGACTAAGTCCATGGGGTGACCCATGGATACTCCATGGAGGTTAAAATCCATGGAGCATAAGGAATGGGTAAAGTTATGAGTTACATGGTGTAACCCTAATAGCCACCATATAAAAGAATCCAATGGCTCAAGAAATCGTGCACTAATGTGTGAGTGTGAGGGCTAGACGATTTCAAGGAGTGTTCAAGTTTCTCTCAAGTTATTCCAAGTGTATTTGGTGTTGTGTGAACCATTTGAGGTGTCACACTTGGGGCACTAGGCACTCAAGCTTCATGAAGACATTCTACATCAAAGAGGTATGTATTTTATCTTGTTATATTTATTATTTTGTATGCTAGATTAGGATAATACCTTGGATGTTCATAATTGTATGTATAATAGAGAAAACATAGATCCAAGGTATTTAGGGTTGCATGTACACTTAGGAGTGTTAGAATGCTCATAACCCAACAGTGGTATCAGAGCCTAGGCTTGTTTTCTTGTTATACTTGCAAAAGTAGCTGAAAAATCGAGTTTGATGCATATATTCGATTGTTTTGGCTGGAATTGGACTAGGAACATTACCCTAAGATGTTTTTGGACTTATAAACTTGTTTTTGATGTGGTAATGTTCATGCTAATCCAATTTCTAAGATAATTGTCATAATTTCAAGATTTGTATTAGTTTGTATGTTCATGCTAATTTCTTGAAGATTGATTATTTGAATTATCTTGTTCTTATGAGGTTCTTAGATTAATAGAAAAGTTGTGTGAAATAGTTGTTTTCAATCCATTTTAATCTAAGAGTTGATTCCAAAGTGTGTTTTTGTAACTTGTCCTCAAGTTATATGAAAAGTCACATTTAAGAATCATAAAACTCATAAAAGTTGGCAAAGGTTACAAAATGAAGAGTCTAGTTCTAATTAAATGGTTTTATGACTCCATAACTTGTCCTCAAGTTATGGAGGTTCAAGAGTCTCTTCATTAAATTAAAAAAAAAGTCTAACCTTAATTAGTTCCATAAGTTACAATAAAAAAAAGTTACTTTTTTTTATTAATTAGTTTAAAGTCTTCCATAACTTGTCCTCAAGTTATGGAACTTGAAGAGTTTTTTTTTTTTTTTAATTAAAACTACTTTAAACTCATAAGTTATGGAATTAATTAGTTTTGAATAGTTTCAAAACTTGCCCTCAAGTTTTGGAATTTGAAAAGTTTTCACTTATGAATACTTTAATTCCAAGTTAGCCCTTAGAATTTTAAAAGTTAAAATTCAACCCTTATACTTTATAATATTATAAGTTAATAATATTTATATATATGTATAAGAGTAAAGTCAGTCTTACCGTTAGTAGGCCTCATTCACGAAGTCGGTCTATAAGGGGGGTATAAGGTTACTGCCTATAAAATGGCAGTTTAATGGGTGTCCACTCTCACCCACCGCTTCCTTGACTGGTGGAGGGTCGTTAGCCGAACGGGTAGGACAAGGACTATAATTCTCCTTTCATTAAAAGTATTAATGATAAATACTAAGTAACTAAATTCTTATTAATACCCAATCTTAGTTACTTAGGAAAATGTGAATTTGGTGCTAACCCATGAAATTACACTTTGCACTTTGCTTAAGTCTTTAGTGGAGCGTGTGTGGTTAACCGGCACACTAACCTGGACTTAACAAGGTAGGCAAAGGGTAACTTAATATTTATCATAGTATCGGTGGAGCGTGTGTGGTTAACCGGCACACTGATTAAGGGGTAAATATTAAGGGTACCAAGTATATTTGCATGGTTATTCACACCTTGTTTTGTGATCCTCGGCATCCCAGTCACAAAACCTGAAGGGCACACTCGAGATTGAAACATGCCTTTGAACAGTTCAATGAATCTCAAAGATCTAGGACTTTCAAATCCAATTAAAACCTAATAAATTATTTCGTTTTTCATGGTGGAAATTGGTGAATCGTCATTCACCTACCTTCAAATATTTTATAGCTTGGATTACGGCATCCCTCTTCTAAGTTATAAAATAGTTTGTTGGGTCCTAGCCTTAATATTTCATATTGGGTGTCATATTAAGGACTTTAAATCAACTATCTTGAATATCTCCCAAAAAGATGTCTGGTCTAGACATTTATGATCTTCCCAAATCTCTTGAAACAAGCTTTCCTAATAGAAGATGATGTCCCATGGATATCATACTTCTTTCACCTCCTCCAATTATTCTCCCTAACCCACAAGTTCCTAAAAAGTTTAAGGTCACTCAAGCCCTATTGGCAAGGCAAGGTCTAGGTGTGATCACATCTTGGAGATGTAGTCACATATTGACAAGCCGGGAGAGTTGGGTGTCAAAGTCTTGAGAAAGTTGGTGGCTCAACTACTTTCTAAGTCACATAGTGAGTTCTTTTGGGAATCCTATGAAACAGACTAAGACAAGACCCTTAATGATCTTATCTATTTGCTAAGATCAACTTCCTAAAACGCAATGGACATTGACAATGATGACATTGGATATCCAGTAAAGCTCTCTCTTCCCAATGGAAAGGGATCGGCCATAGTCAACTCGGTTGACCCAATGGTAAAGAGAGAGGCGAAGTCTGAGATAGTCCCATTATCAAGGGTCCATAGGTAACTATTGCCAAAGGAAGGGGCATTGGTTACGAAGCTGCCAAATTTACCTAAGGATGTTAAAGTCAATAAGTTTGGCTCTACTTCAGGTAAAGTCCATTGTCTAACTCTATTAAGTACATGCTGATTCTGATCGCGAAGATGGATTTCAATCGCATGGTTCGGTGATCAAAATTTTGGGCTATTACTTCAGAGTTATGATATTTATATTGCTTAGGAATAGATAACAACAAGGTTTTCATATGGATTGTAAGGATAAGTTTTTCCGTAAAGTTTTAAAATAAAAGAAAAAGGTTTTGATTTTATTTATTTTAAGTATCCTTACAATGGCATTTGTGAAAAGTGTTGCTTATAAGATTCCATTGATAGCAATATTGGAAAAATGGATTTGATTCTTTCGGTTGTGATAGAGTCTAATATTACCAAATAAGGAAAGATTCTCATCACCCAAGGTTCAATTGGACCGAAACTTGGAATCATGCAAGTTGTATAGTATGATGAATGAGAACTTTCAGCTTGGAAAATTAAGACTAATTCCTTATGTGAATAAGGAAAGGACTAAGGGATCGAGTACACATTCTTGTGCACTGGTCAAGTCCACCACAAAAGATCAAGAAGACTATTCGTCATGATTTACTTAAGTTCAGTAAATATGGTTATACTTATAAGTTTAAGTATAAGTCTGTAGCATTGGAGAAGTTTCAATGTGAGACAGAACGAATAAGAAGAATCAAAGTATGGCAGAAAGATAAAAGTTTCTCAAATCTGAAAAGATGGGAGAGTACTTTAGTATCATCTTTATGATCATCTTTATGATTAAGATACCATATCACAATTGGTCCTCTAAAGTCATCTTAGTGCATTCTTATGACTAAGAAGAGGAGTCATGAATTGTTGAAATGGTTAAATCAACAAGATGAGTCATACTTCGTTCCAAAACAATTCTTAGAGTCATACTCCAAGATTGTAACTTGAGTGACATATCTTAAAGAGGGTTTGTTAACACTAGTCAAATGTAAGAGTAAAAGGTTATCTACTCTTGTACATTTGAAATTGGTAAGTTGTGATGTTTTGGATAAAACAGAGACCAACTTAGGCCAATTGTGTAAAGTGTTAGTCTTGATAAAGAATCCGCACTATCTCTTGAATATTTGACAAGGGAGTCTTATATGTCAAGAGGACAGTGGGAGTCTTAAAGCTCTTGAAAGTTTCAAGACTTAATCAAGAATAAAACCTAAAGTCCTTCACTAGCACACGACTTGAGGTTTATAACCTATCGTGTTGAAATTTTTGTGCCTATTCAAGTTGGCTTTGCATAAGAGTTCTGAGAGTTCTCAATTGGTTGCACAACTACTTGGAAGCAATGGCAGGCACCTGAGCTGCCAAATGGCAAGAATTTAAGATTGCACAAGTTTAATCAATATGAGTTTGGATTTGTCACTAACCTTGTCTTGTGATTATGGTTTTGACAAATTCACATGGATAAGAACACATACACTATTAAATCTAAGTGTCATAAGGTTTCTCTCCGATTCATGAAAATGATGGTGAGGAAACACTTTCACTAAGTAGATTTTAGCTAGATAGCAATTGTGATATTTGCATTCTCAAAGTCGTTAGTGGAGCGTGTGTGGTTTACCGGCACACTAACATGGACTTGTGAGAAGTGGAAAAGGTCTAAACAATTGAGACTATGATTACGGCATCCATTTTCATAGTTCTAAAATTGTTTAGACACACATGTGAGCTATCTAAGAGAGGTGTATGATTTTGATAAAGTTTTATCAAAACAATCTAGTATCAGAAATCTGAACTTTGGTAAGAAAGTCAGCTGATTTATGAGTACATGTCAAAGCTAGTGGGAGCATAAGTGTTATGCTAATAATCATCATGTTAGTGGGAGCATGATAATTATGACAAAGGTTGCAAGTTAGCAATGTTAATTATAGAAAACAAAAGTTTCAATTCGTGAGGTTGCAAGGGTTGAAAAAGTTGTTTTATTATAATTAAGGGAGAGGAAATTATACTCCATTTCAATTTTAAAAGCTTAGATTGAGATTTTAATCGTATTTAATCAAGGATATATATATGAATTTCATGTTGGAATGGCTCAACATAAGGAAATTCTATATATGGGTCCATTATTTGCGTTCTAAAATTCGATTATGATTACGGCATCCCTTTTCATAATTTGAATTTTGAGAACTTGGAAAATTGAAATGGAAATATTATAGCAAAAGACTGGTTTAGTCTTTATGTGAGACATCATGAATCGTGTCCCATATGCTTCGGATATAGGATCGATTACATGTGCTATATTCATCCTTTCTAAAATTTTCCAAATGCCTGGGGCATTATGAAGGGAAAAGGTCTAGAATTGGATATGACTAAAATGATTAAGCAATTGTCGAGGACAATCTAAGGTTTACCAAAGATTGGTTGCTCAAGGACAGTTGGAAGTATAATGTTAATTCTGGAAGGACCATATTGACATAATCTGTAAGGAGGCAACTCTTGTTCAGAAGTGATAGTCAAAATGGAATATGGAAATGTTTCAAAGTTAGAAATTATTCAATCTGTGTAAGATTAGGAAACTTAATGAAAGAAGGATGTTTCCAAGGAGCTGATCTCCTTTGGAATGCTCTGTAATGATTGTTGTCAAGTCTTTCTGACTTCGTGCATAATCATTAAGAGGATCAATGCATATAAGTTTAGAATCTAACAGATTTCAGTAAATGGCATGAATTTGGAATTCTTGCATTTGCAGTAAGGATTTGGGACTGTGAAAAGAGGATCATTGGAGTGATGTTCAATTGATCTATTTTACAAAGTAAAGATCATAGACAAACATAGTATGCATACTTGGTGTATGGCATGACTAGTGTTTAGAAAACATAGTGTACATGCTTGGAGCATGGGACAACTATTGTTTTAAATTCAAGTATAAAGTTGATAAAACCGAAACAATGAATAATGAGTAATCAGTATGGTGATAAATAAAAGTGTTTATTTATATTCATAGGGTTTGATACCATATTTGATTCATTTATTCTTGTGTTTCACTTTGCATGTTTTGACTTCCAGAATAACTAAGTCGCTCTTCCTGAATGATTAAGTTATTCAAACCATCCACAGTCGGTCATATGTTGGAATTAGATATGAATCAAGACTGTCATGGGTTGGTTTGTAGAGGTCCAATTTGGTGGACAAAGTGGTGCTACAACACTCATGAGTGCTCATAAGTTCTGAGTATTGGATTCAACCCGCGCTCATTTGAATCACTTCATGGATTTTATCACGAGTGATCATGAGACGATAATATCTTATATTCTTCAAACCTAGAGATATGAGTTGTTACTATGAGTTGGTTATACATTGATTGCACGAAAACGCATTGGTAACTCGATGTTATAAAACGTGCCTTTGTGTATGATTCAACAAGTAGTAGAACAAGCCATATGAGTCGAAGTTTATCCATTCCTTTTACCTTCGGGATAAAAGCGATATCTGTGGGGCCCTCGATGATTTAAAGATGATACATGTGAGTGCTTGGCCAAGCCAGGACTGATTTGATTTGTTCAATCAGTCAGTCATCATGAATCAGAAATCGGGAAACAACAAATGGACAGAGAGAATGATTGATAATCCATGTCTCAGTCCATATGATATCTAGAATGGAGGAATATATGATCCCTTATCTAATGGACAAGTCATTGACAAAGGTCAGAGTTCATCGACAAGGTCAAAGTTCGACAGAAGCTTTTGAGAGCTACGATTGCTGATCGGTTCCTGAAGTCATACGCAATAATAGTTTTAGACTTATCCAAGTGGGAGACTGTTGGATTAATGTCTAAGTCCATAACTATAATTGGTAAAACTTGACCCGACCCGGCATGGTCCATTTGGGTTGCATGGCATCATGCATTTGGATAGACTATAATGAGAGAAATAACACTTAAGGTTGGTTAATATATTATAAGTTCTAATATATTAATAAGGTTATTTAATTAGCATTGATCAAGAATTAATTTGGAATTAATTAAGTGATCAAAAGGAGACTAATTAAATATATGGGTTGATTGTGTAAATCATTCATTCTTATATATGTGGGCTTGTGATCCAAGATTCCTTATGTTGGACTAAGTCCATGGGGTGACCCATGGATACTCCATGGAGGTTAAAATCCATGGAGCATAAGGAATGGGTAAAGTTATGAGTTACATGGTGTAACCCTAATAGCCACCATATAAAAGAATCCCATGGCTCAAGAAATCGTGCACTAATGTGTGAGTGTGAGGGCTAGACGATTTCAAGGAGTGTTCAAGTTTCTCTCAAGTTATTCCAAGTGTATTTGGTGTTGTGTGAACCATTTGAGGTGTCACACTTGGGGCACTAGGCACTCAAGCTTCATGAAGACATTCTACATCAAAGAGGTATGTATTCTATCTTGTTATATTTATTATTTTGTATGCTAGATTAGGATAATACCTTGGATGTTCATAATTGTATGTATAATAGAGAAAACATAGATCCAAGGTATTTAGGGTTGCATGTACACTTAGGAGTGTTAGAATGCTCATAACCCAACACAAGCTACATCAAAAGGTATGTCATCTAACTAGAACTTTGTAGTATAGGTGCTTCATAATATGCTAGTTAGGATGAAACCTTGGAATAGTTAATATTTGCATGTATAATAGAGAAAACATAGATCCAAGGTTTATAGGGTTGCATGTACACCATAGGATTGTTAGAATGCTCAAAACCCAACAGTCATCGCATCAATAGCTGCGTCATTTCCGATAGCATGCCCAATCTCCTCCCACCAATCTCGTGCCCTGTCCTTCAGGAGACAGGATGCTAGTCTGACCTTATCCCCCTCGGGACATCTGCTGGTGCGGAAGGCGTTGGCAACATCAGCCAACCATCTGGTACTCGCTATGGGGTCCCGTGCCCCATGATAATCTAGAGCTCCACAAGCCCGAAACTCCCTGAATGTGAGTGTGCGCGACCCCATCATGGCCGCCACCTCAACACAGAAGGTGCTCAACCTCTCGTCCATCAACTCTAAGATACCCTCCTTGATCGAACCGAATATCACAGGAGTCTGCTCAAGTATGGTGCGAGTAATCTCTGAAGAGAGAAACTCCCTAGTCTGCTCGTCCAACTGCCCGGCCTTCGGGCCTGATCCTGATCCCTCTCCGGCACCTGAACTGTCGACTGTTGGTCTAGGGCGTAAAACCACCATTCTGAAAACACATCATAATACACGTCAGGAATACTGATATATCTCGAGGGATCACTACTACTACAAGTTTCCTGGTCTCATCTCAGCTTTCCTTGGTTCAAGTACGGATCCTCTGCTTTCAGTAGTACGGGCCCATACTACCTTCCAAATCTATCTGTACTTTCCTCAAGTACTGCCTCGACTCCACCAAGTCACTTCTACTGCTACAGATCTCTCCTACTCTCATCCTAGGCTTGCCCTAGGGAAATCTCTGACTCTACCCAAACCAGTCCTCAGCTGCTGAAGGCCTCCTTGTAATGCCAATTAGCCATCACCTGAATACCATCACATGTGACTAGGCTAAGATAATCCTTCGAGTAAGAGACTCGTCCCTATAACGGTTAGACTCAAACGAGAGCTGCGCAATAGGGCTAAATCCAGCACTCTTAGATTATTCAACCCTGATCACATGTGACGTGACGTATTCACCTAATGGCTAACTCCCATCACTCCGAGCCCTACTAAGCACGAAGCAAGCAGCATTCGGACACAGGAAACTACTCAAGCAAATCTATCCTCATAACGAGAAACTGTACTAGCATACAATGATAAGCTCATACTATCAGGCATAACCTAAACAGGCTATCCTACTGCTGTCTACTCAATACTAGCATACAATTCTCAATAAGCTGAAACACATATAACAGGCACATAAGGCATCCTCCTAGATCCTTCGTCCTATTCTAGCATGTTATTCTACTGAAACTGGAACTGATAATTATAACATAAACTTGTATGGGTACTCTGGGGAAAACTTACTTGAGCTCGGCCGGTCGCGCACATCACACACCTCGTTCTTTCTCAAAATTCTTTTACTTAGCCTTTAGAAAATCATTTCTTTATAAAGATCTTTTAGTCCCTCGATTTGAGTCCAGACACCCCCGAAGGTGCGTCCGAATCCCTCAAACCAGGGCTCTGATACCAACTTGTAACGACCCAATTTTTCACGTCCGAAAAATTTCCTTTTTGATTAATTGATTTGTAAAACATTTGTATTAAAACATCATCCGATCATATCATTTCATAAAAATATATCTCGTGTTTGAAAACCAAATCATAAGATAATAATAATGTCAAAGTACAATCCCAGAACATCTCATAATGCGGAAAAACCAATGTGTGTGTGTATGATGTGCCGCTACCGCGCCAGCTCCTTCCCCTTCGCTGAAGAGGTACCTGAAACAAAACTGTAAACTGTAAGCACGAAGCTTAGTGGGTTCCCCCAATCTACCACATACCATACAATAACATATAAAACACATACTGGGCCTCGCCCACTGCATCGGACCGAAGTCCGGAACTAACCAGGGCCTTGCCCTTTGCGTCGGACCGAAGTCCGGAAACTACATCGGACCGAAGTCCGGAACTAACCAGGGCCTTGCCCTCTGCATCGGACCAAAGTCCGGAAACTGCATCGGAGCGAAGTCCGAAACTACCAGGGCCTTGCCCTCTGCATCGGACCAAAGTCCGGAAACTGCATCAGACCGAAGTCTGGAACTAACCAGGGCCTTGCCCTCTGCATCAGACCAAAGTCCGGAAACTGACTGAACATAGCATAGCATAATCATAACTACTAGCATAAACACATATACTGCATACTACATCGGAACGAAGTCCGGAACACATAACACAAAGATATGCTTGAATCACAAAGACATCAAACACACTGAACTACTGCATCAGACCGAAGTCCGGAACTACTGCTAACTAAACGGGCCGGCATTGTGGCCATAGACCCGTTCCTACTGGAAGGAAACTCACCTTGTAACGCTGGCTGCTGAGGTGCTAAATCTGAGGCTGTCTGACCGCTGCTCCGGAACTCCCCGGCTACAAATCCCATAAACACTAAATCAAATACTGATAACTAATCTCAGGGCAAAATGACTGTTTTACCCCCTGGTCAAAGTCAACTTCCTGGTCAAAGTCAACTTCCTGGTTGACCGGACTCGCCGAGTCAGGGCACAGACTCGCCGATTCCCTTCTTTACTAACACTGACTTTAACTCACCGAGTCCCTTTCCTACTCACTGACTCACCCTGGACTCACAAGTTGAAGAAAAACGGGGACTCGCGACTCGACTCGTCGAGTCCAAGAACAACTCGCTGAGTTCTGTCGTGCAGATTCCACACAGTTGAATTCTAAACCATTCCCGAGCATCTAACTTGTACATCTGAGCCCCTGGAACCATCTGGACACGTAAAGTTGCTAACTTTACGTGTATCTAAGAAGGAATGAAGCTATTTCACTCAAACACTACTTTTCTCGGGAAAACTCATCCGACTCGCCGAGTTGTATGAACAACTCGTCGAGTCTGAGGCAATCTTCATCGGACTCGCCGAGTTGCTTATCCAACTCGTCGAGTTGACGGCTATCTTCATATGACTCGCCGAGTCAGCCTTTAGACTCACCGAGTCCATTCAGTCCAAAATCCATACAGACCTGATTTGAGCCATGCAGCGGCTCCAAATCACAGATCCAAGTTCCTAGGGCATGCTTATCACGTAAAGTTGCAAACTTTACGTGCATGCATGACTTTAAAAGCTTCAAATGCCAAATCTAAGCTCTTAATGGGGTTCCAAGCTCAAAAGGGACCTCAATCATGACCACAACTGAAACTTTACACTTCTAGAATGCAATAAGGGTCCAGATCTGAAGTATAACCCGACCATAAGGTTTCTCCACAAAGGATTTGGGGTTTTTGGGCTTAAAAGCAACAATTTGGGGACAAACAAGATCTAATAGATCAATAAGCAAGATGGAGACTTTATTACCAGAAAGGATGGCCACAAATGAGTGTGTTCTGGATCTACTTCCCCTTCCTTGAACTCTACAACCTTCTCCTTCTTCTACTTGCTCCAAAGTGCACCAAAAGTTCCTTCACAAAGCAACAATCACTCACACGCTCTTTAAGATAGCTAGGGTTTGGTAAGAAATGCTGTGAGGGTGATGGATGCGAAGTTGGGGCGCAATAAGATGTTTAAATAGGGTGCAAACCCTTAAAATTAGGGTTTTCCTCCAGATTGGCCTACTCGTCGAGTCCAGGCGCGGACTCGCCGAGTAGATCACTTAACACCCGCGTGCAACCCGGCATCTACTCGACGAGTTAGGGCTACTACTCGCCGAGTAGCTCTTCATAAAAAAAAAACATTTAATAATTAAATACATTCCAGGAACGGGGCGTTACAAGAAGGTTGCCAAAACACCTCATGAGATGTGGACTGGAAAAGTTCCCAACTTAGACCATATCAAGATTTGGGGTTGCGAGGCTTTTGTGAGGCGTGAGACTCACGATAAGCTCGAACCTCGAAGTGAGAGGAGTATTTTCATCGGCTATCCACAGAAATCCTTTGGTTACCTCTTCTACAGACCCAGTGAGAATGTGGTCTTTGTCGCAAGGAGATGGGTCTTTCGCGAGAGAGAGTTCATAAGCCAAGGAAACAGTGGGAGGAAAATTGACCTTGAAGAAATTCAAGAGCCAAGTGGTGAAGGAACCTCAAACCCTAGCAATCAACCAGAGGAGGAAACTCCTGTTGATCCAAATGACGAGTCTGTACCTCTGAGGCGTTCCACGAGAGTTAGGAATGCACCTGAGCATTACTATGGTTTCCATATTAATGCGGAAGGTGATACACTTATCAGTGATAGCACACTGGTAAATCTGGATGAACCTAACAACTACGTGGAAGCCATGGCAAGCCCTGAGGCTGCTAAATGGAAAGAGGCTATGGACAACGAGATACAATCCATGTATGACAATCAAGTTTGGAACTTGGTTGACAATGTACCAGGTCGTAAGACAGTCGGTGCAAATGGATCTTCAAGAAGAAGACCGACATGGATGGTAATGTACACACTTATAAGGCGCGACTGGTTACAAAGGGCTTTTCTCAAACTCCGGGAGTTGATTATGATGAGACCTTTTCACCAGTAGCAAAGATTAAGTCTATTAGGGTTATGTTAGCCATTGCTGCATTTCATGACTATGAAATATGGCAAATGAATGTCAAAACCGCTTTCCTTAATGGGAAGTTGGCTGAGGATGTTTACATGAGTCAGCCAGAGGGTTTTGTCAGCACAGAGTACCCTAATAGAGTGTGTAAGCTTGAGAAATCCATCTATGGATTGAAACAAGCACCTCGCAGATGGAATCTTTGTTTCGATGAGAAAGTCAAAGAGTTTGGCTTTTCGAGAAGTGAAGATGAGTCCTGTGTATATGTCAGAGCTAGTGGGAGTATAGTTAGCTTCTTGGTGCTGTATGTGGATGACATACTGCTCATAGGAAATGACATCCCAACCTTGCAGGAGGTGAAGTCCTGGCTTGGGAAGTGTTTTGCTATGAAGGACCTTGGAGAGGCTGCCTATATCCTAGGGATAAGGATATTAAGAGACAGGAGTAAAAGACTAATTGGACTTAATCAGAGTACCTATTTGGATAAGGTGTTGAAAAGGTTCAACATGCAGAATTCCAAGAAAGGAGAATTACCGATCCAAAGCAATGCCAGACTGAGCAAGGCTCAGAGTCCGAGTACAGAGGCTGAGATAGCTGAGATGATTCGATTACCATATGCTTCCACTTTTGGCTCGATCATGTATGTTATGACTTGTACCCGCCCTGATGTGGCCTTCGCTTTGAGCATGGTCAGCAGATATCAGGGGAACCCTAGCAAGGCTCACTGGACTGCGGTAAAGAATATTCTCAAGTACCTGCGGAGGACTAAGGATTGGATCCTTACCCTTGGTGGGAGTGATGACTTGAGAGTAGTAGGGTATAGTGATGCTAGCTTTCAGAATGATAGGGATAACTTTCGCTCTCAGTCGGGCTGGGTCTTTACTCTAAATGGAGGGGCAATCACTTGGAAGAGTTCCAAGCAGGAGACGATAGCTTATTCGACCTGTAAATCAGAGTACATAGCAGCGAGTGAAGCAGCAAAGGAGGCGATATGGCTGAAGAACTTCATCAGAGACCTTGGAGTTGTATCGGCTATTAAGGAGCCTATGGAGGTTTTCTGTGACAGTAATAGTGCGGTTGCCTTAGCCAAGGAACCATGAGATCATGGCAGATCCAGACACATTGATAGAAAATATCACTTCATAAGACATAAGATAGAAGAAGGACTCCTCGTGGCAAAGAAGGTATCATCAGAAAGTAATCCTGCAGATCCCCTCACGAAGGGACTGACGAGGGTTAGGCATTTACAGCATGCGAGGCGCATCGGGCTGAAGGATGATATTAGTTTTACAGATTAGATAGCTATTTCTGAAACTTGTAAAATGTAATCGACATTTGATGATGAGTAAAAGGTGTGTTTATTTATGAGTAAGGGGTTACTGTCTTTTGTCAATTATTTACTATTGTTTCAGCTTTGCATGTTTTGACTTCCAGAATAAATTACTTTATTCAAACTTCCACAGTCGGTCATACGTCGGAAGTAGGTATGAATTAAGACTGTCATGAATTGGGCTTGTAGATGACTAAAGGTGTTTAGCCATAGCAATGGTTGCTACAACATTCATGAGTGCTCATAAGTTCTGAGTATTGGAATAAACCCATGCTCACTTGCATCACTTCATGGAATTTATCTCGAGTGATCGTGAGACGGTAATATCATATACGTCTTCAAACCTAGAGATATGGGTTGTTGCCTATGAGTTGGTTATGCATTGATTGCACGAAAACGCATCAGTAACTTGATGTTATAAAATGTGCCTTTGTGTATAATTCAACAAGTAGTAGAACAAGTATATGAGTCGAAGTTTATATGTTCCTTCTAGTCCTTGGAGGATTAGAAGCGATATCTAGGCCCCTCGATGATTTTGTTTTGACCTATGTATCGGGCCCGGTCAGAACCTAATTGATGTGTTCAATTTAGTTCTATGTCAAACAAATCGGAAATCGGGAAACAAACTGCTGGACAATAAGTACAACGTTGTTCTATGTATTTGTCCGGCTGATATCTGTTGGGTTTTCAGCATTCTAACACTCCTATGGTGTACATGCAACCCTATAAACCTTGGATCTATGTTTTCTCTATTATACATGCATTAACTATTCCAAGGTTTCATCCTAACTAGCATATTATGAAGCACCTATACTACAAAGTTCTAGTTAGATGACATACCTTTTGATGTAGCTTGATGTCTTCAAGCTTTAAGAGCTTAGCCCCAATAGTGTGGAAGCCTCAAATGGAATCACAAATCACCAAAACACATTGGAAGAACTTGAGAGAATATGTATGCACACTAAAATCGACCCACTCTTATTTTCACACACTTTTTTCCATTTTTGTGAGCCAAGGACCCCTTTATATATATTATGGAGGATTAGGGTTACATCCATGTAAACCCTAATACCCATGACCTTTCATTTACATAGGATCCATGGGTTAAAAGCTCCATGGACCATCCATGAAAGCTTAGCCCAACATAAATGAACTTGGCCCATTCCATATATATAAGAGTCCATATTTAATTAGTTCTTTTTGATCACTTAATTAATTCTAAATTAATTCTTGATCAATACTAATTAAATAATATGATTCCATATTAATATATTAGAACTTATAATATATTAATATAAATCATAAATATACTATTCTCAAAAGACTATCCATATAAATTGTGTCGGTGAAGTGCAACCCAAATGGACCATGCCGGGTCGGGTCAAGTACATACCAAATATAGTTATGGACTTAGACATTAATCCAACAGTCTCCCACTTGGATAAGTCTAAAACTATTATTGAGTATGACTTCAAAACCTAACTCGCAATCGTAGCTCTTAAAGCCGTTGTCGAACTCTGACCTTGTCAATGACTTGTCCATTAGATAAGGGATCATATATTCCTCCATTCTAGATATCAGATGGACTGAGACATGGATTATAATCATTCTCTCTGTCCATTTGTTGTTTCCCGATTTTCGATTTATGATGACTGACTGATTGAACAAATCAAATCAGTCCTGGCTTGGCCAAGCACTCACATGTGTCATCGCTAAATCATCGAGGGGCCCACAGATATCGCTTTTATCCCGAAGGTAAAAGGAATGGATAAACTTCGACTCATATGGCTTGTTCTACTACTTGTTGAATCATACACAAAGGCACGTTTTATAACATCGAGTTACCAAATGCGTTTTCGTGCAATCAATGTATAACCAACTCATAGTAACAACTCATATCTCTAGGTTTGAAGAATATAAGATATTATCGTCTCATGATCACTCGTGATAAAATCCATGAAGTGATTCAAATGAGCGCGGGTTGAATCCAATACTTAGAACTTATGAGCACTCATGAGTGTTGTAGCACCACTTTGCCCACCAACTTGGACCTCTACAAACCAACCCATGACAGTCTTGATTCATATCTACTTCCAACATATGACCGACTGTGGATGGTTTGAATAACTTAATCATTCAGGAAGAGCGACTTAGTTATTCTGGAAGTCAAAACATGCAAAGTGAAACACAAGAATAAATGAATCAAATATGGTATCAAACCCTATGAATATAAATAAACACTTTTATTTATCACCATACTGATTACTCATTATTCATTGTTTCGGTTTTATCAACTTTATACTTGAATTAAAAACACTAGTTGTCCCATGCTCCAAGCATCTACACTATGTTTTTCTTAAACAATAGCTTTTCCATACACCAAGTATGCACTCTATGTTTGTCTATGATCCTTACTTTGTGAAATAAACAAATTGAACATAATTTCAATGATTCTAATTTCACACTCCCAAATCCTTATCGAAAAATGTGAGAATTTCAAATTCCTATCATTTATCGAAATCTGTTTAGATTTTAAACTTATATGCACTGATCCTCCTATAATGAATATGTACAAAGTCACAAAGACTTGTCAACAGTCATTATAAGGTATTCCAATGGAGATCAACTCCATGGAAACTAAGTCTCATATTCAAAGTACATTGCTTTGGACATGCTTCTTGCATTAAGTTTTCTAATCTTACACAGATAACTTCCACCTATGGAGACAACTCCATATTCTCATTTTGACTACCACTTCTGAATAAGAGATGCCTCTTTTCAGAATATGTCAATATGGTCCTTCCAAAATTAGCACTATACTTCCAACTGTCCCTGAGAAACCAATCTTTGGTAAACCTCAGATTGTCCTCGCCAATTGCTTAATCATTTTAGTCATATCCAATTCTAGACCTTTTCCCTTCTTAATGCCTCTGGGCATTTGGAAAAATTTAGAAATGACAAATATTATAGCACATGCAATCGATCCTGTACCCAAAGCAAATGGTACACGATTCATGATGTCTCACATAAAGACATGATTCTAGACCAGTCTTTTGCTACAATATTTTTATTTGCCATGTTTTCAAAATTTGACTATGAAGAGGGATGTCGTAATCATAATCGAATTTTGAGAACGCAATATATAGAATTTCCTTAAGTTGAACCAATCCAACATGAAATTCATATATATATTCTTGACTAAAGATGATTAAGGTCTCAATCTAAGCCTTTAGAACTGAAATGAAGTATATCCTCTCCCTTAATTATAGCAAAACAACTTTTTCAATCCTTGCAGCCTCACGAATTGAAACTTTTGTTTTCTATAATTAACATTGCTAACTTGCAACACTAACAATAATTATCATGCTCCCACTAACATGATGATTATTAGCATAACACTTATGCTCCCACTAGCTTTGACATGTACTCAGAAATCAGTTGGACTTCTAGAAATCAATACTTTATTGACTTTCTTACCAAAGTTTAGATTTCTGATACGAGATGCTTTGATAAAACTTTATCAAAATCATACACCTTTCCTTAGATAGCATGCATGTGTGTCTAAACAATTTCAGAACTATGAAAAGGGATGCCGTAATCATAGTCTCAATTGTTTAGACCTTTTGCCATCTGCTTCAAATCTACTTGGTGGAAGTGTTTCCTCACCATCATTTTCATGAATCGGAGAGAAACCTTATGACCCTTAGATTTTATGGTGTATGTGTTCTTATCCATGTGAATCGTCAAAACCATAGTCACAAGACAAGGATAATGACAAATCCAAACTCATATGGACTGAACTTATGCAATCTTAACTTCTTGCCACCTGGCAGTACAATACCTGCCATTGCTTCCAAGTTGTTATGCAACCAATTGAGAACTTTCAGAACTCCTATTCAAAGCCAACTTTAACTGGAATGGGCACAGAATATGTCAACACGATAGGTTATAAACCTCAAGTCGTGTGCTAGTGAAGAACCTCAGGTTTTATTCTTGATTAGTTCTTGAAATTCTTTTTAGGATCTTTAAGACTCCCACTATCCTCTTGACATATAAGACTATCTTGCCAAATATTCAAGAGATAGTGCGGATTCTTTATCAAGACAAACACTTCACACAATTGGCCTTAGTTGGTCTTTGTTTTATCCAAAACATCACAACTTACCAATTTCAAATGTACAAGAGTAGGACACTTTTACTCTTACATTTGATAAGTGTTTTAAACCTTTCTTTAAGATATGTCACTCAAGTTACAATCTTGGAGTATGACTCTAAGAATTGTTTTGGAACGAAGTATGACTCATCTTCCTGATCTAACCATTTCAACAATTCATGACTCCTCTTCTTAGTCATAAGAATGCACTAAGATGACCTTTAGAGGACTAATTGTGATATGATTTCTAAATCATTAAGATGATCACAAACATGATACTAAAGTACTCACCCATCTTTTCAGATTTGAGAAACTTTTATCTTTCTGCCTAATTTGATTCTTCCCATTCGTTCTGCCATTCATTGAGACTTTTCAAATGTTTGAGAATTATACTTAAACTTGTAAGTATAACCATATTTACTAAACTTTAGTAAATCAAATAGTCTTAACGAGCTTTGTGGTGGACATGACCAGTGCACAAGAATGTGTACTCGATCCCTTTAGTCCTTCACTTGACTCACACATCCATGTGAACAAGTAATTAGTCTTGATTTTCCAATGCTTGAAAGTTCTCATTCATCATACTATTCAACTTGCATGATTCTAAGTTTCGGTCCAATTGAAACTTGGGTGATGAGGAACTTTCCTGATTTGGTAAATTTAGACACTACCACAAATGAAAGAATCAAATCCATTTTCCAATATTGTTGTCAGTGGAATCATATAAGCAATAATTTTCCACAAATGCCATTGTAAGGATACTTCAAATAAATAAAATTAAACAATTTTCTTTTATTTTAAAACTTTGCGGAAAAACTTATCCTTACAATCCACATGGAAAATTGTTGTTATCTATTCCTTAGCAATATATCATAACTTCTTAAGCAACTGCTCAAAATTCTGATGCGATCGAAATCCACCTTCGCGATCAGAATCAGCATATACTTTCTTTAAGATTTCTCTCTATTCTTTGATTCTTAAAACATCAACATGTGACCCAATCACATCATGTAATGAGGATCTCAGAATAGAACTTAACAGAGTTAGATAATGGGCTCTACCTGATGTAGAGTCAAACTTATTGACTTTAACATCCTTAGGTAAATTTGGCAGCTTTGCAATCAACGCCCCTTCCTTTGGCAAAATAAACATATGGACCCTTTGGTAATGGGACTATCTCAGACTTAGCCTTTCTCTTTACCATTTGGTCAACCGGGTTGACTATGGCCAATCCCTTTCCATTGGGAAGAGAATGCTTTTTCTGGATTTCCAGTGTCACCATTGTCACTGTCCATAAAGTTTTTGGGAAGTTGATCTTCTAATCAAATTTGCTTTACTATCGTTCCAAATCATTGTTGATTCAGCAGCACCAAGCGAATAGATATGATCATTAAGGTTCATGTCATAGTCTGTTTCATAGTAGTCCCAAAGGAACTCACTATGTGACTTAGAAAGTGATTGAACATCCAACTTTCTCAAGACTTTGACACCCAACTCTCCCGGCTTGTCAATATGTGACTTCATCTCTAAGATGTGATCACACATAGACCTTGCTTGCCATTAGGGCTTAATTGACCTTGAACTTGTGGGTTAGGGAGAATAATTGGAGGAAGTGGAGGAAGAGAAGTATGACTTCCATGAGCCAAACTCTGGAAGTCATATTCATTAGGAAAGCTTGGTTTGGGAAGATCATTATTGTCTAAACCAGACATCAACAATGGGAGAAATTCACGTAAAGTTGATTTAAGTCCTTAATATAACACCCAATATGATATATTAAGTCTAGGACCCAACAAACTATTTTATAACTTGGAAGAGGGATGCCGTAATCCAAGCTATAAAATATTTGAAGGTAGGTGAATGACGATTCACCAATTTCCACCAAGATAAACGAAATGTATTATTAGGTTTTAATTGGTGTTGAAACTCCTAGATTCTTTTGAGATTCATTGAACTTTTCAATAGCATGTTTAAATCTCGAGTGTGCCCTTCAGGTTTTGTGACTGGGATGCCGAGGATCACAAAACAAGGTGTGAAGTAACCATGCAAATATACTTGGTACCCTTAATATTTACCCCTCAATCGATGTGTCGGTTAACCACACACGCTCCAACGATACTATGATAAACATTAAGTTACCCTTTGCCTACCTTGTTAAGTCCAGGTTAGTGTGCCGGTTAACCACACACGCTCCACTAACAGCTTAAACAAAGTGCAAAATGTAATTTCATGGATTAGCACCTTATTCACGTTTTCCTAAGTAACTAAGATTGGGAATTTATAAGTGTTTAGTTACTTAGTATTTATCATTATACTTATAATGAAGGGAGAATTATAGTCCTTGTCCTACCTGTTCGGCTAACGACCCTCCACCGGTCAAGGAAGCGGTGAGTGAGAGTGGACACCCATTAAACTGCCATTTTATAGGCAGTAACCTTATACCCCCCTTATAGACCGGCTTCGTGAATGAGGCCTACTAATGGTAAGACGACTTGCTCTTATACATATAATATATTAAACTTTTAATATTATAATAGTATAAGGGTGTATTTTAGACATTTAAAATACTTGGTGGTTTAATCTATTAACTAAACTAGACTTTTAATTTAATTAAACTCAAACCATATATTTATGGATTAATAATACTCTTTTAATTAAACGCTTTAATTAACTATTAATAAAGTCCATAAGAGTTAATTTGAACTATTCAACAAAACATCATAATTCCAATTATTAAACTCAAAATTAAAACCATTTAATTAATTGTTTAAGTTATGAACCCAAGAGTTTTAGAATTCAATTCTTTTTTTCATAAAAAACTTTTCTCAAATTCCAAAACTTGAGGGCAAGTTTTGTAATTCTTGAAAACCTTTGGATTCCATAACTTATGGAATTAATGGTGTTTTATGATGAAACTTTCCATATTCCATAACTTAAGAACAAGTTATGGAATTCTTTAAAACATTAACACCAAATTTTGTAACTCCATAAAAACTTTGAATCAAATTTTTTTTTAAAAAAAAACTTTCATATCCATAACTTATGGAAGTTTCAAAAACCCTTAAGATCACAACTTTAAAAAAAACTTTTGAGCTCCAAAATTTTATGACAAAATATGTAACTCCTTAAAACATTTAGATCAAACTTTTAAAACTAATAAAATAATCATATCATTTTATCTTTTACTAAATTTGACCTAATTCAACTCATATACCAAATGATTCAAATTTTACAAATAATTCGTTTTTCACAAAACAAGTAATTATCTTAAAATTTGACAAACGTCATGTTTTTTTTCCCTTTTTTTTCAACTTGAAAATAAAACATTTGCATCAATATAATAGAAAACAACCAGGCTCTGATACCACTGTTGGGTTTTGAGCATTCTAACACTCCTATGGTGTACAGGCAACCCTATAAACCTTGGATCTATGTTTTCTCTATTATACATGCAAATATTAACTATTCCAAGGTTTCATCCTAACTAACATATTATGAAGCATCTATACTACAAAGTTCTAGTTAGATGACATACCTTTTGATGTAGCTTGATGTCTTCAAGCTTTAAGAGCTTAGCCCCAATAGTGTGGAAGCCTCAAATGGAATCACAAATCATCAAAACACCTTGGAAGAACTTGAGAGAATATGTATGCACACTAAAATCGGCCCACTCTTATTTTCACACATTTTTTTCCATTTTTGTGAGCCAAGGACCCCTTTATATATATTATGGAGGATTAGGGTTACATCCATGTAAACCCTAATACCCATGACCTTTCATTTACATAGGATCCATGGGTTAAAAGCTCCATGGACCATCCATGAAAGCTTAGCCCAACCTAAATGAACTTGGCCCATTCCATATATATAAGAGTTCATATTTAATTAATTCTTTTTGATCACTTAATTAATTCTAAATTAATTCTTGATCAATACTAGTTAAATAATATGATTCCATATTAATATATTAGAACTTATAATATATTAATATAAATCATAAATATACTATTCTCAAAAGACTATCCATATAAATTGTGCCGGTGAAGTGCAACCCAAATGGACCATGCCGGGTCGGGTCAAGTACATACCAAATATAGTTATGGACTTAGACATTAATCCAACAATATCTTGAGAACAGAGGATTATATGATCACTTATCTAAAATGGCGCTTCATAGTTCAACAGAGTTTTAAGAGCTACGATTGCCAGTTGGTTCCTGAAGTAATATAGGCAAATATAGTTAGACTTATCCAAGTGGGAGACTGTTGGATAAGGTGTCTAAGTCCATAACTTTATTTGGTATATACTTGACCCGAACCGGCATGGTCCATTTGGGTTGCACTTCACCCGAACTATTGTATGGTTAAACCTTTGAGAATTGTATGTTTATGATTTGTTAATATATTATAAGTTATAGTATGTTAATATGAAATCATATTATTTAATTAGTATTTGATCATAAATTAATTGAGAACTAATTTGGTGATCAAAAAGGTGACTAATTTAATATGGGCTCTTGTATTTATATAAGTGTGGGCTAATACTCATTTGGAATGGGCTTGGCATGCATGGAAGTCCATGGATAGTCCATGGAGCTTTTAACCCATGGATCCTTGGAAAGGAAGAGTCATGGGTATTAGGGTTTACATGTATGTAACCCTAATTCCCCACACTATATAAAGGAGCTTATGATGCTTGAAATGGTACTACTAAGTGTGTGTAAGAAGGTGGCCGATTTCTACAAGAAAACATACACTCTCATAGTTTTTCCAAAGTTTGTGGTGATTTGTGACTTCCATTTGAGGCATCCACATTATTGGTGCTTGGCTCTCAAACTCCAAGGAATCAACTCACTATTGAAAGGTATGTAATTCTTCTAGCTTTTATGTTTAAAGTTCCCCATGCCATGCTAGATAGGTTATGAACCTTGGAAAAACAAATTTGCATGTATTCATAGTAAAACATAGATCCAAGGTTCTAGGGTTGCATGTACACCATAGGAGTGTTAGGATGCTCAAAACCCATCACCTTCCACACCAACCTGTAGTCGCCCCAAGTCCTCCTCCTAGGATCCTAATTCACAAGTACTCTATCTCTCACGGATATCAAACTACTCTATCGGTAGGTTTCTCAATGCACATCTAGGTATCTCTCCTAGATTACTCCTCGACTCAAGCTCTCTCTCTCTAAAAGATTCATGCTAGGTACTCCTACTCACCACATACACAGAGCAAATAACAGATAATATCAATGAATAGCATCCCCTAGGCTAAGGTATCATTAATCAGACAACTCTAGCTCTAAATTCCTGAAATACCTAGCCTATCCTCTAGCATGCAACTCTAATATCTCATAAGTATCTCATAATATAAAGAAATAATAGCATTTTGGGAAATCACCATTCGGGCTCTAGCTGATTGTACACACTGCTTCATCTCGTTTTCTCTTAAAATCTCTTAATCATTTTAGAAAAATCATTTCTTTTAGAAAATTTTCTCAAATCCCCAGTTTGAGTCCAGACATACCCGAGAGTACATCCGAATCCCTCAAACCAAGGCTTTGATACCAACTTGTAACACTCTAAATTTTGAAACAAATTTTTCAATCTTAAAAACATCTTAAAACACAATCTCATATTTATCAAAACCAAATGTAAAAGTTGTTCAAAACACAAAACAACAACATGTTTGTCAATATCCCATAATCCTCAAAACATAATCTCAAGCTGGTGTGTACAATCAAGTCGGCGCCTTCCCGCGATCCTGAGAGGTACCTGAAACACATTTCACACAACACTATAAGCATGAAGCTTAGTGAGTTCCCCAACATACCACACACAAATAATCAGCCTTTCATGGCTATAACTCAATAAGGACCCTCCGGTCATGTGTCTCAGTGAAGACCCTCCGGTCTCACACCTCGGGTTGGACCCTCCAGTATGGTATCTCAGTGAAGACCCTCCGGTCTCACAACTCGGTTTGGACCCTCCGGTCCTAACTCAATAAGGCACAAAATAATATACAACATAAATCACAAAGACAAAATGCATGATATCAAATAGCTCAGAATAAGCACATAAGACCCTCCGGTCAGTAACTCAAATAAGACCCTCTGGACAATAACTCAAATAAGACCCTTCTGTCACACATCGTTACCACTCAGGTAAGTATAGTGAGATGACTCACCTCATACGTAAGCAAGTAGGTCTCGTACTCAATGATCGGTCTAGACTTCGCCTACATATCATAATCATCTCTAATTAACACTTTATAACAACAACTCTAAAGATGTTAAGCTAACCCCTTTTTCTAACTCTCTGAAAGGGTGAAATACCATTTTACCCCTCCATGGTCTCTATAACCCATAACTTGACCAAACCCTAAAAGTCAACGAAAGTCAACACTCGAGTCAACAGTCCACGTTGACCCAACTCATCGAGTGTATCTATGCGACTCGTTGAGTTCCTCCTATTCTCAGAAACTATCAGGAGAGTCCAACTCAACTCGCCGAGTTGTCTCATCAACTCGTCGATTTCGTAACACGCCCAGACTATCGCGGAAAAACCATAACCAACTCGTCGAGTTGGCTCACCAACTCGTCAAGTCCCTTCAGTCCATTCTCTCATTCAGACGTTTTTAAGCAGAACTAAGGCCCCATACTCTAGATCTAGCCTCCCAAGGCTGAAATAACACGTAAAGCTGCAAGCTTTACGTTCATGCATGGCGTCTAGGACTAAGTTTGCCAACCCAAAGCTCCACGGAGGGTTTAAGGCATGAAAGTTGGCCAAAGCTTGATAAAGCTTGAATCTTTTGGCCTAAGGGACCTCATATTGTCCAGATCTGAAGTCTCATCTTCAAAGCATGCTCAAACAACTAAAGGACTCAAAGAGAAGATGGAAATGGCCATAAACTACCTAGTGAAGAGATCTAACAAACAAATGGTCAAGGTGATAGCTTTTTACCTCCAAATGTCAGCTAACACTGAAAGAATACTGGATCCAAGGGCTCCTTCTTGTTCCAAGCCTTTTGCTCCTCAAACTCCTTCCAAGAATGCACTAAAACACACACTTTTAGCCTCTCTCTCTCTCTCTCTCACACACAGATGATAATAGATCGATTAGGGTTTCTCTCAGCGTGTTAAGGTGGTGAGGGAGTCAGCGTGTTAGGGTGTAAACCCTGAAAATTAGGGTTTTCACACTCAGCTCCTACTCGTCGAGTCGGGTCCCCTCAACTCGTCGAGTAGACTCTAAAAACCACGCGGCCATCTCAATCTCTACTCGGCGAGTTGGGGCCTCCAACTCGTCGAGTTGCCCTAACAAAATGAATATAATTTAATTAAATATTATACCTAGGAGTCGGGATGTTTCACATTGGTAGAAAATTGTTTTATGTTTAGATATTTATGTTAGCTTGTTATTTATGTTTTAGGATGTTGGTTTGTAACGAGTGTGAGGATAAAACCTTTCTTGATGCATGTATCCATGAACTAACCACTCATGGTCGTGAGGGTTCTGGGCTTAAGGCAAGTTCATGGAAGACAATACGCAAAAAATTGATAAATGAACACGGTAAAGAGGTTGATCAGAAGCAAATGAGAAACCACTTTGACTACTACAAATCAAAATATTTTGCTTGGGTGAAACTGAAAAACAAAACCGACAATATATATGATCCTATAAAAAATAAATTTAATCTGACCGATGAACAATGGAAGGAAGAGAGGAAGGTAATACTTTTTATAACACATACTAGTATGATTATTTTTATAACAAATGCTAATATTTATAAAAATTGTAAACAATTGAACAAGTTTGTGTTGTCATTGAAAACTAAACCTCTGTTGTTCCCTGATCTTTGCACCCAACTATTTGAAGGCTCGACCTCAACCGAATTTCAAAGTTGGGGGCCATCTTTTACACTCCCTCGTCCTGTAGAAGAGTTTAGTGCCAATGATTTTGATGATGATGTTCCAATGGAAACCTCAACTCAACACGTATGTGCAAGTGAAGAATCTTCGGGGCGTTCAAAAAATAAGGAAGTTGGTGGAAACAAAAGAGTTGGTGGAAAAAAAAGATGCAAGGGCATTAGAAGTTGAGGATGAGATTGTCAAGTGTGCAAGGTTGTTAGTGGAAAAAAATGAAGAAATTGAAAAAGGTGAAATGGATAAGGATGTTGATGCATGTATGGAGAAATTGAACAAAATGGAATGGGGAGAAGAAGATGAAAGACACAAGACCGCTCTTTTGCTATTTGGTGAAAGTGTCGATGTTATGAAAGTTTAGTTACGACTTTCACATACTAATTGTGAGTCATGGGTGATGGGTGCGGGTAGGAAGTGTGGTTACCTTTGATGATGTTTACTAATTTTTTGTTGCATGACTTTTTGTTATTTGCATGACGTTTGGATGCTATGTTTGATGACTTTTTTGGATGTTAGTTTGGATGATGTTTACTAGTTTGTTATTATATGACTTTTGTTACTTTGGATGATATGTTATTGGATATTGAATATGACTTTTGTTATTTACTAGTTTTTTGTTAAATGACTTTTGTTACTTTGGATGATGTTTACTAGATTTTTTGGTGCATGATTTTTTTTTTTTACTTTAACATGTTACCTAATTGCTTGTAACAGGTCAAGTATGGTTTCTGATGGTGAAGTTGTAGCTTTTCTTTTACTTGTGATTAATTGGTTGAGGTCAAACCGGCGCAGGCAAATCAGAATTCATAGAATTAGAGATAACGATTCAAGCGGGTATGCGTATATGCAAGATTTGATGTACGGAGACTCTACACAATGTTACGATATGATGCTTCTTACACAAGAGGCATTTGCATTATTATGTAACCATTTTACCCAAAAAAATTGGTTGCAACCTAGTAGGACAATAAGCATTGAAGAGAAGATGGTTATATTCTTACATGTTATATGACATAATGAACGTTTTCACGTGGTTAAGGGAAGATTTCATCACTCCACACAAACGATTTATCAATGTTTTCACGAGGTCCTAACTGCAATGATGTGTTTTGCAAAAATAATTATAGTACCAACAACTCCTAATCCAATAAGACATAACTCATAACGACATAGACGTTTAAAAGAGATTTTTTCCGGAGCAATGGGTGCATTAGATGGAACTCTTGTACATGTGGTTGTACTCGTTGATCAACAAACTTGTTATAGGGGAAGAGGAAAAGGAGAATGTTTTTAAAATGTAATAGGAATTTGTGATTTTGATATGATATTCACCTTTGTTTAGGCTGGATGGGAGGGTATAACACATGATTCAAGAGTTTTGAAAGAAGTTGCATTCAGTTCGACTTCTGGATTTCCATTTCCTCCACCAGGTTTGTAATCGTTACATAACTTTTATTATCTATATTCTTTATATAATATGTGTCACACTCATTTACAGATAAATACTACCTTTGTGATGTTGCATATACAAACACTCGTGGGTTTATGGCTCCATACCGCAATACTAGGCATTTTTTAGCCGATTTTCGAAAAGGCAGACCTTTAACTAGAGAAGAAAGGTTCAATTATGCTCATGCACAACTTAGAAATGTTATTGAGCGTGTTTATGGTGTATTGAAGGCGATATTCCCTATCTTAAAACAAATGGCTCCTTATCCTTTTACAATGCAAAGAGACATAGTCATTGCTTGTGTCGCGATCCATAATTTTATAAGGAAATACAATATAGAAGATGACTTGTTTACAAATTTTTAGGAGAACACTATGGTTACTCCGGATGTCCAAGGTGGGGGAATTGATAGAGAAAACATACAAGGCATAGAATAGGGTCCAGAAGCCGTTCAATATATGCGTGTTTTGCGTGATCAGATTGCAAATCAACTATTTTCACCTACTTTACATTAATTTATTATGTTATTTTAAATTTCATTATGTTTTTATTTAGATATTAAATGATTTATGTTTAATTTACATTTTGTATGACAATTTTTATTTGGATTTTTAAATGACTTGTGTGTAATTTACATTTTGTATGACAATCTGTATATTTTTATAATTATTCAGCAACTTCATCCATCACTATATATAACAGCATGATAAAATGGTCATTTTTCATCAGTCAGCACATTCAGTCAGATGTACAATCAAACAATATGATTTCTTACTCAGTCAAAATTTCTTACCCACACAGACCTTTCCGAGTCAGCACTTTTTCAATCAGCAACTATCAAACAGGCCCTTAGAAACACTCTTGATAATAGCTTGTTAACTAGCAATTTTTTTTAGAAAAAAAAATAACCTTTATTTAAAAAAAATTCATTCAATAGTTATTTTTAAACGTTTTTTGTTTGAAAGAACTCCAAAAGCTACTATTATGAATTTATGCGGCATCACATCTATAACAATGGATATTAATATTTTAAATTTGTGTTGAAATCGATTAAATCACTTATGTCAAAACAAATAATTATATTGAATTGATCTTTCTTATTCACATAATTAGTTTAAAAAATTACTATACAATGCAGCTTATAATTTAAAATGTCAAATTGTTTATTTTTGGAACCAAACATTTTCTTATATATTAAGATTTTCGTATACATCTTGACCGATTGATGGTTCTTAGGTTTTGAGGCATCTTTATTAGCAGTATATTTTGAATAAAATAAAAATTAAATTCATAAAATTTATGTAGACAACTAGACACCCAATAGTCCAATATATTATTAATTTAACTTTATAACTATAGTATATTAATTATATAGTCTTATTAGTTTAATTTTTTTATACATCTACTTATTTATTATATAATTTTCTTATTATAAAATAACAAAAAAGTGTAAATAACATTTTATTTAAGATACTTTATACGAAAAAAGAAGTTAAGCAATATATATATATATATATATATATATATATATATATATATATATATATATAGCTTTAATTTAGAATTATATATTTATATATATAATTTTAAATTTAAATAAAAGAATTATATTCTAAACATTTAACTATATTTCTTTTATATAAGTAGTGGCTCTTTTAAAATAGTGGCTCTTTTAAAATAATAATAACAATAATAATAATAATAATAATAATAACTCAAACACAATTCATAATTCATGAAATTCATTCCGAGTGGGTGATTTATATGTGGTTACAAAATGGTAGTCTATATAAATTACAGTCTTTGGATTAAGTCTTTGGATTAATTTGATCTAAAAGCATCTCTTGGTTTCTTCATAATTGTGGACTCTATTTTGAGCATAACCTTATAATTAATGAATTAAAAGATAACAAAAGACAGAAGGAAAGAAAGGCACAATTACTTTTCTATAATAAAAGACTTACTATACTATATATATATATATATATATATATATATATATATATATATATATATATATATATATATATATATAGGAAAAATGAATATACCCTTAAGGGTATATAAGCTTAGGTACTCAAACACATCATAATACGTCGTTTTGTTTGATATATTCATTATAATGTTCTTAAACTCCAACCTCTAACTTGATTTACTTTCAAGATTTTCAATATTTCACTATTATCTTCCTCTTACATCACATCTTTTTGCCGACCACCTACTAGGTTATATATATTGTTGTTGAAAATGAAAATTATGTAAGAGGAAGATAAATGTGTAATTTATAAAAATCATGGAAGTAAATTAAGTTAGAAGTTAAATTATAAGAACATTGGACAATTAGAATGTATTATATGATACAAAATGACGTGATATGGTGAATTTGGGTACCTAAGCTTATATACCTTTAAGGGTATATTCATTATTCATTTTTCCATATATATATATATATATATATATATATATATATATATATATATATATATAGGGAAGTTGTGTTTACCAAAACTAATTGCTAAAGCTGAAATTTGTACGTAGAGAGATATTTGACAAAAGTAACTGATAGTTTTAAAATTATAAAATTACTTAAATTCAAAAGATAAAATCTCCGAAAAAACTAAAAGCTCAAAAAAACCTACTTAAAGTAGCTTTTAGATTATAATGTTTTTGTGTAAAATAAAAACTAAAAGTTCTTACATATAAAACAAATTTTTTTTAATTTTTTTTTCTTAAAAACTAAAAACCCGGGTCGTACACACCCTAAAACTACATTGGAAGTTTATAATAGAAAATTTCCAAGCAATAATGTCTAAATGTATGACTTCTAATCATTTGGGGGCCACTTAACCTTGTGCAAATCGGTCCTCAGAAGTCTCTAGAACATTTCTTTTTCAGTTTTATAAGGCTCCGGTCAAGATTCTCAAGACTATTAAAAAATTGAGACGACAGTTCTTTAGGATGGCCCCAATGATAAAAGAAAGATGCCATGGATCTCATGGGACAAGATCTTGTACCAAAAGACAAACGGCAAATTGAACATAGAAAGTCTAAAGGCTCATAATCTCGCACCTCTTGGAAAATGGTGGTGGCGTTTTAAAATAGCCAAGAGCTCTAAAAATATGTTATTAAATCAATATATGAGAGAGACGGTGGCTTCAACGCTCCATTCAGAGCCAAAAGAAAAGGAATTGTTAGGGTAACATTGTAAATTTGTCTTCACATTTGGCCAAAGACAATCTAATTCTATAAAACCTATTCTCACAGTCGCACCCTGAATCTAACAACCGTTACAAATGAAACCCTGAACCATCGTGTGTGTGTGTATATATATATATATATATATATATATATATATATATATATATATATATATATAGGATGAGGTTCAATACAGAACCATAATTAACCAAAGAACCAAGGAACCAATCTTTTTTTCAACTTTTAGAACTTATTTTTTATCAAAAAAAAAAACTAAAAATACAGAAATTCATAAATTTTTATCCTTTTTCCAATGATATCAAATTCGATTTTTTTTTTTTACGTCAAATTCACAATGTGAATCTTTGAAAATTCATAATGTGAATCCGGATTCACACGGTGAATCCGAAAAATATTTTTCACATTCACAATGTTAATATATGAATTTAGATATTTTTTTTTCGATAAAGAATAAGCTCTAGAAATTGAAAAAAAGATTTGGTTCTTTGAAGAACCAATAATTATGGTTCTCTATTGAACTTTTCCATATATATATATATATATATATATATATATATATATATATATATATATATATATATATAGGGTTAGGTTATTTTGTTTCTAGTAACTATTGTGTGCCAGAATGCACAGATCTGGACCACCGGATGAATAGAATCAACAATTATGATCTGAGGGTCTATGATATTTCAATAGGGTAGCATTTATCATATAATCATACAAATTTCAGCAAAAGGGTATTTTGGTCAATTAACCTATTTTAAAAAAAGAAAAATTTCGGATTTTAAGGGATCATTAATTCCCTTATTTTTAAAAAATCTGAATTTTTTAAATTAATTCTAATTAAATTTTAGTATTAATTTTAATAATAACCGATTTTATTTTGTCAGATTGACAAAAAGTCAACAAGAAACTAGTAAATATATTTGCGGTTTTATTCTTGCGGAATATTGTTTCATTCAAGATATTTTTTATATTAAACATGCTTAAAGAATTATACAACATATTATCAAGAATAACATTTTTTAAAGAATACGGATTTTATTCTTTAAGAATCACTATTTACATTCATTAGTAAAGAAAAAGACTATAAACAATTATTACAATCATTCTAAAACAATTATGACTAATAATGGTTTAACGATTACATTTATTCTTAAAGATTAAAACTAAAAATGGTTAAAAAAGAAAAAACATCAAAATCTAACAAAAACACTACTCTATTCCGAAAGAATATTATTGTTAAGAAACAATTTATAAATTCTGACAGAATACATTATGTTAGAATACAATATCGTTCTCCATGTTTTCTTCATTTTCCACATTAATGACAACCTCCTCAAAACCTAAATTCACAAGGAAAACATAATCAACTTTCAAAATATTACTATAATTTCTTCAGGCCAACATTAACAATCATCCCTAAACTTGCAATGTATATTATTCTGAAAGAATGTAATGTTTCATTATTTAGGATGTCATTCTATAAGAATCAAGACCAATAACAAGAATAGAAACCAATTTTATTCTGACAGAATTTGTTACGGTAATTCACTGCTTAAGCTGACAAGGAATTCAAGATTCTATTCTGACAAAATTAGAATTCGAAATTCCATTCTAGCAGAATGATCGACATCAAGATGCATTAAAAAAAACCTAACAATCTAAATAGAAAAAAACTATGAAATTGAAATAGCAGGATACATAGAATGCATAAACATATATACTTATTTGTTGGTTAAAAAACTGATGATTGTGTTCCAAAATCAAAATCAAAAAGCAATTGGATTAAAGTTTGCAAAGTAAATGAGTTACACAGGAGGGTATACCTCCTGTGTTCGGTTTCCATACGATCGAAAAAAAAAAAGCATAAATGGTTATGTGGCTTCGGTTTTGATTGACAATGGTAAAAAGATCATAAAAAATGTTAAGGAGGTACTTACAACCGATGAAGGTGGTGGTGGTTGGCTGTTTGAAGCAGCGACAACCGATGAAGGTGGTGGTTGGCGGTGGTGGTTGGTTGTTTGAAGCAGCGACAGTGGAGAAGACGAGGTGAAACTGTGAAGCCGATTCTTTTTCTTTTGCGGGTGAATAATACATGAGATCAAAGAGAGAGATTAGGTGAAACCTAATTATTTTGTTTCCTTAATTAAAGGGATTTAATTAAATGATCTCATTAATTGAATGTGTCAAAAACCCAAAAATACCCTTATTCATTTAATAAATTATTTAATTATTTGCTAAATTGTGATTAGTGCATTTAGGAACACAATATTTGCTAGAAACATTTGAACCTAGCTCTCTCTCTCTCTCTCTATATATATATATATATATATATATATATATATATATATATATATATATATATATATATATATATATATATGTTGTAGCTTCATTGAGAAGTTACATTGATGAAAAAACTCTTCCCAAAACACCAACATGAGGTTGGGACTGGAACAATTTCGTACCCATGAAAGTGAACATTTTAGCTTGGAGTGTACCATAAGAGATTGCCAACTAAAGGGAAGCTATCTAATTTTGGCATTGGTTCCTCTGCAATCTGTCTCTTGTGTAACATTAAAACAGAATCCCAATTGTTAACCAAATGTGCAGTTTCAATGGAAGTCTGGTCTGAAATCAAAAACTGGTGGCACTTTTTTCCATCTTCCTTTGCTTCACTAACAATTTGCTACAATGTAAGGCTCTCCTTACAACCAACATGAATGTAACGCCCGGTTCCTGATACGTATTTTTATTATAAGTTTTTGCATATTTACACGGGGACTCGACGAGTTGGAGGCCCAACTCGTCGAGTAGATGTGAATGTTGGACGCAGGTGGAAGAGTCTACTCGCCGAGTCGGGAGCCCCGACTCAAAGAGTAGACCTGTTTGGATGAAACCCTAAATTTGAGGGTTTGCACCCTATTTAAACAACTTATAGGGTCTCCACTCCAGCCTCCATCAGCCTCAGACTCTCTTCGCGAAACCCTAATCGAATATTGAGTGTTCTTGAGCCTTTTTGTGTCATTTGTGTGTTTTGAAGCTTAAGAAGAAGGATGAGGCTTGGGGGATCAAGAGAAAGCAAGTAGATCCAGAGGTTTTGGAACATTTCCAGCTCGGTTGAGGTATAAAGCTGATACCTGGACTATTCATTTCTTAGATATCCATTTAGGGCTATTTTCTACCTTTTCTAAGTCTTAGTGAAGCCATATTCGGTATTGTGAGTATCAATGGGGTTGTACTTCAGATCTTGAACCTTTAAGGGTTCCCATGGCATAAAGGTGCCAACTTTATGGCCATGGGAGTCCCACGCACCATGTAGACTTCATTTTGGGTCCTTATGAGCTAGTTAACCCATGCATGCACGTAAACTTTGTAACTTTACGTGCTATGTCGATCCTAGGAGGTCAGATCTATGTTCTGGATACATTAAGCCCGACTAAAATCGACTTGGTAGACTTGGACTTTGGGGGACACGGCGAGTCGTTCATAGGACTCGGACAGTCGGGTTATGGTTCCCTAACCTTTTCTGTTTCTGATCGATCTGGTTGAGTCTAGAAGAGGACTCAACAAGATGGACGTGAATATGGACTTGAAGATCAAAGAACTCGACGAGTTCAAGGATGAACTCGGCGAGTTCAAGGCAATGTCCCAACTTGTATGAAGAAGAACTCGACGAGTTCAAGGAAAAACTCGGCACGTCAAGGGCTAAACACTTCAACTTGTATGAAGAAGGACTCGACGAGTTCATGGACGAGCTCCGCGAGTCAAGAGCAAAAAGGTCCCGATTCTGTATGAAGGAGAACTCGACGAGTTCTTAAAAGACTCGACGAGTAGGATCGAAGTTCCAGTATTTTGTGGATTATGGAACTCGACGAGTTGGTGGACCAACTCGGCGAGTTGAGTCAACCAGATGCTGACTTTGACTAAAAGTTGACTTTGACTAGGGTGTTGACCTTGACTTTGAATTTGACCTGAGTTGACCCTTGAAAGGGTTAAGAGTATGAAATGGTAATTAAGGAAGGTTGTTATGTGTAGGAGTTTGAGAGGAGTTGATTCCAACATCGAGGACGGTTCAGACACTTCACGACATTGAGGTGAGTTACCTCCCAGTAGATGTGGGTCTACAGCCATAATGTCGGCCCACTAGTAGGGGTTGATTGTCAGATAATTGTCTTTGTGATAATTACCTGGGTTTGCCACTGTCTGATATGTTTTATGTGCTGGTATGATATGATGTTAGGTGATAGTGGTAGTAGGGGGAATATTCCCCATGTTTTGGTTGTAAGGACCGAAGGGGTAGGTTGGGCACCCCGATATTCCTCACAGTGTGATTATGTTATGTCATTATGTGGTAGTAGTAGGGGTGAAATAGTCCCCGTAACCGGTTGAGATAACCGGAGGGGTAGGTCGGACACCCTGGTATGTCTGACAGGGGTAGGTTAGGCACCCTGGTATGCCTAGCAGGGTAGGTCGGGCACCCAGATATGCATGACAGTATGTTTGTAGTATGGTATGTGGTATGATGGAACTCACTAAGCTTTGTGCTTACAGTTTCAGTTTTGTTTTCAGGTACCTCTTCTTCGAAGGGGAAGGAGTCGGCACGGTAGTAGCGCATCACACACACACACAGGATTTCCGCATTATGAGATTCATGGGATTGTACTCTGACATTGTTACTATTTTATCATATGGTTTGAGATATGTGACTATGGTTTTATGAAATGATATGATTCGATGATGTTTTTCAGTAAACAATTTCATAAGTTACTTAATTAAAAACAATATTTTTTGTCATGATTTTTGGGTTGTTACAATGAAATTTGCACAATTACAAGAAGATGTCATGTTAGTCTTTAATCTTTATATGGGTCATCTCTAAATTCAGTAATTCTAGAGTTCATTTAAATATGGTAAAACCACATAGAGGTCCTTCGAATGAAATCCAAACCTTGAACCATTTATGGATAAACTCTAAAAGTAAAACAAGTATACTTAGATGGTTGGAATGGTGCTCCGACCCAATAAGCGAAGATAACATGTAACTCGATAATGGGTATGGAGTTGGGGTATCAGGCTTAGATGGGGGTTTTTTGAGTCTTTTGGTGTCAAATTTGGATTGCATCCCATGTGAGTTTGGTGTGTGTATTTTTCTCAAGGTAGAAAAATGATAGGAGATTTGTTGCAATCTAAATTTTCCTTCATCTGTGTTTTCTTATTTCCTCATTCGAAAATTGGATAGGATAAAGGGATGGGTCTTGGGTCAGAAAAATAAATTGATAGGGTAACATATATCTTGGCGTGCATTTTATACATTGTATTAGTTGACTAAATCTTTACAGGTGCGTTACAATTTCTTAATGGTACATCGATAGGTTATCAGGCAAGGTTCCTACGTGGAAATCACAAGATTACCGGAATTGGAAATGACTCTTCAAACAACAAAATGACCTGATGGATGAATCAAAGTATAATGTTATTAAGGGTTCTTGTGCACAACCGAAGGATATTTATGATATGTCCCTCAATGATTGAGGCGTTATTGAACCAATTCATATGTATATGTGTGTGTATATATATATATATATATATATATATATATATATATATATGTGTGTGTGTATGTGTGTGGACTCTACAATAAATTTTAAGGATTTTAGATGGCTTTCAAATGATTCATATATATGTGTTGTGACGTGGTATATAAATCAACAAGGTGACTAATTTGTTTCCTAATGGTGATGCTTCAGTGTTTCTACGAAGACCATCGGTGACCCTAAGATTTTCAAACATGTTTTGGTGGTTTCACTACATCTATGTGTGAAGATTGTCTCATAAATTACTTCAACTATCAGTTCTCATATTCCATGTATATGGCTTGGTGTTTTATCAATCTTTTTATTGTAACTTTCTAATGTTCTATTTTTGTTTCTTGTATTGTGTTTTCTCTAGCTACCTACCGAATTTTTAATTTATAGTATATAGTCGTTCAAAAAAAACACCCTAACTATAACTTTGATTTTAAATGAAAAAAACACACTATGAATCCTTCAATAACCTCTATTGAGATATTCTTATTAATAATATAAGAAGAACATCGTGTGACATCCCCTATTTTCCATAACCAAAAATAACTTTTTCTTTATGCTTTGAAAAATCACAACATCTTTGTTAGCTGAAAATCCTAGTATAATAAAACATTTTGCGGAGGCTGTTTCGTTTTATTAAAAATATCTTTGAAGAAAGATGTTGTTTCAAAATACAAAATTCTAAGGATGTCATAATCAATACACAACATAGTTACACTGTAAAGACCTACGATTCTGAACTCTATTGCAGGTCTTGTTTTTAATCACTCAACATCCCATTCAAATCTCCAACACTCTTAATACCGCTACCTGTGATGCATGTAAATTGAGTGGGTCAGGTTGGGAAACATGGTGAGACACATATAGTTTTCAATCCCATAATATTATTATGATAATAATATATATTTATCTAACCTGTAAAACCAATTACTACCAAACAATATCATATAACCTAAATATGTTATAAGGCAATACATCCTCAGTTACACGTCCTGTCGATCCTCACATACTAACCCTCTACAACGACCTCACGAGATTTATCAAAAGGATCATTGTGAACAACAAGTTGCTTTGGGGATTCCTTGGCAGAAGATGAGGATCAAAAGACAACAAATGAGAGAAATGGGAATACTTGAATGAACATACGATCTAGTCTCCCCGTATCGGTATAATTCATTAACACCACAAGACAGTTAAGTCAGGTGGTGGTTGTCGAGGCTAACAAAATAAATAACCCTAAATCTTGTACACTAAAATAGTGTATAGTGGTAAAGGGATCGTATCCACGGAGATCGGTTCAATTTATATCTCTATGAAAATCACTTGTCCAAATACTTATACAACAAAAATAAAAGTAAAATGAGGGGGGGTTCAAATCTGTTTGACTGTTTGAGAGAATTAAAACTATGCTAGAATGTAGAGATGGTAAATAACAAGTTGATGATTTGATTTAAAATCAATGAAGGAAAGTTGGTTGATTTTGGAATACACCACATTTATATATTAGTTGACTTATCATTAGACTAAATGGAACAACACTTGTGATTTAATTTAACTTGGCTATAGTAATTCATAAGCACAAATCACCTCAACTCTTCTATGTTATTAAAATGGTTAGAGGAGCTCAAAACACATTTCCTTAATTAAAGTCACAAAACCAATGAAACATATAATCTTGTGAAAATCAATTAGCATTAAGTTTTAAGAGTCACCAAGTCCAAAAGATAATCAAATGCTTACATTATCATTATGGAAGAAACATTTCCATGGTTTAAATGAAATGAAAACAAACATATAAACCATTTGTTGCTTACTAATTTGAGGGCCCATTACTTAACCAAGAAATTAGTCAACAAAATAAGCATTCATTCATCAAAGCTCATGATCAAGGATAAATAAACACAAGAAGATGTTTGACTAGAAAACATTTCCATAAATTTCTAACACAAGGTAATATGAAGTCTTCAAAGCAACTAATCATCCATGGGTCAAACCCTAATTAACCAAACATAAATCTAGCCAAGCATGGCCAAAATGAAAGAAATACAAAGTAGTTTAGAGGTACCAAACATTGTTCAAGATGCAAATATGAAAGAAAAATGCTCCAAGCTTCCAAATCTTCAAGGTCTTCTAGAGAGCAAAAAGTATTGTTCTTATTGAGTTCCCCCTTTTTCTCTCTCAAAAACTCCATTAAAAGTGGTCAAAAATCGGATCCAAAAGTTGCCCAAAAGTATTCCACCAACTTTCCCCAAATAGAGGCAAAAGGCTAAAATCCGGATTCTTCACATCACGATCCACGCGGACCATTTGTAAATCCACGCGGACCGCATGGATGCTGCTGAGTGGGCCATTTTGCCCATTTGATTGGCCTTCTAATTTGCTCCTTTATTTCTTGGTCCAGCCCAAATGCAAAGGTTCTTGATAGCCCAAATATGCCTTGTAAACTCTTCCAAGATGGTCAAATGGTTCCTTGATCTTCCATAGCTCAAATTCTCTTCACCTCATCATCTTCTTTATCCAAAAATTAAGTCCAACTTGCTCTCTTGATCATGTTAACAACAAGCCCAATCGCACCACTTCAAGTCCACAAGCAAACCGAAAGCCTCCAAAGGTCTCGCACTCTTTCCATACCTCCAAGTCGAATAGTCTTCGGTAAATCCTACAATTAAGCTCAAAAGACTAGAAAGCACCCGATAAAGGAGAAAAATAAGAAAAAGAGAAAATATGCATGAAGATTAACTAAAATGATATGGAATGAACTAAAATAAACTAGGAAAAGAAGTAATAAAATGAAGCTATCATCAGGGGTGGTCCTCAATATTCCAATAGATGGTTTAGACATGCCTAACAGTGGTCCTATGACGCACCCTATCCAAAATTTGAAAAGATAACTTGGACATACGTAGTAGTGGTCTGAGTCACGAAGCTCATCCGATCATCACGAAAACGCTGGCACACAAAGCTCATCAAAAGAAAAGGAAGGGATAATAATATAACACTCTTGTACACTCCTGTACCCCACCAATCATCAGTATCATCGAACAGAGTTCTACTTTACGTTCCCATCTCTCACATACCCTTAATATGATGTTACCCAATATCCAAACTTAATTGAAGTAAGCATCCTCATTTAGGTCTTAGGGTATAACTAAACAAGATTACAATATTTGTAATCAACAAAAATCTCCTGCTTATGTAATATCTTTACAATACAAGGTATAACTAATACTCTTCCATCTTAACTCGAACTAAACATTCTTTATAAGTCTTATTTCATCACTAGGCAAGACTATAACGCTTATAATCAACTTTCAAAATTATTTTTTCTGTTTCATACCATACTATCGCAATACAATATAGGAATACACTTTTATTCAACTTAATGGGATCTAAAAATCCTTTATACATCTTAGATTAAAACTAGAGGCGACTATAATCCTCGAAATTAAACTTTCAATACTAACCCTATATAGACAACACTGTCATAATTCAGGGTATATATCTAACACAAAATATCAGGTATTTATTACGCATAAATCTTTTTTAGTAATAATAATCTTCCTAGTATTATCATGTAATAAATACAATATATACACTTAACAAACCATATTTGGTTCAAACAATGCATTTATCAAATATTCATTTTACACATAATTCAAATAAACAACAATTAATTCTCGTATAAACTTTCAATAGATAATAAATACTTTGTACTAAAATCATGTTCTTGAAAATAACTATGTACCTGCCTGATATAGGTGGAAGACTCATGAGAAAGTCAGATCTTTAACTAACACGTCATATTCCCTTTTAAAACAACCTAAACGTGAATATTACTAAGCCTTAGTATTTGTTCGTATTTATAAAGTTTAATCGTTATAATTTTTTATCAGATTTATCAATAATCCCAAACGAAACACTGATGCATAGATGATAAGAAACAACCAGGTAAGATCGTATCGAAGGTACTAGGAAGCATCTATTTGGTATATAAATATATAATGTTTGGAAATCCACTTGAAACACCTCACTAATCTAGTCCTGTCATCATTCCCGTAAGTAGATCGGTCAGTAAAACAACTAGTATTATTGATAAATCTTATTTATAAGTTCATAATAATGATTATAAACACAAATATAATGTATACTTAAAGCACGGTAAACATAACTCAACTTACATGTTGTTTGACGAAAAACCGAACATTACGTGGGTAGAACTTCGAAATCAAAAGCTCCATTTATCGAGGCTCTCTGGCGCTCCAGAGCTTCAATACTAACACCTAAGAACTACTAGAATCGGGCCTCAGTGCCTCAAGAAGGTTTGAGACTGATTGAAAGAAGTTTGTGCAAGGAATGAACAAGAAATCGTTTCAATATATAGAGAAATTTAAAGGGCACGCTGTGTCCTATGCCACATGTCGCAACCTGGTTCATTTTCGAGAGGAGGAAGGGTACTTTAGAAGGTGACATGTGTCACCCTCTAGTGGTGCCACGTGCCGACTCCCGATAGCCGATTTTTAATATATTTCTAAAATTCATAACTTTTGTGTACGAACACCGTTTTCGATGGTTTTTATATCCACAGGTAGCTATCGACGAGTACTACAAATTTTATTTAGACTTCGTTGGCTAATTTTCACTTTATTTTTCGTTTTACAGTCTGAGAAGGCTTGGACTATAAATAATGTTGTGAAAATCATAACTTCTTCATACGAGCTCCGTTTTCGACGTTCTTTATATCGTTAGCTTCATACTGAAAAGTACTACAACTTTCATTTAGATTGTTCTGGCTAACAATCAACCAAGTTGATTACGATTTCTGTGTCGCATACTGTTGTATTATGTTATACTCGAAACTTTGAAAATTCATAACTTTCTCATACGAAATCAGATTTTGGCATTATTTATATCGACGTGTTCTTATTCATGAGCACTTCAAGTTTCATTTACATCACTTTGGCTAAAAAGCAACCTAACTTTGGTTCACTTTTTATGACACATCTTGTGGTATCGGTTTGAACGCGAAATTTAGATAAATTATAACTTCCTCATACGAAATCAGATTTGGACGTTCTTATATCCATGAGATCATAGTCATGACTACTACAACTTTCATCAAGAATATTTATCCTAAATAGTCTTTTATTTTTAGATGCTTATTTGACGTAATTTGTTAATTTTATATTAATAATGTTTTATTCAGATATTATAAGCCCATAATATTTTCCCCTAATACATGTACAGAGTATAAATATATTGTATACAATTTATAAATCCTTAAAATGTCTAGTCTGAATTAGCGGACGTTACACATCGTTTCTATAAAACACAATAGTATAAGCAACTTTTTAGTAACATTTTCATTTATTATATTTTTTTAAAAAAAGAGAAAACTTCATAAATGGTCATTGTGCTTTCCAGAAATCTAGCATATAGTACTTAAGTTCAAAAAACCTCATAGACAGTCCCTCTGATTTCAAAACTTTTAACAAACAGTCATTTTTAGCTAGTTTCGTTGTAGATTTAGTCCATTTTCGAAATTAAAATAACATTTTTACCCTTTACATATTTAATTTTCATTCTTTATTATTTTCTTTTAATATTTGATTATTATTAAATTCACGAATGACTATCTCTCTCTCTCCCTCTATATATATATATATATATATATATATATATATATATATATATATATATATATATATATATATATATATCCCTCTCCCCTCTCTCTCTCTCTCCCTCCCTCCCTCTCCACGAACCCACCCCAAGTTCATCTTCTCCAACCAAACCACCTGACTGAAGCGCCAAAACATTGGTTATATTCATAAACCAAAAAGAAACAAAAAAAATGATTGAATGCCCAGATTGAATCGATAAGATAAATCCAAGCTTTTTAACTGGGTACTCGACTTAATCCATCCTTCAACCTATTTGATCTCTAATCCAAGCTTTTTGACTCGTTCGTTAGGTTACTACAAGATGTGGGAGGAAACATATGGAGAAAATGATTTTCTGGGTTTGTTCAAGAACTATCTATTTCTAAAAATCACCAGATGGAGGGGACGAACTCAAACATATGTGCTCGGTTTCTGAAAATCCACCCATTGATCTTATTTTTTTTTCTCTCTCAATCCGATAGCAAGGACACCGAGCCCTCATCATCTTCTTTGAGTCCTTCTGCCAGATACAATTGTTCACCACACAAAAAACCCCACATGAATCCAAACAATAAAAACCCAAATGCAATATGCAATCGTTGCTAAAACCCCGAGATCAATATACATCAAATCTACAAAATCAAACTCTAATAAACTTGCCACTTGAATTCAAAACAAAACATCCAAGAAGATTGACCCGAGTAAAATGTTGCAAGTTAAATCGAAAATACAAAGAAATCAAAAAAAATTGAAGATCGAAAATATAATGAAGGTATCTTCGAGTTCATGATTTTCTGAAACTCGAAATTAGAAGATCAAAAATATAATAAACATGCAACTCGTATACATATATAATGAAAGCATCCCTGTAAATCGAAGATCATCCACATAATCAAGTTAGAGTGTTTCTTGATTTTCTAAAATTCGAAGATCTGGTTTGTAATCAGATGTGTGGCAGAGATCTGTTTGCCCTTTTCTGGTGAGGGAAAAGAGATCGACTATAGTCATGGCGGCAATGATGATATTGGAAACCACAGTTGTGGTTACAACAAATAACGTTTTCCGACGAGAAAGGGAGCTCGATAACCATGGTTTTCTTAACACCTGGTTGTTTTCCCTTTGTTTTCCATCAGGGGGGGGGGGCAATGGATTATTTATTTGTTTTTCTTTAATTATTTTAAATAGAATCAGATAAATTAATTCTAAAAAGAAATAGAAAGGGCATATAAGTCTTTTTATTGTAACATCCCAAAACCATGACAAAATTTCTTTTTCATTTTTAAAATATATTTTCATAAGGCCATCAGATAATCAAATATTGTTTTCAAATCAAATCCAAAAAAAAAATCAAAGTATCAAGATAATCTCTAAAACATAAAACAATAGGAAGATGTGTATGATCACACCTTCGTCTTGCCCTAATCATATGAAGTACCTTAAAACTTGGAAATCAACAACTGTAAGCCAAAGATTAGCGAGTTTCCCCAAAATACCCCACACAACAATACATATACAATGCATGCACATCGGGCCCACAACACAAGACTGGATTGCCCCCAAGCCCACATCATGAGATTGGATTACCCCTCCCCAAGCTCTCAGCTCATGACTGGCTTGCTCCCGAGTCCATAGCATAAGACCGGTTTGCCCCTCTCGGGCCTCAACTTATGACTAGATTGCTCCTATGTTTGTTGGCTTATAGCACAAATCAGTACCGCCTCAACTCAACCATACTATGTCGACATATACATAAAATAATAACAAACAAACACACATAATCATAGCAGGTCTACCAGTCTAATAGAACACTGCAATATAACAACATCCTACACATTAGGACATATACTGCAGTACAAAGTATAGTGAGAAAACTCACCTGAGTTGACCAGCAGAAGCTCAACAACAAACCTCAATGATAGAACAACTAACACAACCTACCTAATGCAAAACCGAGACTAGATCTTAGCTAAACACTCAATTCTATCATAATTTGGCCAAAATTCAAACTTGTCAAAAAGTCACCTTGTCGGTGCTACGCTTAGCGTAGCACATATCTAAACTCAACGTAGGCCTACACTTAGCGTAACTAGCCTACTCTCAGCGTAGCATTAAAATACAAAATAGTCAAATTCCCTCATCCCTACGCTCAGTGTACACTATTCACAAAAACCAACTTTTTGGTTAAGTTCTTAATCCGCTAAGCCAACATCCCAAACATTCCAAAAGTCCATTATACTAAAAATGACTCATAAAAATCAAAACTTTATGGACTTGCATGCCCCATGCATATCCTACACCCTTCTAGGTCAAAAATGGTGAAAGTATGACCTTGAACCCATATATGATACCAAAACAAGTCCAAAGTCCGTAACCAGAAGATAGAACACTCCAAGGACATTCAAGAATGATAAAGTTGCAAGCTTTATCTAGAGTCATTCCTAGAACTCCAACCAAAACCTCAAAAAGGGACTCAAAGACCGTAAAATGAAAGATCAGGAAAGCCTGAATCATAAAGTTGGGAGCTTGATGACTTATAAAGGTCCTCAAGATGCACAAGAACTTGTATATCTTATGAAAACACTCACTCAAGCTCCAAAGAATAATGGATTTCCTTGAACACTCCCAAATGGCACCTATAACAAGCAAAGGAATGGGGAGATGGAATGAAGGCTAGTGTTTTGTTCTTTAGAAGATAGAGATTGATCCTTAGAAACCCTAAAAGTTAAAGATGCTTAAATAGTGCCCAAAACATGGAATCTAAGGTTTTGTGCAACCAGTGGCGCTACGCTTAGCGTAGACATACCTACGCTCAGAGTAGCTTGCATATACTAATGTTGCATCATGATTTGAAATTCATCATTTGGCACTAGAAAAAGTGCATCTCGGAGAACAAGTGTTACATTTATATGAGGTTTTCTATTTAAAAAATTAACATATAACTTTTAATATATATATATATATATATATATATATATATATATTAAAATTTTAATTTAATAGACAGTTTATTTTTTATTAATAAAATATGTAAAGTCCCCATTGATTTTAACATGATAAAGAAACTTTATGAACTAATTAATTCAAAGTTAGTAATCTTAAAATAATTACTATTTTTATTTTTATTTTTATTTTTATTTTTTGTAACAACGGAAGGGGGAGAAAGAGGGCAGAGCGGTAAAAACGGATGCAACGAATTTGATAAACCGATCACGTCCGGAAGCCAAGCTGGTATATAAACCCTATTCTTTTTCTGAAAACCATTGATTACAATCGACAACCCTATTTTCTCTCCCTCTCTCTTTCCACCCACACTTTCAACCAATCTCTCTTTCACTCCCAACAAATGGCCGATCAGCTCACCGATGACCAGATCTCCGAGTTCAAGGAAGCCTTCAGCCTATTCGATAAGGATGGCGACGGTATGTTTCATTTCTTATCGTTTTTATAAATGGATTCGGTTATTATTGAATTTTGTTTGAATGTTTTTTTTCATGATGTGTGTTTTAGACGGAGTATGTTCATGCGATTTTCTTAGATTTTTTTTAATAGTTTGTGTATATGTTATCAATTGTATCTATGTTCATGTCATCAATTTGGGGTTTAGGAACGATAAGCTTTTCAACAAAAAGCTGACTTCCCCCTCTAAGACGGCAGATTGCATCATCACCACAGTGTTTAATTGGGTTCTCAATAGGGGTAGTTTTGGCGCTTGTAAGTGGCACAATTTGGTTTTGTTGCCCGTTTAAAATTCTGTAATTTCCTTGCTCTGTTCCCTTTCCCTGCCTTTTCCTTTTAGGCAGGGCCTGTTTTTTATATAAATTCGCCGTTTCTAAAAAAATCAATTTGGGGTTTATCCTGGTTTAGGTGCGAATTTTCCAATAAATGTGATGTAAATCATGTGTTTTAGACCTGATTTTGATGAAAACATTGTTTTGTTTTCGTGTCTTTGCATCGACGAAATATAATAAATAAAGGTTAGCAGGAAAAGAAAGAGAAAAGCAAATTAAAAGACGTCCTTAACGATGAAAGATTCCTGTACAAATTGCCTATTGGGCCGTTAGTAAATTTAACTGGATATGAATGAAATTGATCATGGGTTTGTCATCTTGTTAGGAAGTTTATAACATCCTTTGAAAATATGCCTATATACCTGCTAGTAATATTGATGAAGTGCATCATGATACATAAGTTTTCTACATCTCGCTAGGAGGTTTTTCATCATATTAATTGATGATTGAACTATATGCCAATTACCTAATCAAAAGTTGTATATATTCTAAGACGAAGGAAGTAGTTAATATACAATAATAAGGACCCTTAGCAACATATTCATGTTCTTATCCAGTGGTACATACTGAGAAATGCGTATGGTGATGATATAAGGATCCCTAGCAACAGACATATTCATGTTCTTATTCATGTGCAGGTTGCATCACGACAAAGGAACTTGGAACTGTGATGAGATCGCTTGGGCAAAATCCAACAGAGGCTGAACTCCAGGACATGATCAACGAAGTGGATGCAGATGGCAATGGAACCATTGATTTCCCAGAGTTTTTAAACCTGATGGCAAGGAAGATGAAGGATACAGACTCGGAGGAAGAATTAAAGGAAGCTTTCAGAGTCTTTGACAAAGATCAGAACGGTTTCATTTCTGCTGCTGAGCTTCGTCATGTCATGACAAACCTGGGTGAAAAACTCACTGATGAAGAAGTCGATGAAATGATCCGTGAGGCAGATGTTGATGGCGATGGTCAAATCAACTATGAGGAGTTTGTTAAGGTCATGATGGCCAAGTAATAATATTTATTAATAGCCCTAGTTTTATTTTTATTTTGTCAGTATCTAGTTGTTGTCAATTGGTTTCTTTCGGGCCATGCATGGATATCATATCCTTCTTGTTTAATTATGTATCTGTCACAAGTTTATATTTTTTTTTTTTATGTTGCTGATTCCGATTTCATTCCAAATGCTCCACTTTTGCTTTCTGAAAATGATATCGAGTGAGATGTATGTTACCGGAAATGATATAATCACTTTTTTAGTGTGTTGTGAAATACATAATCACTTTTTAACGTGTCGACGAATCTTGCGACTTTACTGTGTTATGAAATAAAATATATAATTGCGTGCCAAAAAGATGTCAAGTCTGATAATATTTTATTATAGCCTATGACTACAACCACGTGGACCCCAAATCCATCAAGCTTGACGGTGATACTACGCACATCTGCGCACGTTAGCACCTACCCCTACGACCCCACTACTATACACCTCAACATTTTGTCCCTCACTGGTTACAGCTCCACTACCAGAGTAAGAGCATCTCTATTCTCTGCCTCTGATAACCTCTTCCAAGTCCCAAATTCATTTCAATCTCAAATCATCTCTCATTGCACTTGGATTGGATTAAAAGATCAAAGGTACGATTCGTAAAATGCATCGTCTCTTCTTCTTTATTGCATTCCTCCTTATCAGTCAGTAATCTCTATGCGTTTGATCTTCAATTGTTTCCTTGAATGGACCGATTGATAAGTATCGGATTCGATTTACTGACTTGGATCGTGATTCGCTAATCCATTTATACCTACTTTTTGATTTGATGCATTTATCTGATTTTTATTATTTGGATCCTGGGTGAACTTGGACATTAATCCCCCGAATTTGTTTTAACTGATCCGTACAATGAACTTTTGATATAGTTGGGGTCTCCTTATCGTAACATGATCGGAAAACATGAAAGAATTATACATCTGTGAAATTTTAACATTAGACATGAATAAGCGGCTCAATCTACTATATATGTGTTTCTACGTTCTTCGTTCTCTGAGTTCTTCTCTCCGGCGTTGACTTTTTCATATCAAGGGTGTTAATCTGCAGATCTAAAATTCATATGGATACTTGAATTTCTTGGAAAAATAATCAAACCCAATACTATCACAATGCAAAACAGATATTGATTTTGTTGGCAATTTACCACAAACATTTCTGGATTTGTACCTGTTCTTCAAGAACACAAAACTGATGTGGGTTTCGTTTTTAATTCATCAACGACTTTCTTTGGAATCATGTCAAAATGAATCAGTATGATAAAATCCAAAACGATAAGTATTGCATTTTTCGTGTGTATGATAAAATGGAAATCTGTATCTATTATTAATATCATCGAATCTTCAATGTTGGATTGATGATGAAATCTAGCATTCACTCAAATTACTAAATTACAGGTCTCAAATGGAAGCGAACAGAATAACCACGACCACCCATTGGTGTTACACTTGCAGGCAATTAGTCACTCTCACAACCCAAACCAGAGTTTGTTGTGAATGTGAAGGAGGCTTCGTTCAAGAGCTTGAAAATATCCTAACCACAACCACCACCAATGTGGAAGAACAAAACCGTAACTCAGGCATCATGGAAACCCTCTCAAACTTTTTCCGGCGACAAGAAACACAATCCAACCACCGTGATCAACAAGACATGGTCGCTGAAGACAACAACATTAACAGCACGTGGGGCCCGTGGCCTATTTTCTCCGGTGACATGCCGGTCAGAATCCCCAACAATGGCGGTCTTTTTGAGCTTTTCAATGAAGTGCTCGGACTCCGGCGAGAAAACGGTGCGGACATCTTTGTGGGCCCCGGAGTCGAAGAATTCTTCCAACAGTTGAACAGTCATGATTCCGATGTTCCTCCACCACCTCCAAAGTTATCAATCGATGCATTGCCAACTGTTAAAGTTTCAAAGAAAGACATTCGGTCTGATTCCCATTGTGCAGTTTGTAAAGAGAAGCTCATATTGGGGTCTAGTGCCAAGAAGTTGCCATGTAAACATTTGTACCATTCCGGGTGTATTGCACCTTGGTTAGCTCAGGTGAACTCATGCCCGGTTTGCCGCCGCGAAGTGGTGGCAGGTGGTGGCAGCAGGAGGCGGAGCCGAGTATGGCATAGTCGGTTGTCTTTCTTGTGGCCTTTTGGATCACAATCTTGAACTTGTTTGCAACTTTGCATCCACTTTTTTTGTCTTTGTTAATTGTGCATCTACAAAACTCGGGCATAAAGATCGGTTGAAGTTGGTTGTTTTTCTTGAAGAATATGTTAAATTATACTAGTATAACAAAATGATTCTCAAAACATTCCAACAAAAGCAAAACAAACCATTTTCCTTATCATTACTCAAAGTCAAACCCTCATAAACATACCAACAAACAACACACAATTACATGATCTCAAACATACAAGAATATATCAAAACAGAGCTTCTTCTTCTAGTTTGTAAGCTCCATGATAGCAGAAACAATATCACCATCTGCATCCTTGAGAGCTTTTACAGCCTTTGATCTGGTAACCCCTGCTTGTGTCATCACCAGATCAATGTCCTTGGGCTCCACCCCACTCTCATCAACTTCATTTTCTTCATCATTTGCAGCAGCCCCTGTTGCCTCCTCAGAAGCCATGCTTGACATCACATTACTCAAATTTGGTGCTTTAAACTGCTCAGCTGCCTGACTCTGCAACTGTGAGCTCAGATCCTCTATCTTTGCTTCACCAAATATCACATACGTATCTGAAGCAGGCGACTTGAATACATCCGGTTTTGATATCACAAACAGAATCTGCAACACCATAACACTAATCAATCAATCATATTATCAACAACCAATCAATCATCATGAAAAAGTTAACCAAAGAAACCAACATTTTTGCTCTTTTTCACAGTGACACGACTGACTCCAGGAATGGGCTTCATCCCGAGTTTTAACATAGCCTTCCGACTCTTTTTCTCACTTCTACTTTGCTTAGATCTACCACTTGCATCTCCTAAACCTGTGCTTGCAAAACAAATTCATCAATCAATGGTTACCTATGTGACACTTAAAAGCTCATCAGTTTCTTGAAATGGAATGAGTATTATCATTTTTAATTACATAGTCTCACCTTCAACATCATCTTCATCATTGCCATCATCATCATCGTCTTCATCATCATCTTCGTCTTCAATCAGCGGTTCCTCATGCTGCAAAATTTATCGTTTTAAACATTGGTAAAATTACCCATATTGCCCTTAGCTTCGAAACCAAAAATTAAGCATACAATTCTAGAAATCCTACAGCAACAGTGAATGTTCGTTTGCTTGTAAAAAGAACAAGTCTTTGCAATCTTCACTAGGTCGTAACATATATATAAGGAAAACTAACAGTTCATATGGTCAGTAATTGTCAACACTACATATACACGACATTGAGATCTCTTTTTTTTTTTTGGGGGGGGGGGGGGGGGGGGGGGGGGGGATAGGACAAGAACGAAAAAGTATCCGATAATGAGATCAAAAACAAGGTTCCTAGGGTGATCTGATAGTGATATGTGTGCATCACGTTGCTAGATCCAGCTTTTTTGCAGCTGTTTCGATTTCATCAGTCCATTTTGCTACCATTTACATAGATTAGCATAACTAAAAACCGACATATCAAAGTGGATATGAAGCTAATGAAGTGAACCAATCAAAGGTTGTAGTGGAACCAGAAGAACAATAATATCAGAATCAAAGATGAAAGATTTACAATTCCTGAATAGGAAAAGAGATCTTACAGCAACCTTTTGTTGTTCGAGAATGGCAGCAAGGAGTTCTTCTTGTGTTTGAGCAGTCATGGTGAGCACCGAGGAGTGTTTGTGTGGGAAAGAAAAGAAACGAATAGATCACAAAACCCTAAAAATCTCCGAACACCAAACACAACAGTTTTGGAGAGCAAACAGTAGTCCCTCTTTTTTATATTTGGTAAACTGTTTTCAAATTTAGGGATGTTTTCCTTTTTTAAGCTATCATCTGATTATTATTCATAATAAAAAAAATGTTTTTTAACGTGTAGAGAAACACAATTTTACTTTTTGATTATATTTTTCTTTTTAATTGTATGAATGGTTCGGCTGAAATTAAATGCAAAATAATTTGGCCTTATTGGTTTCATATGAACCAAAAGGTTTGAGATTTATGAAATCGTTTAATTTGTGGAATATAAAGTTAAAGCACCATTTAAATTGGAAGAAATATATTAAAGTAGATGTTTGTGGTGACAACCCGTTTTTAGATAACGAAATTAATTCTTTTAAAAGTCATATCCATAGATTAAGGGTCGTAACATTACTATGCATGACCAGTTGGACTCTATTGTAAGAATGGAAGCTCCATAGTATATGGCGCAAGAAAATCAAATATATCAAATGCGAAAAATATAAATATTTGTTGATTTTCTATACAAGCTTTCTAATGTTTTATTATTTTGTATTACACAGTTTTTAAAAAGTATGTCTGAAAAACCTCACTCGGTGATTCCCCAAGCCTACGAGAGGGGAAACTCATGTAAGATCTACACATGCATGTTTCCCTCATATTCATCTAAAAACCAAAACATCGGTCGGCCTAAGTGTTGATCTACCTTCTAACGGGTCAGTCAAGAAGTTTGCAAGTGATTTTTTCCTTGACAGAAACTCTGGCACGTCGAAAAATGTCAAAAAGAATGTCCTTAACCAGATCGTGTCGGTGCTTAAAACATGAAAACTTTCTATAATGTACTGCATGTTTTCCAAAAAAAAATCCAAACATACCTTACGAAAAACAGGACATTTCTCGTCAATTAAAAATAAATAGATCATAAGACGATCCTTTTATTTTTATTAACTTTCTTGTAATTTATTTTAGATTTTTATTTTTTATATTAACTATACTCTTGTTTTAAATCTTAAATTCCTAATCAACCAGTTAAAAATTGCAATGATGCCTTAATTGTAAAGTTTCAAACTTTAATCATTACTCTAGTGTGGATTTTTTTTTTCTTACGCAATGTTTATTTTTACTTTATAAATTAAGAAGTGGTTATTTATTTGAACAATGATCGACATTTTCATGTTCCAGATATCAATAGTTATACATTTGACATCGATGGCTATGTCAAACGTTAACCACGGCGAACAAAATGGATAGTTGGCTTATTTAAAAAAAGACAAAACTGCACAAATGGTTGTTATGGTTAGCTCAAAATTGTTATTTTTGTCCAAAAAAGTTTGGACTAGCACCACGGTACAAACTTTTCATTTTGTTGCGAGTTTGGTCCAATTTGCTATGAACTTTTTTATAATGACGATTTTGCCCTTATTTTTTTCTTTTTCGGTCTTTTTTATTAATTCTATTAATTTTTTGATGAAATAAATAAAAAAACAAAATAGAAAAACCAACTAACCTCTCTCTCTCTCTCTCTCTCTCTCTCTCTCTCTCTCTATCGCCGCCACAACCACCATTCTTGTCGGAAACCACCTCCAAAACCTCTATTCTATCCGCATTTCATCTTTCTGTTTCTTCACTCTCTTCTTCTCCGAAAACCTCATGAACTATCACCACCATTTGATGAATTCAAACATAATTTTTCCAAATATGAAGAACAAAACATTCTATTTTTTCAGATCTGAAGAACAAGAAGTATTTACAGACTTGTAAACCACAAGATCAACTAGATTTATAAAGACGCAAGAACTATTTACATATTTGTAGAAGCTTAACATTCTTAAATCAAAATTCAAAAAAATCTATACTGATATGGATCTAGAAAGACGAACACGACGCTGATATGGATCTAGAAAGACCAAGACAAAAAAACATGGCAGCGAATACATGGCATGAGTTGTTTGAAGGTGTTGAAACCCCTTCATCAGAGCTTCCACCATCTTTAGATCTTGAAAAAAGGACGATAGGTTTTTTTTCCAGAATTGTAAAGGACGAAGCTAGGATTTTTCTCAGTTTCTCTTCTTCTCCGCCGCCCTTCCCATTTGGATTAGGGTTTTTGTCCTGAAAATTGAGCTACCACTGTGGGATGGGTTTTCAGATATGAAGAGGAAGAGGGTTTTCAGATCGATAGATCTGAAGAAAGTTTTCAGACTTCACCGGCGTAGATTTGTTCTCGTCTGAGGACATCGGAGACCTAAGCTCGCGACTGAAGACTCTCGAGGCAAAGAGGTGGATTTCGATTCAAGGTTTTGTCCTCCGTCGTTTCGTCTTCAAATCACCATGTGTGTGTTCAGATGAAGAACCCGAGAACCAATGAACTCGATCTAATTCCGTCTTCTGATTTCATTTTCTTCTTTCTCCATTATTCGATCTTCCCTATATTTTCCATTCCTTTAGTGTTTAGGGAGAAAAGTCTAGAGAAGAAACATATCTCAAATCTAGTTTTGGTTTGACAAGAGAGAGAGAGAGAGAGTATTTTATTTTTGTTTTATTTTTAATTGTTTTCTTATTATTGTAATAAAAGAAAATTGTAAAATAAAATAATAAAGGGCAAATCTGTCATTATAAAATGTTTCAAAATGTTTGGACCAAACTCGCAACAAAATGAAAAGTTTGGACCTGTGGTGCTAGTCCAAACCTTTTTGGACCAAAGTGGCAATTTTGTGCTGACCACAGGGACCATTTGTGCAGTTTTGTCTTAAAAAGATGGACAAATCTTGAGGATTTAATATGAACGCCAAAAAATTTCAATTTAAAGTTAACCTTAAGAAGTCTGTTAAAACGTTGTCGCAGACATTTTAAGCAAATAAAATATTACTACTCAAATGCACTAAAGGATAACACAGGGAAACAGAGTTGAATCATGAGGGACATAGTTTAATGGTCAATGTCTCTTTGTGTAAAGCACATACTAGTCATAAACAGAAAATAAAAAGAAAATGAGGGGTTTTGATTATTAATTAAAACTAAAATAGCAGTGAAAATAACTAAAGAATATTCAATAATAAAAAGCAAATTCAGTTATGTTGCGACTTTCCTAATCATGGAATCAATCCAGACCTGGTTATTCAAAATATGTTCTACCTAAGTTGGTACTGAGAGCAACTAACAATCTCTAGTATATTCTTTTTACATAGTTAATTAACCAAAACAAGCTCTTCAATTAATCCTAGATTTTTATTAATTTAATTAAACAAGCTCTTAATCAAATAAGAAAAGCAACATTATGATATATGTAAAATTCTCAACAATATTCAATGCTTCTCACAAGCTCGGAAAAGTAAAAATATAAAATTTCAATTTATATATGAAATAAATCCTAACACGGAACCAATTTGATACTTGTTTCTTGTTACCAATTGAACAGAACAATTATGGATTCCATTAGTTGATTAACAAGATCGATTTAATCCTAAATTAGGTGACCATGCTAAAAAGAACTAAAATCAAACATTCATTAAATACAAAACTAAAATATCTAAGATAGAATCACTAATCAGTAACCAAGTCTAATGAATGGTTACATGAAAAATACCGATCTATGCAGAATAGAAATCTAGAGTTTAGCTACACATGGCCACCGGAAATCGTTTTCCGTCGTCTGGGAACATCTAGGGCTTAAACTGACCAGAGAGGTCGTATTTATCTGCAAGCCAACAACTTCCGGACAAAGAAAGTGAAAAACACGATCATATTTTTTGTTTGCAATCACCAAATGTCTCGATTAATGAAGTACGTTGCTATATCTTGACAAAAATGGAAAACACGATCGTGTTTCTTGAAAAGCACGATTGCATTTTTGCTTCGAGGTACCGAAACTTGACTTTTTGGCCTGTAAAAGTTGTGAATGTAAAGCACGATAAAAAACACGATGATATAGGGAAAAACACGATGGTGTTTTTCCTAAAACGCGTGTTTCAGACGCGAACTCTTTAGTTTCAGTAAATCCAACCCAGGTTCCAAATTCATAAGGTATTTTAGCTTCATTAAGCTCCTATAATGCATACAAAGTTGCTCCCAAAATAATGCTCCACTCGAAAAATCTGAAAACGAAATAAAAACATGAACAGTACAGGAATTATAACAATAAACATGAGTTGCACATTACTTAAATTAATGCACATGCAAATGCGTAAAATATACTTCAAAATGTAATAAAAACGAATATAAAATATGCATAAAATGGCATCTATCAAATCTCCCCAAGCTTAAACCTTACTTACCATCAAGTAATAAAAAGATTAAACATTATAAACATAATGGAAAGATGTAGATGACCAAAAAAGGAACTTGCAATAAAACCTAAAAGAAAATTAAGGAAACTAAAAACTTGAACTTTAAGCAATTCACTCTTTTTTTTCCTTTTTTTCACATGATCAGACCTTACATCGAGGAAGCTCAAGTGGAATCACTACCTAGACAATAATTTCAATACCTTCCATCTTTCACAGACTCCCAAATTCAGGAATAAACTCAACACTGTGAACCAACAAACCAACTATAATGTAACACCCGGTTCCAAGTACGGTATTATTTTAGAGTATGTATGGTGATCTTCTTTGGAAGCCACGACGTGGTGATGAGTTTGGGCCGTAGGGTTTAATGAATCACCACGACGTGGTGGTGGCTGTTGGGGGAAAACACTAAAGTTTAAGGGCCAAGCCCTATTTAAAGATCCTTATCCCCCTTCCAGCCCCCTCCCATCAGCCTCCATCTCTCCAAATCGTCCATTGCAACCCTAGAGCCATTTTGTGAGTTTAAGCCTTAAAAGTGTGAGTTTTTGGTGCTTGTGAAGGAAAAGGTGGTGGAAGACCTCATTCGGAGTCCAAGGGAAAGAAGATCCAGGAGTTTACCTTCCTCTAGCATCTCAAGGAGGTATAAAGTCTTTATCTTGATGAGTTTATGGTTAGATCTATGGGTTTTCCCCTTTTTCTCTTTTTTCTTGTTGCCTTGGGTGGTTGAACTTCATAAAGCTGGCAACTTTATGAGTCTCCAGGCCATTTGGAGCATTTGGCTCTTTAGATCTAGTCTAGATTTGAGTTTTGAGGGTAATGCATGGAATCTTGGCCTTTTTGCCCTATTTTGACCTAATAAGAGTTAAGACATGCATTCGACATGCATGTCTGAAAAGCATTGACTTTTAAGGTGTGTTTTGGATCTTAAAAATTGAGATCTATACATTTTGGAGGGTTCTATTGGATAAAGTTGGAAACTTTATCCATTTAGACCCTATTTTGGACCAGATCTGAGTTGGAGACCTTTTGGAATCGAATGAAGTGGCTAAATGCATTAAGCTGCTGAAAACCCTGTAACCACGACGTGGTGGTGGGTTGGTTCGCGACTGCTTTGTCGTATCCGGCAACACGACGTGGTACAAGGGTACCACGACGTGGCGGTCAGGCTGGGTTGACTTTCTTGACCTTTTAACCGTTTGGCCAAGTTTGACTTATAAGGGGTTTTGGGGCATTTTGAGTTGTACTTAAGGAATTGTTTCTGTTTAGGGGTTGAGTAGAGTAGATATTGGGGTCGGGATCTAGTCAGCTATCGTTCAGTATTCGAGGTGATTCTTCTCACCACACTCATGGGTCGAAGGCACCAAGGTCGGCCCATTAATTGTTATGAAATGTTTAGTCATGGAATATGTAATGGTTGCTAGTGATTTATATGTGAATTATGTGAAGACCTGTTAGAAAATCGGGACAATAATAGCCTTGGAAATTCTGAGAACTGTGTATACACTTTCAGATTAAAGTATTTGGGTGGTACTCCCAACCGTTAATCGGATAAGACTCAGAAAATGAGAACAAGAACTGAAAATCTGGGTGTTATGAATTTCGTGTGTACCATCAAATGAAGACCAAAATTAGTTAAGTAAGTTTTCCATCAGAAAACTGTCATCAGACAGTTGTATGTCTGAAAACTGTTACAAAAAACAGTTTGATGTCTGAAAACTGTTACTAATTCGGGTTATTTATATAAGGGTCAAAACAAAGTCAAAAAACCGGGTTTATTTCCAAAAATTCAGATTTCTGATGCATTTTTAATATAGCAATATAACCCAAATAAAAAAATTTTGCGCTGACCTGGCAGGTCGACCCCAACCAGGGGCTCTGCCCCTTGGACCCCGCCGATATTAGATCGACCGCTTTTTAGCCGACACAACCTAAACGAGAATCGAATATCTCATTAATAGGAGCCCAACGATAAAAAGATAGACGAAAACGGACGTCATATGACAAAGTTATGAATTTTTAACGGACTTTACCTGTCCCGGACTGCTAAAAATATAATTTTAAAAATAAAATCAAAATTAGCTGATGGAGTCTAAACAAAAGTTGTAAAGTACGTCTCCACCTACACGTGGATATAAAGAATGTCGAAAAAGAAGCTCGTATGCGAAAGTTACGAATTTTAGAATACATAAATGTGATTTGCGAGACTGCACAAAGGAACGCCCCGCGCAAGTAGAGGGAATGCCCCACGTTCACATACTTGGTCTCGGATCAGCCACGTCACCTCATCAGTCTTCGGACATGTACCCTGCTCCTACCCGCTGCATACACAGGTACACCCTGCGTACCGAGGAACGCGCAACGTACCTCCGCATGTACGCCCTGCGTAACCGAGGATTGGAGGCTATAAATAGAGGTGTGAGGACAGCCTCTTTTTTCACACCTTAAACCACTTCTTTCTCTCTCTACTCTCTCTCTAAACACCCTCAACCTTTAGAATCTTCCTAGTGCTAGAAGAAGGCCCCGGAGCGCCCGAAGGCTCCGAGAAAAAGAGCTTTTCGGCTCGGAAGGTCCCCCCCCCCTTCCCCCCGCAGAGCCCAGTTTCTAGCAAACCTCCCAGTTTTGTCGAAGGAAATCATATTTTTAAGAAGCGAAGCGTTGTCTAGGTTGGAATGACCATTTTAAGAAGTAAGTGCATAGTTACTTTCATCTTACACATAGATATGAAATATTTTATATAAATTACGTGCTATGTGTGCATATTATCTGTTTACCTAATATCTGTGACAACTAGAAAATTTTGATAAAGCAAGGTTTAACATGTAGCTATGTATAAGTACAACCACAATGAAACCTTGTTGTAATAAAACATTTGAAAGTTAAAAGGGCATTATTTGTATATGTATATGTGTATGCATATATGCATACTTTAAAAATCATGTTTAGAGTAAACACTTAAAGAGCAAGTAGAGCCAAATGATTGGAACATAAATCATGGAATTAAAACATTGTTTTATAATTTTTGGCCTAAGTACCCCACCCCTTGAGATTTCGGTTTGCTTAGGACCACACAAGGCCGAAATCTCCCACCTAGAACACCCTAGGCCGAAAACACCACCCTAGGACCCCACTAAGCCGAAAACACTTATTTTTGGGAGGCTAGGACTGAAATCACCACAAACCAAAAGCCTAGGCTGAAATCTTCCCTCCTAGGCCGAAATCACATGTGATTACGTCCATATTAGGGAGTTGTAAGAGGGTTTTCGGCTAGATAAAGTAGATAAGAGGGTTTGACTTTATGAAATGATGTTCCACCATTTTCCCATGTAAGTATTACCCAACAAAAACCCATGTATTACCCAACATATCACAATGTAAATGTCCTCTCAATTTATTACCTTATCTTGGACGACACCACACCTCCAAAATCCTCACTCTTCCATTTTCACTAAAAAGATTACTTCATATCCTCTCAAATAGTCAAGTTTAAGCTTCAAAGTTCAACATTTTCCAAGCATTATCCCTAGATTATTGGTAAGTATTTTCGAGAATTCCTGGCATACTACACATTTTATGTTAGTTTCATTCTATTTACACACATTAACATGTATTAAAACCCTTAGGCTAACATTACTCTCAAGGAAGTTCATCCACTCCATTCAAGAGTTTAGGCTTGAAATCTTCACTCCATCTTCTCAAACAACCCACAAATCCACTCAAGGTGAGTTCATACTCTCACATTTTCGAGATTTTCATGTTTTAGGGGGAATACAAGTCAAAATTTGTTTAACAGACAAATACTTACATGTTTCATCTTTATATTAAAGTATAAGCCTTTATTTGCATAAAATGTGATTATTACTAGTTTTTGTACAAATATTTGTGTTATACTAGTTTTCAAGTGTAAAACTAACAAAAACAAAACTAGATCTATGTTATAAAAATCATGAGGAAAGTTGTGATTTACAAAACTATGAGGTTTTTGGAAGCTTTTTACCAAAATATAGTTTTTCCAACAAAAATGAGAGAATTCTATTTCTTCCACTATTTTGTGGGTTTTAACTCAAAAATATATGTATTTATATAAGGGATTATATAAATGTTCTAGTCAACCTAACATGATAAACTATAATTGGTATAGTTTGGGAGTCACAAAACTACATTATCTTTTCAAAAGTGACAAATAATTATTTAAAGGTGTAATTATTTCATTTACAAGAAAAAGAGAGTTTTCAGTTCACGTAAATCGATTGATATTGGTTGTGAGACATTAGACTTCACCGTACCCACCAGAATACACATACTAAGACCTGCATTATAACCAGAGTCTATTGTAGGGAGAGAGTGACACTTGTGTATAGATCTATACGGTATTGACAACCCCGCATCTAAACTGTTAGCTATAGTTAGACCGGCAGGTCTGGGATGACAAATGTCGTAAACAGTTCCGACATCTGAAGCGCGTCGTTCGGGCAACTAGTCGTATTATTACGGTTATAATAACTCACATAGAGTATCGACAAAACATATGATTTACGGTTCAACATACCTTCAATAGTTTTATTTAGATAAAACTACATTACACAATTTTTTTCCAGTACAATACAGTTTATATACATGGAACATGCATTCAAATGGTTTTATATGCAAATAAAACTACATATTACTATTTTTGAGTACAACAATACTTATACATTTTTGGTCTTAGGGTTTTAAGACTACAACTCATTTACAAATAAAATATTGGATTTTCTGGAAGTATACATTATCATTTTACAAAAAAACAGTTACAAAAGCTTCTCATACAAAACGCTTATGAACTCACCAACTTAATTGTTGACACTTTTCCAAATCACTTGTATTCTCAGGAAACTAGTAAGCAGGTAACCACAAGGATTTTTGGTGGATGGGACGCCGTCGCATCTCGTTATTCATTTTTGTCATACACTTTTGTTATCATGTAAACAATGCTTTTGTGAAAAAAAAAATGTAAACTTATTTAATATTCAATGTAATGGTTGTGATGCTTTGATCTCTATTATTCAATTGTTGTGATATCGTACATGAAGTCATCTGCCCCCAAACGTTTCCGTCGTTCTGTTTTGGGGGTGTGCAATATCTATGCTGGATGAACGATTTATACATGTTGTTTTATGATTTAAACTGTATATGTATTTTATATCTACAAATATGTTGGGTAAAACATGGGTAGACGAAATAGTTGATGTGTGATGAGATAAAATGATGAGAGGCCTCGATGTTTACGATGATCCAGTCATCTAGCAGAGTATAGATGACGACCACGAACTATTCTAGACAGTCCAGTGGAACGCTAGCAGGATCGCAACCTGTAGGTGTTTATTTGAACTACGTGTTCACCGGGTGTACTCCGTCCCCCTCATGGTTGTCTTATCTGACATGTATTGCTGAGGAATCCCCCTGTAACATCCCAAAAATACAGTCTGAAAATTTCGTTTTAAATTAGTAATAAAACCATATTCATCAAACGTCATATAAGAATCATAAACAATGAATCTCAAAATATTTTAACAACTGTCAAATATATCAGAGTATAAACATCCCAGGCTGAACAAATGGTGTGTCCACTGCAATCCTCCCGAGCTCCTCTTTTAAAAACTGAGTACCTGAAACCAAAACTGAAAACCATAAACATGAAGCTTAGTGAGCTTCCCCAAACTACCACATACCATACAATAACATATAAAGCATCTACTGGGCCTTGCACACTGCATCGGACCGAAGTCCGGAAACTGCATCGGACCGAAGTCCGGAACTAACCAGGGCCTTGCCCTCTGCATCGGCCCGAAGTCTGGAAACTGCATCGGACCGAAGTCCGGAACTAACCAGGGCCTTGCCCTCTGCATCGGACCGAAGTCCGGAAACTGCATCGGACCGAAGTCCGGAACTAACCAGGGCCTTGCCCTCTGCATCGGACCGAAGTCCGGAACTAACCAGGGCCTTGCTCTCTGCATCGGACCGAAGTCCGGAAACTGCATCGGACCAAAGTCCGGAACTAACCAGGGCCTTGCCCTCTGCATCGGACCGAAGTCCGGAAACTGCATCGGACCAAAGTCCGGAACTAACCAGGGCCTTGCCCTCTGCATCGGACCGAAGTACGGAAACTGCATCGGACCGAAGTGCGGAAACTGCATCGGACCGAAGTCCGGAACTAACTGAACATAGCATAGCATAATCACAACTACTGGCATAAACACATATACTGCATACTGCATCGGACCGAAGTCCGGAACACATAACACAAAATCATGCTTGAATCACAAAGACATCAAGCACATTGAACTACTGCATCAGACCGAAGTCTGGAACTACTGCTAACTAAACGGGCCGGCATTGTGGTCGTAGACCCGTTCCTACTGGAAGGAAACTCACCTCACACTGCTGAAGTCCCGTAGACACAATCTCATATTGTTGAAGTCCCACAGACTCAACCCTAGCTGCTGGATGACAGATTCCCGAACTGTCAACACCAAAATAACACCCAATTAATAATTGGGTTCTAACACATAACTATAAATACATACTTTGGATAATTACTACATTACCCCTAGTTTGGCTTACCCAAGCCCAAGGCCCAATCCAACATGTTCAACATGACTCATTCTAAGGGCCCAATATCATACAACCATCTAGGCCCAAACTATGGCCCATCTATGGCCCAATTTTCCAAATTGGGCCCAATCCTTCATATGGGCCTTACCCTAAAGCCCAACTAATTATTCTAGTCCATTTGATTATTCTTGGATGGCCCAACACAAAGCCCAAGTGAAACTAGGGTTTCACATAAAATGACGATTAGGGTTAAGTGTTTCTTACTTAACCCATTAAGGACTTAATCCATTAAGTCCTTTACTCTACTAGATAAGTGATATAGAGAAATTGGGCCTAATACATAATCCAATCTTAATGGCCCAAAAGTGGGTCCAAATAAGTCCAAGGCCCAAATACTCACACAATTAGGGTTTTCCACCCAAACATGGCCCAGTAGGCCCAAAACCAATCTCTAAGCCTATTAGGGTTTTGCTTGTGGGGCACCACCCACTACCACCTCGGGTAGTGGTGGTCAACGGCGGTTCACGGCGGCGGCCACCACCTTACGGTGGTGGTTAAGGTTCTTTTCATTATTCTTTGATAATTACAATTAAAATGCTTAAACCAAAACTAAACACACACACTACTAACACAAACACACACACACACACAACCACCCTAGTGGTGGCCGGCGGTGGTTGTTCTTGATCTTCCGGCTAGACAAAACACACACCATAAAATACGTCTCTTGCTCGGGAATTCACACGACCACCCACTTCACGGTGGCATACGGAGGTCCGATAGCAACAGCAGCGGCACAGCGGCGGCAACCACCATTTCCAATGGTGGTGGTGGTTCCTGTTCATAAATCACACATACCACATCACAATTAATAAACACATACACACAGCCACCTCCTACGGTGGCTGGTGGCGGCAAAGGGGCAGAAAACGGTGGCAGGGGGCGGCAACCACCATGGTTGGCTGCCATGGTGGTTGCTTGCGATTTCCGGCGGCCTAAACACACCCCCACTCGAATGGACATGCGATCCTTCGTCACTCTAAGCTGAGCATGCGCCGAACATACCTGACACATATACTACGCCTCCATCCTTACGGCGGCAGATGGCAGCCGAAGGATTCAACGGAAGGGAAACTGTCCGGAGCAACAATGGAGACGGGGCTCGAGAAAATGACGACGGAGAAGAGGAGAATGCATTACCGGCGGAAGAGATGCAGCAGCGACACGAGCTTGCCGGTCTTCTTAGCCCCCGATGGCGGCAGCGCGCGAGGTTTGGCTCCGAGTTCTGGCTTCTCCCTACGCCTCCGGCAGCAAAGCATGCGATCGCGGTGCTCAACAGCGTGGCAGCCGGCGACCCTATCTGATCGGAATAGTGAACAATGGAGAGGTGGTGGCGGCTGGAGTATAGCGATTAGGGTTTCACGTCTCCAAACTCACGGGAGGAAATGAAGTGACGGGTTTATCCCGTATCCATTTCAAACTTATGTGCCATAATCCCATTCTGGTCCCTCCCCCATCAATTCTTTTTCAAAATAAATCCCATATTTACTCATTAAACCCCAGCCTTAAAAACCCATTACAACTTAGGTACAAAAAGTTACCAAACAGTCCCCAATATCTTAGTTATGACATATTCTGCCCTTCAACCTCATTTCCTTTTAAATTAAATCCAGATAATTACCACGGAGCCCCTGACTTCATAAATATTTATAAAATAAGTCTTGAATTTATACTTTAACCCGCGAATAATCCCAATAATAACTTTTGGCTCCCAAGACCAACACCTGGCTATACAATTATTGAATTTAGGGCTACGATTCATTCGTTAATTTATTTATTTATTTATTTAATAAACAGGGTGTTACAACTCTCACCCACTTAAATTAGATTTCGTCCTCGAAATCATTCCTTACCATTCCTTACCCACCAAACCACTCTAGTAACATGGTCACTATCCTGGGCACACCCCAGCCTTCCTAGGGTAGCCGTGACTAGTCTTCGTAAAGCCCTAAAATCCGCAGGTGAACGAATTCCTCGCGATAAGACCACATCTACTACGTCTGAAATATGTTGTCTCGAGATGGTCTGAATCCCTGACAGACCACTCATACTAAATCATTATAGATGAACCCCGCGGTGGGTGACTTAGCATTACTCAGCAATCTGTTACGCTTGTCATACATTAGATCCTCAAATACCATTATTGTTGGAGACCCAAAACTGTCTGAATCACTGATCTGCCTGAAAACACTGAACTGCCTGAAACATTAACTGTCTGAAACACTGAACTACCTGAACACTGAACTGCCCGACACACTGAACTGTCTGAACACTGAACTGCCCGAAACACTGAACTGTCTGAACACTGAACTGCCTGAAGCAGTATGTTGCCACATGGCTGCTTCCGAAATCTATCTAGGCCTTCCTGGTCTCAACTGATTCGACAATCATCTGAAGTACCGGTTCCGGCCCGGTTGCGGAGCCAAAGGACTCCCACTTAGTCGCCTCACACGACTTCTGAACAAATTCCTTCTCTAAAACTAGTTGCCACTAGTCACCATGCCACTGAGGCTCTAATAACTTTCTGATCTAACTGATCGAGTCCATACGTCAAATCCTGACGTCACCAAACCCAAGGCTAAAAGTGATTGCTACATGACCATTGGTAGCCTTATGTCATAAATGACCTTAAGCAGTCCACTGCTTCTTTGCTCTCTTCTCTGTAGTGGCGCTTCTACAGTCTTATCACTGGCTTAACCAAGTCTAATCCGTCTGGGAAACTCCGAAATCCAATCTGTGGATTTCCATATCCTCACTGCTATACCCGAACTGGTGGGTACTATTGTCCTTCCCGCGTCCTAACGACACACTCACTCTATCTAATAACCTAGTGAATGCTACGGCTACACCCGTAGACTTACAACACTCTATCACTATCTGCTGCTAGTGAATGCTACGGCTACTCCCGCAGACTTACAACACTCAAACACTATCTGGATGCTAGTGAATGCTACGGCTACACCCGCAGACTTACAACACTCTAACACTATCTGACTGCTAGTGAATGCTACGGCTACACCCGCAGACTTACAACACTCTAACACTATCTGACTGCTAGTGAATGCTACGGCTACACCAGCAGACTTACAACACTCTAACACTATCTGGCTACTAGTGAATGCTACGTCTACACCCGCAGACTTACAACACTCTAACACTATCTATACTGGATCGAACACTCGCTTGTCTCGCACTCAGCTGATTCATGTCCTGACTGGAATCCCCAACCGGATTCCCTAAGGCTTGCTAGCAAACATTCCGAGAATGCGATCTCATCATTGGCAAGTTTTTCCGAACTTCCATATCACACTCTCCTCGAACCATACAACCACATGGGCTGTCTCCCTTTCAGACAAGGATGCAAAACTTATCCTAGTCTCAAAACTGCTCCCGCTTCTGAATCCTTGGGCGATTCTCCCCCACTTTGATTCAGCTAATGCCTTACATCACACAGAACTGGAAGAATTCCCAATCCTTCTCACCACCCATGACCAATCTGCTAGAACTCACGCTTATCCGTGCTAGGGTTTCAACACCAGCTAATCCAAAAGACCACACAACTTCTAAAAATCCGAATAAATCTCCGGTAGTAACCCGCTAGACCCAGGAAGCTCCGAATCTCAGTTGGAGACCTCGGAATTCCCCTCTGTATCACGGCCTCTGTCTTGGCCGGATCGACTAGTACACCCTTCTGGTTGACAGGGTGCCCAAGGAATTGCACCCCGCGCAACCAGAACCCACATTTAGAGAACCTTGCAAAAATTCTCTCCCTCCTCAAAGCCTCTAGCACCTCTCTCAGGTGCTTCTCGTGCTGCTCCTCAGTCTTGGGATAAACCAAGATGACGTTGTACTTTCCCAATCCCGTAATCTGGGGAATTGCTCTATCACTATTCGTTGATGCTTCTCGGTATGCAAGTGGCATACGACATCTCTTGAAATATAATTCAGACACAAACCGAGGATAACTCAGGGTTACACTTACTAAAACCCTTGGAACGAAAGGCTCCCTTGTGCAGTTTCTTGCAAGTGCTGCACCGAATCTGGTCCTGCTGGTCTTTCGAAAGCTAATCCTAAATCTAGGGTCTTGTCCCGAGACCCTTCAATGTAAGCAACTGATCTGGTTCCCTCTTACCAATGTGCTCTAAGTCCATATCCCGTTCCCCAGCTCTAGAAGTTATACCATTCAGGGTCTTGCACCCCGAGATACTCATGATCTCCCTGTTATCATTCTACATTATGTTCTGATAACTTACCTTCTTCATTTCCTCATCTGCTGCATACTGTGGTACCATATAAGCTCTTTCTCGAGACTTGGCAGTGATCTCTGCGACGGTCTCAGTCGTCTGGTGGAGATCTAACAACCATTGTGCCAACTGCTGCGCCTCAATCTCCTGGGCACACTCTGCCCAGAATTTGGTCTAAAAGTCATCCCATGACCTAGCATTAACCGCATCATCACACAACTCACTACCGACCTCTTTCTATCAGTCTCGTGCTCTATCCCTCAGGAGACAGGAAGTAAGTCAGATCTTGTCTCCTTTCAAGGCAACGTCTGGTACACAAAGTGTTGGCGACATCTGTCAACCATCTGCTGCTAGCAATGGGGTCTCTAGCCCCGTGATAATCTGGAGCTTCACAAGCTCTGAACTCCCGAAGCATCAACGTATGCATCCATATCCTGACTGCTGTCTCAGTGCAGAATGCACTCATCCTCTAATCACAATCTCTAAAATACCCTCCTTGATCATGTTGAAGATAACAGGAGTCTGGTTAATGATATTGCGCATCATTCTCAGATGGAATGAACTCCCTCATCTGTTCATCAATCTGCCCGGCTACAGAGTCCGAGCCTGGTCCCTTGTCGACACCAGAACTACCATCTGGGCTACCACGTAGCGCCACTATACTCGGCAACACACGATCACTAACATCACAATACTCATCCAAACTCGAGGGATCTCACACACTACAAGTTCCCTGGTCTTATCTCAGCCTTCCTTGATTCGAGTACGGATCCTCTGCTTTCAGTAGTACGGGCCCATACTACCTTCCACATCTATCCGTACTTTCCTAAACAGGCTATCTTACTACTGTCTACTCAATACTATCATGCAATTCTCATAAAGCTGAAACACATATAGCAGGCACATAAGGCATCATCCTAGATCCTTAGTCCTATTCTAGCATGCTGTTCTACTGAAACTGAAACTGATAATCATAACATAAAATTGTATGGGTAATTTGGGAGTACTTACTTGAGCTCGACTGATTGCATGCACCACACCCTTTTTCTCTTTTCAAAGTTCTTTTCTTTCTAAAAATTCTTTTTGCTTTTCTAAAACTTTTTTCTTTTTAAGTTTCTTTTTGCTTTTCTAAAACTCTTTTGTTTTGAAAACTTTATACCACTTCCTTAGTTTGAGTTCAGACACACTCGGGAGTGCGCCCGAATCCCTCAAACCAAGGCTCTGATACCAACTTGTAACATCCCAAAAATATAGTCTGAAAATTTCGTTTTAAATTAATAATAAAACCATATTCATCAAACGTCATATAAGAATCATAAACAATGAATCTCAAAATATCTTAACAACTGTCAAATATATCAGAGTATAAACATCCCAGGCTGAACAAATGGTGTGTGCACTGCAATCCTCCCGAGCTCCTCTTTTAAAAACTGAGTACCTGAAACCAAAACTGAAAACCATAAGCACGAAGCTTAGTGAGTTTCCCCAAACTACCACATACCATACAATAACATATAAAGCATCTACTGGGTCTTGCCCACTGCATCGGACCGAAGACCGGAAACTGCATCGGACCGAAGTCCGGAACTAACCAGGGCCTTGCCCTCTGCATCGGACCGAAGTCCGGAAACTGCATCGGACTGAAGTCCAGAACTAACCAGGGTCTTGCCCTCTGCATCGGACCGAAGTCCGGAAACTGCCTCGGACCGAAGTCCGGAACTAACCAGGGCCTTGCCCTCTGCATCAGACCGAAGTCCGGAAACTACATCGGACCAAAGTCCGGAACTAACCAGGGCCTTGCCCTCTGCATCGGACCGAAGTCCGGAAACTGCATCGGACCAAAGTCCGGAACTAACCAGGGCCTTGCCCTCTGCATCGGACCGAAGTCCGGAAACTGCATCAGACCAAAGTCCGGAACTAACCAGGGCCTTGCCATCTGCATCGGATCGAAGTCCGGAACTAACCAGGGCCTTGCTCTCTGCATCGGACCGAAGTCCGGAAACTGCATCGGACCAAAGTCTGGAACTAACCAGGGCCTTGCCCTCTGCATCGGACCGAAGTCCGGAAACTGCATCGGACCAAAGTCCGGAACTAACCAGGGTCTTGCCCTCTGCATCGGACCGAAGTGCGGAAACTACATCGGACCGAAGTCCGGAACTAACTGAACATAGCATAGCATAATCACAACTACTGGCATAAATACATATACTACATACTGTATCGGACCGAAGTCCGGAACACATAACACAAAATCATGCTTGAATCACAAAGACATCAAGCACACTGAACTACTGCATCAGACCGAAGTCTGGAACTACTGCTAACTAAATGGGCCGGCATTGTGGCCGTAGACCCGTTCCTACTGGAAGGAAACTCACCTCACACTGCTGAAGTCCCGTAGACACAATCTCATACTGCTGAAGTCCCGCAGACTCAACCCTAGCTGCTGGATGACAGATTCCCGAACTGTCAACACCAAAATAACACCCAATTAATAATTGGGTTCTAACACATAACTATAAATACATACTTTGGATAATTACTACATTACCCCTAGCTTGGATTACCCAAGCCCAAGGCCCAATCCATAGGCCCAAAGTCAACTAGGGATCAAAGCCCAATCATATGGCCCAACTTTCCAAATTGGGCCCAAACCTCTACATGGACTTCCCTTAAGGCCCAATTGTTCTGTCCAGTCCAACATGTCTCATTCTAAGGGCCCAATATCAAACAACCATGTAGGCCCAAACTATGGCCCATCTATGGCCCAATTTTCCAAATTGGGCCCAATCCTTCATATGGGCCTTACCCTAAAGCCCAACTAATTATTCTAGTCCATTTGATTATTCTTGGATGGCCCAACACAAAGCCCAAGTGAAACTAGGGTTTCACATAAAATGACGATTAGGGTTAAGTGTTTCTTACTTAACCCATTAAGGACTTAATCCATTAAGTCCTTTACTCTACTAGATAAGTGATATGGAGAAATTATGCCTAATACACAATCCAATCTTAATGGCCCAAAAGTGGGTCCAAATAAGTCCAAGGCCCAAATACTCACACAATTAGGGTTTTCCACCCAAACATGGCCCAATAGGCCTAAAACCAATCTCTAAGCCCATTAGGGTTTTTGCAACATCCCGAAATTCAGGTACAACTATTTAACCCTTCTTCTTTTCCAAGTTGTCAAGTTATGTCCCTATATGTAAAGATGCTAGGTATGTGAGTACGCTGGGCGTACTGAGGAGTACGCTGCGCGTACTCGCACGCTTAATATGGACGCGGACTCATCCGGGTACGCTGGGCGTACCCAAGGTTACGTCGGGCGTAACCGGCCCAGATGCAAACCCTAAAGCTTAGACTTGTACACTATATAAGGAATACTATGGCCTCATCCTCAGCCACCATTTCACAAAGAGAAACCCTAAGAGAGAATTTCCTTCGTTCTAAAGCTAGTGTGTGTGTTCTTGAGCTAGAAAGTGCCTTTGTGTGTTAGTAAAGAAGAAGAGAAGGTTCTTGTGGAGGCTAGAAGTTGGAGTACCATCTTAGATCTGAGTTCTACAGAGGAAGGAGCTTCACTTGGAGGTATAAAGCTCAAATCTTTCCTTGTTATTTTTGTTTTATGTTCCATGGACCAAATTTTAGGGTTTTTGGTCCCAAGGTGGAGACTTTATGAGCAAAGGGTCTCCATTGACCTAGATCTACCATATTTCAGAGTATTATGAGTTGTATGTTCATAAAAATCCGATCTTGGACATTGAGATTAAGTCATGCATGAGATTAGGGCTTAATGAGAAAAGAGGAAAGATGTTTGGAGGGATTGGTGACCTTTACAGCCATGCAAAGGCTTAAAGGTTTCGACTTTATGGATTAAGAAGTATTAGAATGGCCAGATCTGAAATATGGGATTATGTCTTAATTGTTTAAGACCTAAAATGAAGAAAGAAGGAAACTGGGATTTACGTCGGGCGTAATTCCAGTACGTGCCGCGTAGGGGGTCGCGTTCCCCGATTCTGGATTGCTGGTGTACGCCCCGCGTACAGGAGTTGGTACGCCCCGCGTACTGTTTGCTGTTGACTTTTGTTGACTTTTAGGGTTTTGGTCAACATGTGGACTTTTGGGTCAAGGAGGGGTAAAATGGTCTTTTACCCTTCTGTGAGATTGTAGGAAGGAATGTAGTCTAGCCTTGAGAGCCGTTAATGATTTGAAATAATTACCTTATGTGATTAGGCGGGGCTAGTTCGTTGTTTCGAGATTCAGGGATATCGAGCACGTGAGCTCTAGACATCTTACGAGGTGAGTCTTCTCACTATACTGTACCTGGAAGGGTACCTATGTGTGACCGGAAGGTCTTGTATGCTATGAGATGCATGTGCTATATGCGGTTATATGATATGTATGTGCTATATGCAGTTATATGATATGTATGTGCTATATGCAGTTATGTGATATGTATGTGCTATGTATGTTATGTATGGTATGGACCGGAAGGTCAAGATGGCATGGACCGGAAGGTCAAGAGGTTACGGACCGGAAGGTCGATACGGGTAGGACCGGAAGGTCTACCGGGATTTGGTACGGAAGTCCCCTGAGACACATGGATCGGAAGATCCTATAGAGTTATGGCCTGGAAGGGCGTATGTGTGGTATGTGGTATTTTAGGGAACTCACTAAGCATTTATGCTTACAATTGTTATGATAATTGTTTCAGGTACTAGCGAGGATCGCGGGAAGGCGCCGGCGTGATCCATACACACTTGCAGATTTTATGTCATTGAGATTCTGGGAATATGTTTTGTATTGATACAGTGATACATTATGTTTGTGATTACCATGTGAATGAAAGTATGTTTTAAAAATGAAAAATTGTTTTGAAAAATTACGTCGTTACAAGTTGGTATCAGAGCCTTGGTTTGAGGGATTCAGGTGCATCTTCGGATGAATCTGAACTTAAACTGAGGAAATGAGGGAGTTTTACATAAATAAACAATTTTTCTAAAAGAGTAAAAGTTTTGAGAAAGGCAGAAGGAAGCAGTGTGTACGACCAGCCAGCGCCCGAACGGTGATTTCCCAAAATACCCTTACATTATGTGTTATGAGATATGATACGATATGATATGCATGCTAGAGTAGACTATGTATTCATATTAGGACTAGAGTGGCCTGATTTGTGATGCCTTAGCCTAGGAAGGATTTTGCTGCCATGCGATGCTTGAGAGCGAGTAGGTAGCAGTGAGGAGCTGATGAGAGGCCTACCGAAGGGTAGCCTATGCCAGTGAGATATAGTGTACTTGTGATATGGGATCCAAGGAGGAGGACTAAGAGTGAATGCTGATGCGGTGTGGACGGTAATATAGGGCCCGTACTACTGAAGACACCGGAGCAGTGCACACCCTAAGTAAGAATCCATTGGGTACTAAGGAACGAGTAGGGTTGAGTTATCGAGTGCGAGTATACTCGAGCGAGTTTCTGATATGTTTATGTTATATTTCAGAGACATCATGGTTGGGACACGTCACAGACCTGAGCCGAGTGGCGTGAGTGACGAGGAGCTTCGTCAGATGATCCACGATGAGGTGGCGGCGGCGATCAGGGCCTAGATCCCGGAGATGTTTGGGTCTATCAAGACCACACTGCTTGAGACGTTCGATGAGGGGTACGCCGCGGTGACTGAGGCTGTTGTGGCTGCTGCCAGACCTCAGGGAGGTGATTCGTTGTTGCTACGGGAGTTCAGCAACACGAAGCCACCAGAGTTTGATGGGACGCAGGATCCGATTGTTGCGATGAGATGGATTGCTGATATCGAGGGATGCTTCTACACGTGTTCATGTCCGGAGCATCTGAGGGTACGGTTCGCGTTGAACCAGCTTCGATTGGGAGCGAAGGATTGGTGGAAGTTCGTGACGGCGAGCTTCACTCTTGAGGAGATCTCAGCGGTGACCTGGGAGAGGTTTACCACTATGTTCAGAGATAAGTATGTTCCCCCGGTGGAGAGGGAACGGTTGGTTCAGGAGTTCTTAACCCTCAAGCAGGGTACTGATTTGGTTACTGTGGTTACCCGGAAGTTTCATGAGAGGGCGGTGTTTTGCCCTGAGCAGGTGTCTACTGAGCAGGCACGTATGAGCCGGTATTTGGGCGTTATGAGGAGAGACATTCGGGAGTTCGTGTCGAACTCGACGTACCGGACATTTGCTGAGCTCCAGGCAAATGCCCGGAAGAGGGAGATTGAGTTGGAGACTCAGGCCAAGGAGGAGGCCGAGTCTCAGAGGATGGATCGGTGGCCGGCACAGTCTCAGCCGGCAGCCAAGCGGACCAAGTCCGCGGATACGAGATCTGGAGGCCAGAAGGGCCGCACTTGCGGGAAGTGCGGCAAGGGACATGATGGGGTTTGTCGATTAGGTGCTTGCTACAAGTGTGGCAAGGAGGGGCATATCGCCAAGGATTGCCCCAAGGGATTTATGGTTTGCTTCCATTGCAACCAGACTGGCCATCGGAAGGCCGAGTGCCCGCAGTTACATCAGGGATCAGCACAGGGATCTGCGCCTGCTGCTAGGGTTACCGAGGTTCGGTCGGCGAAGGTCGAAGCACCGAAGGCTCGCGGGAGAGCTTTCCAGTTGACAGCGGAGGAGGTCCGCGCAGCGCCCGATGTTGTGGCCGGTATGTATTCTTTATTATTTGTGTTGAATTGAGATATTATGCTTATATGATGATATGCGTAGGTACTTTTCTTGTGAGTTATGTACCTGCCTTAGTGTTATTTGACTCGGGTGCGAGTCGATATTTTGTGTCGATAGCGTTTAGTCGACACATCAGTAGCAGACGAGAGGCGATGAGTCGACCTCTGCGAGTTTCCATAGCTGATGAGCAAGCGGTATATGCTACGGAGGTGATACGAGGATGTGTACTCGAGATCTTCGGCATTGAGTTCCCGATAGATCTGGTCCCGATAGCGATGGGGGACGTGTGTGTCATAGTGGGCATGGATTGGTTGAGCCGATTTGGGGCTGTGATAGACTGCGAGCGACAGTTGGTGACGATACGAGACCCTAGTGGGGGAGTACTTACGGTGTACGACGAGGGTACCCGATGTGGGTCAGCATTCTGTTCGGCTACCAGAGCGAGACAGAGTTTACAGCAAGGCTGTTGGATTAATGTCTAAGTCCATAACTATAATTGGTAAGACTTGACCCGACCCAACATGGTCCATTTGGGTTGCATGGCATCATGCATTTGGATAGACTATAATGAGAGAAATAACACTTAAGGTTGGTTAATATATTATAAGTTCTAATATATTAATAAGGTTATTTAATTAGTATTGATCAAGAATTAATTTGGAATTAATTAAGTGATCAAAAGGAGACTAATTAAATATATGGGTTGATTGTGTAAATCATTCATTCTTATATATGTGGGCTTGTGATCCAAGATTCCTTATGTTGGACTAAGTCCATGGGGTGACCCATGGATACTCCATGGAGGTTAAAATCCATGGAGCATAAGGAATGGGTAAAGTTATGAGTTACATGGTGTAACCCTAATAGCCACCATATAAAAGAATCCCATGGCTCAAGAAATCGTGCACTAATGTGTGAATATGAGGGCTAGACGATTTCAAGGAGTGTTCCATTTCTCTCAAGTCATTCCATGTGCATTTGGTGTTGTGTGAACCATTTGAGGTGTCACACTTGGGGCACTAGGCACTCAAGCTTCATGGAGACAAGCTACATCAAACAAAGGTATGTATTCTATCCATTTGATTACCCAAGTATCAAGTATTGTATGCTAGATAAGGTAATACCTTGGAAAGTTCATAATTGCATGTATAATAGAGAAAACATAGATCCAAGGTATTTAGGGTTGCATGTACACTTAGGAGTGTTAGAATGCTCAAAACCCAACAGTGGTGTCAGAGCCAAGGCTTGTTTTCTTGTTATACTTGCAAAATTAGTTGAAAAATCGAATTGTATTAGTTTAAAAGTTATGCTAATTACTTGAAAAAAATTTGATGTGAATTATCTTTGTTCATGTGAGTTTATTAGATTAATAGAAAAGTTAATTGATTATGTGTTTTCAATCCATTTTAATCTAAGAGTTGATTTTAAAATGTGTTTTTGTAACTTGTCCTCAAGTTATATGAAAAGTCACATTTAAGTTTCATAAAACTCATAAAAAGTTGGCAATGGTTACAAAAATGAAGAGTCTTGTCCTCATTAAATGGTTTTATGACTCCATAACTTGTCCTCAAGTTATGGAGGTTCAAGAGTCACTTCATTAAATGATAAAATATGTAACCTTAATTAGTTCCATAAGTTACAAAAATAAAGAAAAGTTACATTCTTTTATTAGTTTAAAGTCTTCCATAACTTGTCCTCAAGTTATGGAACTTGAAGAGTTTTTTTTTAATTAAAACTACTTTAAACACATAAGTTATGGAATTAATTAGTTTTGAATACTTTCAAAACTTGCCCTCAAGTTTTGGAATTTGTAAAGTTTTCCCCATGAATACTTTAATTCCAAGTTAGCTCTTAGAATTTTAAAAGTTAAAATTCAACCCTTATACTTTATAGTATTATAAGTTAATAATAAATATATGTATAAGAGCAAGTCAGTCTTACCGTTAGTAGGCCTCATTCACGAAGCCGGTCTATAAGGGGGGTATAAGGTTACTACCTATAAAATGGCAGTTTAATGGGTGTCCACTCTCACCCACCGCTTCCTAGACTGGTGGAGGGTCGTTAGCCGAACGGGTATGACAAGGACTATAATTCTCCCTTCATTAAAAGTATTAATGATAAATACTAAGTAACTAAACACTTATAAATTCCCAATATTAGTTACTTAGGAAAATGTGAATAAGGTGCTAATCCATGAAATTACACTTTGCACTTTGTTTAAACCGTTAGTGGAGCGTGTGTGGTTAACCGGCACACTAACCTGGATTTAACAAAGTAGGCAAAGGGTAACTTAATATTTATCATAGTATCGGTGGAGCTCGTGTGGTTAACCGGCACATCGATTGAGGGGTAAATATTAAGGGTACCAAGTATATTTGCATGGTTACTTCACACCTTGTTTTGTGATCCTCGGCATCCCAGTCACAAAACCTGAAGGGCACACTCGAGATTGAAACATGCCATTGAAAAGTTCAATGAATCTCAAAAGATCTAGGAGTTTCAAATCCAATTAAAAACCTAATTACATTATTTCTTTTTTCATGGTGGAAATTGGTAAATCGTCATTTACCTACCTTCAACTATTTATAACTCGGATTACGGCATCCCTCTTCCAGTTATAAATAGGTTGTTGGATCCTAGCCTTAATATTTCATATTGGGTGTTATATTAAGGACTTTAGATCAACTATCTTGAATATCTCCCAAAAGATGTCTAGTTCAGACATCTATGATCTTCCCAAATCTCTTGGAACTTTACTTCCTCTACCTCCTCCAACTATTCTCCCTAACCCACAAGTTCAAGGTCACTCAAGCCCTAATGGTAAGCAACGTCTATGTGTGATCACATCTTAGAGATGAAGTCACATATTGACAAGCTGGGAGAGTTGGGTGTCAAAGTCTTGAGAAAGTTGGATGTCCAATCACTTTCTAAGTCACATAGTGAGTTTTCCTTTGGGACTACTATGAAACAGACTATGACATGAACCTTACTGATCATATCTATTTGCTTGGTGCTGCTGAATCAGCAATGATTTGGAACGATAGTAAAGCAAATTTGATTAGAAGATCAACTTCCCAAAAACTTTATGGACAGTGACAATGGTGACACTGGAAATCCAGAAAAAGCATTCTCTTCCCAATGGAAAGGGATTGGCCATAGTCAACCCGGTTGACCAAATGGTAAAGAGAAAGGCTAAGTCTGAGATAGTCCCATTACCAAAGGGTACATATGTTTATTTTGCCAAAGGAAGGGGCGTTGATTGCAAAGCTGCCAAATTTACCTAAGGATGTTAAAGTCAATAAGTTTGACTCTACATCAGGTAGAGCCCATTATCTAACTCTGTTAAGTTCTATTCTGAGATCCTCATTACATGATGTGACTGGGTCACATGTTGATGTTTTAAGAATCAAAGAATAGAGAGAAAGCTTAAAGGAAGTATATGCTGATTCTGATCGCGTAGGTGGATTTCGATCGCATCAGAATTTTGAAGCTGTTACTTAGGAGTTATGATATATTGCTTAGGAATAGATAACAACAAGTTTTTCCGTATGCATTTGCATTATAAGGATAAGTTGTTTCCGCAAAGTTTTGAAATAAAATAAAAGTTTTTAATTTTATATTTATTTTAAATATCCTTACAAGTGGCATTTGTGAAAAATGGTTGTTTATATGATTCCATTGATAGCAATATTTGAAGAAAAATGGACTTGATTCTTTCGTTTGTGGTAGTGTCATAATTTACCAAATAAGGAAAGATTCTCATTCCCAAGGCTTCAGTTGGATAGAAACTTGGAATCATGCAAGTTGAATAGTATGATGAATGAGAACTTTCAAGCATTGGAAAATTAAGACTTGTTCACATGGATGTGTGAGTCAAGTTAAGGACTAAAGGGATCGAGTACACATTCTTGTGCACTGGTCAAGTCCACCACAAAGCTCGTTAAGACTATTCGTCATGATTTACTAAATTTTAGTAAATATGGTTATACTTACAAGTTTAAGTATAATTCTGAAACATTGGAAAAGTCTCAATGTATGGCAGAACGAATGGGAAGAATCAAATTAGGCAGACCGATAAAAGTTTCTCAAATCTGAAAAGATGGGAGAGTACTTTAGTATCATGTTTTGTGATCATCTTAATGATTAAAGAACCACATCACAATTGGTCTTCTAAGGACATCTTAGTGCATTCTTATGACTAAGAAGAGGAGTCATGAATTGTTGAAATGGTTAAATCAAGAAGATGAGTCATACTTCGTTTCAAAACAAGTCTTAGAGTCATACTCCAAGACTATAAGTTGAGTGACATATCTTAAAGAAAGGTTTATAACACTTGTCAAATGTAAGAGTAAAAGTGTCCTACTCTTGTACATTTGAAATTGGTAAGTTGTGATGTTTTGGATAAAACAAAGACCAACTAAGGCCAATTGTGTGAAGTGTTTGTCTTGATAAAGAATCCGCACTATCTCTTGAATATTTGGCAAGATAGTCTTATATGTCAAGAGGACAGTGAGAGTCTTAAAGATCCTAAACAGAATTTCAAGAACTAATCAAGAATAAAACCTGAGGTTCTTCACTAGCACACGACTTGAGGTTTATAACCTATCATGTTGACATATTTTATGCCCATTCCAGTTAAAGTTGGCTTTGCATAGGAGTTCTGAAAGTTCTCAATTGGTTGCATAACAACTTGGAAGCAATGGCAGGCCCTGTACTGCCAGGTGGCAAGAAGTTAAGATTGCATAAGTTCAGTCCATATGAGTTTGGATTTGTCATTATCCTTGTCTTGTGACTATGGTTTTGACGATTCACATGGATAAGAACACATACACCATAAAATCTAAGGGTCATAAGGTTTCTCTCCGATTCATGAAAATGATGGTGAGGAAACACTTCCACCAAGTAGATTTGAAGCAGATGGCAAAAGGTCTAAACAATTGAGACTATGATTACGGCATCCCTTTTCATAGTTCTGAAATTGTTTAGACACACATGCATGCTATCTAAGGAAAGGTGTATGATTTTGATAAAGTTTTATCAAAGCATCTCGTATCAGAAATCCGAACTTTGGTAAGGAAGTCAATAAAGTATTGATTTCTAGAAGTCCAGCTGATTTCTGAGTACATGTCACAGCTAGTGGGAGCATAAGTGTTATGCTAATAATCATCATGTTAGTGGGAGCATGATAATTATTGTTAGTGTTGCGAGTTAGCAATGTTAATTATAGAAAACAAAAGTTTCAATTCGTGGGGCTGCAGGGATTGAAAAAGTTGTTTTGCTATAATTAAAGGAGAGGATATACTTCATTTCAGTTCTAAAGGCTTAGATTGAGACCTTAATCATCTTTAGTCAAGAATATATATATGAATTTCATGTTGGATTGGTTCAACTTAAGGAAATTCTATATATTGCGTTCTCAAAATTCGATTATGATTACGACATCCCTCTTCATAGTCAAATTTTGAAAACATGGCAAATAAAAATATTGTAGCAAAAGACTGGTCTAGAATCATGTCTTTATGTGAGACATCATGAATCGTGTACCATTTGCTTTGGGTACAGGATCGATTGCATGTGCTATAATATTTGTCATTTCTAAATTTTTCCAAATGCCCAGAGGCATTAAGAAGGGAAAAGGTCTAGAATTGGATATGACTAAAATGATTAAGCAATTGTCGAGGACAATCTGAGGTTTACCAAAGATTGGTTGCTCAGGGACAGTTGGAAGTATAGTGCTAATTTTGGAAGGACCATATTGACATATTCTGAAAAGAGGCATCTCTTATTCAGAAGTGATAGTCAAAATGAGAATATGGAGTTGTCTCCATAGGTGGAAGTTATCTGTGTAAGATTAGAAAACTTAATGCAAGAAGCATGTCCAAAGCAATGTACTTTGAATATGAGACTTAGTTTCCATGGAGTTGATCTCCATTAGAATACCTTATAATGACTGTTGACAAGTCTTTGTGACTTTATACATATTCATTACAGGAGGGTCAGTGCATATAAGTTTAAAATCTAAACAGATTTCGATAAATGATAGGAATTTGAAATTCTCACATTTTTCGATAAGGATTTGGGAGTGTGAAATTAGAATCATTGAAATTATGTTCAATTGGTTTATTTCACAAAGTAAGGATCATAGACAAACATAGAGTGCATACTTGGTGTATGGCAAAGCTATTGTTTAGAAAAACATAGTGTACATCCTTGGAGCATGGGACAACTAGTGTTTTTAATTCAGGTATAAAGTTGATAAAACCGAAACAATGAAATAATGTGTAATCAGTATGGTGATAAATAAAAGTGGTCTATTTATATTCATAGGGTTTGATACCATATTTGATTCATTTATTCTTGTGTTTCATTTTGCATGTTTTGACTTCCAGAATAAACTAGGTCATTCTTCCTGAATGACTAAGTTATTCAAACTATCCACAGTCGGTCATATGTTGGAAGTAGATATGAATCAAGACTGTCATGGGTTGGCTTGTAGAGGTCTAAGATGTTGGACAAAGTGGTGCTACAACACTCATGAGTGCTCATAAGTTCTGAGTATTGGATTCAACCCACGCTCATTTGAATCACTTCATGGATTTTATCACGAGAGATCATGAGACGATAATATCTTATATTCTTCAAACCTAGAGATATGAGTTGTTACTATGAGTTGGTTATACATTGATTGCATGAAAACGCATTGGTAACTCGATGTTATAAAACGTGCCTTTGTGTATGATTCAACAAGTAGTAGAACAAGCCATATGCGTCGAAGTTTATCCATTCCTTTTACCTTCGGGATAAAAGCGATATCTGTGGGCCCCTCGATGATTTAACGATGACACATGTGAGTGCTTGGCCAAGCCAGGACTGATTTGATTTGTTCAATCAGTCAGTCATCATAAATCGAAAATCGGGAAACAACAAATGGACAGAGAGAATGATTATAATCCATGTCTCAGTCCATATGATATCTAGAATGGAGGAATATATGATCCCTTATCTAATGGACAAGTCATTGACAAAGGTCAGAGTTCGACAGAAGCTTTGGAGAGCTACGATTGCTGATCGGTTCCTGAAGTCATACGCAATAATAGTTTTAGACTTATCCAAGTGGGAGACTGTTGGATTAATGTCTAAGTACATAACTATAATTGGTAAGACTTGACCCGACCCGGCATGGTCCATTTGGGTTGGATGGCATCATGCATTTGGGTAGACTATAATGAGAGAAATAACACTTAAGGTTGGTTAATATATTATAAGTTCTAATATATTAATAAGGTTATTTAATTAGTATTGATCAAGAATTAATTTGGAATTAATTAAGTGATCAAAAGGAGACTAATTAAATATATGGGTTGATTGTGTAAATCATTCATTCTTATATATGTGGGCTTGTGATCCAAGATTCCTTATGTTGGACTAAGTCCATGGGGTGACCCATGGATACTCCATGGAGGTTAAAATCCATGGAGCATAAGGAATGGGTAAAGTTATGAGTTACATGGTGTAACCCTAATAGCCACCATATAAAAGAATCCCATGGCTCAAGAAATCGTGCACTAATGTGTGAATATGAGGGCTAGACGATTTCAAGGAGTGTTCCATTTCTCTCAAGTCATTCCATGTGCATTTGGTGTTGTGTGAACCATTTGAGGTGTCACACTTGGGGCACTAGGCACTCAAGCTTCATGGAGACAAGCTACATCAAACAAAGGTATGTATTCTATCCATTTGATTACCCAAGTATCAAGTATTGTATGCTAGATAGGGTAATACCTTGGAAAGTTCATAATTGCATGTATAATAGAGAAAACATAGATCCAAGGTATTTAGGGTTGCATGTACACTTAGGAGTGTTAGAATGCTCAAAACCCAACAAAGGTTGCAGCGGGTTTGTAGCCTATGTGATGGACACACGAGAGGCCGCTGGGAGGCCAAGTTCGGTGGATGACGTTGCGATAGTGCGCGAGTTCCCGTATGTTTTTCCCAACGAGTTGCCGGGTGTGCCTCCCAAGAGGCAGGTAGAGTTCCGTATTGATTTGGTTCCGGGGGCAGCGCCTATCGCCAAGGCACCTTATCGCCTTGCGCCGCCAGAGATGCAGGAGTTATCCTCGCAGCTTCAGGAGCTATTGGGGAAAGGGTTTATTCGACCTAGTAGCTCGCCATGGGGAGCGCCGATCCTTTTTGTCAAGAAAAAGGATGGTTCACACCGGATGTGTATTGATTACCGGGAGTTGAACAAGTTGACGGTCAAGAACCGTTATCCATTGCCGAGGATCGACGATTTGTTCGATCAGTTGCAGGGAGCGTCTTGGTTCTCCAAGATTGATCTGAGGTCTGGATATCACCAAAGGAGAGTACGTGATGAGGATATCCAGAAGACAGCGTTCAGGACTCGTTATGGGCATTACGAGTTCGTGGTGATGCCTTTCGGGCTCACCAATGCACCAGCAGCGTTCATGGATCTCATGAACAGGGTGTGTAGACCGATGTTAGATCGTTCGGTGATCGTGTTCATCGACGATATCTTAGTGTATTCGAGATCTAGAGAGCAGCACGAGGAGCATCTGAGAGAGATTCTCGGGGTATTGAGGACGGAGAGGCTTTATGCTAAATTCTCCAAGTGTGATTTCTGGTTGCGAGAGTCCAGTTCTTGGGGCATCTCGTTAATCAGAAGGGGATATTGGTCGATCCGGCCAAGATTGAGATCTCCCACCGAGATCAGGAGTTTTCTGGGATTGGCCGGCTACTATCGGAGATTTATCAGAGATTTCTCCAAGATCGTCGTGCCACTCACCAGGTTGACCCGGAAGGGTGTTGCTTTTTCATGGGGTCCGGAGCAGCAGACCTCGTTTGAGACACTTCGCCAGAGATTATGCGAAGCCCCTGTGTTAGCCCTCCCGGAAGGGATGGAGGATTTTGTGGTGTATTGTGACGCATCGATATCGGGGTTGGGTGCGGTGCTTATGCAGAGAGGGCATGTGATAGCGTATGCATCGAGGCAGCTGAAGCCTCATGAGACAAGATATCCCACCCACGATCTGGAGTTGGGGGCAGTGGTGTTCGCCCTCAAGATATGGCGTCATTATTTGTATAGGGTTCGGTGTACCATATACACGGACCATAAGAGTTTGAAGTGTCTGATGGATCAGCCCAACCTGAATATGCGACAGAGGAGATGGTTGGATGTGGTAAAGGATTATGATTGTGAGATCCTGTACCACTCGGGCAAGGCTAATGTGGTAGCCGATGCGCTGAGCCGTAGGGCGGAGAGTGCCCCTATTCGAGGCACTTGTACGAGATTGACTGTGATGACTCCGGTTTTGGATACCATTCGGGAGGCTCAGGCAGAGGCCGTGATACCGGAGAACCGCAAGAGGGAGCGGGTGATCGGGCAGGTGTCCGAGTTTGTCACTGATAGGCGAGGGCTGATGACCTTTCAGGGTCGGATTTGGGTGCCGTATGCAGGAGGGGCACGTACCATTTTGATGGAGGAGGCGCATAGATCGAGGTTCTCGATCCATCCCGGGGCCACGAAGATGTATTTGGACCTGAAGAAAGATTATTGGTGGCCCTGTATGAAGAGGGATGTCGCGTGGTTTGTCGAGAGGTGCTTGACCTGTCGTAAGGTTAAGGCCGAGCATCAGCGTCCGCGTGGCAAGTTGCAGCCGCTCGAGGTTCCCCAGTGGAAGTGGGAACAGATTTCCATGGATTTCATCACCAAATTGCCGAGGACCGCGAGGGGTGTCGATGCAATTTGGGTGATCGTCGACCGGCTGACGAAGAGTGCGCATTTTCTTGCTATCAGTGAGAGCTCTTCTGCCGAGAGGTTGGCAGAGTTGTATGTGAGGGAGGTGGTATCGCGTCATGGGGTACCGATCTCGATCGTGTCAGATCGAGATGTACGTTTCACTTCCAGGTTCTGGAAGAAATTCCACGAGGAGTTGGGTACGAGGTTGCATTTCAGTACCGCCTACCACCCCCAGACGGACGGACAGAGTGAGCGGACGATCCAGACGCTCGAGGACATGCTTCGAGCATGTGTGTTGGACTTCGGGGGAAGCTGGGACACGTATCTACCATTGGCTGAGTTTTCCTACAACAACAGCCACCATTCTAGTATTGGGATGCCTCCTTTCGAGTTGTTGTATGGTAGGAGGTGTCGGAATCCCATTTGCTGGGGAGAGGTGGGGCAGCGTGTGATGGGTAGCACTGAAATAGTGCTGCAGACGACAGAGCAGATACAGCAGGTTAGACAGAGGCTACTGATGGCTCAGAGTCGTCAGAAGAGTTACGCGGATCGGCGACGATCCGAGTTGGAGTTCCAGGTGGGGGACTTCGTACTCCTGAAAGTATCTCCTTGGAAAGGAGTGATCCGATTCAGGAAGAGGGGCAAGCTGGGGCCCCGGTACATCGGTCCATTCAGGGTGACCGCGAGGGTGGGCAAGGTAGCTTATCGGTTAGAGCTACCTGCGGAGCTGAGCCAGATTCATGATACCTTCCACGTGTCTCAGTTGAGGAAGTGTATAGCCGACGAGTCGGCGGTGGTACCACTAGAGGATATTCAGGTGGACGCGAGCCTGAATTATGCTGAAAGACCAATCGCAATTGTGGATCGGAAGATCAAGGTTCTGAGGAACAAGGAGGTGCCCCTGGTTCAAGTTCAGTGGAAACATCGGAGGGGGTCTGAGCTGACTTGGGAGACAGAGTCAGAGATGCGGGAGCAGCATCCGGAGTTGTTTGCAGCATGAGACTTCGAGGGCGAAGTCTGGTTCTAGTGGGGGAGAATTGTAACATCCCGAAATTCAGGTACAACTATTTAACCCTTCTTCTTTTCCAAGTTGTCAAGTTATGTCCCTATATGTAAAGATGCTAGGTATGTGAGTACGCTGGGCGTACTGAGGAGTACGCTGCGCGTACTCGCACGCTTAATATGGACGCGGACTCATCCGGGTACGCTGGGCGTACCCAAGGTTACGTCGGTCGTAACCGGCCCAGATGCAAACCCTAAAGCTTAGACTTGTACACTATATAAGGAATACTATGGCCTCATCCTCAGCCACCATTTCACAAAGAGAAACCCTAAGAGAGCATTTCCTTCGTTCTAAAGCTAGTGTATGTGTTCTTGAGCTAGAAAGTGCCTTTGTGTGTTAGTAAAGAAGAAGAGAAGGTTCTTGTGGAGGCTAGAAGTTGGAGTACCAGCTTAGATCTGAGTTCTACAGAGGAAGGAGCTTCACTTGGAGGTATAAAGCTCAAATCTTTCCTTGTTATTTTTGTTTTATGTTCCATGGACCAAGTTTTAGGGTTTTTGGTCCCAAGGTGGAGACTTTATGAGCAAAGGGTCTCCATTGACCTAGATCTACCATATTTCAGAGTATTATGAGTTGTATGTTCATAAAAATCCAATATTGGACATTGAGATTAAGTCATGCATGAGATTAGGGCTTAATGAGAAAAGAGGAAAGATGTTTGGAGGGATTGGTGACCTTTACAGCCATGCAAAGGCTTAAAGGTTTCGACTTTATGGATTAAGAAGTATTAGAATGGCCAGATCTGAAATATGGGATTATGTCTTAATTGTTTAAGACCTAAAATGAAGAAAGAAGGAAACTGGGATTTACGCCGGGCGTAATTCCAGTACACGCCGCGTAGGGGGTCGCGTTCCCCGATTCTGGATTGCTGGTGTACGCCCCGCGTACAGGAGTTGGTACGCCCCGCGTACTGTTTGCTGTTGACTTTTGTTGACTTTTAGGGTTTTGGTCAACATGTGGACTTTTGGGTCAAGGAGGGGTAAAATGGTCTTTTACCCTTCTATGAGATTGTAGGAAGGAATGTAGTCTAGCCTTGAGAGCCGTTAATGATTTGAAATAATTACCTTATGTGATTAGGCGGGGCTAGTTCGTTGTTTCGAGATTCAGGGATATCGAGCACGTGAGTTCTAGACATCTTACGAGGTGAGTCTTCTCACTATACTGTACCTGGAAGGGTACCTATGTGTGACCGGAAGGTCTTGTATGCTATGAGATGCATGTGCTATATGCGGTTATATGATATGTATGTGCTATATGCAGTTATATGATATGTATGTGCTATATGCAGTTATGTGATATGTATGTGCTATGTATGTTATGTATGGTATGGACCGCAAGGTCAAGATGGCATGGACCGGAAGGTCAAGAGGTTACGGACCGGAAGGTCGATACGGGTAAGGACCGGAAGGTCTACCGGGATTTGGTACGAAAGTCCCCTGAGACACATGGATCGGAAGATCCTATAGAGTTATGGCCTGGAAGGGCGTATGTGTGGTATGTGGTATTTTGGGGAACTCACTAAGCATTTATGCTTACAGTTGTTATGATATGTGTTTCAGGTACTAGCGAGGATCGCGGGAAGGCGCCGGCGTGATCCGTACACACTTACAGATTTTATGTCATTGAGATTCTGGGAATATGTTTTGTATTGATACAGTGATACATTATGTTTTGTGATTACCATGTGAATGAAAGTATGTTTTAAAAATGAAAAATTGTTTTGAAAAATTACGTCGTTACAGTTTTGCTTGTGGGGCACCACCCACTACCACCTCGGGTAGTGGTGGTCAACGGCAGTTCATGGCGGCGGCCACCACCGTAAGGTGGTGGTTAAGGTTCTTTTCATTATTCTTTGATAATTACAATTACAATGCTTAAACCAAAACTAAACACACACACTACTAACACAAACACACACACACACACACAACCACCTTAGTGGTGGCCGGCGGTGGTTGTTCTTGATCTTCCGGCTAGACAAAACACACACCATAAAATATGTCTCTTGCTCGGGAATTCACACGACCACCCACTTCACGGTGGCGTACGGAGGTCCGATAGCAACAGCAGCGGCACAGCGGCGACAGCCACCATTTCCAATGGTGGTGGTGGTTCCTGTTCATAACTCACACATACCACATCACAATTAATAAACACACACACACACACACAGCCACCTCCTACGGTGGCTGGTGGCGGCAAAGGGGCAGAAAACGGTGGCAGGGGGCGGCAACCACCATGGTTGGCTGCCATGGTGGTTGCTTGCGATTTCTGGCGGCCTAAACACACCCCCACTCGACTGGACATGCGATCCTTCGTCACTCTAAGCTGAGCATGCGCCGAACATACCTGACACATATACTACGCCTCCATCCTTACGGCGGCAGATGGCAGCCGAAGGATTCAACGGAAGGGAAACTGTACGGAGCAACAATGGAGACGGGGCTCGAGAAAATGACGAGGGAGAAGAGGAGAATGCATTACCGGCGGAAGAGATGTAGCAGCGACACGAGCTCGCCGGTCTTCTTAGCCCCCGATGGCGGCAGCGCGCGAGGTTTGGCTCCGAGTTCTGGCTTCTCCCTACGCCTCCGGCAGCAAAGCATGCGATGACGGTGCTCAACAGCGTGGCAGACGGCGACCCTATTTGATCGGAATAGTGAACAATGGAGAGGTGGTGGCGGCTGGAGTATAGCGATTAGGGTTTCACGTCTCCAAACTCACAGGAGGAAATGAAGTGACGGGTTTATCCCGTATCCATTTCAAACTTATGTGCCATAATCCCATTCTGGTCCCTCCCCCATCAATTCTTTTTCAAAATAAATCCCATATTTACTCATTAAACCCCAGCCTTAAAAACCCATTACAACTTAGGTACAAAAAGTTACCAAATAGTCCCCAATATCTTAGTTATGACATATTCTGCCCTTCAACCTCATTTCCTTTTAAATTAAATCCAGATAATTACCACGGAGCCCCTGACTTCATAAATATTTATAAAATAAGTCTCGAATTTATACTTTAACCCGCAAATAATCCCAATAATAACTTTTGGCTCCCAAGACCAACACCTGGCTGAACAATTATTGAATTTAGGGCTACGATTCATTCGTTAATTTATTTATTTATTTATTTAATAAACGGGGTGTTACACCCCCAAGCAATGTTGTCCATCCCGGTGAAAATCTTTAGGCTAGGTCCCTTATAATAGATGCTTTAGGGACATAAGGTGAGGATACCGGGAACGACTAATCGGGTTGAATGATTTGACGAAATTAATGAACTTAATTATTATGGGTTGAAAACCCTATGTGCTCACCAGTCTCCCAAGCCTGACCCGCTCAATTTATTGCATTACAGGTAGTTGCAAGAGAGCACATGGGTGATGGTCTGATGAGAGATCAATGGATTTTAGGCCACTAGAATAAATAGATGTTGTAAGGCCTATGTTGTTTGTGTATATGCTTTCGATATGTATTGACAATGACATCCCGAGGTTTTTAATATAATAAAAATACATTTATTCAGAAATGTTTTGATAAATTCTTTATCATATTTTTGGGAACAAATTCCACAACATATTTTTTTAAAAATATACTCTAATTTTCAAATAAAGCATAAACAAATCGGTCTTTTCTAGCCGTGAAATTTGGGATGTCACAATAAGCGTCAAAAATAAAATAATAGATAGACCCAATATCTATGAAGAAATTTGTAGTGGGCGTGACAAGGATTCCGGAGATATAAAGAACGCCGAAATCCGACTTCTAACGAAAAAGTTATGATTTGTCAAAGTTTCGCGACAAAACCGGCACGACGTTGTGTGACGTAAAAAGCGAGTTTGCGATAAAAATAATTTTTAGCCTTAGAGATCTAAATAAAATTCGTAGTATACGTTAAAACGAGAGCGTGCATAAAATGAACGTCCAAATCTGACTTCGTATGAGGAAGTTATGATTTTTTCTAAGATTTAGCATAGCAGTGCACAACCCGGAATTCGAATTTTAGATAGACCGATTTGTAGCTGACACAATCTAAACAAGAATTGAAAATCTCGTTAATAAGAACTCAACGATATAAAGACATGCAAAAACGGACGTCGGATGACAAAGTTATGAATTTTTAACGGACTTTACCTGTTCAGGCTTATTAAAATATAACTTTAAAAATAAAGTCAAAATTGGCCGACGGAGTCGACCCTACTTTAAGTATAGCTTATGTTTAAGTTCAATATCATTATTATGAACTTATAAACAATAAATATATTATAAAATATAATATACAAAGTGTTATTATGATATCTTTTAACTACTCGCGGTACAGAGAATCTGGTTTGAAGGGCCGCATAGGGTTGTTGGATTTCAGAAGTATTATAATGCCAAAATGGTCATGCCCTCCGGTGTTTCACGTATGGCCCCTGTCTGTACATAGTGGTTGAAAAATATTGTTTAACACTTATAAAACAATATCGCTCGTAAATAGTCGCAATAAATATTAGACTAAAATCTAGCGGTAATGATACTAGGTTTCATCGAAGGAAAATAGAATTGTTAGAAGCGAAGCGCTTCCCGAGTTTGGAATCATCACTTTAACAAGTGAGTGCATAGTTATTTTCAACTTACACATAGATATGAAGTATTTAATATAAATTACGTGCTATGTGTGCATATTATTTGTGTTCTTCATATCTATGTTGGATGAACAAAATATACATATTTTATTTGATTTAAACTGTATATGTATTTTATACCTATGATTATGTTGGGAAAGTTGGCTAGACGAAATAGATGATGAGCGATGAAATAAAATGATGAGAGACCTCGATGTTTAAGTCATCTAGCGGAGTATAGATGACGACCATAGACTATTCTAGACAGTCTAGTGGAACGATAGCAGACTCGCAACATGTAGGTGTTTGTGAACGATGTGTTCACCGGTGTACTCCATCCCCCTCATGGTTGCCTTACTGAAATATATTGTTAAGGAATCCTGTAACGCCCGGGTTTCAGGGCTAAGCATTTTAGACGATGTAATAGTCTATGTCAACTATTGTAACTCTTTTTGAAGTAATAAAGATGAATTATTTGAGTATTATGTGAATTATGTGCATTTATGTGTTTATTACTTATTTATAAATGTATAATAAATAAAGGAAAAAAAATAAGCATCAAAATTAAAGTGTGAGATAAGCCCGATATCTCTACATAAAGTTGTAGTGGTCGAAACAAGGATTCCAGGGATATAAAGAACGCCGAAATCCGAGTTATAACGAAGAAGTTATGACCCGTCGAAGTTTCGCGACAGAACCGGCACGGCACCGGGAAGCGTAAATAGTGAATTTACGATAGAAGACTTTTTGGCATTAGTAATCTAAACGAAAGTCGTAGAATATGTTAAACCGAGAACATCCATAAAAAGAACGCCCAAATCTGACTTCGTATGAGCAAGTTATGAATTTTCTAAGATTTGGCTTAGCAGTGCACGACCCGAAACTCGAATTTTAGTTCGAGCGGTTTTTGGATTACGCGACCTAAATGAGAGTTGAAGATCTCATTAATAGGAACTCAACAATAAAAAGACAGACGAAAGCGGAGTCCGTATGAAGGAGTTACGAATTCTTTGCGGTCATTTAACAGTCTAATCTCCTCGTACTGTTAAATTTAAGATCGGTCGAGAATTAGCCGACAGAGTCAAAATGAAAGTTGTAGATCTTATTTTTACCTACGTGTGGATATAAATAACGTCGAAAACGGAGATCGTATACGAAAGTTATGAATTTTTAAAAATCGGCTGATTTCCACCCTGTGTGCGATGCCACGTGTCAGCACCAGGCTGTGACTTGGAGCCCAAGCTCACTCACGACGTGAACATCAAGAGATTTACGAAGTGAGAGCCATTTCAGCCTTCTATAAATAGATGTTCGGGGGTAGAGCATTCTTCACACCTCTCAAGCTTTCTTTCTCTCTCTAAAATCTCTCTCTAAGCCCCCTTAAGCCCCCTAAAGTCTAGGTAAACCCCCTAGCACCCGAAGGAAGCCCCGAGGCTCCCGGAGTCCCGAGAAAAAGGGTCTTTCGGTTCGAAAACGCTGCTCCAAGCAAAGCCCGGTTTTCTATAAAACCCGCTGTAAGTGAGCTACGTCTACGCTATTTTTAATATAGCTTTTATTTAATTATAGTAACATTATTAGGAACTTAAAATAATTATTTGGGCTATTATTATGAGTTGTATAGAGTGTTATTTAACGCTTATATAATAGTAATAATAGCTAGACTATTAATTAGTCGCGGTTAACGTTAGACTAAACCTTAGTGGTATTGATACTAAGTTTTGTCAAAGGAAAATTGTTTTGGGATAACGAAGTGTTGTCCGAGTACCGAGTCACCACCTAATCAGGTGAGTGCATAGTTACTTTCATCTTACACATAGATATGAAATATTTTATATATATTACATGCTATGTGTGCATATTGTTTGAATACTTGCTGTCTATGTTGATGAAAGATTTTTATACATGTTTTAAATGATTTAAACTGTATATGTATTTTATATCTACAAAAATGTTGGGGTAAAACATGGGTAGATGTAATAAGATGATGTGTGATAAATTGATGAGAGGCCTCGATGTTGTTGGTGATCCAATCATCTAGCGGAGTATAGATGACGACCACGGACTCTTCTAGACAGTCCGGTGGAACGCTAGCAGGCTCGCAACATGTAGGTGTTTGTGAACGATGTGTTCACCGGTGTACTCCATCCCCCTCATGGTTGCCTTTAGGACATTTATTGCTGAGGAACCCCCTTAGCAGTAGTGTCCATCCCGATGATGATCCTTAGGCTAGGTCCCTTATGATAGGTGTTTTAGGGACGTAAAGTGAGGATAACGGGAACGGGTAATCGGGTTATTGTTGGTTGATGAAATTAAATAACTTATTTATTGTGGGTTGAAAACCCTATGTGCTCACCAGGCTCCCAAGCCTGACCCACTCAGTTTCATGTATTACAGGTAGTGGCGCTCGAGCATAGATGTGATGTTTTGGATGAGGGATTACGGATATAGGCCTGTAGATACGAAATAATGTAGTAAGGCTTATGTTGTACTGTTTATGCTTTTGATCTGTATCGAACATGACATCCCGAGTCTTTTAATGAAATACATTTATTTGGAAATACTTTTGATAAATCTTTATCATATTTTGTTTTGGGACAAATTCCGCAACACTTTTATTAAAATGTTACTCTAATTTTCAAACAAGCATAAACAAAATCGGTCTTTTCTGGCCGTGAAAATGGGGATGTCACAAATCCCCTAAGCATCATTGTCATCCCGATGATGATCCTTAGGCTAGGTCCCCTGGATTAGGTGTTTTAGGGACAGAAAGTGAGGATAACGGGAACGGGTAATCGGGTTGAATGATTTGATAGAATTAAAAAACTTAATTATTGTGGGTTGAAAACCCTATGTGCTCAACAGGCTTCCAAGCCTGACCCACTCAGTTTCTTGTATACAGGTAGTGGCAAGAGAGCACAGAAGTGATGATCTGATGAGAGATCAATGGATTATAAGCCACTAGAATAAATAGATGTTGTAAGGCCTATGAAAATATAATATATATAAAGTGTTATTATAATATCTTTTAACTACCCGCGGTGCGGGGAATCCAGTTTGAAGGGTCGCATATGGTTGTTGGATTTCAGAAGTGCTATAATGCTAAAGTGGTACATAATAGTAGAAAAGTATTGTTTAACACTTATAAACGATATCGTTTGTAAATAGTCGCAATAAATATTAGACTAAAATCTAGCGGTAATGATACTGGGTTCGTCGAAGGAAAATAGAATTGTTAGAAGCGAAGAGCTGTCCGAGTTTGGAATCATCACTTTAACAAGTGAGTGCATAATTACTTTCATCTTACACATAGATATGAAGTATTTAATATAAATTACGTGCTATGTGTGCATATTATCTGTGTTCTTGATATACATGTTGGATGAACAAAATATACATGTTTTATTTGTTTTAAACTGTATATGTATTTTATACCTATAATTATGATGGGTAAAGATGGGTAGATGATATAGATGATGAAATAAATGATGAGAGGCCTCGATGTTTAAGATGATCCAATCATCTAGCGGAGTATAAATGACGACCACAGACTATTCTAGGTAGTCCAGTGGAACGCTAGCACGCTCGCAACCTATAGGTGTTTTTGAACTAAGTGTTCACCAGGTGTACTTCATCCCCATCATGGTTGTCTTATTTGACATGTATTGCTGAGGAATACCCTAAGCAGTGTTGTCATCCCGATGAAAATCCTTAGGCTAGGTCCCTTACTTCAGATGTTTTAGGGACAGAAACTGAGGATAACGGGAATGGGTAATCGGGTTGTTTGATTTGATGAAATTAATAAACTTAATTATTGTGGGTTGAAAACCCTATGTGCTCACCAGGCTCCCAAGCCTGGCCCACTCAGTTTCTTGTATAGAGGTAGTGGCAAGAGAGCACATGAGTGATGATCTGATGAGAGATCAATGGATTATAGGCTACTAGAATAAATAGATGTTGTAAGGCCTATGTTGTTTCTGTTTATGCTTTTGATCTGTATTGACAATGACATCCCGAGGTTTTTAATATAATGAAAATACATTTATTCGGAAATGCTTTGATAAATTCTTTATCATATTTTTTGGAACAAATTCCGCAACATATTTCTTTAAAAATATACTCTGATTTTCAAATAAAGCATAAACAAATCGGTCTTTTCTGGCCGTGAAAATTGGGATGTCACAGTTGGTATCAGAGCATTAGTTTAAGCGAACTAGGAATTTGTAGGATTTCTAGACTTAAACTTAGAATGCTAAGCGATGATTGTGAGATGAGTGTCTACTATATTTTAGACACGAACACTAGCTTATTTTGAGAAAGATGCCTAAATTGCTTTTATGTGCTAAATGATTTATGTTATAAATATAAAGATGCCTTATATGCTATTATTTGATAGGATATATGGTTTGTTGCCGACCGGATCTGGAAACTTTATGTATTCAGAATTTTAAACGTATAAACTACGATATTAGAACTAGCATGCAACTTTTCGAAGGGACAAGGAGAATTCTAAACGTATATGTACGGCTAGCGTACTCGAGCCCAAAATTCCAAACGAATGAAACAATTGCTAAGAGTTGTACCTGACGATTCGGGCGTTACATGAAGTCTAATAAATCCATATTACTTGTTCGGTGTGGTAAACCAAGTGATAAAAGGCAATGTACTTTTAAGATTTATGCATCATGGAAATATAATGAACGTACACTTCAGATTAAGACCATGACTAACACATATCTCTGTGCGAGGAACTATAATTTTAGACATCTAGTTAGTTGTAAGTGATTAGTTAGGCACTGTATAAAGGACATAATTTAAAAAGCCCAAATTTTCAACAACGGGTATGAAAGAGGATGCCCTAAGAAAGTTCTCTATAGAAGTGTCAAAGAGTCGGTGATATATTAGGGCACATGAAATGATTGAGGGTAAATTACATGAACATTATGTTAGGGTTTGGGATTATGCGAATGAACTACTTATCTCTAACCCCGAAAGCACATGCAGAGTGGGAGTGACTACTAATCCATATGGAAAAACTATTTTCAACGGTTTTATATTTGTTTCAAGGCGTTCAAATATGGTTGGAATAGAGGGTATAGGTCGATAGTAGGATTGGATGAGATTTATTGAAGGGTCAAGTAAAAGGTGAGTTGTTAAGTGTTATTGGAAGAGATGGTAACAACCATGTTTATCCGATAACATGGGTTGTAGTGAATGTTGAAAACAAAGATAACATGACATGGTTTTTATAACTCCTTGTTGATGGTTTCGGAGTTGATAGTGGTAGGGGTTTGGTTGTCATTTCAGACGAACACAAGATAAGCATACATTACATAAATTCGTATATTAATGCAATTTATTTGTATGCTATAATAATATTATTTTGCATGTTCCAGGAACTGTTAGAAGCTATGAAGGACATCATGCCACATGTTGAACAGTGGTAATGCATGAGACATGTTCTTACAAACTTCAGAAAGTCTTTTAATGCTTTAGAGGTTGAAAATTTTATTTTGGGTTGCAACAAAAAGTATTGTGGAATGTGATTTCATTGCTACGATGGAAAAAATCAAGAAGCTTGGTGAGAAGACTTATGATTGGTTGATGTCAAAGAATCCATCAACATGGTGTAGGTCCTTTTTTTCTCAAGGATATGCATGTGAGGCTGTTGAAAATGGAGTATCAGAGTGAAATGATGTTCCTGAGTCTATGTTTGATGATGGATCTTTACCAGGAATTAAGGAACTGCTAAAAAATGATATGTAGAAGTCTGGGAGATGAGATTGATTTGGATTTGGAAGGAATGGTATGCCAACCTTAATTTCATAGTTATTGGTGGTTATCGAGGCCAACAAAATTAATAACCCTAAATCTTCTACACTAAAATAGTGTATAGTGGTAAAGGGATCGTATCCACGGAGATTGGTTCAATTTATAACTCTATGAAAAATCTCTTTGTAATAGTACTTGTGAAATGACAATAAAAGTAAAAATAGGGGTTTTGATCTTTTGAAACACTTGAAATAAACTATGATTAAACTAAGATTTATATATACAATTTCAACAAAAACAAGAGTTTGATGTAAAATCAATAAGAGAATGATGGTTGACTTTAGGTTTCCTCACTTTGACTTTTGATGAACATATCATTAGAATCCAATGGTGCAATACTTGTTTTGAATCTCTAATTTGGCTATAGTAATCCAAAAAGCTTGAGATTACCTAGACTTTTCTTAGTTGTTAAAATGGTTAGAGAAGCTCATAACAATTTTCTTAGTCAAAGTCACAATTTCCATTAAGCATGTAATTAGTGAAAGTCAACTAGCATTATGAACCAAAAAGTCACCAAATATAAGAGGAGTCAAATGCTTTCACTACCATGTTGGAGAAAATGTTTTTATGATTGTGTGAAGTAAAACTAACACAAAAATCACTTGTTGCTTGCTAATTTGAAGATCTTTTACTTAATCAAGAAATTAGCCAACTAATCATCACAAACACATTTAAACTCATGAATAAAAACATACAAGTAGTGATAAGATGTTAAAACACAAAACATTCTCATAAAGATTCAAACACAAATTCATGGAATCTTCAACATTCAACCAAAAAGTCAAAGGATTTCACCAAAGTCAACCAAAATTTGTCTAGCCAAGCATGGCTAAACTTAAGAAAACAAAGTTAGAAAAGATTGTACCCAACATTTTACAAGAATCAAGAGATGAAAAGATGATGTTCTTGAGGTGTTCTTGGCCTTCAAAAGTCTTCTAAAGTCCAGAGAGAATGTGTCAAAATCGGATGTCCAAGATAAGGCTAAAGAGGCACACCAACCTTCCCAATATAGAGCTCTAGACAAAATCCCGAAATTGCCCCTTCAGGAATCCACGCGGGCCGCATGGAAACCTTACGCGGGTCGCGTGAGTGAGACGCCTTTTGGCATTCTTCAAGTCTTAGGCCTTCACAGCTTAGCCCATTTGTCCAGTTTGAGCCTGATCAGTTCCTAGCCCATTTTTCTTCAAGATTTTTTCAATTTGAGCCCAATTTGCCTTCTCCAAATCACTCATAGCTTCCGCAAACGCCCGATCATCGATCTCCACACACTCGAAAATTCTCCCGCACCTTGCAAATTTAAAGTTCAATTCTTCCAAGCCTTCAAGCAATTAACAAACCCACTCCATGAATCACCTTCATAGCCATCAAGCCCAAAATCCTTGTTGTCCTCCAAGTTCAATCGCCTTCCAAAGATTCCGCTCCGCTAGTCTCCAAAAAATCTGCAATTATGCTCAGGAAACTAGAAAGTATCCAAAATGGTCATAAAATAACAAAAAGGAAAAATATGCATGAAAATTAATCAAAATGCGAATGAAATGTGCTAAAATAAACTATGAAAAGAAGTAAATAAAATGAAACTATCAGTTATACACTTTTTAATATTATTTAGAAGTTTACTAATACAATAATTTGTAACAGGAGGTTGGTTATAGTAATGAAGATACACAAGTTACCCAAGCCAATGTACCAGTTAACAGAAAGGTTTTAGAGAGGATAATCAAGTTAAAGTCTAAGAATCCGGTTTATGACAAGGTTGAGGGTGGTTCTTCTATGGACAAGGTCGTTCCATTGGAGTATGAGCGCTCAGTAAAGGGGGGTAGATTGGGGAAACAATAAATGCTTGCCTTTTTGTTTCAGCTTTTAGTAACAAACATCCAATTATTTGTCAACATCTATTGTGTTTTGCAACTTTTATGGTATTTAAGTAGTCCTTTTTGAACAATCATGTTTTGGCTATTTGTAAAGATGGTTGTACAATTTGATGTTTAGTTCTAAATGTAAAATATTTCCCTTTAAGTAATTAAGTTTGGTTTTGATGCACGTGAGTATTTTGTTCACTAAGCTTCCTTTCTATGATTTGGTATTTTTGGCATTGCAATTGTTGTTGTTATGTTTAGATGCATAAGTGTATTTTGGTACATGGGAATTATCATATATTTTCGTTGGTATGTTGAGCATGGGTATTTTGGGCATAAAAAATCATGTATGTTTGGTAGTTTTATTGTTGTGTTGTTGATTTGTTTTGTTATTTATGACATTTTGATGAGCAAGGGTATTTTGGGTACAAAAATATTATATGTATGTTTGGTTCTAAATGTTGATTCAAATTGTGTTTTTATGTCTCTGTCAAAAAATGAGAGTGTTAGGTGTTTTAGAGATGAGAGTGTGGAAGAGTTTTTGAGAGAATGACCTTTTTCATTTGTGTTTTGAGCAACCAGTGAAACCGAATATTTATTCATTATTGATACGACTCTTTATTAACAAGGGAAAAATAAGAAAAAAAATCAATTTTTGTGTATGAGAACTTTAGATGTAAAATAAAGGTTTTAAGGCATAATATTATAATCATTTTGCTTTAGTTATAGGCTTATAGCTAATGGAGGTCATACTCTTCCAAATTATAGCACTTATACCTAATAAATTCATTTTTGATTTACTTAAAATGTTTATTATATTTCCAAATAGGTTCCAACCGTTCATTGCGGCTACATGCTTTACGAAGATGTGGGGAGAAGACTCGCATTTTGCGATGATACCAAGCACCATTTTTTTATGTAAAAGTACATAATTCTGAAAATATATTTCTAAATTAGAAGGTTGGATAACACTCCTCCCTATAGGGTAAAGCAATATCCTATATGCATCATAAAAGTACAAAGTTCCAACCAAATTTAACATCATACAATTAACTTCCATTCATATCAATTTCAAAATAAAAAAAATAAAAAAAAAATGATCCTCAGTCAACTGGAAACATTCTAATAAGCAAAACAAACCATTTCCTTTTATCATTCCTCACATCCTCACAAAGTTAACAAACAGACAACTGTCGATACATAAGACATAACAGGATATAGCCATCTCATAATCTCCAAACATACATTTATAAATAACTAAACAAAACAAAATGATAGTGAACATGACTCATGATATCCTTCTAGTTTGTAAGCTCCATGATTGCAGATACAATGTCACCATCTGCATCCTTGAGAGCTTTTACAGCCTTTGATCTGGTAACCCCTGCTTGTGTCATCACCAGGTCAATGTCCTTGGGCTCCACCCCACTCTCGTCAACTTCATCTTCTTCATCATTTGCAGCAGCCCCTGTTGCCTCCTCAGAAGCCATGCTTGACATCACATTACTCAAATTTGGTGCTTTAAACTGCTCAGCTGCCTGACTCTGCAACTGTGAGCTCAGATCCTCTATCTTTGCTTCACCAAATATCACATACGTATCTGAAGCAGGCGACTTGAATACATCCGGTTTTGATATCACAAACAGAATCTGCAACACCATAACACTAATCAATCAATCATATTATCAACAACCAATCAATCATCATGAAAAAGTTAACCAAAGAAACCAACATTTTTGCTCTTTTTCACAGTGACACGACTGACTCCAGGAATGGGCTTCATCCCGAGTTTTAACATAGCCTTCCGACTCTTTTTCTCACTTCTACTTTGCTTAGATCTACCACTTGCATCTCCTAAACCTGTGCTTGCAAAACAAATTCATCAATCAATGGTTACCTATGTGACACTTAAAAGCTCATCAGTTTCTTGAAATGGAATGAGTATTATCATTTTTAATTACATAGTCTCACCTTCAACATCATCTTCATCATTGCCATCATCATCATCGTCTTCATCATCATCTTCGTCTTCAATCAGCGGTTCCTCATGCTGCAAAATTTATCGTTTTAAACATTGGTAAAATTACCCATAAGGCCCTTAGCTTCGAAACCAAAAATTAAGCATTCAATTCTAGAAATCGTACAGCAACAGTGAATGTTCGTTTACTTGTAAAAAGAACAAGTCTTTGCAATCTTCACTAGGGCGTAACATATATATAAGGAAAACTAACAGTTCATATGGTCAGTAATTCTCAACACTACCAATACACAACATTGAGATCTCTTTTCCTAGGGTGATCTGATAGTGATATGTGTGCATCACGTTGCTAGATCCAGCTTTTTTGCAGCTGTTTCGATTTCATCAGTCCATTTTGCTACCATTTACATAGATTAGCATAACTAAAAACCGACATATCAAAGTGGATATGAAGCTAATGAAGTGAAACAATCAAAGGTTGTAGTGGAACCGGAAGAACAATAATATAAGAATCAAAGATGAAAGATTTACAAGGAAAATAGATCTTACAGCAATCTTTTGTTGTTCGAGAAGGGCAGCAAGGAGTTCTTCTTGTGTTTGAGTAGTCATGGTGAGCACCGAGCAGTTTGAGAAATCACAAAACCCTAAAAACCTCCGAAAACCAAACACAAGCAGTTTGGGTGAGCAAACAATAGTCCCTATTTTTTTATATTTGGTAAAGTGTTTTCAAATTTAGGGATGTTTTCTATTTTCAAGTAAGGGAGAATTTCATATATGCCCCTCTTAAACTTCAAAATATCATATTTGTCCGGTTTAATTTCTCAATATCATATTTATCCTCATAAACCTTCAAAATATCATATTTGCCCAAATCATTTTATATAATGTTTTTAACATTTTATAATCACTTTTTATACATTAGAATTATTATAGTAATTAAAATTTTTAACCATATTATCCTTACGTCTATGATAATGGAATGTGAACTTCTAAATTGTTGAAATGTCGCTCTTTTGACAAACAAAAAGATTCATCTTCAACCCTCTCTATGGAATGTATATTTTGATTGTTTAGTTTTTATTGTTGTTGATTATTATTATGTTGTAGATGGAGAATATTTTAAATATTACCGTTGATATTTTGATGTTTAAAAAGTACATATACGATATTTTGATATTTAAGAAGGGCATATATGATATTTTGATGTTTAAAAAGGACATATATGATATTTAGAAATTTTATGAAGGGTAAATATGATATTTAGAAATTAAGTTGGATAAATATGATATTTTGATGTTTAAGAAGGGCATATATGAAATTCTCCCTTGAAGGTATTATCTGATTATTCATAAAATAAAATAAATAAATAAATAAATAAATCTTTTTTTAACGTGTAGAGAAAAACGATTTTACTTTTTGATTATATATATATATATATATATATATATATTAATTTTAATTGTATGTATGGTTAGGCTGAAATTGAATAAAAAAAAAAAGTTAGGTCTTTAGGTCTTATATGTTTCATATGAACAAAAAGGTTTGAGAGTTATATAAAAATTATGGTTCTAAAAAGGTGTCATGGGGCGTGCCAAAACGTGCCATGGTTTGAGGCGTGGTGTAGCCGTTATGAAAACATTCATGACATGTTTGTTAAGCGTGATATCCAAATAACGTGTCAAGACACGCCCTATCACGTTATAGCGTGAGTTTTTTTCAAGGTGCAAATTTTTTTTGGGGCCTAAAACAATTGAGTTTTTGTTAACTTTTTTATATTAAATGATAATATAACATTTCTAAAAACTTGATATATTTGATATAATTATATAATTCATCTTTTTTAATATATATAAAATTGTCACGCCTTGAAAAACGCCATGACTCGCCAAGGCTCGTAATGACTTAGGCTTAACCTTACCGCTAAGCTCATGCCTCATGTTATCTAAAACCAAGGTTGGAGAACTCGCTACTCGGTACCTACTCGCCCGAGGGGGGAGTAGCGAGTACTCGGATACGGTTGGAGACACCATTCTTTAATATTATATATTTAGATTAATCATTTAATCTTCCTCTTCCAATGTAGCTCCGATTTGTTCGTTGATGTTAACTCCATCCGATTCATATTCAACATCTTCACTTAGTTCTTCCTCATCCTCCGACACAATTTCTTCCTCATCAAGTTCTCTCAATTTAGAACTTCTACGATTTTGTAAAAACTCCTCGTCACCCATAGCTTCATCGGGCTCAACTTCACCCAACAATACATCATTTTCGGCAATCCAATCTTGAGCCTCACTTGCATCTTTTGCTAAAAATACTTCCATATCCTTAGTCTTCCTTTTTTGTTATTTTCCATCAAATTTGCATTAAATTGAACAAAAACAAGATTGTTCAATTTAGACGTCTCTAATTTATCTTTTCTTTGTATGTACCTACAAATTTAAATAAGGAAAAAAAAAGTTTGATAAATATACAAGTTTTGAATAAACTACTTAAAAATTATGATTAAAATTTAGTAAACTAACAACCCCTTCAAAAGTGCAGCCTAGCAGGAGGTCGAATTCTCGTAGAAAAGAGGGGGAAAACCAAATTTGGGAATGCCGCTTGTTTTTTAGATATTAGGGTTATTTTTTTTAAAAGTCAAAAATAAGTTTTACCGGGTTGTCAATTTTTGCCCTCGTTGACCGAGTTTAAATTTGTTGACCGATTTTGACTTTTTTGATCGAGTAGGACCGAGTTGGAGCGAGGTTGATCGAGTTTTGACCAATTTTGACCGAGTTTGACTTAACCCGATTTTTCTGGCCGAGTTGACACTACTCGCCTCAGTGGAGGCCCGATTCCGAGTACTCGGCCGAGTAGTTCGGTTTTTGCAACACTGTTTAAAACATTGATAAAAATAGTTTCATTCCCATTTAAATCGGAAGAAATATATTAAAGGAGATTTTTGTGTTGGCCTTTTAAAATAAACTAAAAGAAAAAAATCAGAAAAGATATATATATATATATATATATATATATATATATATATGCTTAGGTTATTTTGTTTAAAGTAATTATTGTGTTATTGTATGCATAAATGTAGGTCAATCAAATTTACTTATTTTAAGAAAGTGATTAATATATATTATTGAATTAAATATAATTGAAAAAATCATCTTAATTAATTACAAGGGTAATTTAGTCAATTAATATAGATTTAATAAAGGAAAATTGCATTTTTTAAGGGATCATAGATTCTATTAATTTTAAAAATCCGATTTTACGGATTATAAATATTTTAATTCGGACATTCTGAAAGAATATGTTTATGAGTATATTCAAAAATAAAAATATTCTTGAACCATAAATAATAAAAATATTCTTGAACCTATTTCTTGATGATGACTTTAAAAACTCATTGAAGAATAACAACTTCTTATAGAATAACAAAATCTTGAACAATCAATTGAAGAATAAAAACAAAAAATACATTATTTCTTATAGAATACGGGTAACAATTGTTAAGAATTACATTTATTGTTAAAAAATAAAACTAAAAAAACAATCAAAACGGGGAAGAAAACATCAAAATCTAACAACGACTAATACATTCTAAAAGAATAATGTGGTCCGTTCTTCAAGCATCAACTTCTGTGATTCCAACAGAATTGGAATTCGTCATTCCATTCCAACAGAATTGGAATTCGTCATTCCATTCCAATAGAATTGGAATCTCACTAATATCATCCATTGAATCATCTACATAAACATACTTGGAGAAGCCAACATACTTGATACATTTTCAGAATTCAACCTTGTCAAGATCTTGCACTGTCCACATAAATGAAGTGTTAAATCAGGGAAAAAAAACATAAAGTATGTTGTCAAGTCTTTACGTTTGTTCTTGTTATACTGAAAGTATGTTGTCAAAAGAGGAATTTAATACAAGTTTTTAAAGGTAAAAGAGATGGATCTTTTTTGGGTTTATTGTTACTCAAAAATACCTTTTTATTGGGCTGTTAGATACTCGAAAATGGTAACAAGAAAATGAGCTTTTTAGGTGTTGTAGGTTGTTCGAAAATTAGCTACTGTTTGGGGTGGTTTAGCCCTCGAAAAATTAGCAAAATAAGGGGTTTTTGGGTCTCTTTTGGTCACTAAAAAGCAGAGGTATACTTGGTTGTTGGGTTCTCAAAATTTCACTGCAAAACAGGTGGTTTTTGGATCACAATTGGTCACTTGAAAACAACTTTGTATAGGGCTGATGTGTTCTTGAATTTTTTACAGCAAACATGAGGTTTTTGACAGCAAAATAGGTGGTTTTTGGGCTGCTATAAACCACTAGAAAAACAACTCTTTATTGAGTTGTTTTGGGTCTCAAAAATTCAGCAAGAACACATGAATAATAGGAGTTTTGGGGATATTATGGTGGCTTCAAGCACAGCTACAACAACAGACATGTTCAAGGGTATTTTTAGGATAAAAACATGTTGAAAATTGGTGCTAAGTGGCTGTGATTGGAGGCTAAAAAAGAGAAGGCAACAACTCCATTTCTGCCTTCAGTTTTGATGGGTTTCGAGGAGAGGGGAGGGGCTGTAAGGAAGTTGATTTCAAATATGATATTGAGAGTATTCCTAGAATATGTTTGCTGTGAATTTGAAGAAAGGAAGGTGGGAGGAAGGTGGCATTAAGTTTATAGGAAGGAAAGAAATAGAGAGTTATGAGAGAATGAGGGAAACGAAATGGAGAAAGAATCGATCAAGCATTCAAGTTACAGTTTTCTCAATTTGGGCATTTCATCGAGCACCTTATGTGCACAGAGACTGTAACAGAAGAGAACGCTACCTTCACAGGCACAGATGCGTAACAGATTTTGGATCAGGAACCACAAGTTTAGCGCCCAATATACCCTTATCTTAGATCGTATCATTCACAGAGGGAAGAAACGATGTCTTAGAATTACTAACCTTGGGTTTCGAAGAATTAAATCCCTCTACCATATCTGAAGTAGCTTGAATCAGAAGAACAGACAGCACTCATCGGATAACCTGAAACCACCACTGGACTCGCCGCAGGGATGAACCCGCATCGTTTTGTTGCTTATGATGTCGTTGCTGTTCAGTCGATTTCTCCTCCAAAAACCTTCGGATGATGTCGATCTTAAGAATCGAGACCATGGTGATGTCGATCTTGTTCACTTTTGGTGGTTTTAAAAAACCGATGGAGAAAACCTAGGTAGGTAGGTAGCTGAAGTCAATGGTTACCATAATTATAGGATATTATTTGTGGAAACTAATTATCAAATTACCTATTTACCCTTATTTATTTATTTAATTATTTTTTTTATTTTAAATTTTGATTGACCCACATTTATGCATACAATAACACAATAGATACATTAAACACCCGAACCTATATCTCTCTCTCTCTCTCTATATATATATTTATATATATATATATATATATATATATATATATATATATATATATATATAATGATTGTTTTTTAAAGTACAAAAAAAGTTACATGTATACTTCATTTTGTGCTGGAAAACCTCCGCCACCTAATTTTTTTCTTAAGACAAAACAACACAGTTTGTCTATGTGGTATGTATTTTTTTTCGTAAAAATGTCTAAACCCTTAAAAATTAGATGGAGGTCCTTTTCAACAAGTTTGTTTATGGTTTTGGTATTTGTCCAAACTAAAACACATTCTCTAGGTCCGAGTCATCACTCAAGTCCTTCAAATCCCGATCGTAAAAATGGACAACTAAAGAAATGCTTTAACCTTTTGTACTTTGGCTGTGACATGTGTTTATATGCCACGTCGTAGAGACAGACACACCGTATCCACATGTAAAACTAATAGCTTGCCTTATGTAATCGTTTCATGCCACGTGTCACCTCCATTAGTCACGTGTCCGACGACTCACACTTGTCTATGTGCTACGTTTCTAGAACATTTACGTCGTGTTTCTTTGACTTTTGGTAACTTTTTATCTAAATAGCATTATACTTCATTCATTTTATCATTCCTGCATAAAAGTATAAATGACACTCATATTTTGGGCCATTACAGTTCCCGTGGGTCATGCATATATAAACAAAGTTACTGGACATCATAAGTAAGATCTGGTCGAGTGAAGGTGGGGTATTTAAGAGCATCGACAAGACTCCGATCAACATGGGGATCCACAGCAGAGGGATCAGAACCATCAAGTTTCGAGACAATATATGAAATGTTACTGGTAGGCTTACATTAAAGCATACCAGCTTGATCAAGTATTTCGGAAACATATTTTTATTGGGATAAAACAAGTCTCTAACATCCCGAGTGGCAGAAATTTCGAGAAATTAATGCATATAACCCAAATCGAACTTGTTGCTTAAGTTATAAATAATGTGAGACACAATATTATATGAGATGTCGACCAAGATTATATCATCTACCTAAAGAAGAAGTATTGTTCGATGAGACCCTTGGCTATAAATGGATATATTTGTGTCATAATTTCAATAAGCAAACCGAGTACGGGAGATAACACATGGAAAAATCTGTGAAACCAAGTTCGTGGAGCCTGTTGAGGTTGTAAAGATATCTCTATAATAAACACACATGATTGGGCCGATCCAGGTCCTTGAAATTAGGGGGTTGTTGCATATATACTGTTTTTTACTTTGCCCACTACAATGAGACAGACTTTATACCACAAAGCTACATCATGTGTGTATCGTGGCATATGATTGGACCGATTCAGGTCCTTGAAATCGGGGGGTTGTTGCATATATATTGTTTTTTACTTTGCCCACTACAACGAGACAAACTTTATACCACAAAGCTGCATACCGTGTGTATCGTGGCAGGTTTGACCACAAGATTGAAGGTTTCATTGCAGTCAATTTCGGGATTTTGATTTCGCCGACTACAACGAGACAAACTTTATACCGCAAAAGTGCCATTTGTGTTATATTTATTTTAAAGCCTAATACAGTTAGTTATGACCCCAAAGACCTCAGTACAAGTATCTAAGTTTTGTTAGCAACAAGAGCTATATATATATATATATATATATATATATATATATATATATATATATATATAGGGATAGAGAATATAAATTACAGCCTCACCTAAGCTTAGGTACTAAATATCTAAAATATGTCATTTTAACTTAGTAATATATCCGGGTTGGTTTTCACTTGGTAATATACCGTCCACAATAACATTTCTTTCCTCCATTATACTACCATCCTTGTTTTCTTTCATCAATTATCGTTTATTACTTCATCTCTGAAAACATTACTTACTGTTTTCCACCGTCACGAAGGTCGAAGATGATAATATTCTTGTTTCCTTATCAAAACTATTACGTCGATCCTGAATCTATATCTTCAAGTGTTAATCATGAATCTCATAATCACAATCTTTATATAGTAAAACAATGTATTTTGATGAGATTTAATACCTAAGTTTAGGTGGGGCTGTAATGTATATTCACTTTTCTCTTATATATATATATATATATATATATATATATATATATATTTCACAACATTAAGCCATTTTCTAGTCATGAAAAGTCTGTAAATAAGTACGGGGAAGAAGAGACGAAATCTAAGGGTATTCGGACACACGATGTCCCTCAAGTGTTTAATGATGTAGGGAAAATGACTTATATGGGTAACTATGTTTCAAAATCGTTCAAAAAATATCATTTAAGTTTGGTGTGTCCAAAAAACACCATCCAAGTAAAACATTTGTATAAAAAACACCAACGAAGTACATTCTTTGTTCAAATTTAACCTTTGGTAACCGGCAATTACCGGTAAAAAATAAGTAAAGGAAAAAAAATAATAGGAAATGACTCAAAGAGGTAACTATGTTTCAAAATCGTTCAAAAAACACCATCCAAGTTTGGTATGTTCAAAAAACACCATCCAAGTAAACTTTTTGTACAAAAAACACCAACAAATTATATGTTTTGTTCAAATATTACCCACCGGTAATTGGTTTTTACAAGTTAAATGATAACTTGGCTTAACTATTATGACATGGCATAATAATGATTGACAAAACAATAAATGATATATTCCTCCTTTAGAAACCGATTTAGGGTTTCTTCATGAACGAATGACTTCTTCTTCTCCTATGATTGCTCTTCTTCTTCTAAAGTGATGATCTCGAACTCAAGTCCAAAACCCTAACTTTTAACTTAAGGCAAAAAGGGATCCTTTACCCCTGCCTCAATGGGCCTCCCTCCCCCTAAGGCCCAAATCCATAAAAAGCCCAAAAAGGCATCCAAGCCCAACTACAAGGCATCTAAGGCCTAATATGGCCCAAGAACCCCCAACATGGCCTTAAGCCCAAAAAATGACCTGCTACAATCAGGTGGGCCCGATGCCTAACTTAAACAAGTCCATTCATACGCCCAACATATGTTGAAGCCTCTGCGATCTGGATTTTATGCAAGTACGCCCGGCGTACTCCTACGTACGCCTATCGTACTCGGCTAGGCTCAAGAACCGCCAATCTTCCGAAGGCCATAACTTATTCATTCTAAGTCCAATTTCGTTCTTTATATCCACATGAAGGAAACGAGAAGCTCTACAATACTATCAACTCTCCCTTGCAATCAAACTTTTCTAACATAAATCCAAACTTCATAAAGGCTCGAACTGATACTTACTGATATGCCCTTGTGCTCAAACACAAACCGAACACTCGGTCCCTACCCTTGGTTGGACCTTTGAATGACGAAATCTAATTTAGCATTAAGGTAACACTAAGAATTGCAATCTGAAGGCCATAACCCTCGGTATGGTTGTCTGATGCCTAAATTAGCTTCCATAGATATAAAGAATGACGAAATCACACTTAGAATGAAGAAGTTATGGCCTTCGGAAGATTGGCGGTTCTTAACCCCAGCCGAGTACGTTGGGCGTACGCTAGGAGTACGCCGGGCGTACTGGCTCGACATCCGGATATGATGGAACTATGCACAAACTTGTTTAAGTAAGGCCTCGGGGCCACCTGATTGTAGCATGTCATTTTTTGGCTAAGGCCATGTTGGGGGTTCTTGGGCCATATTAGGCCTTAGATGCCTTGTAGTTGGGCTTGGATGACTTTTTGGGCTTTTTATGTATTTGGGCCTTAGGGGGAGGGAGGTCCATTGAGGCAGGGGTAAAGGAGCCCTTTTTGCCTTAAGTTAAGAATTAGGGTTTTGGACTTGAGTTCGAGATCATCACTTTAGAAGAAGAAGAGCAATCATAGGAGAAGAATAAGTCATTCATTCATGAAGAAACCCTAAATCGGTTTTTAAAGGAGGAATATATCATTTATTGTTTTGTCAATCATTATTATGTCATGTCATAATAGTTAAGTCAAGTTATCATTTAACCTATAAGAACCAGTTACCGGTGGGTAATATTGAACAAAACATATAGTTTGTTGGTGTTTTTTGTACAAAAAGTTTACTTGGATGGTGCTTTTTGAACATACCAAACTTGGATGGTGTTTTTTGAACGATTTTGAAACATAGTTACCTCTTTGAGTAATTTTCCTATTGTTTTTTTCCTTTACTTATTTTTTACCGGTAATTGTCGGTTACCAAATGTCAAATTTGAACAAAGAACGTACTTCGTTGGCGTTTTTTGTACAAATGCTTTACTTGGATGGTGTTTTTTGGACACACCAAACTTGAATGGTATTTTTTGAACGATTTTGAAACATAGTTACCCATATAAGTCATTTTCCCAATGATGTAAGCCAGTGAGAGGATCACAATGGTGTGGAGTTATGAAACTTAGGTGTTGTTTGTTTTTTCTGATGCAAAATGTTTGCAGTCTGCGGACCACATCTGTAGACCTCTGCAGTAGAAGAGGTGGACCAAACGTCTGCAGTCTGAAAAAAGAAGACTGTTTGTTTTTTTAACATCCGCGGGCTACTAAAATAAACTGAAATCTTAATGAACTAAATTTTTTAAACTTCAAAGTGATTTTTTAAATATTTTTATGACTTTATTATAAATAATTAACAAATCTAGATCAATTTTTATCTATTATTGTATAAAAAATAAAAATAAAAATGGTATGAATTAACGTATATATTTGATAAAACCAACGACTTTGATTGCAAAGTTATAACTAAACATTATAATTAGGATCAAAGAATTTGATACATAAATAGATGGAAATAAACTTCGATTTTTTCAATTAAATCCATTAAAAACGTACCATAAATATTTTCTCGAGAAATTGACGATACTGTATTAAATAGTGTTTTACAAAATTTGGCAAAAAAATATAAGAATATATTATGATTTTTTTTTTCATATTTATATAAACAACTTCAACGACTATTATTGTAATAAATCTTTATTTATAAATTTGTCAAAAATATCATGCTTGTATCGTCGAACGTTTTTTTTTTTTAAAGTTTTGTAATTTTTTTTCAAATTGTTTATCATTAATAAAGTTGGAAAAAATATAAATAAATAAAAAACTTTAAAAAAATGAAGCTATATGTGTTTTTTTTTAAGCTAGAAGATGTCTGAAGATGTTAGAAGACTCTGGTCCACATCTGCGTCAAGAAGAGGGAGCGCAGACATTTTTAGGTCTGCAGTGTTCAAAAAAACAAACAGTCTGCGAAGGCTAATGTCTGCGCGTGGTCTGCGCGGCACAGATAGAAGAGGTCACGCAGATCTGCAGACAAAAAACAAACACCACCTTATATTCCGTAAATATGCGGAAATTAGGGTATGTTGCAAATAAAAAGTAAAAGTAAAAGTAAATAATAATAATAATAATAATAATAAAAACCGTCAAACAATATGCCAATTTTTATCAAACATTATGATATATAAGGCTATTTCGATTCACAATAATTTCTACCCGCTTCGTATCATCGCTCGTCTATGCACAACGAAGCTGCGGAGACTCCGATTCACTGATATTTGTTTATTTAGCGTCTTTGTGCTTAGGGTTTCGTCGAAAGCCAAAATTCTGACTGTGGGTTCTTAGGGTTTTTGCTTGCATCCTTCTTGCCCGCTGGTTTCAATCGTATAATGGCTGGAAAAACTGTATTATCAGACGAAGAAGGTGTTTTTACCTACCCGAAGTTTTCAATTAACAAGCACTGTCTTTGATTTATGCGTTTATTTACTAGGTTTTTGTTTTTTTTGCCCCCTGGTTAATTCTATGCACGTATAGATGAGATTGAAGTTGAAGAGGACGAGAGGGAAGAGCCTGATGGGGAAGCAGTTGATCCTGAAGATCGCGACGAAGAGGATGACGAGGAAGATGGTATGAATTTTCTAAAATTTGGATAACTATATCAATAATAATGTTGGGAATGCTATTGCTCTCTCGAAAGGTTCTTTAGGGTTTCTTTGATGTCCCTGTGCTTTCCCCCAATTGCAAAAAATCATTATATGTCCTATGTGTTTCTGAAATTTGTTGCCCACTTAATTGCGGACAATTGAAACTTCTGCATCCTTCACACTTTATGCTAATCAATTCATTCTGTCGTTTTTGAGTTTATAATTTATCTTCTGACGAGCTTTTGCTTATGACCTTGATTAGAGGAAGGAGAAGATGAGTATGAGAAAGATGGTTTCATAGTGGATGATATTGATGAAGATGAACAGGATGCTGAGGAAGAGGATAGGGCGGATAGTGATGATGAGAGACAAAAGAAGAAGAAAAGAAAGAAAAGGTAAAATCAATTTGACAAGCTTACCTTTTGTTGTGAATGCACGGCTGCCTTTCTAATTTATGCTGCATTGATCTTAAGGGAATCGGAGAAGAACTATGTTCTTGACGAAGATGACTATGAGCTTCTTCAAGATAACAACATCACTGGATTTCGACGTCCAAAAGCAGTGAGTCTCTTGCTCTACATTCAGATGGTTCTTCAGCAATTATCTTTCATTCTATTTACTTTTTAAAAACTTTCTACGTGAATCTGTCAGGAGAGTAAAAAGTTTAAGCGACTAAAGAAAGCAAGGTCTGATGCTGATGAAGGGCAATCAGGATTTTCTGATGAGGATGATTATAATAGAAGTGGAAAGAGTGGGCGAAGTGCAGAGCAGAAAATCGAGCATAGTTTATTTGGGGATGATGAGGGTATTTTCTTGACTTTCTTAAAACACATTTTAGTAATCATTATCGTGTATAATCATAATTAGCTTTTTGCACATAACCTTTAGGTCCACCCCTTGAGGACATTGCTGAAGAGGATCAACCTGAAGAGGAAGAGGATGGTGACATCGGTGAGGAAGAAGATGAAATGGCTGACTTCATTGTTGATGAGGAAGAGGTTGATGAACATGGTGAACCAACAAGGAGGAGGAAGGTCAACAAGAAAAAGTCAAGGCAGGCTCCAGGGGTTTCCTCTAGTGCAATACAGGAAGCTCATGATATATTTGGTGATGTGGATGAGCTGTTGAGGCAACGCAAGTTGGGACTAGAAAGAATCAGTAGATATGATGATAGTGGTGAAGGGAAGGAAAGGAGGCTTGAAGATGAATTTGAACCCACCATTCTTTCCAATAAATACAAAACCGAAAAAGATGAGCACATTCGTGAGATAGATATTCCAGAAAGAATGCAGGTCACCATATTAACATTTACATACTAAATATTTCATCCATCTATTACGTATTGATTGTTGTACAAGTTTTCTCTTTGTAGATATCCGAGGAAAGCACTGGTCCTCCACCAACAGATGAAATGAGTATAGAAGAGGAGAGTACTTGGATTCTTCATCAACTTCAAACAGGTGTGGTATTGTTTGGAAGAGGAGGTGATAGAACAACCGAAGAAGGGTATGACCTGGCCATAGTTAAGGATGACATCATGCGGTTTTTAGAATTTATGCATGTCCAGAAGTTAGATGTAAGTGCTTAATTTGATCCCTATTTTAAAAGGACCAAATCTTATTGGGATCCGTGTAACTTGTAACATCTTTATTATCAGGTACCATTTATTGCTATGTATAGGAAAGAGGAGTGCATGAGCCTTTTTAAGGATCCAGAGCCACAAGATGACAAGGTAAGTGAAAACAAATCTGAGAAAAAACCCACGCTGAGGTGGCACAAGGTTCTTTGGGCTATCTTGGAGCTAGACAGAAAATGGTTGATGCTTCAAAAACGAAAAAGCGCGTTACAGTCATACTACAACAAGCGGTTTGAAGAAGAACGAAGCGTATATGATGAGGCACGTCTTCATTTGAACCAGAAACTGTTTGATTCAATCACCAAGTCCCTCAAAGTTGCTGAGTCAGAAAGGGAAATTGATGACGTGGACTCAAAATTTAACCTACATTTCCCCCCTGGTGATACTGGTATGGATGAAGGACAGTTCAAAAGACCAAAGAGGAAATCACAATATAGTGTTTGCAGCAAAGCTGGACTATGGGAGGTTGCTACCAAGTTTGGCTACAGCTCTGAGGAATTTGGATTATTGATTTCTCTTGAACAAATGGTCAGTAAGTTGACTAAGCTCCACAATTTGACATCCCACTTTCACAAAATGAACCACCGTTAACTAACTATAATGCTTCCTTTATACAGAGGATGGAAGAATTGGAAGATGCAAAGGAAACACCAGAAGAGGTGGCCTCAAGATTTACTTGTGCAATGTTTGAAAATCCTCAGGCTGTTCTCAGAGGCGCTAGGCATATGGTATTGTTGTATTTTTTCTCATTTTTTTTAAGCTATGGTACTTCATTATGTAATGACTAAGTTATCTTGTTTTTTATAGGCTGCAGTTGAAATTAGTTGTGAGCCATGTGTGAGGAAACATGTGCGCAGCATCTTCATGGACAATGCGGTGGTGTCCACTAGTCCCACATCTGATGGCAACAAGGCCATAGATTCTGATCATGAATTTGCAGGGATAAAGTGGTTGAAGGACAAACCTTTGACAAGATTTAATGATGCGCAGTGGCTTCTTATTCAAAAAGCAGAAGAGGAGAAGCTTGTACAAGTATCTGTAAAGCTTCCAGCTTCTGTTCACGATAAGTTGATCAGTGATGCTCATGACTACTACCTTAGTGATGGTGTGAGCAAATCTGCTCAGTTATGGAACGAACAAAGGAAACTAATCATAAAAGATGCGTTTGATGGTTTGCTTTTACCTTCAATGGGAAAAGAAGCGAGAGGCATTTTGGCAAGCAGAGCAAAAAACTGGTTGCTCATGGAATACGGAAGGTTATTATGGGATAAAGTGTCTGTGGCACCTTATCAGAAAAAAGAACACGATGTTAATTCAGATGATTATGATGGTGCACCGAGAGTTATGGCGTGCTGTTGGGGCCCAGGGAAACCTGCAACAACATTTGTGATGTTGGATTCATATGGAGAGGTTGTTGATGTGCTGTATGCTGCTTCCATAAGCATCCGTGGTCAAAATGCTAATGACCAACAACGTAAAAAGAACGATCAACAACGTCTCGTTAAGTTCATGACAGATCACCAACCTTATGTTGTTGTTCTTGGAGCTGTCAATTTGTCTTGTAGAAGCTTAAAAGATAATATTTTTGAGGTAAAACACATTGTTACTTTTGTTTCACATATAAAATCATATCATATTGATATTAATTGTATTGTTTTGTTATATGATCAGATCATTTTCAAGATGGTGGAAGAAAACCCTAGAGATCTTGGACATGACATGGAAGGTGGTGTTGTATATGGTGACGAGTCTCTCCCACACTTGTATGAAAATTCTCGCATATCATCCGAACAGCTTCAACCGCAACCAGGTAATTAAATATATTTGATGCCATGGTGTTTTTACTTGAAATCTAATATTTATTAATTTTTGTTATGAAATTTCAGGAATCGTAAGGCGAGCGGTGGGCCTAGGACGATACCTTCAAAACCCATTGGCAATGGTTGCTACCCTGTGTGGGCCCGCAAAGGAGATATTATCATGGAAACTGAGTCCTTTAGAAAGCTTTCTAACTCCGGATGAGAAATACGGGATGGTTGAACAGATCATGGTGGATGCCACGAATCAGGTGGGGCTTGACATCAACTTAGCCATAAGTCACGAATGGCTTTTTGGTCCTTCGCAGTTCATTTCGGGGCTGGGACCCCGTAAAGCCGCTTCTTTACAGCGGTCCTTAGTGAGGGCTGGGTCGATATACACGAGAAAGGACCTGTTGAACCACGGTCTGGACAAAAAGGTGTTTGTAAATGCTGTTGGGTTTTTACGTGTTCGCCGGAGTGGAAACGCCGCTAGCAGCAGCCAGTTCATTGATTTGTTGGATGACACGAGGATCCACCCGGAATCGTATGGTCTTGCACAGGAATTGGCTAAAGAGGTGTTCAGAAAACATTCAGGAGGAGATGATGGAAATGATGATGAGGATATGCTGGAAATGGCAATCGAGCACGTGAGAGAACACCCTAATCAGTTGAGGAGTCTTAAGGTCGATAACTATGCAAGATCCAAGAAACAGGAGAACAAAAAGGTGACTCTGAATGATATGAGATCGGAGTTGATTCAAGGTTTTCAAGACTGGCGAAGACCATATGTGGAACCAAATGAAGACCAAGCCTTTTATATGATATGTGGTGAAAGTGAGGATACGCTGTGTGAGGGTAAAATCGTCCAGGCGACTGTTCGTAGGGTTCAACCTCAAAAGGCGATATGCTCTCTCGATTCGGGGCTCACTGGTATGCTGAACAAGGAAGATTACAGTGATGAGCGGAGGGATAATAATGATTTGACTGAAAGGCTGAATGAAGGGGACATCATCACTGCAAAAATAAAATCAATTGAGAAAAAGAGGTACCAGGTTTTCTTAAGCTGTAGAGACAGTGATTTAAGGAGTGACGCCTCTCAAAACTATAAAGCCATGGATCCGTATTATTTTGAAGACCGTGACAATTCAGAAATTGAAAAAGAAAAAGCAAATAAAGCAAAAGCGCTAGCAAAGAAGCATTTCAAATCAAGAATGATTGTTCATCCTCGCTTCCAGAATATCACAGCGGATGAAGCAATGGAGGTATGTAATGTATGTTATTGGTGAAGTTTAATAAAGTCTCTTATATATATATATATGTTGTTTTTGTGTCCCACCAGATGCTGTCTGATAAGGAGCCTGGTGAGAGCATTGTTCGTCCTAGCTCACGTGGGCCCTCGTACCTAACACTGACACTCAAAATCTATGATGGTGTTTATGCTCACAAAGACATTATAGAAGGTGGAAAGGAGAATAAGGACATTACAAGCATGTTAAGGCTTGGAAAAACACTAAAAATAGGAGAGGATGTATTTGAAGATCTAGATGAGGTATGAATGAATATCTTATTTCATGGCATTAGATTATTCTTAAGTTGCTTGCTTATTGTGGGGTGTTGCAGGTGATGGATCGGTATGTTGATCCTTTAGTGACCCATTTAAAGACGATGTTGGGTTATAGGAAGTTTAAAGATGGGGAGAAAGCAGAAGTGGATGAGAGTTTAAGGAAAGAAAAACTCGAGAATCCATCGAGGATTGTTTACTCATTTGGTATATCCCATGAACACCCCGGCACATTCATCTTGACATACATACGAAGCTCCAATCCGCATCATGAGTATATTGGATTGTATCCCAAGGGGTTTAAATTCAGAAAGAAAATGTTTGAGGAAATCGACAGACTTGTTGCATATTTTCAAAGACACATTGATGATCCACATGATGCGGGACCCTCCATTCGGTCCGTTGCCGCCATGGTGCCCATGCGCAGCCCTGCAGGTGGGGGCTGGGGCGGCGGCGGCTCTAATAATAGCAGCGACTGGAGAGGATCATCTGGAGATCGAGAAAGAACATCGACTCCGAGTTCTAGACCAGGTGAGCCTCGGCCTCAGCCTTGTGGATAATTGGATTCAGTTTTTTTTTTTTTTTTTTTTGACTTACACGTGTTGCAGGTAGAGGTGATTTCAGGAGTGGCGGCAGTGGTCACGAAAGCGGTGTGCCGAGACCTTACGGCGGTGGTGGACGTGGGCGGGGCCGAGGGCGGGGGTCATTTAACAACCGTGGTGGAGACGATAGGTCTAAGGATTGGGAAGAAGGGTGGGGGGGTTTACCAGGTGGAAAAACTCAGAACTCTCCGGGAGGAGTGGCTTTTAATGGCGGTTGGGCTGATGGTGGTGGTAGTGGTGGTGGTGGTGGCGGCGGCGGCAAGAGAAGCTCTGTGCAATCGGATAGTGGTGCAGGGTGGTCGAGCGGGTGGTAGCATGGCAGGGTTCAACCATCTCTTGTTTTACATAAACTGGAACTTTGTATCTACAGATGTATTGATTTATTGTTAGATTTAAAAATTTTGGTTTTAGTTTCAGTTTGTAGGTGCTGTTCTGTTTTATGATGAAATACGGAATGCCAAGTGCGAAAGTTGCTTGGTTTTTACTTTTTAGGCAAGTCATACCGATACTGATCTTGTTAGATTTAAAAAAAAATGTCTTACTTGACCATAAAATTGTAGATTTTATCTCCTTACTCAGTAGGCTTGCCAAAGTTAACTTAACTGTTATGACCTGTTCTAGAATCTAGTAGGTAAAAAAATCAGTTTTGATGACAGATGTTTAAATTTGTTATTTTGGAGTTTATTAATTTTAAAGTAAAATACATGTTGGTCCCTTGTGTTTAGGTTTCATCGCATCCTTGGTCCAACTTTCTGGATTGTTCTCTTTCAAAATAATAAAAAAACAAAAAAAACTCTGGATTGTTGCAAGATTGTTTCTATTTCAAACTAATTTAGCAAGGTTAGTTCTACAAAACTAGCCCTGCAAGTTTGCTACTATTAATAACCCTCATGTGCCATGTCCAGGAGGGTATTTTGGTTCTTTTGCCATTGAGTCTATTTCCTCCATTGTCGCTTCGTTTGCAGTACAGTGGCATTGTCATAAGTAGATTAAACGCTCCTAAGTAGATTAAACGCTCTCGATCGTTGTCACCATTGAATCCTAAGTTATAATCAAGTAGAATCATGTGCATAAACCACCCTAAACTATAATCAAGTAGAATCAAGTACACATAATTAATGCATAATGTAGAGTAGGACAAGTAAATGTTATCATGTTGATGTGAAGTGTATATATGGTACGAAGTATGAACTATATTCTTGTCTATTGATTCTTAGTTCTTAAGCTTTGATTGTATATCTTTCCCGGTTCTTAAGCTTTATTGCATTTTTTTTTGCCTTTGATTCTTAGTTCTTAGATTTCATTGTATGTTGTTTTGTATCTTTCTCGGTTCTTAAGTTTTATTGCATTTTTTTGCCTTTGATTCATAGTTCTTAGATTTCATTGTATGTTGTCTTGTTTCAGTGTCATTACTTGTGTATGGTTTTATGTTACTCCAAGATCTTTATGATGCAGTTGGCTTTCCATAGGAGGCTATGACAACATCTTCACCATGAAGATGCATCATGGTGGGATCCTCACTCCATTCCCGAGAAGAATGTATATTAATGGTGAAGTTAACTATTTCCATGTGATTAACATCGAGGATTTATCATGCTTGATCTTCATATCATGATGAGGAAACTAAAGTATGATGAAGCTCTCCACATTTGTCACCATTTCTTGATGCCCTAACTGAATTGGACAATAGGCTAATATCCCTAGAAGATGATGAAGACATCATCTTTATGTCTCACTTTGTTGCACACAAGGAAACCCATGTGTACATATAACATGACATTTTCTTGCCAATAGTTGACTATGAAGACTATCTCAATGATGGCCCACTGGATGATAATTCCCTTGCCATTGTGGTCTATGAAGGTGTACTAATTGATGACGAGGCTGACAAATCCTACACCATTGTTGACTATAAAGGAGGGCATGTTGATCATAAGTTTGAGAACCTCAAATAAATTATTGAGTATGTCAAGTATGGTAGAGAAGGTCTGTCAGGAGAAGGAGAAGGGCAATGTGTTGATTAAGGGCAGTTTGATGGTGATGGTAATTGATGATGATATGTCTACTAGCATGGCCTAGACATCCTTGGCATGCCAGCCCAGCCTGGCGCGCTCCAGCCATACCTGCGTTCCCTTGCCAACCCTGCCTGACGCTTTCCTGCCTAACGTTCCCTTGCCAACCCTGTCTGACGCTCCCTTGATAGCCTTGTCTGCCACCCGCCTGCCAACCTTGCCTGGTGTGCGCCTGGCGCCCCCGGGTGGCATTTTCCAGCTCCTTGCTAGTTGGGCCTGAATTGGGTTGGCCCAAGGACTGAACTAATTGTCCCCTATATAGTGAAAATTACCTCCTCCATGGAGAGAGACTTTCCGGAGGGGCTCAGCCGCCACTCAGGGACTTTTCCCCAGTGGCTCAGCTGCCACTCTTGTAACATCCTAAAAAAATTAGGCAAAATTTTACTTTTAAATCATTTCAAACATCCAATAATCATATCAAAACAACCGAAAGTGTATCATAGTGAATAATAATAATAATATCAGAGTACAAATCCCAAAATCACATAGTGCGGAAAACATGGGCGGATGCGGTGCGATCAAGCCGGACCCTTCCTTTTTGAGCTGGAAGTACCTGAAATATAAACTGAAAACCGTAAACACAAAACTTAATGAGTTTCCCCAAAATACCCCATACCATACATATATAACAGTAAAAAACATATTGGGTCTATTTCACCCCCTTCGGTATCTTTCAACCGGTATTGGGTCTATTTCACCCCCTTCGGTATCTTTCAACCAGTATTGGGTCTATTTCAACCCTACAACTAACACATATAATCATAACAATAAGAGTCACGGAGACATCAAGCGGATACATGCATACCAGGTAATTGTCACGAAGACAACCATCATCCTACAAACATAATCTAGTGGGCCGACATTGGTGCCTTCGACCCACGGATACAGTGAAGGAAACTCACCTCAGACTGAAGGTATCAAATCACACTCGAGCTGCTGACTCGTGAAATCCTCTCACTAAATCACAAATAATAAAAACCCTAATTAAAATTAGGTCAATAACCCAACCCGATAGTCCAAACTGTAACACCCCGAAAATCCAAGGTAAAATTTTCATTTTTAAAAATATAGTCATACAATGACTTGTTCCAAAACCAATCAAAGTGAATATATTATTTAAACATCAGAGTAATATCATTAATTGCCAATTCGGAAAAACTCTGGGGGATGTTGTGCAGTCACGCCGGGCCCTTCCCTTTTGAAGCGAAAGTACCTGAAACCATAAATATGAAACCGTAAGCACAAAGCTTAGTGAGTTCCCCAAAATACCGCATACCACATATATATACAAATACAACCTCTTTGTGGCTGTGTCGGGTCCATATCAACCTCGACTCCATAATGACTCTATATAATAGCTTGTAGTTGTGTCGGGTCCGTATCAACCCCGAGTCCGTAATGACTCCGAGCCCATATAACTCAATACATAAATCATACAAGCATATAAGCATGAGTCACAAAGACAACAAACACGTGCATGCATATCAGCAAGTGTCACAAAGACAACAATCATCCTACAACCATAATCCAGTGGGTCGTCATTGGTGCCTTCGAACCACGAGTACAGTGAAGAGACTCACCACACAGTCTGAAAGAATAGCTGCACCGATCACTGCTCTAAAAGCTATCTCTACCGGTCACCTATACAATTAACAAGAACCCAAATCTCAAACTATAAATCAAATTAGCCAAAATGTAACATCCCAAAAATACGACCCAAAAAATTTATTTTCATAGTTACTAAACCCATATCCCAAAACATCATCAATTTCAAAAGCAATGTGAACATACGACGATCATAGTATTTAATCAAAACAAAACACAGAAAAGTGTTATTAGAGCATAAGTCCCAAAATCTCTACTGCGGAAAATCATAGTGTGATGCGATGCGATCATGCCGACCCCTTTCCCTTCAAGCTGGAAGTACCTGAAACGCACACTGAAACTGTAAGCACAAAGCTTAGTGAGTTCCCCCACCATACTACATACAAAATAAACATACTGCCAAGCATATCCGGGTGCTGGCCTACCCCATTCGGTCTATTTCAACCAAATACTGTCGATCATATATGTGTGCTCGACTTGCCCCTTCGGTCTATTTCAACAGTATACCGGGTCTATTTCACCCCTACCACAACCATATAATATCACACATAATTCACAGAGTCATCAAATAATACACGCACAACCGATAATTATTACAAAGACAATCATCATGCTATATCATAACTAGTGGGCCGACCTTGGTGCCTTCGACCCACGAATTCTACGAAAGGAGACTCACCTCAACTGTGGGTGTCAAATCGTACTTAGCGAAAGACTCGTGAACTCCTCTTCCTATCGCACAACATAAATTTCAAATTACCCATTAGATTACATTATGACTCCAAGGTCCAACCCTAATTCATGTCTTAAGGCAAAAGGTTCCCTGATCCTTGCCTTATTAGGCCTCTTCCTCCCAAGGCCCAACAACCCAAAGTGTCCAATCCCAATCAAATAAAATCTAAGTCCCAAAAGGACCAAATACCCTCCATCATAGCCCTAGGCCTTAATCCACAGGTGGGTTTGAGGCCTAACAATCACTTTTGTCCATTGTATGCGTACGTGCGACGTACTCTGCATGTACGCCCGATGTTTTGGTCCAAAAATTACACAAGTACTAATCAACCAAATTGAATGAGAGGCTGTGATGTTCAGATTGTGTAATAGCAAATGGTAGAAGAAAGTGACACAATGGTTTACAAGGAAAGCCCTTGATCCTTGCTAGGATCCCCGTCATAAAACCTTGGGAGGTGATAATGATCACCTGCCTTGATGATTTTATTGATATAAAATGATGATTACAGTGAATTCTTATTAAGAATGAGTAAAGAATTTCATAGAGTAAACTTAGACTAAAGAATAGTGTCTTGTGTGCAGAATACAAATGTCAATTTATAGTCTAAACTAGCCAACAAGATGTCCGATATTTCCGGGATCCTCTATGACCAGCTTCATGAACGTTATTTGACCAAGTATTCCGGATCTTTAGCATAGTTGAGATGATTCTTCGTTGAGAATTGGTATTCCCTTGACTACTTCTGCACACGTGTTAGTTATAGACAAAATATGACCGTTATAAATATTAATAAAAATAATAACGGTAATTAGCCGGGATCCTGAGGTAGCTGAGGATCCTGGATATTTGAGGATCCTGAATATTGTAAGGATTCTGGCCCTAACAATTACCCCCATGTTATTCCTGAAAATGTAATGTCAGTTTCGGAAATGTTGAATGAATAACTTAAATTAAATTTAAAAGAGGAATTTAAAATTACTCCATAATGGATAGGTCTTATCTTTATCGAGATAATAGAGAAATGGTCAAATCATATCTGTTATTTTTTTCTAGCTATAAATGAGGGATTTTGGTAACTCCTCTTTTTACTTTCCCAAGTCGCCATCATCTCGTTGTGAAGGCAATCCTTTTTCCTTTTATTTGTTCTTCCGTTGTTTCGATTTTCCTTGTCATGGCTAAGAAAACTAGTCGCTCTCGAGCTGGCGTTGTTATTCCCTCCGAGAACGATTTTAGTGATTAAGCAATCTTAACCTATGACGAGGTTTGTTCTTTCGACAATGAAGGCATGGAATCGTTGAAAGCCATCAGGGCTTTCCCTTCTGATGTGGTTTTTCGTCCTTTTGAGGCTATCGTTCAACCTGATTTTGTGTCTCCAACGTGGGTTTGTTTTCCTGAATACCCATTCACTCTAGGTTTAACTATCATTTAACTGGTATTATTCATGATTTCTTTCTGTGTACCCAAATCTCCTATATCCAAACTATGCCCGTGGTTTGGAGGATCCTCTTTTGGATCGATCGCCTGAATCAGTCCAAGAATATGGACATTGGATTACCTGAGTTGGCCTTCATCTATGATCTTTCTACTTTCGGTTCTTCTCATTTCCTGTTAAGAGTTAAGACAAACAAAACCCACCTCATTCTGAAATCTAAGCAAAATGATGACGCTTGGAAAGAAAAATATTTCTTCGTGAGACACGACTCGCTTCCTGAGGGGGATTCCCTGCCAAGAACATGGATTAAAAAGGGTAGGAAATAAATTTAGATATAAAGGACCTGAAATTTACTTCCCTTATTTTGTTTGTTTTGATGTAGCTTTCAGGTTTGAGGAGCTTATTCCTATCGCCGGTGACTCTGAGGACAAGATTTCCAAATTTCTCACACTTCCTAACGTTGAGAGGTCGTTCAAGCTTGAATATTCCAGTCTCCAAGAGGGTTCCTCTACTACTGCTTCTATGGCCACTGGTAATATTATTTTTCTTGGATATGTCTTTTTAGAGGATCCTGACTTGACATGGATCTCTGATAGGTTCTAAGTGTTGGGATTTTGAGCATAACATCATTCCTATGGTGTACATGCAACCCTAATTACTTTGGATCTAGGTTTTTCTAATTTGAACATAAAATATGAATACCAAATCAATAACCCTATAACTAGCATACATATACCGAAAATCGCATATGATTAGGGTTAGAATGTGTACCTCTCTTGTTATGTAGCAATAACAAGTTTAATCCTTCTTGATCTTGACTTCTGAAAGCCTAGTGCCCCAAGTGTTGCACCTCTAATGGAGTCACAAACACCCAATGCAAGAAGATGACTTAGGATAGAAGGATTTCAGCTAGGGTTTCTTTCTTGAAATGCTTAGCCGAAAATCCTTAGTCATGGGGTCTATTTATACTTGTGGCTGCTAGGGTTTTAGGTGGAAAACCTAATGTGTCTGCTTAGGCCTTAAGCAGCCCATGGATACCTTCTAGAATCCCCTTGGACGAATTCTTCATGGGCTATCCATAGAATTCGTCCAACCTTATTCCAAGGTGATCCATCAGCCCAATTGCAACTATCAATGATCTGGAATATCAGTCCCCAATTATTTAATCAGTCTCTTTTGATCACCAAATTAATTCCAAATTAATTTATGATCAATACTAACTAAATAATATAATTTCCAAATAATATATTAATCTTGTAATGTATTAATAAAACCATTTTGAGTACTAATTTATTATTCACATAATAAATTCTACTCTCTCTCCTCTTGTCATCCTATCAAGTTGCATGAGTGAAGGCAACCCAAAAGGACCATGCTCATAATCAAATCAAGTACATACCAAAAATAGTTATGGGCTTAGACACCTAATCCAACAGTCTCCCACTTGGATAAGTCTAATAACTATTATTGCAAGTACGACTTCAAAACCTGATTAGCAATCGTAGCTTTCAAAATCCGCTGTCAAACTCTGATCTTATCAACAACGCGTCCTTTAGATAAGGGATCATATATTTCTCCATTCTACAAGATATCGTATGAACTGAGACATGGATTATAATCATTCTCTCTGTTCATGTGTTGTTTCCCGATTTCCGATTTATGATGACTGACAATAGACTTCAGTTGAACACATCAACGTAGTCCAGGCTTGGACAAGCGCTTTAGGGTGTCATCACTAAATCATCGAGGGGCCCACATATATCGCTTTTATCCCACTTTGGGTAAAAGGAACAGATAAACGTCGACTCATATGCTTGCACTATTTACTCATCAAATCACACACAACAATACGTTTTATAACATCAAGTTACTGATGCGTTTACGTATTATCAATGTGAAACCGACTTGTAAACAACAACTATATGTCTCCGTTTCAAGAATATAAGATATTATCGTCTCACAATTACCCGTGATAAAATCCATGAAGTGATTCACGTGAGCGTGGGTTTAATCTAATACTCAAATATTATTTCATGAGCACTCATGAACACTACAACAGACTTTTGCTATGTCTAAAAGCTTTAGACAATCTACAGTCGAATTCATGACAGTCTTACCTCATTACTTACTTCCAAAGTATGATCGACTGTGAATGTTTGAATAACCTAGTAATTCTGGAAGTCAAAACATGCGAAGTGAAACACAAGAATAATCGAATTCAATATGGCCTCAAACTCTTGAGTATAAATAAAACACTTATTATTTAGTCACCATATTGATTACACATTATTCATTGTATAATGTTTCAGATAATCAACTTAATACTTGAATTGAAACAATACTCATACCTTGCTCCAAGCATGCACACTATGCTTACCTATGGTCCTTACTTTGTGAAATAGATCAATTGAACACACTTCCAATGTCACTCATTTCACAATTCCTAATCCTTATCATAAACGTAAGAATACCAAATTCTTGCCACTATTGGAATATGTTAGATTCTAACATTTTACGCAATGATCCTTTTGTAATGTCATAGCACCACAGTCACAAGGACTCTGCCAATGATATTTCAAAGCGCTCTATTGGAGATTGTTACAAGATAAATCCATAGATATTAAGTCTCACATTCAAAGTACATTCATTTGAACATCCTTCTTGCATAAAAGTTTCTAATCTACATATATTCTTAATGTCCAACTCCCATTATGGAAACATTTCCATATTTGCCATATGACAACTCATTCTTAATAGAATCCTATCTATTCATAATAATGTCAATATGTTCCATTCAATGCTTTACTTCCAACTGCCCATAAGCAACCAATCCTTAGCGAACCTTAGATCATCCTTGACAGTTGTTTAACTACTTTAGCCATATCCGGTTCTGGTCGTTTTTCCCTCTTAATGCCCTAGGCACTTAGAAATTCAGAACGGTCGAAAATTACAGCATATGTAATCGATCCTATACCCGAAGTGTATGGGATACGATACATAATGTCTTACATAAAGACATGATACTTTACCAGTCTCCTGCTATAATATTGCCATATAGAATTTCCTTATGTTCAATCTTTTCAACATAACATTCATATATGTCCTTTGACTAATTTGATTAAAATTTCTCGATCTAAGCTTTTAGATTTGAAGTGAACTATAAATTTCTCTCCCTTAATTATAGCAAAACAACTTTTCAACCTATGTAACTTTGCGAATTGAAACTTTTGTTTTCTATAATTAATATTGCTAACTTGAAAAACTTAACATAATAATCATGCTCCCACTAACATGATAATTATCTCCTTACCAGCATAACACTTATGCTCCCACTAGCTTTGACATGTACTCAGAAAACAGTTGGACTTCTAGAAATCAATACTTATTGACTTTCTTACCAAAGTTCATATTTCTGATACGTGATGCTTCGATAAGACTTTATCTAAGCTCATACACCTTTTATTAGAAAGCTCATATGTGTGTCTAAACTATTTCAGAGCTTACAGCAGTAAGTCCCAAATGTTTAAACCTTTTGCCATTTCTCACAATTCAAACTATGAAGAAGGATGCCGTAATCATAATCGAATTTGAGAATGCAATTTGCACAATTGCTATCTCCTTAAAATCTTCTTAGTGAAAACGTTTCCTCACAATCATTTTCATGAAGCGGAGAGAAACCTTATCACTTAGATTTTATGGTGTATGTGTTCCTATCCATGTGAATTTGTCATAACCATAATCATAAGACAAGGTTGTGAAAAATCCAAAACCATATGGACCGAACTTGTCCAATCTTAATTTCTTGCCACCTGGCAGCACAAGGGCCTACCATGTCTTCCAAGTAGTCAAGCAACTCACCTATACAAACTAATGAACTGTAGCACTCGGTTCCTGGTATGTAATTTGTTTTGTTGTATTTTGCATTTTGGTCTAGGACTCGACGAGTTGAAGGCCCAACTCGTCGAGTAGGAGTGAGACTGGACGCGGGACTTAAGTGATGGACTCGTCGAGTCGGCGACCAGACTCGACGAGTAGGCTCTGAATGGACAAAACCCTAATTTGAGGGTTTGCACCCTATTTAATCATCTCTTTCAGCCACCACTCGCCCATATTGCTCCCAAAGACCCTCCATAGCAAACCCTAGTCGAGTGTGTGAAGATCTAAAGGCATTTGTGGTGATTTTGGTGGTTTTGTTCACAAGGAATAAGGAAGAGCATAGAAGGATCAAGAGGAAACTGAAGGATCCGAGTTTGGTTCATCATTTGCAGTCTTTGAAAGGTATAAAGTCTATACCTTGCTTACTTGTTTGTTAGATCCATTTTTGGGGAGGATTTAGGGCTTTTAAGCCATATGAGGTGACCAACCATGATTTGCAAACATGGTTGGGGGTCAAGACTTTGGATCTAGCACTTGGGGAGAGTCACAAGGCAGATTTGGGTTGCTTTTGCACCCAAGGAAGGCCCCATGCAACAAAAGAACCATTTAGAGCCTTTTTGGCTCAAAAGTCCCATGCATGCACGTAAATTTCGTAACTTTACGTGCTAGATCGAGCTTAGGGGCTTGGATCTATCATTTGGACAAGTGTTGTACATCAGAAATCGAGGATTTAGGGTGTGGACGTTATCGACTCGGCGAGTCCGTTCTTGGGACTCGACGAGTCCAAGGCTTTGAGTCCCATATCTGTTGAGGGTCAAAAGAACTCAGTTGGGTGTTAGAAGGGTTGTAGCAGGACAGAAAGAGTGACCCAACGCATTGGACTTAGTTTTAGACCTGGAGTTCATGGGACTCGACGAGTGCTAGAACAGACTCGGCGAGTCCAAGGCAATCTCCTTATGTTTGAAGATGAACTCGACGAGTTGTTCATACAACTCGGCGAGTCAAGGCTAGGACTTGTTCATAAGTTGAAGGTGAACTCGACGAGTTGTTCATATGACTCGGCGAGTCGGATGAAGGCTCATTGATGTTCGTAAAGAAGGGGAACTCTTCGAGTCGTTGCCAAACTCGACGAGTCGAGTCGTGGATAAGGTCGAGTAAAGGGAAGGGACTCGACGAGTTTACGGCCCAACTCGGCGAGTCGGGTCAACTGGAAGTTGACTTTGACTTGGATTTGGTTGGGGTAAAATAGTCATTTTACCCTAAGAGTAGATATCAGGTTCTGACTGAGTGTTTTGTGGGGATTGTAGCCGGAGGATTTCCGGAGCAGCAGCAGACAGAGGTTTCCCGCACAGATTATCAGCAGCTACTCGTACGAGGTGAGTTACCTTCCAGTAGGGGTGGGTCTAAGGCCACAATGTCGGCCCACCAAAGAGGGGTATTTAGGAGATGATTGTCTTTGTGATAATTATCTTGGTCTGGTTACGTGCTTGGGTCATGAGTTTTATCTATATGATATGTTACGTGTATAATAGGGATTAGTTTCCCTGACAGCGGTCCTTAGGACCGAAGGGTAGGTCAGTACCCGGATATGCCTGACTGTATGTTTATATCTTGTTGTTGTATGCTAGTGGTAGGGGTGGAATAGTCCCCAGTTACCGGTTGAAAGATACCGATGACCGTTACCGGTTGAAAGATACCGATGATGATTACCGGTTGAAAGATACCGATGATGATTACCAGTTGAAAGATACCGACGATGATTACCGGTTGAAAGACACCGATGATATTGTATGGTATGTGGTATGATGGGGGAACTCACTAAGCTTTGTGCTTACGGTTTCGGTTTTGGTTTCAGGTACCTCTTCGTCTAAGGGGAAGGAGTCGGCGGCGTAGCATCGCATCACACACACAAACATGATTCCGCATCGGACTTTCTGGGATTGTACTCTAATTTTCCTTATTTTTGATGTCATGGTTTGGGATACAACTTTATGATTTTGTAATGTGTTGCTTTGTTGACAATGTTATGGTAAAATGTTTTAAAAATTATTAATTTAAAAATGAATTTTTCGGGCTTGAATTTTGGGACGTTACATGAACTTTCACCAATCAAGGTGCTTTGCCTTATGCAATCAATTGAGAACTCTTAGGACTCACATGCATAGTTAACTTAACTGGAATGGCACAGAAACAAGAATATGTCAACACGATAGGTTACAAACCTCAACTCGTGTGCTAGTGATTAACAATAGGTTTACACTTGATTAGTTCTTGAAGCTTTTCAAGATCATTTAGACTCCCACTGACCTCTTGACATATATGATTCCCATGTCGAGAAACATTCCTTGACAAACAAATATTCAAGAGTTAGTGCGGATTCTTATCAAGACAAACACTTCACACAATTGGTCTTAGTTGGTCTTTGTATTATCCAAGACATCACAATTTACCAATTTCAAACGTGCAATAGTAAGAACATTCCTACTAAAGATTATGTCACTCAAGTCACAATCTTGGAGTATGACTCTAAGACTCGATTTTGGAACGAAGTATGATTTATCTTTTGATTTAACCATTTCGACAATTTCCGATTCCTCTTCTTAGCTATGCTAGTGTACTAAGGTGTTCTTAGATGATCAATTGCGATATGGTTCTATAATCACTAAGACGATCATAAAACACGATACAAAAGTACTCTCCCTTCCTTTCAGATTGGAGAAACTTTTATCTTTCTGTGTAACTGATTCTTCTTAATCGTTCTGCTATTCATTGAAACCTTTTCAAAGATTCAGAATTACACTTAATCTTATAAGCATAACCATATTTACTAAAATTTTAGCAAATCATGACGAATATTCTTATCGTTCTTTGTGGTGGACTTGACCAGTGCACAACAATGCGTACTAGATCCTTTAGTCCTTCACTTGACTCACATAATTATGTGAACAAGGAATTATTCTTAATTTCGCAAATACGAAGGTTCTCATTCATCATACAATACAGGTCGCATGATTCCAAGTTTCTGTCCAATTGAAACTTGGGTGATGAGAATCATTCCTTATTTGGTAAATTTTCGACACTACCACAAATAACATAACTAAGAATCACATCCATTTTCAATATTCCTAACAATAGAAACATACAAACATCAATTTTCACAAAAGTCATTGAAATGATATATATAAATAAGACAAAAAACAAAATTTATTTTATTTATAAAATGCGGAAAAAACTTGTCCTTACAACGCACTTACAAATGAAAACTATGTTACTAAATATTCCTAAGCAATCTATCATAACTCCTATGCAGCAGCTCAAAAATCCGATCATCGAACCATGCGATCGAAATCCTTCTCTTCGCGATCAGACTCAACTCACTTTTCTTTTAAGCTTCCTTTCTCCTTTTCGATCCTACAATGCATCAAAATGAAATCTTATCACATCGTGTATTAAGAATCTACATATAGTAACTTAATAGAGTTAGATAGTGGACTTACCAGAAGCAGAGTCATACATCTTGACTATCCCATCCTTGCAATCCTTCAGGTAGATACGACAGCTTCGTAACCAATGCCCCTTCTCTTGTGTGACAACCCGAAAATTTTTGTTTTAAAAGCTCAGTCAGTCAACTCAACTGAGTGTCAAACTCAGTGGTGATGAGTTCCAGCCTGGTTAAAGGTCATTCTAAGGAGTTTTAAGCCTAGTACACTTCAGGAATGAGTGTTAGAATGTACCTGCTAGAGACACTGTACAACGAATCAAGCCCTAACCTCTTCACTTAGAGTTCATGGCCACAATACTTGAGTTTACGGCCGTAAACTCAAGGTGGGCCGTAAACTCCACCTTATAACCTCATATTCTTCAACTTTCTTTCATTATTTCATTTCCAACTCAAGAACACTTCCAAATCCTCTCAAGTATCATCGAGTTCATCATCTTAGATCATCAAAAACGTAAGTGTTATTTCCTTAATTTGTTGTTACACTTCATCTCCTAGTTACTCTCTTTGATTCCATCCATGAAAACATTCATTTCAACTAGATCTTCAAATCTTCAAGTTTCACCAAGAACACCAAGAACACACACTAGTGTTCTTGGCCAAAATCAACCATTTCAAGCCTCCATATCGTAAGTATTCCTTCATTATACTTCATATCTACTAGGAAGCCTTGAATCACACCCTTGAAACATACATTTTCCCAAGAACATCTTGAGTTTACGGCCCAAGATCTCCCTTGGCCGTAAACTCAATGTTATAGCATGTATGGACCATAAACCCTACTAGGTGTAAAGCTTGTGGCCTAGAACCGTTCATTGATGAGTATAGGACCTTAAACCACACTCACTTCATAATGTCCATGAGTTTACGGCCGTAAACTCATCAAAAGCCTTCCTTATGATGGTCTTTATCATCCTTGTGTAGAGCAAAAGTCCCTAAAGTTTCCCTAACATTCAAACACTTATGCATGTTTGACCATGAGTTTACGGCCGTAAACTCCCTTTGGCCGTAAACCCATGGTAGTAAACTCATGATAGTGTCATTTCACTTTCCTTTGATGAATCACATGTGATTCCAACACTTGGTCAAAGTGTTTCCTAGTCCCGGAAGGTGTTTCCTTTCAGATAGTTGCTTATAAACACTATATTCATGCTAATATATGTCATTTAGGACTTATTGTGTCTCGGGACTTCATTCGTGGAACTTCTCATCCTTACACGCGTATTCGTTGAATCACCCACATCAGGTGAGTTCATACCCCGTAATGAATCTTTTAACTGTTTTAAATGCTTTTAGGGGGGAATACAAGTTGAACACAATGATAATTATGTAATTGTTTGTTATAAACATCTTTCAAAATGTTGCTTATGTCTTTTATAAGTAATCAAAACATTTCAAAAACTCTTTTAAAGTTATGTTACTTTATAGTTAATCAAACTCCGTTTTTAAAGTACAAGCATAACTTAGTAGTAAAATGAGTCTTTTCAATAACAGTTCAAGTAAAACGTTAGTAAACTATAATAGGTATAGTTTAGGAAGATACTATTCATTACTTCTAGTACAATGAAGCATACAAAGAGTCAGTTCATACATGAGTCAAACATACTATGATGAGAAACAAACAGAACATACATACATACTAGACAGAGAGAACATACAATACAGCTAGTACATACAGAACATATACAAGTATACAATAACAAAAATGTGAACCATCGTTTGGGGCATGGCATCACCTGTCATGGCTCGATTTGTAGCCAGAATCTCCTAGAGGGAGAGCGTGAATTTGTGTATACATCTATACTGGATTGACTATCCTACACCTTGTTGTTCGCTACAGTGGGACTTGCAAGTCTACGGGTGCCAAATGTCATTTCTTCCGACGTCTTTCATCGTCGTGTTATTAGTCGATAGTATGGTGCAACCATTCCACATTTAATCTTAATTAACGGCCGGATTAAGATAGAAAGTACAGCAGTAGTTACTATAATACAACACTACAGTACTTTATTATTTTCCCATTTCATTCACATTGTGATCTTCTCACAATAAACAGTAATGTAAAAACTATATTTTTGGTTAATGATAGTCTCACTTGGGAAATTACACAACTCATGCAAGAAACAAACATAGATAACATTAGATGCCTTGGTAGAAGGCTACGTCTAATAGAAAGGACCATAATGCCAACCTTATGATTCCTTAATATATACATCAAAGGATATAAATATAACAATAGGATCCGACAGGTAATAGGATGTGTGCTCTCCGCTTCATTTCCTGTTCCTTGTTTGGTTGTGCGCTTGGAACGAATTCACCCAGTCTATTTTCTATTCGATTCTAGATATATATATGCTCAGTATACATTAAGACATCATAAGGGTACCAAGTATGGGTCAAGTCATAGGACATAGAGTCAATGTACAGTTTTCTAGTACAAAACATACTTTCCAAATCAGATCTTTTGGTATACAAAACTAGAAACTTACCAGTTAAGGGTTTAATCCATTTTATTAAACCAGTATAAACTTAAAGGACCTTAAGTGATTAACTCTATAATACTTTAGTTTATACATTATGGTTATATATAATTAATACCCAATAGGTAGTTGGATGTGTGTTTTCCGCCTTACTTCCTGTTCCTTGTTTGGTTGTGGGCTTAGGGCAGATTCACCCAATTAACTTTCTATTCGATATTAGATCCTATATAGCCAGTATAAACTAAGTGATTATAGAAGTAATCACTGTGGTCACCATTTTATTATAAGAAATAAGGGTTTTCTTAAGGAATCTTTTCATTAAATACAAAGGAACCATTACAATTAACTCCATGAGTAACAAGTGAATACACCAGGGTTATATACAACGATGATCTAACAACCAATGGGATGTGTGCTATCCGCCTTACTTCCTGTTCCTTGTTTGGTTGTGGGCTTAGGGCAGATGCGCACAGTCGATTGTTTGTTTACTCTGAGTTTTATATAACTTGTATCCATTTAGTACTCATAAAAAGGATTGTAGAATCATTTTCATGTATCTTTCATCAAAGTAGGAAATATAGGATTATCTAGAGGAACAGGCGAACTTTTCTAAACAGAACTTACAACTTACTTACATCACTAAAATCTTATGAACTCACCAGCTTAATTGCTGATCAACTCTTTCAAATAACTTGTATTCTCAGGAGTCTAGTAGACAGGTACTCGTGCTGGGATTCAGAAGATGGAGCAGTATAGCTTCAAGTCTTGTTTGTTATTTGCTTATGTATCCCATGTTTTGTGAACACACACATTGTAAACACTTTCTTTCTAATGAAATGGTTGTTCATCACTTTGCTTACTATAATGCATATCTTGTGATACTAAACATGACGTCCTCCACCCCCGAACGTTTCCGCCGTTCTGGTTTTGGGGTGTGACAGATTGGTATCAGAGCATTGTTTATAGTGAACTAAGTATATCAACCGATAAAAGATATACAACTATAAATACAATGGGGCTTAAGTGCTCTGGATAATGGTATAGTTTAAGAGTATAACGATAAGTTATAAAAATATACCTACTTGCGTATACATGTACATACTAGACCAAGTTTCACAAGAAGAACAGAACTAAAGTATTTAAAGGTTGAACACTGTCGTCAAACCTGAACAATTATGTAATCATAGCTAGAATCAATATAGCCTGATCAACTATATTCATTCGAGATGTGACCGACATGTGTTTGGGAGTGATGTGGTGTTGCAACAGTCTTAAAACTTACCTAAACATCAGTCAAGAGAATACTAGATCAAGTACATTAGAGTTAGGATACTATAGGAGTATTCTATGATACCATAACGCGATAACAAGTTTAAAACATACCAAGTACATTACGTTAAAATACTATAGGAGTATTTTAGGCACCATATAAACAACTTACATGATAACTTAAAAGACCCTTGCGGATAGGTCTATAATTTTACAATGTATACTCCCAAGGTTATATATAATTGAGAATTTATAGAATTAGAATTTGTGATCTACGCTCCACTACCTGTTCCTTGTTTGGTTATGGTTTTGGAGTAGGATCACTTATTCGAAGGTCTATTTAATCTTAAGTTATATACCACTTGTATACATTGTGCAATTATAGGAGGACTCTGTAAGGATCACCCCATAAAGTTACCTTAATCTCATAGATTCTTTAGTCACACCCATTCTCGCTTGACAAACCCAGATAGATGTATCCACTTCCTCATAGTAGACAACAGAAGAGTCAGGAGGAAACGAGAGCAAGTTCATGAGGAGCTTTCAAAGAGGGAGCAACCGAAGTAACCAAAAGGTCTTACACGTCACACTAATAAATGATAATCTTGTTAACTTAATGAGCGAGTGGAAACACTGCTCACATTATGTGTTAGGATTATTTTCTTACATGCAATTGGTAACAGTTATTCAGGCAACAGATATTCATTCGAGGATAGCCATTTCAAATTCATAGAGTTTATTAAGTATAGACTCTTTTATGAATTGTTTCTAGAACCCTATGGAAGTCAGGACCCGGTACACCCAGAACTAGGATAACCTTGTCTTTTCAACTTTTGGCTTATATCCATTGCTTTAGACTTATTCCGTCTCATCTTTGTATTCTTTTAGCAAAGATGCCTCCTCGTAGATCAAACAGACGCACTACTCTGATAACTCCAACACCTCCTCCACAAATCAATACGACGACTCTAAATGCCGCAGTAGCTGCGGCTGTGGCAACAGCCATGGCTCAATATCATCCTACCAGTTCCAGCAGAGGTGGAACACCTATTCATTCTACTCAAGGTGAGGTCCCTGTGCGCTCGAGAGAGTGCTCCTACAAGGACTTCACTAACTGCAAACCCCTTTCCTTTAATGGAAATGGTGGAGTCATCGCTCTAATGCGATGGTTCGAGAAAACAGATTCAGTCTTCGAAATCTGTTCGTGCCCAGGAGGGAGCAAAGTGAAGTTTGCTGCCTGCATCTTCTCCAACAAAGCCCTAACATGGTGGAACAGCCATGTTAAGTCACTGACCCTATCAGTGGCTAACTCAATAGGTTGGGAAAACCTAAAAGAGTTGATGCTGGAAGAATACTGACCAAGGGGCGAAGTTCAAAAGCTGGAACAAGAACTATGGGAGCTCACTATGGTCGGCTTAGACATAGTGACCTACACTGACCGGTTCAGCGACCTAGCAGCTCTATGCCCTGGGATGGTTACCCCGGAGAGCAAGAAGATAGAAAGATACATCTGGGGTCTGACTGCTCCGAACCAAGGGGATGTGTTGTCTTCTAACCCAGCTACATTCGATAGTGCTAAACGCCTGGCTCAACGACTCATTGACCACGGAGTCCGCCATGGTGTGGAAGTCCTCGTTCCCGAGCCATTAAAGGGAAAGGACTATAATCAGAAGTCGGGGAACAAGAGGAAGAAGAAGCGAACAACACAGGACACCCCGCAAGAGCAACAAGCGAGTACTACGTACGCCGCTACAACACCCACTGCTCCAGCACCTGCCAGTCGATATGCTGGAACCCTCCCAAAGTGTGGAAAGTGAAACTATCACCACACCGGAGTATGCCGGGAAATGCAGTGTCTGAACTGCCATGGAAAGGGACACACAACCCGTTTCTGCAGGGCACCGGCTCAACCGATCTCCCAAGTCCCCGGAGCTGAAGAAAACCAAGCCTGTTATGGCTGTGGTGAGACTGGACACTATCAGAGGGACTGCCCGATAACAAAGAACTCAGGAGCGGATGGACACGTTCTGATGATCACCGCAGGAGAATCCACCCCGGAGTCGTCAACGAGCAGCGGTACGTTTTCGAAATAGTAATTACTTTGAAAATTAATTTATATTCATATAAGATTAAAACGTGGGGAAAACACTTAAAAAGTAATTATAATAACTCACATATTGAAACAGATCACAATATTCAAGAGAACTAAAAGATCCGTTTAGAGAAGTTATAATGGCATAGCATATACATCATGGTTGTGAATAACTAAGAGGCTGCAGGCTTAGAGTGAGTGATTCCACCTTAATCCCTGTTCCTTAATTGGTTGAGGATTTGAGGCAGAGTTACTCAGTCGACTGTCTTATTCGTCTTAAATATTCATAACTTGTATATGACAGGCGATCGTAGTGGTATCAAGGAAGATCATGATATAAAGTATCATCACCAGTTATCAAAGCACTTTAATTTGTATGTATGCACACATAGCGGTACGATACGTGGGAGTGTTAACATCAAAAGGAAATCAGAAAGACCTGGACCATTTACTAAGAGTACATTGTCGAACATACTAGGAGTACATTATCGAACACACTAGGGATACATCATCGTATAACAGACGTTTCTTTCAAATTGGCCAAAACTTTGTTCAGTAAAGAGTCTGTTACTATCATTCTTCATGAATTGGCGTGGTCCTCACCATACTAAGTTCATATGTTTCTATTGCCTCGATCGACAAGTTCTCGAAACTTTCTTCATTCGTATCGACAGTCAGACCTAAACCTCAGTTTTATCTTTCGTATTCTAAACCCCGAAGTACTTTTGCGAAGAGTACTTTGTCCTCCGAAGCCTTATCGTCAGATGTCCGCAGACCGTCATGAAATACCACTCGTCCAACAGACCAAGTTTGAGCACAGAGGCTATGGACGAATACAGCCCACCTATCACTATTCAGTATATACGCGAGAGTGGTATATGATTATGATTACGCAGATTTAGTATGTGTGTTTCCGCCCTATCTCCTGTTCCTTGTTTGGTTGTGGACCTGGGGCAGAGTTGCACATCCGACCGTCTTACTAATCCTAATTATACACGACTTGTATACACGAAGTAATGATAGATGGACCAAGTATGAATCCTATCATGAACACCAGGGCAAAGTTGCCAGGTCTACGAGTAGGTATTCTGCCAATCAATGGAGCACAACCCCAGTAGTACTGCTAAGGAAGCTAATTTCGGGACGAAATTCCATCTAACGGGGGGATGATGTGACAACCCGAAATTTTTTTGTTTTAAAAGCTCAGTCAGTCAACTCAACTGAGTGTCAAACTCATTGGTGATGAGTTCCAGCCTGGTTAAAGGTCATTCTAAGGAGTTTTAAGCCTAGTACACTTCAGGAATGAGTGTTAGAATGTACCTGCTAGAGACACTGTACAACGAATCAAGCCCTAACCTCTTCACTTAGAGTTCACGGCCACAACACTTGAGTTTACGGCCGTAAACTCAAGGTGGGCCGTAAACTCCACCTTATAACCTCATATTCTTCAACTTTCTTTCATTATTTCATTTCCAACTCAAGAACACTTCCAAATCCTCTCAAGTATCATCGAGTTCATCATCTTAGATCATCAAAAACGTAAGTGTTATTTCCTTAATTTGTTGTTACACTTCATCTCCTAGTTACTCTCTTTGATTCCATCCATGAAAACATTCATTTCAACTAGATCTTCAAATCTTCAAGTTTCACCAAGAACACCAAGAACACACACTAGTGTTCTTGGCCAAAATCAACCATTTCAAGCCTCCATATCGTAAGTATTCCTTCATTATACTTCATATCTACTAGGAAGCCTTGAATCACACCCTTGAAACATACATTTTCCCAAGAACATCTTGAGTTTACGGCCCAAGATCTCCCTTGGCCGTAAACTCAATGTTATAGCATGTATGGACCATAAACCCTACTAGGTGTAAAGCTTGTGGCCTAGAACCGTTCATTGATGAGTATAGGACCTTAAACCACACTCACTTCATAATGTCCATGAGTTTACGGCCGTAAGCTCCTTGCTTGGCCGTAAACTCAACAAAAGCCTTCCTTATGATGGTCTTTATCATCCTTGTGTAGAGCAAAAGTCTCTAAAGTTTCCCTAACATTCAAACCCACACTTATGCATGTTTGACCATGAGTGTACGGCTGTAAACTCCCTTTGGCCGTAAACCCATGGTAGTAAACTCATGTTAGTGTCATTTCACTTTCCTTTGATGAATCACATGTGATTCCATGTCACACCCCCAAACCAGAACGGCGGAAACGTTCGGGGGTGGAGGACGTCATGTACAGTATCATAACAATTGAATAGTAAAGAAAGTACACACCACCATAATATAAATATATTTGAAAAGTTTACATGATTTTATGTGTTACATGTTTAAATATCAAATACAATATGGTGATCCAAAATATGTTACTAACGCCAGCGCGTTAGTCTTCAAAAAGTAGTTGCTACCCGATTTAGCGTTTTCCTGAGAATACAAGTTATTTCATATAAAAAGTGTCAACAACAAAGTTGGTGAGTTCATAAGTAGTGTTTTGATAAAATGTATGCCTTTCGAAAGTTCGTGTATGTTTTCCAGAAAATCTGATATTTTCTAACAAATGTATGTAATGAGTATGAAAGATCGTTGTATAAACTGTATGTATTTGAACCAGGAAAATCCTATATTTTCCTAAATGAGATGCAGTCTTAAATGTCCAAGACCGTAACCTGTAAGCAAATATGACATGCTCAAAAGATGATGTATAGTCTTATTATGAAACAAAACTACAAGAAGATTTGTATTTGAATGTGAAAAGATTTGTATCTGTTACTTTTCCCCATAAAAACGTAATACCATAATAATTGTCTATCCCGTGAGTTTTTATAACCGTACTATCATAGTTTGCATGTAGCGACGTTCTTCAGGCGTCAAAATGAGATGACACTTGTCACCCCGGGGACTGTAGCTAGCAGTCAGGGCGCGGGATCATTATTCTCGTATAGATCTATACACACTTGTCACGTTCTCCGGACGGGAGATTCTGGTTATAAACAGGACTTCTAGTGGTACCTTAAAAGGTATATTGAAGATGAATGCCTCACGAATTCTCAATTAAGTCACGTATTAAAATGTATATGTTTGTTTCTGTAACGATTATCCTTTTTCATAATGATAATAAAGGCATAAAATGATTTGTATGTTCTTGTATGTATAAAGATGTCATAACGAAAGTGGTTACCCTAAATATGATGTAAACGTATAAATAGAGCTTATGATATTTATACTCATATTTCATTCCATGAGGGTAAAGTAAAGTAAAATGTTTTGTATGTTAGACATGATCCATATGATAGTTATTAAAAACAATCTGAAATGTATAACGAAAGATAGATGTTTTCACACAGGATTAACCGTGTGTTTAATTGTATTCTCCCCCGTAAAGTGTTCAAAAGCATTTAAAATCAGTTAAAAGCGTAGAAATGGGGGTATGAACTCACCTGGTAGTTTGAAGAAAGTGAGACAAAAGTCGAGCAGAACTTCGACTGGAGAAAGCTGAATTCTCGGGATCCTCGGGAATCTCGGGAATGTAAAACTTCCTTCAGGACTTCGAATATGATAACCGGGGCTTCGGGATGGCTTCGAGAGGTTAAACGCAGAGCATAAGCACGGCAAAGGGAAGAAGTGAGCAACTAAACTCGGAAAACCCTTGAGATCTATTTATAGGCCAACTTTTGGGGTCTCACGTCGTGAGCATGGGCTTGCTCACGTCGTGAGTTTTGATCTTATCCTCTTCCAAGCACGCGACGTCTGCTGACAGCTCTGGAACCCATCAATCACAGACTCACGTCGTGAGCTGTCTGACAGCTTCGATTTTCGTGTCTCGAACTTCATAAATTCATATCTCTCGCATACGAGCTCCGATTTTGATGTTCTTTATATGCACGCGTAGGCGAGATTATGCTCTACAACTCTCGTTTAGACTTTGTTGGCTAATTTTGAGTTTATTTTTAATATTACATTTTTAACAGGCCGGGACAGGAAAAGTCCGTTAAAAATCCATAACTTCTTCATTCGATGTCCGTTTTCGTCAGACTTTTTACCGTGGCCATACCATTGATGAGATCTTCGATTCTCGTTTAGGTCATGTTGGCAAAAATTCGCTCGATCTCTAATTCGAGTTTTTAGCTGTCTACTGCTATGTCCGAAACTTCGAAAAATCATAACTTCCTCATACGAAGTCAGATTTGGGCGTTCTTTTTATGTATGTTTACGGTTTAATGATATCTACGACTTTCATTTAGATACTTAAGGCTAAAAAGTATTTTATCGGAATTTCGTATTTTACGCTTAACAGTGTTTTGTCGGTTTTGTTGCGGATCTTCGATTGGTCATAACTCCTTCGTTATAACTCGGATTTTAATGTTCTTTATGTTTTTGGAAACCTTGTTACGATATCTACCACTTAGTACACTCAAAGTGAGACTTTCGAACATTTCATTTTTGATGTTATTTCAATTAATTCAAAAAGGGATTGCCACATTTGACTTTTAGTCAATACATTGTCTTGAAATATCGGGTTGTTACATCATCCCCCCGTTAGAGGGAATTTCGTCCCGAAATTGATTACAAAGCAAAAGTTTATGAACTAGGGAAAAGATGCGGGTACTTTTGTTGCATCTGATCTTCTCGCTCCCAAGTGAATTCGGGTCCCCGCTTAGCATTCCAGCGAACCTTCACTATTGGTATGCGACTCTGCTTAGTTTGTTTGATTTCCCTATCCATGATTTCGACGGGTTCTTCCACAAAGTTAAGATTTTCATTCAGCTCGATTTCCTCGAGTGGAATTACAAGAGTTTCGTCAGATAGACACCTCTTCAAGTTAGACACGTGAAACACCGGATGTACTTTGTTAAGTTCGATTGGAAGTTGAAGTCTATAAGCTACTGGACCAATCCTTGCAGTAATTTCGAAGGGTCCAATGTACCTTGGGTTTATCTTTCCACGTTTCCTGAAGCGTATCATGCCCTTCCAGGGTGAGACCTTCAGTAGAACGCGGTCACCAACCTGAAATTCCAAGGGTTTTCGCCTTTTGTCGGCATAGCTCTTTTGTCTATCTCGTGAGGCTTTCAGTCACTCTCGAATTTGCACGATCTTTTCAGTCGTTTCCCTTATGATTTCCGGACCAGTGAGAGTACTATCAGGGACTAGACCTTTTGCCAACTGCGTGTCGCCCACCTCCGCCCAGCACAGAGGTGATCTGCACTTGCTGCCGTAAAGGGCTTCGAATGGCGCAGTCTTGATGCTAGTGTGATAGCTGTTGTTATAACAGAACTCCACCAATGGCAAGTGGACGTCCCATGCTTTACCAAAATCGATTACACATGCTCACAACATGTCTTCTAGGGTTTGGATCGTTCTCTCACTCTGCCCGTCAGTTTGTGGGTGATAGGTTGTACTCATGTCAAGCCTAGTTCCCAAAGCTTTTTGCAGCGTCTGCCAGAACCTTGAAGTGAATCTACTGTCTCGGTCCGAGATGATAGATATTGGTACTCCATGAAGTCGCACGATCTCTCGGATGTAGGTTCTTGTTAGTTTCTCCATCTTATCGGTCTCCTTGATAGGCAAGAAGTGGGCAGATTTGGTTAACCTGTCGACGATCACCCAAATGGTATCGTGACCACCCTGTGTCTTGGGTAGTTTGGTTATGAAGTCCATGGAAATCTGCTCCCACTTCCACTCAGGTATTTCGGGCTGATGGAGTAGACCTGAGGGCTTCTGATGTTCTACCTTGATCTTGGCGCAAGTCAAGCACTTGCCCACATAGGTAGCAATTTCTGCTTTCATGTTTGGCCACCAGTAGAGTTGCTTGAGATCCAGGTACATCTTATCTGAACCTGGGTGCACGGAGTATGGGGTCTTGTGTGCTTCGCCCATAACCATTTCTCTGAACCCACCGAACTTCGGTGTCCAGATTCGGTTCATGAGGTAACTAACTCCGTCACTCTTGATCTCAAAATTTTTGTCCATCCCTCTAAGTGCTTCACCTGTCAGGTTTTCGGGTTTCAAGGCTTCCAATTGAGCTTCCTTGATTTGTGTTGACAGGTGCGAATGGATCGTCATGGTTAATGACTTCACTCTTCGACCAGAGTACTCCTTACGACTAAGGGCATCTGCCACTACATTGGCTTTTCCCGGATGATAACGAATTTCGCATTCGTAGTCGTTAAGTAGCTCAATCCAACGTCTTTGCCTCATGTTAAGTTCCTTCTGATCGAATATGTGTTGAAGGCTTTTGTGGTCTGTGAAGATGGTGCACTTCGTACCGTATAGGTAGTGCCTCCAAATCTTCAGAGCAAACACCACTGCTCCAAGTTCTAAGTCGTGAGTGGTGTAGTTGACCTCATGTGTTTTCAGTTGTCGTGAGGCATACGCAATAACCTTTCCTCGCTGCATTAGCACACAACCCATCCCTTGATTTGAAGCATCGCAATATACTACGAAGTCTTCTGTCCCCTCTGGAAGGGACAAGATGGGTACACTGCATAGGGCTTGCTTCAAGGTTTGGAATGCAGTATCTTGCTTTCCCCCCCAGTTGTAGGTTACACCCTTCTGAGTCAGGGAGGTAAGAGGTTTTGCAATGCTGGAGAAGTTCTGTATGAACCTGCGATAATAGCCAGCAAGGCATAGAAATTGGCGAATTTTGGTTGGCGTTGTGGGTGCAGACCAATTCTGGATAGCCTTGATCTTGGAAGGGTCCACGTGGATTCCCTCTTCGTTGACCATGTGACCTAGGAAGTCCACCTTCCTAATCCAAAACTCGCATTTTGAGAATTTCGCATAAAGCTTCTCAGTTCTCAGCGTCTCTAAGACTTGTCTCAGGTGCTGACCATGTTCCTCTTTACTTTTTGAATAAATGAGTATGTCATCTATGAATACTATCACAAATTTGTCCAGGAGCGAACGACATACCCGATTCATTAAGTCCATGAACACGGCGGGCGCGTTGGTTAACCCGAACGACATCACTACGAATTCGTAGTGACCGTATCTGGGTCGGAAGGCAGTCTTAGGAACATCGCTCTCTAGGACTCTCAGCTGGTGATATCCTGATCTCAGATCGATCTTGGAAAAGTAGTTTGCTCCTTGGAGTTGATCGAACAAATCGTCTATTCGTGGTAGGGGGTACCGGTTCTTAATGGTAAGTTTGTTAAGTTCCCGGTAGTCGATGCACATTCTGAATGATCCGTCTTTCTTTTTCACGAAAAGCACTGGTGCTCCCCAAGGTGAGAAGCTTGGTCGGATGAATCCTTTGCTGAGTAATTCATTCAGTTGACTGGATAGTTCTTGCATCTCTGCTGGGGCTAAGCGATACGGCGCTTTGGCCACAGGGGTGGCTCCAGGAATTAAGTCGATTCTGAATTCGACTTGTCTCGCAAGCGGTACTCCTGGAAGATCCTCAGGAAAGATATCAGGAAATTCACAGACGTCAGGCACGCCCTTGAAGTCTTCTATTCCTCGATTCACATCCACAACATGTGCCAAGAACGCGTGGCACTCCTTGCGTAGATATTTTTGAGCCTTGATGCAAGAGATGATATGAAGAAAGGTGCTAGGTTTGTCGCCATAAATAATGAGGGCTTCGCCATTTGGCAGATTAAGGCAAACAGCCTTATCGTAACATAAAATGTCCGCACGATGAGAACTTAGCCAATCCATGCCTATGATGACGTCGAAACTTTTTATTGAGACTGGCATGAGGTTGATTGGGAAGGAATTATTGTTTAATGAGAGGGTACAGTTTAAGTATATTTCCTTAGCGCTTTCTGTTTTCCCGTTAGCCATTTCTACTATAAAAGTTTCACTTAATGATTGAGGGATTTGTTTGAGTAGGTTTTTAAAACTATGACTCATAAAACTTCTCTCCGCTCCACTATCAAATAACATACAGGCATATGAGTTATTGAGGAGAAACGTACCCGTAACAACAGTGGGGTCCGCAATGGCTTCCTCCTGGCCCATTGCGAATACTCGGCCACTTCCACCCGTATTCCCATTGTTTGCTTTCGGGCAGTCCCTTCGATAGTATCCCGTTGCTCCACACTCGTAACAAGCACGACCTACTCCCACATTTGCGGCTGGAGCGGTTGGTTGGGTTGGTTCCTTGCAGAAGCAGACAGTTTGTCCCTTCCGGTTGCACTTGGTGCAATACATCTCATGGCAGGGTCCGTGGTGATGAAAGTGAGATGTATTGCACCTATTGTACTTCGGCAGATTGTCGATGTACGACTTTGTTGGTGCGGGGGTGGTAGGGATAGTAACAACGTGAGCTGTCACTAACTGTTGCCTCTTGGGGTTCTCTTGCGGGGCTCGCCCCTTTCTTTTGTTCCAGGGTTTCCTTCGGTCATCTACCTCCTTCGGAGGGTCAGCAGTAACTGTGATAGTTCCCTGTTTAACCCCGTGATCGATTAGTCATTGAGCCAGGCGCTTCGCGTTGTTGAATGTGACTGGGTTGGAAGCCAAAACATGCCCTTGAATGTGGGGTGACAACCCCCAGATGTATCTTTCCACTTTCTTCTGCTCCGGGTTGACCATTCCCGGGCATAGGGCTGACAAATCACTGAACTTGGCCGTATAGGCGGCTAGGTCGGAACCAACCATTTTCAAGTTCCATAGTTCCTGTTCCAGTTTTTGAATTTCGTCCCTCGGCCAGTATTCTTCTAACAGTAGGACCTTCAAGTCCTCCCAGCTCATGGCGTTGGCGACTGGAAGAGATACGGATTTCACATGGCCCTTCCACCATGTGAGGGCTCGGTCTGTGAAGGTACAAGCAGCAAACTTGACCTTGCTTATTTCTTGGCATGAACAGATTTCAAAGACCGTCTCGGTCTTTTCAAACCATTGCATAAGTGCAATGACTCCTCCAGTGTCGTTGAACATTTTCGCTTTGGCGTTCGAGAATTCTTTGTAGGTGCATTCCCTAATATGACCATGACCAGTGCCATGGTTCTGATGGTTGGTACTACTCCCGCTCCCTCCGGCTCCATTAGAGTTTATTTGGGATAGCGCAGCTGCTACTGCTGCGGTGATGGCAGCCTGTACCATAGCGGGATCGTACGTTGGAGGTGGTGGTGGCGGAGTTGGTGTCGTATTTCGGCGTGCTGACCTACGAGGAGGCATCGTGCTGAAACAAAGTTAATGGAAGACGATAAGTCTCACATGTTTGAAAGTCGTGTGTTAATGAGTTAACCATTTTCAACATTTCATGAATTGGGTTCGACATAAACAAGGTTCTCGGTTTTGATTCATAATTAGAGTTTATAGATAAACTTATGAATTCGAGTGGTAGGCAAAGAATTAACACACAAAAGGAGTACTTCCATTATATATTAAACATATATTGGGTTACATTTTGGAGTCAGGAAAATTTTTGACCTTTCTAAAGGTCTCCGATTGCAAAAGTTAGAGAAAGTAAGACTTTTAGTCGAGATCCTATTCTATAACAAAATTTTGGCAGTCGGGCAAGTACTACTTGCGATGTGGTTTGCGCTTGGAGCTTGACTCCATGTCTGATTGCTTGGACCCCATGAGACGCCTGTCGAAGGTGGCTTGCTGCTCCCTCATCTCCCTTATCTCAGTGAGGGCTGTGTTTAGTTGGTCTTGGAGTGTGTCGGTGTGGAGTTGGGCATCCCCCTGCAACCTATCCAGGCGACGGGTATCGGCTGCGTTACCTTGTACCTCTACGTCGGTTTCGCGAATCCGGTTCGCTTGAACTCCTGATTGGTAGGACTGGTTGGATATTTTGCCCACCATGACTGGGAGAGCCCGGTCAGCTGAACTTCCATCACTGACGTCGTAGAAGTCCCGACACATGCCGTAGGGAGGGCGCAATCCTTGCTGTTGACTCCAATGGTGAATGTGACTTCCCCAGACGGGAGTTGGTCCTTGAAAACCTCTTCGAACCGCAGGAGGTTGGACGGCTGGTGGATTGATTATTTCTGGTTCTGAGTCTGTCCCATCAGAGCCTTCCTCTTCCTCCTCCTCCATGGGTTCCTCATCCTCTTCTGGGTCGTCTTCCTCCCATCCCCCGTTGCCTTGATTGGGGTAGTAGGGGTCTCCCGGTAGGTGGAATCCAGCCATAGTGTCTATACGAGAATAGGGTTAAGAATTTACTATAAACTAAAGCACATACTGAAGTATCAAAGTTTAAACTTATTGCATTTACCAAATACTCCCATAGTATTCTAAATGTTACGTGTGATTCTAAGGTTTATAAGTTTGGTAAGTTTTTGACTTGTTGTCCACTGTAACTATCCCCTGGCATATGCTGGTCGGCTCTCGAACAAATATAGTTGATCAGGCTATATTCATCCCAGTTCCAATTACATATCACAAGGCATAACTGTACTGCACAACTCATCTATAATACTTCTATATTGTTTTCATCATGATACTGACCCTGTTATATAATGTATGCATGTATACTTTATAAAAATTTCATTTTAAAAGTATAACTCTCAGTCAGAGTGTTTTTGCCCAGTTGTGTTTATAGTTGTATATCAAAAATAAATGGTATTGATATACTTAGTTCACTATAAACAATGCTCTGATACCAATCTGTCACACCCCCAAACCAGAACGACGGAAACGTTCGGGGGCGGAGGACGTCATGTACAATATCATAACAATTGAATAGTAAAGAAATTACACACCACCATAATATAAATATATTTGAAAAGTTTACATGATTGTATGTGTTACATGTTTAAATATCAAATACAATATGGTGATCCAAAATATGTTACTAACGCCAGCGCGTTAGTCTTCAAAAAGTAGTTGCTACCCGATTTAGCGTTTTCCTGAGAATACAAGTTATTTCATAAAAAAAGTGTCAACAACAAAGTTGGTGAGTTCATAAGTAGTGTTTTGATAAAATGTATGCCATTCGAAAGTTCGTGTATGTTTTCCAGAAAATCTGATATTTTCTAACAAATGTATGTAATGAGTATGAAAGATCGTTGTATAAACTGTATGTATTTGAACCAGGAAAATCCTATATTTTCCTAAATGAGATGCAGTCTTAAATGTCCAAGACCGTAACCTGTAAGCAAATATGACATGCTCAAAAGATGATGTATAGTCTTATTATGAAACAAAACTACAAGAAGATTTGTATTTGAATGTGAAAAGATTTGTATCTGTTACTTTTCCCCATAAAAACGTAATACCATAATAATTGTCTATCCTGTGAGTTTTTATAACCGTACTATCATAGTTTGCATGTAGCGACGTTCTTCAGGCGTCGAAATGAGATGACACTTGTCACCCCGGGGACTGTAGCTAGCAGTCAGGGCGCGGGATCATTAGTCCCGTATAGATCTATACACACTTGTCACGTTCTCCGGACGAGAGATTCTGGTTATAAACAGGACTTCTAGTGGTACCTTAAAAGGTATATTGAAGATGAATGCCTCACGAATTCTCAATTAAGTCACGTATTAAAATGTATATGTTTGTTTCTGTAACGATTATCCTTTTTCATAATGATAATAAAGGCATAAAATGATTTGTATGTTCTTGTATGTATAAAGATGGCATAACGAAAGTGGTTACCCTAAATATGATGTAAACGTATAAATAGAGCTTATGATATTTATACTCATATTTCATTCCATGAGGGTAAAGTAAAGTAAAATGTTTTGTATGTTAGACATGATCCATATGATAGTTATTAAAAACAATCTGAAATGTATAACGAAAGATAAATGTTTTCACACAGGATTAACCGTGTGTTTAATTGTATTCTCCCCTGTAAAGTGTTCAAAAGCATTTAAAATCAGTTAAAAGCGTAGAAATGGGGGTATGAACTCACCTGGTAGTTTGAAGAAAGTGAGACAAAAGTCGAGCAGAACTTCGACTGGAGAAAGCTGAATTCTCGGGATCCTCGGGAATCTCGGGAATGTAAAACTTCCTTCAGGACTTCGAATATGATAACCGGGGCTTCGGGATGGCTTCGAGAGGTTAAACGCAGAGCATAAGCACGGCAAAGGGAAGAAGTGAGCAACTAAACTCGGAAAACCCTTGAGATCTATTTATAGGCCAACTTTTGGGGTCTCACGTCGTGAGCATGGGCTTGCTCACGTCGTGAGTTTTGATCTTATCCTCTTCCAAGCACGCGACGTCTGCTGACAGCTCTGGAACCCATCAATCACAGACTCACGTCGTGAGCTGTCTGACAGCTTCGATTTTCGTGTCTCGAACTTCATAAATTCATATCTCTCGCATACGAGCTCCGATTTTGATGTTCTTTATATGCACGCGTAGGCGAGATTATGCTCTACAACTCTCGTTTAGACTTTGTTGGCTAATTTTGAGTTTATTTTTAATATTACATTTTTAACAGGCCGGGACAGGAAAAGTCCGTTAAAAATCCATAACTTCTTCATTCGATGTCCGTTTTCGTCAGACTTTTTACCGTGGCCATACCATTGATGAGATCTTCGATTCTCGTTTAGGTCATGTTGGCAAAAATTCGCTCGATCTCTAATTCGAGTTTTTAGCTGTCTACTGCTATGTCCGAAACTTCGAAAAATCATAACTTCCTCATACGAAGTCAGATTTGGGCGTTCTTTTTATGTATGTTTATGGTTTAATGATATCTACGACTTTCATTTAGATACTTAAGGCTAAAAAGTATTTTATCGGAATTTCGTATTTTACGCTTAACAGTGTTTTGTCGGTTTTGTTGTGGATATTCGATTGGTCATAACTCCTTCGTTATAACCCGGATTTTAATGTTCTTTATGTTTTTGGAAACCTTGTTACGATATCTACCACTTAGTACACTCAAAGTGAGACTTTCGAACATTTCATTTTTGATGTTATTTCAATTAATTCAAAAAGGGATTACCACATTTGACTTTTAGTCAATACATTGTCTTGAAATATCGGGTTGTTACATTCCAACACTTGGTTAAAGTGTTTCCTAGTCCCGAAAGGTGTTTCCTTTCATATAGTTGCTTATAAACACTATATTCATGCCAATATATGTTATTTAGGACTTATTGTGTCTCGGGACTTCATTCGTGGAACTTCTCATCCTTACACGTGTATTCGTTGAATCACCCACATCAGGTGAGTTCATACCCCGTAATGAATCTTTTAACTGTTTTAAATGCTTTTAAGGGGGGGAATACAAGTTGAACACAATGATAATTGTGTAATTGTTTGTTATAAACATCTTTCAAAATGTTGCTTATGTCTTTTATAAGTAATCAAAACATTTCAAAAACTCTTTTAAAGTTACGTTACTTTATAGTTAATCAAACTTCGTTTTTAAAGTATAAGCATAACTTAGTAGTAAAATGAGTCTTTTCAATAACAGTTCAAGTAAAACGTTAGTAAACTATAATAGGTATAGTTTATGAAGATACTATTCATTACTTCTAGTACAATGAAGCATACAAAGAGTCAGTTCATACATGAGTCAAACATACTATGATGAGAAACAAACAGAACATACATACATACTAGACAGAGAGAACATACAATACAGCTAGTACATACAGAACATATACAAGTATACAATAACATAAATGTGAACCATCGTTCGGGGCATGGCATCACCTGTCATGGCTCGATTTGTAGCCAGAATCTCCTAGAGGGAGAGCGTGAATTTGTGTATAGATCTATACTGGATTGACTATCCTACACCTTGTTGTTCGCTACAGTGGGACTTGCAAGTCTACGGGTGCCAAATGTCATTTCTTCCAACGTCTTTCATCGTCGTGTTATTAGTCGATAGTATGGTGCAACCATTCCACATTTAATCTTAAGTAACGGCCGTATTAAGATAGAAAGTACAGCAGTAGTTACTATAATACAACACTACAGTACTTTATTATTTCCCCATTTCATTCACATTGTGATCTTCTCACAATAAACAGTAATGTAAAAACTATATTTTTGGTTAATGATAGTCTCACTTGGGAAATTACACAACTCATGCAAGAAACAAACATAGATAACATTAGATGCCTTGGTAGAAGGCTACGTCTAATAGAAAGGACCATAATGCCAACCTTATGATTCCTTAATATATACATCAAAGGATATAAATATAACAATAGGATCCGACAGGTAATAGGATGTGTGCTCTCCGCTTCATTTCCTGTTCCTTGTTTGGTTGTGGGCTTGGAACGAATTCACCCAGTCTATTTTCTATTTGATTCTAGATATATATATGCTCAGTATACATTAAGACATCATAAGGGTACCAAGTATGGGTCAAGTCATAGGACATAGAGTCAATGTACAGTTTTCTAGTACAAAACATACTTTCCAAATCAGAGCTTTTGGTATACAAAACTAGAAACTTACCAGTTAAGGGTTTAATCCGTTTCATTAAACCAGTATAAACTTAAAGGACCTAAAGTGATTAACTCTATAATACTTTAGTTTATACATTATGGTTATATATAATTAATACCCAATAGGTAGTTGGATGTGTGTTTTCCGCCTTACTTCCTGTTCCTTGTTTGGTTGTGGGCTTAGGGCAGATTCACCCAATTAACTTTTTATTCGATATTAGATCGTATATAGCCAGTATAAACTAAGTGATTATAGAAGTAATCACTGTGGTCACCATTTTATTATAAGAAATAAGGGTTTTCTTAAGGAATCTTTTCATTAAATATAAAGGAACCATTACAATTAACTCCATGAGTAACAAGTGAATACACCGGGGTTATATACAACAATGATCTAACAACCAATAGGATGTGTGCTATCCGCTTTACTTCCTGTTCCTTGTTTGGTTGTGGGCTTAGGGCAGATGCGCACAGTCGATTGTTTGTTTACTCTGAGTTTTATATAACTTGTATCCATTTAGTACTCATAGAAAAGATTGTAGAATCATTTTCACGTATCTTTCATCAAAGTAGGAAATATAGGATTTTCTAGAGGAACAGACGAACTTTTCTAAACAGAACTTACAACTTACTTACATCACTAAAATCTTATGAACTCACCAGCTTAATTGCTGATCAACTCTGTCAAATAACTTGTATTCTCAGGAGTCTAGTCGACAGGTACTCGTGCTAGGATTCAGAAGATGGAGCAGTATAGCTTCAAGTCTTGTTTGTTATTTGCTTATGTATCCCGTGTTTTGTGAACACACACATTGTAAACACTTTCTTTCTAATGAAATGGTTGTTCATCACTTTGCTTACTATAATGCATATCTTGTGATACTAAACATGACGTCCTCCACCCCCGAACGTTTCCGTCGTTCTGGTTATGGGGTGTGATATCTTGGCAGTAAAAGTAAACAGACTCTTTTGGAATAGCACATGGGACAATCTCAGATTCAGCCTTTCTCTTTAGCATCCGGTCAAACGGTTTGACCATGGCCAATCCCTTTCCATTGGGAAGAGTAAGTTTTTCTGGACTTCCAATGTTGCCATTGTCAATGTCCATGGAAGTTTGGGAGGTTGATCTACCAGTCAAATTTACTTTACCATTGCGCCAAATCACTGCTGATTCAACAACAATAAGCAAATGAGTCAGATCAATGAGGGTCACGTCGTGGTCTTCCATATAGTAGTCCTTAATGAAACCGCTATATGACTTAGGAAGTGATTGAAGAACCAAGTCAACAACCAGCTTCCTAGAGACATCGACACCCAACATTCCTAACTTGTCAATATGCAACTTCGTCCCTAAGACGTGAGCACATATAGACTTTCCATCTTCATGTTGCTTGCCAATAGGGCTTGAGTGACCTTGAACTTTTCAAATCGACGCACACGTGGGTCAGGGAGAATTATTGGAGGAGGTGGAGGAAGTGAAGAATGATTTCCATTTCCACGATCCAATCGTGGAACATCATCTTCATGTGGAAAGCTTTTTCTAAAGGATTCGGGAAGACCATAATTGTTAGATTTTGACATCTACAAAAGGGAGAAATTCAAGTTAGTTGATTTAAGTCCTTAATATAACACCCAAATGAAATATTAAGGCTAGGACCCAACACAATATTCTACAACTCGGAAGAGGGATGCCGTAATCCAGTTGCAAAATATTTGAAGGTAGGTAAATGACGATTTACCAATTTCCACCATGAAAAACGAAAAGGAAAATTAGGTTTTAAATGAATTGAAATTCCTAGATCTTTTCAGGTTCATTGAACTTTTCAATGGCATAATTAATCTCGATTATGCCCTTCAAGTTTGTGACTGGGATGCCGAGGATCACAAACAATGTGTGAATAACCATGCAAATTAGCTTGGTACTCTCGAAGACATTTATCACCTAATCAATGAGCCGGTTAACCACACACGCTCCATTGATCTATGATAATCTACGAGTTACCCATTGTCATCCTTCATCGGTCCCATATTAGTGTGTCGGTTAACCACACACGCTCCACTAATGACCAACAATGTGCAATGTGCAATTTCATGGATTAGCACCAAATTCACGTTTTTCCTAAAGTAACTAAGATTTGGGAATTTATAAAAGTGTTTAGTTACTTCGTATTTCATTATACTTATAATGGAAGGTTGTGTCCTATCCTACCTGTTTGGCTAACGACCCTCCACTAGTCAAGGGTGCGGTGGGTAAGAGTGGATACCCAATGGCGGTCATTTTACATGCCGCTTCCTTAAACATCCCTTATAGACTAGCTTCGTGAATGAGGCCTACTAACGGTAAGACAGACCTTTTACTTATACATATAATATATTAAACTTTTAATTTTATATAGTATAAGGGTGTATTTTATACATTTAAAATACTAAGTGGTTTAATCTATTAATAAATTATACTTTTAATTTGATTAAACTTAAACCATATAATTATGGATTTATTAATTCTCTCTTTTAATTAAACTCTTAATTAATTTAATAAAATCCATAAGGGTGTAATTTGAATTTTTTTTTTTCAAAACACTAGGGCTTTAGAATTTAATATTTCAAAATTAATACCTTTTAATTAAATTATAAATTCCAAAACTTGAGGACAAATTTTGAAACTTTTCAAAATATTAGGGTTTAACTATTTAAATTTCAAAAACTAAAACTTTTAATTTCAAATTTAAACTATAAAACCTATAGGGTGTAATTTAAAACTTTTTCAAAATTACTAGGTTAAATATTTGAATCAAAATAATCCTATATTATCCATATTTAATCATATCCACCAATTTTGATAAGGATATCCATACCAACCATAAAAAATCGAATTTTGGCAAGAAAAACGAGTTTTGGTAACAATCCTAATCAAAATCTGGCCAGAAAATCGAAAATCCCGGCACCATAACACTCAACTCGTCGAGTCCACTATGGAACTCGTCGAGTTCATGCAAATCGTCAAGTCCATACATGGACTCGGCGAGTCAGCCAGTCAGACAACAAGATTTTCGACTTTTTGATCTTTTGGCAATTCACTTTTGCATCTATTCAATAGAAAAACGACCTAGGCTCTTATACCACTGTTGGGATTTTGAGCATAACATCATTCATATGGTGTACATGCAACCCTAATTGCTTTGGATCTAGGTTTTTCTAATTTGAACATACAACTATGAATACCAAAGCAATAACCCTATAACTAGCATACATATATCAAAAATCACATATGATTATGGTTAGAATCTTTACCTCTCTTGTTATGTAGCAATAACAAGTTTAATCCTTCTTGATCTTGACTTCTGAAAGCCTAGTGCCCCAAGTGTTGCACCTCTAATGGAGTCACAAACACCCAATGCAAGAAGATGACTTAGGAGAGAAGGATTTCAGCTAGGGTTTCTTTCTTGAAATGATTAGCCGAAAATCCTTAGTCATGGGGTCTATTTATACTTGTGGCTACTAGGGTTTTAGGTGTAAATTCTAATGTGACTGCTTAGGCCTTAAGCAGCCAATGGACACCTTCTAGAATCCCCTTGGACGAATTCTTCATGGGCCATCCATAGAATTCGTCCAACCTTATTCCAAGGTGATCCATCAGCCCAATTGCAACTATTAATGATCTGGAATATCAGTCCCCAGTTATTTAATCGGTCTCTTTTGATCACCAAATTAATTCCAAATTAATTTATGATCAATACTAACTAAATAATATGATTTCCAAATAATATATTAATCTTGTAATATATTAATAAAACCATTCTGAGTACTAATTTATTATTCACATAATAAATTCTACTATCTCTCCTCTTGTCATCCTATCAAGTTGCATAAGTGAAGACAACCCAAAAGGACCATGCTCATAATCAATTCAAGTACATACCAAAAATAGTTATGGGCTTAGACACCTAATCCAACACTAAGACCACCCGGTCCAAGGCCCTCTTTGGTTTGACAGATCTTGAAGATGATATGACCAGTGGTTCAATCAAAGTTAAGCAGGAAAAAGGTGTCATTCTTCCTATTCCTAAGAGATCTCATATAGATCTTATGGTTAAGGCTTCAGGATCCCGAAAACGGAAGACTTCTGAGACTGTAGACTTCAGCTTAGAGAACCTCAGCATCGAGGATGCTCTCGGGAAGTTGTCCTCATTTTCCCAAGCTGGAAGAATTCTGTATAGGCATTATTACTATACTATATTAATAGACATGATCACTAGTAATATTATAGTTTGTATGTTTTAAAATTTTGACACAATACTTTTTATAGTTTGATAATTTTAGTCCATATTTTATATGTTTCAAGATTTTGCCACAATACTTTGTATAGTTTAACAATTTAGTCTCTAACATGTTGTAATTAGAGATTGGCCCATGTCTTAATATTTTCCACTTTAAGTCCCATTATTTTGTATGTTTCAATATTTTGCCACAATATTTTATATAGTTTGACAATTTTAATCCCTGGTATGTTGTAATTAGAGATTGGCCACATATCTATTAATATTTGTCACTTTAAGTCCCTTTTTACCATTTTGGCCTTTTTTGTCCTTTTTTTCGTCTTACTACTTATATTTCGTTACGAATTTGTCACACGTGTTTTAATATTTCTTACTTTCAGTCCTTTTGTCCATTTTTTCCCTTTATTTTGTCCATTTTCCATCTATCGAGTTGTGCTTCTGTTTTGGGCTTCGTTTTTTCATCCTTTTATCATCGTCATTCTTTGTGAATAAAACAAAACGCATCTCATTGCCACAAAGGTGACCCGTGGTTCACCACGGGCTCACCCACTAGTTTATATTAATCTATCATACATGTTCTTTTTCATGCTGATGTTTATGTTTCTTCCAGGTCTCCGCTCACGTTTCCCATGTTACTAACGACCTCAGGGTCCGTGTCGATAAAGTCGAGTTTGTTCTAAAAGAGCAGGAGAAGACGTGGAGGGTCACCAATGAGGATCTTCTCACGTTTCCCATGTTACCAATTCTTGCCCTAACACCCAGCGTACGCTGATCTTGACCAGATACGGGTGGTTGACCCGGTACGCGCAACGTACCATGGAGTACGCCCAGTGTACTGGCCAGCCAACCCAAAAACCTTATTGTGACTTAATCCATTAAGCCCTAACGTCGAAAACATAGATCCATGTCCCTAAAAACGTCCTAAGCCATAAAGTTATAAAATTTATGCTTTTGCATGCATGAATGGGGATTAAGACATAGATTAAGTCCATAACACACTTAGTTGATATCTAATACTTGCATGGTTGAGGCTAAACCATCAATGTCCGATTTTTATGGCTCCTAACACTTCCAAGAGCCTAAAAGGACAGCTCATATGGACTGAAACTCCTTTAACTCAAAGAATCTCAACTATGGGACCAAAGTATAACATTAATCACCCCAAAACTAGATCTAAGCATGCAATGGTCAAGGTTTAAGCTTTATACCTCAAATAGGTAAGAAATGATGCCAAACTTCTGGATCTACAAGCTCTCTTCACATCCTTTCTTCTTCTCCAAAACCACCAAATAACACCTAAAAATGCACAAGGTAAGCTAAAAAAGCATGCAATAGGTTTAGGGTTCGGTTCTAACACTCTAAGGGAAATGGAGGCTGAGAGAATGAGGGTTATGAGGGACATAGGTTCTTTAAATATGGTGCAAACCCTAAAATTTAGGGTTTGCTTCTGGCCAGACTACGCCCAACTTACGCATGGGTATGCCCAACGTACGTAGGGACTTCCTCGCTTCGCGCCTCACCATGTGTACGCCGTGCGTACACGATGTACACCCAGCGTACTACCCTCACCCATAAAATACATATGTTTTTTTGAATAAGCCTCATAAGAAAAATACTTGACGACCCAGGCGTTACACAAAATGCCCTTAGGTCAAACTTGGTCAACCCTGGTCAAAGTCAAAGTCAACGGTCAAGGTCCAAAAGTTAATATTTCTTCCAACGGAGTACGCCCTGCGTACCAAGAAAGTACGCCCAACGTACTCTGATGTTAACCAAAAGCGGGGCGATGACCGCGTACGCGTAGCGTACCACCAGGTACGCCCAACGTACGCAGCCCAGTCCCAAAACTCCATTAAGAGCTTATTCCATTAAGCCCTTACGTCCAAAACTCAGATCAAAGCCCAAAATGATGTCCTAAGTCATAAAGTTTCCATCTTTATGGCTTTGCATGACTATAAAGTGCTTAATGTCCAAAACCCTAAGTTCTTAACCCAATAAGACATCACAACTCTTGAATGGAAGGGATAGAATGGCCAAGATCACATTTTTATGGTGCATAATAGCTCCATAATGGATAAAGTTTCCAACTTTATCCATTAGAATGGTCCCAACAATCAAGATCTAGTCTTTAAGTCTTAAAGGGACCCAAAAGCGCTTCTTTTTCAACTTAATCCATTAAGTACAAGTCTCCAACCTTCAGATCTAAATCAAAATGATGTTTAGATGGATAAAGTTTCCAACTTTATCTATAAGAAGGTCACAAACTTTCAAGATCTAAACTCTATGCACATAAAGTGACCAAAAGCTCATTACACCCAAGACTAGCTAGATCTAACAATTTCATCATCAAGATTCAAACTTTATAGCTCTAGAAGAAAGATCAAGGTGAACAAAGTCTGGATCTACAAGCTCCAATGCAACCAACACTTCTTCAATGAGTTCCTTATTCTCTAAGGTGCACCAAGAACACTCCAAAGCACTTAAAAACACCTTATTTTTGCTCACAAGGCTCAATCTAGGGTTAGGGTTACAAGAGAGGGTGTTGGAGAGGTGGAGGCTGAGAATGAAATGAGTTTGAGGAAGTTAATGAGCTTAAATAAGGCTCAAACCACGAAAATATGGTTTGGGCACTGATCGCGTACACCTAACATACTCAATTTATGCCCAACGTACTAGGGATGCCCTAGTATGCCCAACGTACACGTTGAGTACACCCAACGTATGCGGCTCAACCCAAAACCGCCGTAACTTCAAATGGTCATAACTTCTTCGTTTCAACTCCGATTTTGACGATCTTTATATCCACGAAAAGGTAATGAGAAGCTCTACATCCTATAAACCCTCCCTTTCCTTACAACTTTCCGAACTTAAATCCAAAATTCATAAAAGGCCTGAACTATCACTTTACGGTTATACCCTCTGGCTCCAAAGCACCAATCGAACTCTCAGATCACCTAATCTGCATTACCCACATCCAAAGGGGTCTAAATCTCTCTTTCACCAAGGGCCGAAGCCTTATGATAACTGATATTCGAGTTACGACCCCGAATTACGAAACGATTCGAAGCAGGGTGTTACACAAACTCTGAAAAGGTTGCTTAACCCTTGCCTTATTGGGCCTAACCCACCAAGGCCCAAACACAATTATCCCCAAAGCCCATAAGACATTCCATGTCCAAAATGGGCCCAAGATCATGAAGGCCCACCACCGAAGAGCTTGTTGCCCAACAAAGGCCCAAATCCCTAAGTCAATGATGGCCCGAGGCTAAAAAGCCCAAAATCCCATCTGGTGAGTACGCTCAGCGTACCATCAGTACGCCCGACGTACTCAAGACCCTCGCATCAATGAGACCTCAGGCGCGTACACGCAACGTACGTCTAGGTACGCCCGACATGCGCTGCAACTAGCCAATTCCTCATTTTAAGGTCTTAATCAGTTAAGACCTAACGTCCAATTTTAGATCCAAGCTTATTGAAACGTATTAAGCCATAAAGTTGTAATTTTATGCTTTTGCATGTCTTAATGGGACTCAAACCATGGATTTAGCCTTCTATCTCCCTTAAGTGGTCACCAACTCATGCATGGTTGAGTTCTAACCTCCAGAATCCGATTTTTATGACTCCATGCACTCTTAAGTGTTCAAAATGACAACTCAAATGGTATGGAGTAGTCCATACTCCATAAGACCAAAGTTATGGGACCAAAACTTCTAAATCTACCCATCAAAAGAGATCTAAGCAAGGAACCATCAAAGTAAGAAATTTATACCTTCAAGAAGCTAGAAAGGGTGAATAACCTCTGGATCTACAAGCTTCCTCTTATCCAATGCTTCTCCACTAGACTTCTCCTTCTTCAAGGCACACCACAAACACACAAAACACACATACAAGGTCAATCTCTTTATAATATGGATTAGGGTTTCGAGGTTAGCTCAAAAAGGCAATGTAGGCTGATACAGAGATGGGTTTGAAGGATTTAATGAGCTTAAATAGAGTGCAAACCCTAAAACATAAACTGAAAACTGTAAGCACAAAGCTTAGCAAAACATCATCGAATCAGAGTAAATCACAGAATGCGGAAAACATGTGGCGTGTGCCCTGCAACCATCACGAGCTCTTCCATTTGAAAACCGAAGTACCTGAAACATAAACTGAAAACCGTAAGCACAAAGCTTAGTGAATTCCCCAAGATACCACATACCATACATAACCTATCACATAACGGGCCCCGCCCAATGAGATACGGCCCACGCCCACACTTGCATAATGGGCCCCACCCACTAAGATACATGCCCCGCCCACACTCGCATAACGGGCCCTGCCCACACTCGCATAACGGGCCCCGCCCACACGCGCATAACGGGCCCTGCCTATTGAGATACATATAACCATATAGTCATATAACATTCAAACACATGTCAACAAGATGTTAAGGGGATAAAGGGTAAATACCTGAAAGAACAGGATGTTACATGAGGGAACTGATGGAGGTTGAGGATGAGCAAACCCTAGCCTCCTCATTCCTTTCAATAGGGAGCAAGCCCGGAAAAATAGGATTTGCATGCGAGCCGCCACTACGCCATGGCCAATACTGCCACGTCATGGTGACTGAATGAAGACACGACCCATTTTCGCCTCGCCACGTCGTGGTGGTGCCTCCACCACGCCGTTGTAATCCCCAAAATGATAATTTGATTATGAACGATGTACCTCAAGATCCGGGCGTTACAAATGTTCCTTAAATAGGGTCCAAGACGCGAAGATTAGGGTCTTCACAAAAAAACACCCGCCACGTCGTTGTGCATGAGGACCACGCCATGGTGAGTCATAGAAATCCGACGATCCAAACTGATACGCCATGTCGTGGTGATGTTCCACCACGTCGTGGTCACTCCTTTTAAAATAAATATAAGAAAGATGATTCATACCTGGACCGGATGTTACACAAGTCATGTCACATGTTGTAAAATGGGATCAATGACATAAAATGAGTTGTTTCAACGGTTGACCACCCAATTATTTTTTCCCCAAAATTATATAGGATAAATTCGAGAGCTTTTAAAGGAAAGCTAGAAGATGGTAAAAGATGCATAATTATTGTGATTGCTAACTATAACATCCTCAAAATTTGGTTTAGATGTCATAAAATATTGTTTATTTTTTTCCTCTAAGAAACCTTGCACCATATTTACAAACACAAATCAAAGTCGAAACAAACTAACATAATTAACCTCCATTAATTTACAATCCATAAAACATAAAGAGACAATAAAACCAAATCAATCTACAAACCAACAAATTTGTTGATCCTTTATTTTTTCTTAAAAATCATCAAATGAAGTAATCCACACAACTAAAACAAAACCCACATGAAATTTTCGATGAAGTAATGAATAAATCCATATGAAAGAATTGAAAACACATGATCTCTTACTGTAAAAAATAACATAGAAAGAATACAAATAAAGCAAACCATACCCAAACCACACACACCATATATGATATAAATTGAACATAAAAGAACAACACACTGTTTGATTGACTTCAATTTCACATGCATTAATTTGGAAGGGAAACATATATAATACGTTTTTTAGAGATATAATCAAATGTTAAAACCCGTCAAGTTTCTTTATAGAGATTTATAATTACACAAAGGAAATTAATTCCATATGAAATATTAAAAAAACGTAGTACTTGAGATTAATCCGGTTTGACTCAACCGATTTAGACTCCCTAAACCCCTAAATTAAAGTAACGACAACCAATCAAGCTTGAAGTTCGATAATAGGTTTGATCTTTTAAAGATTCAGAATTTGCCGAGGTGCTTATAGATAATAGGTATGTTCATTTAATGATTAGGAATTTAGGGCAATGTTGGTGAGTTAGAAACAAGGGAGGGAATGATGACGATTGCGTTTTTTAGTAAACAGAGAACTTTAAAATCGGTGTGGGTTTTAATTATGTTGTTTATATATGGATGGTTATATGTGCTTCATACAAAGTATAGTATTTGTTTCGCGATCTCGATCTCTGGTAATGGTGAAGAAGCTCGATGATGGTGGTGGTTTAGGTTTACTAGTAAGATGATAGTGAAAATATGTAACTTGTGAGGGAATGTCGACGTTATAGTAAACATATGAAGTTGGTGAAGGTTTCTCGTCAAGATGATGTGAGAGAAAAATGAAGGGGACGAGAGATAAAGAGGAGAAAGAGAGTTTAAAAAAAGGATGACTTTTATGGTAGTTTCGGAAGGATAAAAGCGTTGGGAAAGATAAAACTGGTGAGATCCATTTTCTTTAATTATTAACCATTTATGGGAAAAGTACCAAAACCGGTAATTTCGAGATTTCGCAAAAAACTTAACCCTTTTATTTTTAACAATGTTAATTAAAGACCATTCTTGTAAGAGTTTTCAAACATAAGTACGATCTATGAAAGAAATTTTTTCCTAAGGAACAAATACGATATATTTCGCCAAACACAAAGACCATTTATGTAAATTTGTCTATTAATAAAATTGGAAAACCGTTAAATGCAAGAATTTAAAGTAAATCTTAAACATCACATTCTCGAAGCAAAAATCCATCACTTTCCTTCACACTAACACTAAACACAAAGTTAATAAAACTCTACTCTTTACTCTCTCCCAACATCCCCAAACCCTATATCAAAATCCAGCCCTATTCTCTCTCTATTTCTGCAGCCATGGACTCTCCAACAACTCACACCAGCAATGGGGAAGAAGATTGATTCAATTAGAAACAACCCACATTCCCCGATATGGGAAAGGGGGAAGAAGAGCCCTTACCCTCTACCATCGCTCATTCACAATCAACTCCTCGTAATGCAGACAATTGTTCCTGCTGTTGTAGGATTGCTCATATATTCCGGTTTCGATGTGTGTTTATTTTGATCCTTGGACTTTCGGTCTTGCTCTCTGCTGTTTTCTGGTTGCCCCCGTTTTTTCGCCACGGAGATAAGGGGGATCTAGATCTCGATTCTCATTATAAAGGTTAGTAAGGAGATATTGTCCTTTTATTTTTATTTTTATTTTTCTTGTAGCTTGTTTATATCTTAATCCGAGCATCGCGGCATTGCTCGTAACATACAGATCCCCATCTGCTTTTAGTATAGTTTCGAACTGAATTGTGTAGTTTAGGGTTGAATTGCTGCAGTTATGCTTTGTGGATTTGATGTTTCTTACTTTTTGAAGTTTTAGTTGCTTTAATTTGTTTAGATTTGTCGGTGCTTAGGTCTACAGTGCCGTATTAACTGCGATTATTCTCAGATTATGTGATCAACGGATAACTACATAGATGTTTTGTTTTTTGTTTTCACCTTTATATCATATAAATGCTCGAATTCAACTTAGGTAATGAATCGTTTACTGTTCAGTTGTTGATTGAAAATTGGAGGTTGTGATAATTTATCTAAAACTCTAAATGGTAGTTCATGTACACCAGCTGTGCTGTTTTTGGTAAGTAGTTTATAGTTATGAAGGTTTTATTGGATGTCTTCTGCATTCTTTCTTTTCTTGCTTAGACTATTCATACGAATTAGATTGTTATAGACTGTTGGGAGCCGAGGATATAGGAAGAAGATAAACAAGCTGGAGAATCTGATGTGGTGATTCCAGACTTCAAATTGCTGCATTAACCTATGAAGACATTGACATTCTAATAGTTTTTTTCATGCTCAGTTGTTGTGTAACTTTGACTTAATGGGACCAGCCTCTTTCCAAATAGATGTAACCTTTCTTTTTTATGCCCAGGATTCGATCCGAAGTTATCTGTTTGTTCATTTCTAAATCTTTACTAAATATTGGTGATGTTGATTTTGGTGCACAATATTTCCCTATTGAGGGGCATATTACATATATAACCAATTGTCAAAGCACTTACAGATTTTGATAAAACTAGCACCTTCTATAGCAATCCCTTAAAGTTTTGATGCTTTAAGATAATTGTGGAAAGACTCATTAGTTGCTGTAGCCTATATGCTGTTCAAAGACTCATATGTTTATGTTTTTTGATTCTACTTTGTAGGTCATGACATAGTAGCAAGTTTTATGGTTGAGAAGCCATTGTCTTTGCTGGAAGATGATTTTCCACAGCTTGGGGGTGATATATTTGATGAAATAAGAGTTCCCACAACTAAGGCATGCTCTCTCTCTCTCTCTCTCTCTCTCTCTCTCTCTCTCATTTCATTTATTGAACTTGTTTGTTGTTCAGGTTGTAATCATAACTGCAGAAAGCTCGGGATCAAATACAACCAAGATCATTTTTGGTGTTGATCCTGATGAACACAATTCAAAGATTCCATCATACGCTAAAAGTGTAGTAAGAGATTCATTTGTATCTATTGTTCTTGGCCAATCACCCCTGCGTTTGACCGAATCTTTATTCGGTCAACCATCTTCTTTTGAGGTCCTGAAATTTGTTGGAGGAATTACAGTCACCCCTGACCAGAGTGCATACCCATTGCAAAAGGTCCAAATACGGTTCAACTTCACATTGAACTTTTCTATTGAACAAATATTAGACCACTTTGATGAACTCACAATCCAGCTCAGATCAGGCCTGCATCTTGCTCAATATGAGGTACTAATCTAATCTTTTTTCCTTATATTATTTAGGGTTTATATTGAAATCCACCATCCAACTATTCACCATGTCCACATTTGGTCAATCCGGATTTTTTTGTACATCTAGAGCCCCTAAACTTTTTATATTTGTATCGAATACACAATTATGACTGGCTATAGCCTGTAAATTTTCGTTTATAATGGTGTAATTAGCACCATAAAAAGAGTTTAGGGATCTTTGATGGATAAAAAAGACATAAATAGTGACCAATGTGGACAACAAATAGTTGGTCATTAATATATAGTTTTATCATTTATATGTATGTATTTCATAGTTTAATTGGCAATATCGGTTTTAACATCGGGTTGTAGTTTTTATACCAATTTATCATTAACTTGCAGTTCCAGTTATCCATTTATGATCATTTAAACACCAGTTAGCCATGATTTCATCACAAATTTGTATTTTTTTTAATTGTCAACTTAAGAATACTGTTTCGTTGAACAATACTACAAAAATCAATCATTTTTGTGTATTTTACAAGTTATAAAATGCTCAACTCTTGTTCACAACAAAAAAGAGGTATTTTTATATTAATGAAATCAAGAAAAAATTAATATCCATAGTAACTTTATATCTATTAAAGTCAATTGCTTTTCAAAATAATTGTTTTAGTTTGTTATTGAAAATACCAAGTGTTATAAATTAGTTAGTTATTTACATATCATTTTGAAATAACAAGATTAAGATATGGGTTTATTAATATCCAGTAGTATAAAGGTATTGATGTTAAAAATACATCTAGTATCATAAACTACTTAGTTATTTATAAATTATTGCTGTGTCATGTTTTCTATTCCAAAAATGATAATATTGGTTTATTATATAGTGTAAGGTCTCAATTTCATATGAATAACAAACTAAGAATTTTAAGGTAAATATCCAAACATAAGATAAATGTCTACCAAATCTAGTCGACAGCATCCTAAATAATTAGCAACGTAATTCGGGTCCCTAAACTAATTTTTTTTTTGTTGCACTGATTATACCTGTATAAAAACTAAAAAGTTGCGGGAGCCTTTTTGTTTTTATTTGTGAAGATGATGACATTAAATTGAATTTTTTTATAAAATGCAATGCAGAACTTGCATGTTAGTTTGACGAATCCACAAGGGTCAACAGTGGCTCCATATACAACTGTACAGTCATCAGTGGTTCTAGCCATTGGGACACCATCCATGGCCAGGTCAAAACAGTTGGCTCAGACCATTAAGGGCTCACCAACTCAAAATCTTGGACTCAATAACACTCAATTTGGGAAGGTCAAGCAAATTAGCCTTTCCTCCATCTCCCTTAATGCTTCTTCTTCTTCTTCTTCTTCTTCTAGTGGTGCTGCTGGTGTTCCGGTACCTTCTCCTTCCCCCCTACCAAATCCACCTCCTCAACCCCACCGCCATCACCACCACCACCACCACCACCACCATGATAAGCCATTCCCGCCTGCAAAACCACCTTCCCCTGCTTCCTTACCAGTACCACCGACCCCCGCCCCCACCCCTTCACCTCATCCAAAGTCTTCAGCTTGTCGTCCTGGTTACCACAAGAAGAAGCATCCTCCTCTCTTTCCTCCCGTCTCTCAGCCAGCTCCTCCACCGCATATTCCTCCTCCGCCACCGCCACCGCCACGATCACCACCTCCACCACCACCTCTACCGCCACCACCACCACCTGTAACGGAAACAATCCCTGCATCAAGCCCACTGCCAAACGTAGTCTTTGCGCGAAGTCATCCCCCCACTGATACATACCCTTCTGATGCACCATCACCAGGCCCATATTCGCAACCATCTTGTAAGTTAATTTTATATTACCTTTTTTTTTTTTTTTTTTTTTTTAAAATATAAATCATGGATTTGAATCTTTGATATGTTTTATGTTTGGGAACGAACAGCCGCATGTGCAGGTGTTGATTTGAGGGCAATTACGACATTTCTAGTTACTGTGACATTACATGTGTTGTTGCAAAAATGAGAGGGGAGGGCAGGCATGGAGGCATTCTATTCTATAATCAAACTTTTGGGCAGTTGACATAAAAAACAAACAAACAAAAATGTTTTTGTATAATTCCTTCCAACTGGAACTGGAGCTGTACGAGTGGAGGAGCAATGCAAAAAGACGAGCGTGCCCTCACGGTTCCGAGTGGATATATAATTTGTGGTTGTTTTGTAAATATAAGTTGAAGAGAGGGCTGATGGTCGATGGTGTTTTCAGGTCAAAGTCATGGAGGTGACGGGCCCTTGATTACATTTGTCATTGGTCCCTGTTTTGTGTATGATTTTCTCTTCGCCAAGTTGGAAGGGAAATTGAAACAAACAGATGTACCACATCACGTCACGTCACGTTTTATCTTTTTTTTTTTTTTTTTTTTTTTTTTTTTTTTTTTTTTTTTTTCCTTTTGTTGCTAATCTATATTCTAAGGCCACGTGTATGCGTATGATGTGTGTTAAAAGTTAAAACGGCTTTTTTTTTGGATCACCAGGTAAGTACTTACTATTAGTCATTTAGTCCCATCTATTGTACCCTATGGCCCAATTATATAAGTTGGGCTTTCGCCAAGACCTGGTCATAATCGGTTAAAGGCTTGGTCAACCCAATATTTGAACACCGTTTAGTCTGAACCCTACTAGCACACTTAGTCTAAGGTTGTCAAGATCGGGATTTTGATTCTACCTATGAAAACCTTGTCGGATCGTAATAGGATCGTTTTGTATAGGCCTGGTAATCGTGTCGTGTTCGGGTTGGCCGGTCAAAATACACCAACCCGAACACGACCCATTTAACTATATAAGTCATGGGTTGGCGGGTTTGGAGCATAAACCTATATACGACTCGTCAACCTATATATTTATACGGTTGACGGGTTCGTGGGTTGGCGGGTTTACAGGTCAGATTTCATAAATAAAATCGATAATTAAACATGAATAAATTCTAGATGCAAATGAAAATTAAAAACATTTATGGAAACATGTTCAAACTAAAACATTAATACAATTCAAGTGCTAATGTAATAGCCACAATTCCCATTTTTTCTCCCAAAAAAACAAATTCAATTTTCCAATCATTTTTCTTTTTTATGATGTGCTTCAACCTTCAAGTAGAAACAATATGCAAGGTTAAAACACACATAAATAAAAATGTATAAATATCATTTGAATAACCCACCAAAGGTCAAGGTCACGGGTCAAATGGTACAATAATCTTATGGAAGACAATGATATCCTATCCTAGTATCCTACATTCCTACGAATAATAGTTAATACATTTAAAAAATATATAATTTTTTTTATTAAAATTCTAAACGGGTTGACTGGTCAACCTGTATGTTTTTTGACAAACTCATATATGAACTGTTTAATAAACGGGCTGACAGGTTGAAAAACTCAACCCAAACCTGTTTATCTCGTGTCGTGTCGCGGGTCGTGTCGAGAATTGTCAGGCTTAGTTTTGTATGTAAGATGATAGACAGGATCGTAGGATTGGGATCCGATCTGATCCTAACAATCCATTAAAATTGCAAAATTTTAATCTGTTTTTAGTATCTTTACCTATTTACTGGTTGTCATTGTCTCCTTAGTCCTTATGCAAAGGTGTAACATCTCAAAATCTGAAACCAAAAATTTCATTTTTAATTTAATAATTCATAAAACAGATTATTGAAAACACCATCAAGTTATCTAATTTCATAAAAACCCATAAGTCATATATCTCAAAACATGTCATAAGATAATCATGTCATAGTACAAATCCCAAGAATCTCATGTGCGGAAAATCATGTGTGTGATGCGTTGCCATCATGCCGACTCCTTTCTCTTCGAAGAGGAAGTACCTGAAACCAAAACTGAAAACCGTAAGCACGAAGCTTAGTGAGTTCCCCAATCATACCACATACCATACAATAACATATTGTCAGACATATATGCGTGCCCGACCTACCCCTCTGGTCTTTTTCAACCGGTAACCGCCTAGTATATTTAGGTGCTGGCCTACCTCTTCGGTCTCTTTCAGCCGGATACTGCCTAGCATATCTGGGTGCTGGCCTACCTCTTCGGTCTCTTTCAACCGGATATTGCCTAGCATATCTGGGTGTTGGCCTACCCCTTCGGTCTTTTTCAACCGAATACGGAGACTATTTCACCCCTACCACTACCACATAAAACCCTAACATATACACATAAATCACATATTGGCTAGCATATTTGGGTGCTGGCCTACCCCTTTGGTCTCTTTCAATCGGTAACCGTGGACTATTTCACCCCTACCACTACCACCTAATAACAGAACATACTGGCACATAAACATAACAGATAGTGGCATACCAGACAATTATCACAAAGACAATCATCTCAACTATAATTACCTACTAGTGGGCCGGCATTGGTGCCTTAGACCCACTTCTACTGGAAGGTAACTCACCTCAACTGCTGTAGAGTAGCTGAACTGTCCTCGGCTTTGAAATCAACCATACTCAAACTCCTACACATAAAAGATTTCCTTTAACTCCCTTTTCCATACTTATTACTACTTAAGGGTCAACTTTAGTCAAAGTCAACATTCTGGGTTGACTTAACTCGCCGAGTTCCATAAATCATAAACCCCGAAATCACGATCCAACTCGTCGAGTTCTTGCACGAACTCGTCGAGTTTCTCCTATCAACAGAATCGGGACATTTCACTACAACTCGTTGAGTCCTTCCTTGAGCTCGTCGAGTTCTTTAATCTTCAAAACTCGGAAGACCTTAGCCAACTCGATGAGTCGTTTCCAAGAGTCACTGAGTTTGCTCAGTAATCAGAAAAGGTTGGGGATCACGATCCAACTCGCCGAGTTGGATGAACAACTCGTCGAGTTCCTTTAGTCTAAACCCATTCAGTCGCTTCTAATCGAGTTCAACGCTTCCAAACAATAGATCTAGTCCCCTAGGACTGAGTTACCAAGTCTGATGTCTGAAAGGTGGGGGTAGGGGCAGTACAATCCCTGCCAAAGTGCCCAGTCTTGCCACACCTATAGCAGCCCGATCCCCCTAGTCTGTAAACTCCCTCATGCGACTTGCCGCATTTCCCACAGCGGCCCCGAACCTGCTGGCCCTTCGACCTCGAGTCGAATCCATTGGGTTTCTTCCCAAAAACCCCAGTCGCCTGCCCAGTCTCCGCCTTCCTCTTCCTGATGTGCTCTATATCAATCTCCCTCTTCCTCGCCCTCGCAATCATGCCATCCAAAGTCGGGCATGCCGAGTAGCTGACATGTTTCCGAATGTCAGCTCTCAACATGTCATGGTACCAGGTCTTCCTCATCTCCTCATCACCCACGTACTGAGGCACCAGTAAGGCCCTCTCCCTGAAATTGGCGGTAATCTCTGCCACCGACTCAGTAGTCTGTCTCATATCCAGAAACTCCCTGGCCAGCTGCTGAATCTCCACAGCCGGCGCAAACTCAACCCTAAACCTGGTCACAAATTCCGACCAGGTCATAGTCTCAATGGTTGGGGCTCCCAACGTGTCACTGACTGCTTCCCACCAGTCTCTAGCTCTGTCCCTCAAACATCCCGCAACATACCGGACCTTCGACCCCTTAGGGCAGAAGCTCATGAACTATGCAGACTCGATGTCTGCAATCCATCTCCCGGCCACAATGGGATCCTTCACTTCGTGAAAGTCTGGCGCACCACATCCCCTGAAATCCTTGAAGGAGAGCGTGTGATTCCCTGACTGGCCCAGTGCCATGTCGCTCCTGAATGCCCTGAGGCGATCCTCCATCAGATCGATGATCCCTTCCTTGATCGACTCAAAAATCACAGGGGTCGACTCAAGGATGCCTCTCGTAATCTCGGATGCAATGAACTCGCATAATCCGTCGTCAACCGGCTCGGAACCTGAACCCGGACTTGAACCTGATCCTGACCCAGACCCTGAACCTCCTGCTTCGTGACGTGTCACCACCATTCTGAAACAAAACACATAATCGTCAGTGTCATACATAACCTCGAGGGGTCTCACACATACTACAAGTTCCCTGGTTCCATCTCAGCCATCCTTGACTCGAGTATGGATCCTCTGCTTTCAATAGTTACTAGCCCATACTACCTTCCACATCTATCCGTACTTTCCTCAAGGATTACCTTAACTTCACCAAGTCTCTTCTACTACTATTGCTCTCCATGCTAATCTCATCCTAGTCTTACCCTAGGGTAATCTCCTACCTAATCTCCGCCATCAGCTGCATAAGAAGTCCCTGCCATCCTTCCCTAACTAGCTCGCGAATACCATTACATATCACTAAGACCAGATAATTCTTCGAATGAGAGGTCCTACCCTACAACGGTTGGACTCAAACAATAGTTGCGAAATAGGGCTAGACCTAACCTTCTGAAATTATTTAGTCCTCGTAATATGTAACTAACGTATTCGTTTACTAGTTAATTAAAGATAACTAGAACTCCTAAAATCACAAAGCAAGCAGCATTTGGGCTTTGAGTAACCAAAACCATGCATATCCTAATCAGGCCATCATATAACTGACTAATCAGTTCTAGCATGTAATTCAATAAGCACATATAGCAGGCACATAAGGCATCTTCCTAGATCCTTAGCCCTAATCTAGCATGCAATTTTCATAATCATACAGTAGGCATATAAGGCATCCTTCCTAGATCCTCAGCCCTAATCTAGCATGCAGTTCTCATAATCATATCATAACATCTATGGGTATCTTGGGGAAAACTTACTTGAGCTCGGCCGATTGCACGCATCACACTCCTTGTTCTTTCTCAAAAACCTTAATTTTAAATTTTGGAGAATTTAATTTTGTAAAAACTTTTCAAATCCTCGATTTGATTCTAGACACCCCCGAAGATGTGTCCGAATCCCTCAAACCAAGGCTCTGATACCAATTTATAACATCCCAAAATCCGAGACCAAAAATTTCATTTTTAATTTAATAATTCATAAAACATATTATTGAAAACATCATCAAGTTATCTCATTTCATAATAACCCATAAGTCATATATCTCAAAACATGTCATAACATAATAATGTCAGAGTACAGATCCCAAGAATCTCATGTGCGGAAAATCATGTGTGTGATGCGCTGCCATCATGCCCACTCCTTTCCCTTCGAAGAGGAAGTACTTGGAACCTAAACTGAAAACCATAAGCACGAAGCTTAGTGAGTTCCCCAATCATACCACATACCATACAATAACATACTGTCAACCATATCTGGGTGCCCGACCTACCCCTTTGGTCTTTTTCAACTGGTAACCGCCTAGCATATCTGGGTGCTGGCCTACCCCTTCGGTCTCTTTCAGCCGGATACTGCCTAGCATATCTGGGTGCTGGCCTACCTCTTCGGTCTCTTTCAACCGGATATTGGCTAGCATATCTGGGTGCTGACCTACCCCTTCAGTCTCTTTCAACCGGTAACCGGGGACTATTTCACCCCTACCACTACCACCTAATAACATAGCATACTGGCACATAAATCATAACAAATAGTGGCATACCAGACAATTATCACAAAGACAATCATCTCAACTATAATCACCTACTAGTGGGCCGACATTGGTGCCTTAGACCCACTTCTACTGGAAAGTAACTCACCTAAACTATTGTAGAGTAGCTGAACTGTCCTCGGCTCTGAAGTCAACCCCACTCAAACTCCTACACATAAAAGATTTCCTTTAATTCTATTTTCCATACTCATTACTCCTTAAGGGTCAACTTTAGTCAAAGTCCAAGTCAAAGTCAACATTCTGGGTTGACTCAACTCGCCGAGTTGTTCCATCAACTCGCCGAGTTCCATAAATCATAAACCCTGAAATCGCGATCCAACTCATCGAGTTCTTGCACGAACTCATTAAGTTTATCCTATCAACAGAATCGGGACATTTCACTACAACTCGTCGATTCCTTCCTTGAACTCGTCGAGTTCTTTAATCTTCAAAACTCGGAAAAGCTTAGCCAACTCAATGAGTCGTCTCCTAGACTCAGCGAGTTTGCTCAGTAATCAGAAAAAAGGTTGGGGATCACGATCCAACTCGCCGAGTTGGATGAAAAAATCATCGCATTCCCTTAGTCTAAACCCATTCAGTCGCTTCCAATTGAGTTCAACGCTGCAAACCATAGATCTGGTCCCCTAGGACTGAGTTACCACATAAAGTTGCTAACTTTACGTCCATTCATGGTGTCATGAAGCTAAAAACACCAAAACTAAGCTTTATAAGAGATCTAGGGAATGGAGAATGGACAAGGCTTGACAAAGCTGGCAACTTTAAATCTCATAAGTCCATGAGTGCCTAGATCTGAAGTCATAACCTCATGATATACTCAAATCCCGAAAATGACTTCAATATGGCCAAGAATGACAAAATACTACCCTAGATGAAGATCTAAGTAACAGAAATCCAAGGTATCAACTTTATACCTCAAATGAGTCAGAAATGAAGCTCAACTCCTAGATCTACTAGCTTCTTCTTGAATCCCCGAGCTTCTCCTTCCCTTACAAGCTTCAAAATCACAAGGTATGCACAAAAATGTCTCACAACTCTCCAAAAGTGGATTAAGGTTTCTTGGCTAGGGTTTGGGACGATGGAGGTTGTAAATGAGGCCAACCTTTGGAGGTTAAGGTGATTAAATAGGGTGCAAAACCCTTAAAATTAGGGTTTCATTCTGCCAGGCCTACTCGTCGAGTTGAGGCTCTCAACTCGTCGAGTAGACTTCATAATCCGCGTGCCAAATCCATCTCTACTCGACGAGTTTGGGGCCTCCAACTCGTAGAGTTTCTAAACAAAAATGAATAAATTATAACTTTAAATACATACCAGGAACCGGGCGTTACAAAAGGTCAATCGAGAACCACCACATTCTTGTATTGTTTTGTGAACCGTAAATGACCAACAATCTTATAATTCTTTTTCTTCTTTTATGTTTTAGATGGTAAAATTTGAGGTTTAACTTCAGATTGTTATTAATTTCTTCCTTCAACAATTCAAGCTCAACGTAAAAGTGAGCCTTATGGTAGATTCTTTTCTTTGACTGTTCAACCCCTTTTCCTTGAGAGAGTGAGAAATTATGGTTTTTAATTGTTACTGATTTCTTTATTTAAAACAAATAACATGTTAAAGATTTAAAGAAAAAAACATCAAGGTTGTGAGTAAAGCCCTTTTCATTGAGAGAGTGATAAATTATGGTTTTTAATTGTTACTGATTTCTTTAGTTAAAACAAATAGCATGTTAAATATTTAAAGCAAAAAACATGAAGGTTGTGAGTTGTTGTTGTTGTGTGATCAATCTTAATACTCTTTTAAGAAATTTAAACATATCATTATTCTTGAAATATGGAAAAAGTTTTATATACGATCAATTACATTTTTATGTCATTTTTTGTGTGATCTTAAAATCTTGATTTCGATCTTGCAAACTTGAAAACGATCATACATAAAATCTCGATTTTGACAACCTTGCACGTAATAGTAAATAAAGATATAGAGTTAAAACCATAAATTAAAAAGAATATAAATAGAAGTGTAACACCTGGTTTGGGTATTGGTGGGAAAGTTGCCAATTTGGGGAGGATTTATGCTTGGACTCGGCGAGTTGGGAGATCAACTCGTCGAGTAGGGTCGTGGCGTCTTGCATGCGGGTCGGAACTGACTGGACGAGTCGGAAGGCCCGACTCGGCGAGTCAGAGCTGTTTAGAGAAAACCCTAGTTTCGGGGTTTGCCCCTATATAAACATTGTTATAAACCCTAGTAGCCTCCCTTAACACCATAGAAGAATGTTCACGGCCGCAAACCCTCTTGTGTGTGAAGTAAGAACAATTGGGAGCTTATCTTTGAGATTTTGGGGAGGATTCCAAGTTTGAATAGGAAGTATCATGGGGGGAAGTATTAGATCAAGCATCTATTTCGTGTTGGGCATCTGTCTGAGGTATTAATCTGCTACCTTAAGCTTTGATTTCTTTTTGGAGGTTATGGCCAACCTTGAGGAGATGGAAGCAAACTTAGATATGGACCTATCACAAGGATATGATTCCAGATCTGGACCTCCTTAGGTCCCAAATATCATAAAGTTGCACCTTTTATTAAGCTGATTCCCTCTCCATGCATGAAAACCTTGTTTGAAGGTTAGTCTTGGTGTTATGGGCATGTGAGGCCTTGCATGAACGTAAAGTTTACAACTTTACGTGTTATCTACACTAGTAGAGGATAGATCTGAAGTTTGGGACCTTGAGTCCCACTGGAAAAGGCCGTAAACATAATAGACTAAGAGGACGCAGCGAGTCGTGCAAGAGACTCGGCGGGTCGAGAGGGTTTCCTCGTTCATGGTCAAGGGTTCACGGCCAAGGGTTCACGGTCAAGGGTGTTCGGTTGGGAGTTTATGGCCATAAACATCAAGGAACTCGACGAGCCTCTCGGATGACTCGACGATTCAATGAGTTAAGCAGGGAACATGATGAGTGGCTGATTGCACTCGACGAGGCAGGGTCAATATGGAATGTTGACCTTGACTGCAGACCTAGAATTTGACCAGGTTTGACTCAAAGGAGTCTTAGGGGCTGAGTTAAGATTATTTATTTATTGGTTATAGTCAGTTTGGGAGGAGCAGCGTAGGACATACTTGAATTCAGTTGCCGGTTCAGCTTTGTGAGGTGAGTCTTCTCACCATACCCATGGGTCTAAGGCACCAAGGACGATCCATTATGTGATTATGATATATGTGTTAGTCATTATGTGTTTTGGTATGTCATGTGAATGTGTGTTTTGCATGGAAGACCTTGGGGGGAGCCCGTGTCATTGGATGTAAGACCATGCGGGGTAGCCCATGGCTGTCCTAGGTAAAGACCATGTGGGGTAGCCCATGGTATTGGATGTAAGACCATGTGGGGTAGCCCATGGATGTCCTAGGTAAAGACCATGTGGGGTAGCCCACGACATTCTTACATGTTTTATGTATGCATGGCTTATGTGATATGTGTGTAGCTTTAATTAGCTAACATGATATGTGTATGTGTATTGTGTATGGTATGGTCTGGGGAACTCACTAAGCATTTCGCTTACAGGTTGTTGATTTGTTTCAGGTACATCTGAGCCCAAGGGCAAGGGAAAGACATGATGGCGCGGCGTGCACTCTATCTCTCTTTCACTGATATGTCTTGGGGACACTCTGATGATTTAATTAAGTTGTAATGAATGCTGATTTGGAAACAATTATGTTGGGATTCCATGATTTATGCAAATGTGTTTTATTAATTAAAAATGAAATTTTCTTTGGAAAATTTGGGTCGTTACAAGTTGGTATCAGAGCCTTGGTTTGAGGGATTCGGGCACACTCTCGGGTGTGTCAGGACTCAAACTAAGGAAATGATAAATTGTTTTCAAAATAAAAGTTAAAAAAAAACTTTTAAGAAATGAAAAGAAGAGAGTGGATCGCGAGTGATCGGCCGAGCCAATTAAGTTGTTCCCAATGTGTTAGCCATGTTATATTGATATTTGAGCTTGATGATCGTATGAGACTTGATATGTGTATGCTTTTAAAATTATATACGGTTAGGAGCTTATAGCCTCAGAATGATTGATTTGGCATTATTTCCCGTTCCTTTTTTGGTTGTGGTCCTAGGGTATAATCTTTTATTCGAAAGTCTATTTGATCCTTTTCTGTGTATAATTTGCATGCATAAAGGCAACCTGTTATGATTGGTCTGATTGATATGGGTAGAGCAAATCTTAGTACAACCTGAGATTTGGGTTATGCAGTGGTTTGTGGGTTATGATTTATTTTGGGACGAATTGGAGTCATCAGGTGGAGCCTTGGGGAAAGGTACAAGTAGGTGTGGAGGGTAGTATTGGGCCCGTACTACTTAAATCACATGACCTGTACCCGAACCAATGCTAGATCCGACCACTCTAAGGAGGACCGGTGTGGGAAGATCCCCTATATATAATGTGTCCTGACTATTATGGTTTATGGCATTTCAGTTCAACATGGTAGTGACACGATTTGGGGCAGGGGGATCAGGATCAGGGTCTGGATCGGGGTCTGGGTCTGGATCGGGCAGCGGTACTGAGCCTATTGATGAGAGACTGCACAATATAATTGCAACCGAGGTTACGAAGGGCATCCTTGACGCTATCACAATCATTTTTGGGACGGTCAAGGAGGGTATTATGGAGATCATGGAGGAGAGACTCTGATCATTCAGGGTTGAGATTGCTACGGGCCAGATTGGGGCCCAGACTCCCTCGTTCTGGGAGTTCAAGGCGTGTGGGGCGCCAGAGTTTTTCGGGGTCAGGGACCCCATTATCAGCCGACGCTGGGTGACGGATATCGAAAACGCCCAGCGCACGAGTTCTTGCCCGGATGTGGCAAAGGTTGGGTTTGCTTCTTGCATGCTGAGAGACATGGCCTAGGATTGGTGGGGCGAGGTTACTAGACAGGTGGGACCAGCCGGGGTGGATGAGATGACATGGGCCGAGTTTGTTCGGCGATTTGATTTGGAGTTTGCACGACCCATTGAGGTGCAACGACTAGTGTCAGAGTTTCATGATTTGCAGCAGACCACCGAGACTGTGGCGGAGATCACCGCCAAGTTTCGGGAACGAGCTTTGTTGATCCCAGAGTATGCTACCGATGAGGAGATGAGACGTATCCCATATCATTCCATGTTGAGGGATGATATCCAGGAGTTTGTGAGCTTTAAGGGGTGCAAAACCCTGAACGAGATGGTGGAGAAGGCCCGTGAGAGGGAGATGGAGTTGGATTCCCACACGAAGCGGAATACTTAGCAGGTGCAGGCAGCAGGGGCTCATGCTAAGAAGCCTAAGAGCTCTGATTCTTTGGGTAGAGGCCAGGAGGGCCGGGGCCAATGTGCCAAGTGCGGGAGGTTTCATAGTGGGGCGTGTCGGACAGCTGGGATATCGGGATGTTACTCTTATGGGCAGCAGGGCCACGTGAGGAGGGATTGCCCCAAGAATGGCTTGATATGCTTCCACTGCAACCAGACTAGCCATAAAAAGGCCGATTGTCCGAGGTTGCAGGGAGGGGGAGGAGCAGTGGTGGCGCCCGCGCCCCGCCACAATGAGGATTACAAATGACCGCCCTGCTAAGGCGGATGCTCCAGCGGTGAGGAGCCGCGCCTTCCTGCTGACCACCGAAGAGGCTCGAGCAACGCCAGATGTTGTAGCTGCTACGTACCTAATATTCCCTGCCTATATTACTTTTGTATGACTTATGTGTGATCTATGCTTGCATAGGGACCTTTTTGGTCAATGGTATGTCTGCCCATGTCTTGTTTGATTCGGGTGGTACCCGATCGTTTGTGTCACTTTGTCACACCCCCGGACCAGACGGCGGAAACGTCCGAAGGCGGGTGACTTCATTGTGCAGTATCATAACAATTGAATATAATTGAAACAGAGCAATCTAAACATCATACATTGAGATAACAAACTTACATTGTTTACATATTGTATTTGTTCTTCGAATTACACAAAAGAGACATAAGCAGAAAAATCCAAGCTACAGCTAAAAGTCTTGCATCCGTGTCCCTTGTTACCTGCTTACTAGATACCTGAGAATACAAGTCGTTTTGAAAAGCTTCAACTAAAAAGTTGGTGAGTTCATAAGCAGTTTTGTGTATAAAATCGTTTACACTTTTTTAGAATCGTTCTTATTGTACTTTCAGAAAATCCGATATTTTCTATGAAATCGTTTGAAGTCTTGCCTTGAAAATCATGGTTATATGTGTGCATGTCATTACTTTTATTCATCCTTATAAGGAGTGATTTGAAAAGTAATGGGATTTGTAAAAGCGAGCTGTGTCCGAGAATAGTTCGTTTGAATAGTAACAATCAATCGTTTCAAGAAAAATCCCTTATTTTCAAAAAGGAAATATGGTTGAAAATCTTGTTCCTCTTATCGAGTAAAATTGAGTGTGTGCGTTCTAGTTTATCGTTATCGAAATCGTAGAAATATCGTTTTCCCCAGAAAGTCCTATATTTTCTGCTATAAAATATTCGTAAGTTCTGGTTTATCGTTATCGAAATCGTAGAAAATCGTTTTCCCAAGAAAATCCTATATTTTCTGCTATAAAATAATCATAAGTTCTAGTTTCCAACTATGTATATGTGTCAACCCCGTATAGATCTATACAAAAATTCCCGCTCTCCCTCCAGGAGACTCTGGCTATAACTCCTTACAGGACTTAGGTGTACACTAATATTTTTATATTTAGGTACTTTTGAGATTTGTCTGACTAGAATATTAACAACCTTTTGAGCAATCGTTAGAGTTCCATTATTTGTTAGATAAATAATGAAATTCGTACTTGTTGAATAAGAATATCGTTCTCGTTCCATATCGTTGATTGTGCTTGTTAACTAGGTGCTCGTGTTCGTTCCTTTTCGTTTATTGAAAAATAAGTCATTTTAGTCAAGAGAAAAAGTGTCAAGTTATAATTTGTATAAATTTATAACTGCAGGTTATGACACGCATTTTCTGTTTTATGACATATAGAATATTACTTATGTTGTTGGAGGTTTCACGACAGCAGTTTATGACATGCAAATATTTCTGTCATAAAGGCTCTATTTGTGTATTTACTTGACGCAAACTTTTATGTTGAATATTTATAAAATACTCCCTGATAGTTTGCAAAATAGTCACAAGGTTTCTATTTTCGAAAAATCACTAGAAATGGTGTCCACTTAGTAAGGTCCCTTTTTATAACTTTTATCTTTACACATGAAAACATAGATAAAGGGGTTAAGTTGGACACACTCAATAGTTGGGAGGCTCTTTTGCACAAAGTATCCTCTGTTCTTTATGAAATTGAGAAATCCTACGTTCATGAGTATATTACTAAAATATTAATTTAATAATATTTCACACACACATACAAACATACGTATATATGCAATCATTTAAGAGTTTAGGCAAGATTTGACTTGTACTCTCCCCCAAAAACATTAAAACATTGAAAAAGGTGGGGTATGAAGCTCACCTTGAGTTGGTTGAGGAGTTGTTTGGAGTTATGGAGTGAAGATCTCAAGCTTAAACTCTTGCTGAGATGAGGAACTTTCCTGGGAGGGATGCTTTCCTAAGGATGATCATCACATATTATTATGAATAAAATAATATGGATTCTTCTTGAAATATAGTAAAATACTAGGTGGGTGGAGGAATTTACCTTAAAACTTCCCAGGAAGAAGTTGAGAAATTTCCTTTCAGCAAGATCCCATGTTCTTGTTTGAAGATGAGTTTTTGAGAGAAAATGGGAAGAGTGTGGGAGAAGGTGAAGTCTAACCCCTTTATTGTCGTTGTATTGAGGGGTATAAGAAAAGGAAGGGAATCTTTGGTGTATGGGGATCTGGTGGTCCATGCATGGATATTTGGTGGGTAAAGCATGGGAAATGAGGAATTTCATCAAATCACAAAGTCAATCCCTTTGTCCTTTTCTTGATTTAGGATAAGGTTTTCCTAAATCCCAAATATTTATTTTTATGAAAAATATGCTTAAAATAATTAATTTTAGCATAAAATAGGGGTTTAAGGGGTTTAGAATAGGAAAAATGAGAGTTTGGTGTCATTTCCGGCGTCAAAGTGTCCTAAAATGATGAAAAGGTCCGAAAATAATGAAAATCTGAAGCTAAGAGGTGAATTCCGAAGCTCCTCTTAGAATTCCGGAGCTATAGTTCAAATTCCGTAGGGGAGGGTTTGGTCTGCGAGGGTCCGAAGCTGGGTGGCAAGGAGTTCCGGAGTCAGCATGCAAGTTCCGGAGTCATTCTCGGATCCGAAGTCAGAAACGAAGCCGTCCGGATCAGCTTGGAGGTCCGAACCGCCTACATCTCCGGATTCAGAAGATAGTTCCGAAGCAACTAAGGGTCCGGATGAGAGGATATTGCGAGATGGTCCGGATGAGAGGCTTTCGAGGCAAAGAAGGTTCCAAAGCAAGAAGCTTCTTGGTTTCTTAGAAGGTATCGGGACTAAGAGGGTTCCGGACCAAGAGGTTCAGGACCAAGAGGGTTCCGGACAAGAGGTTCAGGACCAAGAGGGTTCCGGACCAAGAGGGTCCTTTTGGGTTTCCTCTCCGGTTTTGAGCTGTTTTCGACTAAGGAAGGTGCTTAGAGAGATTTGGGACATACTTGGAGAGATTTCGCATATGGGAGAGATTTGGGAGAGATTTCACATGCTTGGAGAGATTTGAGAGAGATTCACTATACTTGGGGAGATTTCGCATACTTGGAGAGATTTGGGAGAGATTCACTATTCTTGGAGAGATTTGGGAGAGATTCACTATTCTTGGAGAGATTTGGGAGAGATTCACTATTCTTGGAGAGATTTGGGAGAGATTCACTATACTTGGAGAGATTTGCATTCTAACACTATATGGCTCCTTAGGAACTCATATTGAACACTTAGGAGTGTTAGCAAAAGTCTCACAATAGTACTTGCTTACTTGAGGACGGAATTTCCTAGCCAAAAGGCTAGTTGTGACATCATCCCCCCGTTAGAGGGAATTTCATCCCGAAATTCTTTTGAAGGGTAGGGTTATGAATGTGAAAATAGGTGTGGGTACTTTTGAGGTATTTGGTCCTTACGTTCCCAAGTGAATACCGGTTCATGCCTAGCGTTCTCTCGAACCTTCACAATAGGGATGCGGCTTTGTTTTGTGTTCTTAACTTTTCCGTTCATTGTCTTGATCGGCTGATCAATGATTTGGAGGTTCTAGTTCACCTTAGTCTTGTCTAGTGGGACCGGGAGGGTTGTCCGATAGACACTTTCTAGGTTCGATACATGGAATACAGGGTGTGCGTTACTAAACCCGGAGGGTAATTGGAGTTTGTAGGCTACCAGGCCGATTCGTGCGAGGATCTCGAAGGGTCTGGTGCATCGGGAGTTTAGTTCACTTTTCCTTTTGATTCGAGTTACTCTTTCTCGAGGGGAGTTCTTAAATAATACCATGATCCCTACTTGGGATTTCAAGGTTTTAAGATGTTATCTACATAGTTCCTTTGTCGGTGTTACGATGTTTGAGCTCGTGTTTGGGTTTGGACTATCCTTTCCGTGGTGTGTGGAATAATCTAGGGTCTAGTGAGTGTGCTATTGGGCGTTTGTCATCTTATCGGCTGGGTATCTCCCATCTTAGCCTAACAGAGGATGATCTGCACCTCTGGCCACACCGAGCCTCGAGGGGTGTAACTCCTATGTTCGAGTGGTAGTTGTTGTTGTATGAATACTCGAGTAGAGGTAGGTGGGTATCCCAACTCTTTCAATGTCCATTACACATGTTTCTCTTCGGTGTGTGGATCCTTGTTTACCTCGTTCTTGTCAAGTGGGATTTCTAGGGCTTCGGTGGTTCGACACTTGTGAGTGTTGAACACATGGATGGGAAAATGTCTAAACTGAGCTCTTAGGTTAATCGGAGATTATGGGTTATCGGACCTTTCTCGACGAGGCCTTTTGAATGGTCTTCTAGGGATCGGGATCCTAGTGTCCTAGAAGTAGGGTATTATGGGTCTTAGGAGTTGGTACCATGGTCACCAAGGTTGAGTTTGGGTGATGTAGTTGACCTTATGAGTCTTAGATTATCTTGGGAGTTTTCTCCCTAGGGTATTTCCAACCTAATGGTAGGTCGGCCTTTGCTAGTTCCTTGTTGTTGGTTGATCATTCGGGGTAGGGAGTATCGATCCTCGAGGATGGGTTTGTTTGGCTTATTCGTAGTTGGTGGTGCCTATGGTAATTTCGTATTTCTCCCTTATGAGTTAGACATGTGCTTCCTGTGGTTAGGGACTGGGTCTGATGTTTCCCTTATCTATTATGTCGATCTCGTGATCAGACACTATCTGTTCTTGTGACCGTGCTAAGTGGTATCGGGTGTTTGGTTATTGGGGTGATTCTATTTCCGCTTAGCACTTGGTTGAGGTTTCCAAGAGGTTTTGGGAACTTTGGAGGAAGGTTGGAAGCCTTTCGGATCCCCTTAATGCCTTTTGCTCCCTGGTTTTTAAATCTTTATCGGGACTAGGGAAAAGCGTATGGCAATTCTTACACCAGGACTTAGGTGCCTGGTTGCTAGGGTTTTGCCGTTACCGGCTGAAAGAGTTTCGTTACTCGGCGGAGTAGGACGAAAGTCTATTTGTAGTGCTCGGGGTTTGTAAGGTGAGGATCAAGCCTGTCCGTCCCAATTGATGGCATTGGACTTCTTGTTGTTACGTCGATTCGAGGAGCACTGGTTTCTAGGAATGACAGGGTGTTCTATGTTCATGTTCTTATCGTTGCTAGTTTTGTTTTCATTGTTACCGTTTGGGTCTATCTCGTTTCTTCTTGTTAGGTGTTCTAGTGTTTGTGTTCTTATCAGTGCTAGTTTCGTTTTCGTTATTACCATTGGATCTATCTTGTTTCTACTTGTTAGGTGTTCTAGTGGTTCGTGTTCTTATCGTTGCTAGTTTCGTTTTCGTTATTACTATTGGGTGTATCTTGTTTCTGCTTGTTAGGTGTTCTAGTGGTTCTTGTTCTTATCGTTGCTAGTTTTGTTTTCGTTGTTACCATTGGGTCTATCTCGTTTCTGCTCGTTAGGTGTTCTAGTGTTTGTGTTCTTATCGCTGCTAGTTTCGTTTTCGTTGTTACCATTGGGTCTATCTCGTTTCTGCTTGTTAGGTGTTCTAGCGACACGAGGGTGCTGCTATAAGTCAAGGGAATTCGAAACCCGAATTCTGCCAGGTCCTTCCACTATAGATGGAGGTGACCTAACCGTACATACTTAGGATCTTTAGAGATGGTTGACTGTAGGGTTCTGTTCCAATCGCTATTCAGCCCAGGGACAGAAAGTAAGGCGGAATCGCACGGTCTTAGTTTGCGGAATCCTAACCATAGGTGATACTAACGTTCATACGGGACCATCATGGTTCATTCGTAAGGATTCCTAGCTTCCCGTAATTTACAGGATTTGCTCTAACGAGACAATAGTTTTTGGATTATGTTTTTAATTAACCAAAAACTTTTTGGGATAATTCGATGCTTAAGTTTATCGTGGAACTTACCAAAAGCTGCGGTAGGGTTCCTTGTCGTCTCCTCCTGTCTAGTTGTCGACTCCTTCGTGAGTCATCTCTATTGGACAATCTCTCTTGAGATGTCCTGTTGCACCGCACTTGTGGCAAACTGAACTTACTTCTGGGTTGCGGGTTGGAGTGACGTATGGGGCCGGGGCCCTACAGTAGCGGGAGGTGTGCCCCATCTTGTTGCACTTTTTGCAACAAAATGTCTGGCAGGCTCCCCAATGATGGTATTTGCACTTTGTGCAGGGTGGATTGTTCCCAATGTATGATTGTCTCGATGGGGGAGGAGTAGGGTTAGTATGGTTAGGGACTGATCCCGCTTGTTTCCTTTTAGTAAGCCTTTGAGTCGAACTATCTCCTTTCTCGTTCCCGGATTTTCGTTTCTTGAGCTTAGGTTTAGGTTTTAGGGTGCATTGGCGAGTTGTTTTTCATTGGTTTCCCTGGTTGTTGTTACGATTGAATTTATCGATACTGTTTCCAACTTCTCTTGTGTCGTTGGCATTGAAGTATGCCATGACGGCTGCCACAGCCGCTGTTACAGTGGCTTGGAAAGTGGCGGAGTCTATTCGTAAGACCGGTGCATTGTCAGGGTACTAGTTATCTTCATGGGAAGACATGAACCTTGAGTTGCACACGAAAAGTGAGTTCGTAAGTACTTGTAGCTAGTTTCAAGTGGGTTTACTCCTATAATCTTAACGTACTGGTGCTAATTGTGTCAACCTACATCCCCATGATGCAGTTATGGTATTGCGTGGAACATATATTGCATGGCATTAAGTCCGCCAAAATAGCACATAGTTAGCGGTATAGTTAACGAATTTGGTTGTATGGATTCTTGGAGGGTGTACTCCTCTTGGTTTACTACTACTGGTTGTGATTAAGGGCATTATGAACCTAAGGCGAATAGTGTGGTTATCCTCTTTTGACGCATAAAGTGTTTGGCCATCTCACTTATATTAAGGGTGCCCTTTTTGTGTTCCTTATGCTGCTAAGGCTGTCCTAGCCTTGATTGCTATGAGTTGTGGTCTCCAAATGACCACTGCCTAGTTTTCTGGTCTTGTGGGTTTCGTAGGCAATTGGAATGGTGTTCTTGTTACTTGTGGGGGATCGGATTTACATTCCCATAAATCGGCCTTTGTTTATGGTCTCCATTACTTCATGACAGAGTGTTGGAAACCGGGAGTCACTTTGGGTTACTTGTGGTCTAGACAGAGGTGATGCCTGATTCGTGAGGGCGTTGGCTATCGGAGTTCGGTGCACATCGGTTGTGGATCAGGTGTCTTTCGTGAAGGTGCGCCCTAAATTGGATAGGAGCCAATTTCTCAACTTGTTTTTGAGTGGGTATCGTTTTGTTTCTAGGTATGTCTATTCCAGAAGTGCCTATATGGGATGTTTATGTATCTGGGAAGAGAGAGGTGAAAGGGTCTTCTGCCAATAGGAATAAGCCTGCTATGAGTTCCCTCGGCGCTTTCATCCTTGTCTGGCCCTTAGTCGAAATTCTCCCTTTCACGATTCATCTCTTGGTATTCCTTGGGATTCACTTCTAGTTTTTCCTCATGGACTTCTTCTGATCTCTCCTTGCCCCATCTGTAATTTACCGTGACAGGGTAGTAGAAGTCTTGGCGAGGAATTTCAACTACTTGTTTGTGCGAGAATCGAGGTACGAGATATACGGGGAAAGTTTAGGTGTGGGGTGGGTTTATAATATCCTAAAATACTCCTATAGTATTTTAAACTTGATGTTCGATTCTAGTATTCTCTTGTACTCATAGTTGGTAGGTTTTAGGTTTGTTGCAACACCACCATCACTCCCAAGCACATGTTGGTCATATCTCAAATAAATATAGTTGATCAGGCTATATTTATCCCAGATATGATTACATACTGCCTAGGTTTGACTGTAGCGTTCAACCTTTAGTTACTTTTGTTTTCTTCTCGTTATGATACTGTGTTAGTAGATATGTATACTTTCATAAAATACTTATCTTTTTAAAGTATACTTTCAGGCAAAGTGTGTTTTAGTCCCATTGTATTTATAGTTGTATATCTTGTATGGCTAGATATACCAGTTCACTATAAACAATGCTCTGATACCAATCTGTCACACCCCCGGACCAGACGGCGGAAACGTCCGGAGGCGGGTGACTTCATTGTGCAGTATCATAACAATTGAATATAAATGAAACAGAGCAATCCAAACATCATACATTGAGATAACAAACTTACATTGTTTACATATTGTATCTTCGAATTACACAAAAGAGACATAAGCAGAAAAATCCAAGCTACAGCTAAAAGTCTTGCATCCGTGTCCCTTGTTACCTGCTTACTAGATACCTGAGAATACAAGTCGTTTTGAAAAGCGTCAACTAAAAAGTTGGTGAGTTCATAAGCAGTTTTGTGTATAAAATCGTTTACACTTGTTTAGAATCGTTCTTATTGTACTTTCAGAAAATCCGATATTTTCTATGAAATCGTTTGAAGTCTTGCCTTGAAAATCATGGTTATATGTGTGCATGTCATTACTTTTATTCATCCTTATAAGGAGTGATTTGAAAAGTAATGGGATTTGTAAAAGCGAGCTGTGTCCGAGAATAGTTCGTTTGAATAGTAACAATCAATTGTTTCAAGAAAAATCCCTTATTTTCAAAAAGGAAATATGGTTGAAAATCTTGTTCCTCTTATCGAGTAAAATTGAGTGTGTGCGTTCTAGTTTATCGTTATCGAAATCGTAGAAAAATCGTTTTCCCCAGAAAATCCTATATTTTCTGCTATAAAATATTCGTAAGTTCTAGTTTATCGTTATCGAAATCGTAGAAAATCGTTTTCCCAAGAAAATCCTATATTTTCTGCTATAAAATAATCATAAGTTCTAGTTTCCAACTATGTATATGTGTGGGTTAGTTTATCGTTATCAAAATCGTTTACAAACGTTTTCCATAGAGTCCTACGCTTTTTAATTTGTAAAAATAGCAGTATTACGACTCTATACTTGTAGGAGAAAGAATCAATATGGCTATTGTGGACATTCTACGCAATGACGAAGGACAATCAACACAACAAATGCGGACCATCACCTATCACGTGTAGGACCGTCAACACAACGTGCCAAAATTTATTTATGAGGTTTTCCTTACATAAATTTCTAGTTAATATAACATATTCTAGTGAGTCGTTATAACCATACTAATCTGACGAAGTGCCTGTTTTGGCGTTTCTCAGGCGCCCTCGGTTTGGATAAGACATTTGTCACCCTAGACTGGCCTGTCTAGCTGTAGCGAACAACGAAGGTGCGGGGTGTCAACCCCGTATAGATCTATACAAAAATTCATGCTCTCCCTCCAGGAGACTCTGGCTATAACTCCTTACAGGACTTAGGTGTACACTAATATTTTTATATTTAGCTACTTTTGAGATTTGTCTGACTAGAATATTAACAAACTTTTGAGCAATCGTTAGAGTTCCATTATTTGTTAGATAAATAATGAAATTCGTACTTGTTGAATAAGAATATCGTTCTCGTTCCATATCGTTGATTGTGCTTGTTAACTAGGTGCTCGTGTTCGTTCCTTTTCGTTTATTGAAAAATAAGTCATTTTAGTCAAGAGAAAAAGTGTCAAGTTATAATTTGTATAAATTTATAACTGCAGGTTATGACATGCATTTTCTGTTTTATGACATATAGAATATTACTTATGTTGTTGGAGGTTTCACGACAGCAGTTTATGACATGCAAATATTTCTATCATAAAGGCTCTATTTGTGTATTTACTTGACGCAAACTTTTATGTTGAATATTTATAAAATACTCCCTGATAGTTTGCAAAATAGTCACAAGGTTTCTATTTTCGAAAAATCACTAGAAATGGTGTCCACTTAGTAAGGTCCCTTTTTATAACTTTTATCTTTAGACATGAAAGCATAGATAAAGGGGTTAAGTTGGACACACTCAATAGTTGGGAGGCTCTTTTGCACAAAGTATCCTCTGTTCTTTATGAAATTGAGAAATCCTACGTTCATGAGTATATTACTAAAATATTAATTTAATAATATTTCACACACACATACAAACATACGTATATATGCAATCATTTAAGAGTTTAGGCAAGATTTGACTTGTACTCTCCCCCAAAAACATTAAAACATTGAAAAAGGTGGGGTATGAAGCTCACCTTGAGTTGGTTGAGGAGTTGTTTGGAGTTATGGAGTGAAGATCTCAAGCTTAAACTCTTGCTGAGATGAGGAACTTTCCTGGGAGGGATGCTTTCCTAAGGATGATCATCACATATTATTATGAATAAAATAATATGGATTCTTCTTGAAATATAGTAAAATACTAGGTGGGTGGAGGAATTTACCTTAAAACTTCCCAGGAAGAAGTTGAGAAATTTCCTTTCAGCAAGATCCCATGTTCTTGTTTGAAGATGAGTTTTTGAGAGAAAATGGAAAGAGTGTGGGAGAAGGTGAAGTCTAACCCCTTTACTGTCGTTGTATTGAGGGGTATAAGAAAAGGAAGGGAATCTTTGGTGTATGGGGATCTGGTGGTCCATGCATGGATATTTGGTAGGTAAAGCATGGAATACCGTGATTAGCCTGGGAAATGAGGAATTTCATCAAATCACAAAGTCAATCCCTTTGTCCTTTTCTTGATTTAGGATAAGGTTTTCCTAAATCCCAAATATTTATTTTTATGAAAAATATGCTTAAAATAATTAATTTTAGCATAAAATAGGGGTTTAAGGGGTTTAGAATAGGAAAAATGAGAGTTTGGTGTCATTTCCGGCGTCAAAGTGTCCTAAAATGATGAAAAGGTCCGAAAATAATGAAAATCCGGAGCTAAGAGGTGAATTCCGGAGCTCCTCTTAGAATTCCGGAGCTATAGTTCAAATTCCGGAGGGGAGGGTTTGGTCTGCGAGGGTCCGAAGCTGGGTGGCAAGGAGTTCCGGAGTCAGCATGCAAGTTCCGGAGTCATTCTCGGATCCGAAGTCAGAAACGAAGCCGTCCGGATCAGCTTGGAGGTCCGAACCGCCCACATCTCCGGATTCAGAAGATAGTTCCGAAGCAACTAAGGGTCCGGATGAGAGGATATTGCGAGATGGTCCGGATGAGAGGCTTCAAAGGCAAAGAAGGTTCCGAAGCAAGAAGCTTCTTGGTTTCTTAGAAGGTATCCGGACTAAGAGGGTTCCGGACCAAGAGGTTCAAGACCAAGAGGGTTCCGGACAAGAGGTTCAGGACCAAGAAGGTTCCGGACCAAGAGGGTTCCGGACCAAGAGGGTCCTTTTGGGTTTCCTCTTCCGGTTTTGAGCTGTTTTCGACTAAGGAAGGTGCTTAGAGAGATTTGGGAGAGATTTCACATACTTGGAGAGATTTCGCATATGAGAGAGATTTGGGAGAGATTTTACATGCTTGGAGAGATTTGAGAGAGATTCACTATACTTGGGGAGATTTCGCATACTTGGAGAGATTTGGGAGATATTCACTATTCTTGGAGAGATTTGGGAGAGATTCACTATTCTTGGAGAGATTTGGGCGAGATTCACTATTCTTGGAGAGATTTGGGAGAGATTCACTATACTTGGAGAGATTTGCATTCTAACACTATATGGCTCCTTAGGAACTCATATTGAACACTTAGGAGTGTTAGCAAAAGTCTCACAATAGTACTTGCTTACTTGAGGACAGACTTTCCTAGCCAAAAAGGCTAGTTGTGATACACTTGCACTTAGCAAGAAGTTTCGAGACGCGCCAGGAACCTTGGATTCCCCGCTTGAGGTAGAGATTGCTGACGATCGCACCGTTAGTGCTGCGAGGGTATATCAGGACTGTGTCCTAAATGTGTTAGGCGAGAGGTTCCGCGTTGATCTAGTTCCGATACCGTTGCGAGGGTTGAAAGTAATTGTCAGGATGGTCTGGTTGGGGGCCAACGGGGCCATTATTGATTGCGAGCGCCAGTTGGTCAGGGTTCAAACCCCAAGTAGGGGAGAACTGGTTATTCATGGTGAGAGGGCCTCGCAGGGACCGACCCTCTGTTCGACTGCAAGGGCTAGGAGGTTTTTACAGCAGGGTTGCACGAGATTTCTAGCATATGTCTCGGATACAAGAATAGACACCATGACGGATGTGGGCAGTGTGCCAGTGGTACAAGATTTTCGGGACGTCTTCCCTGAGGAGTTACCAGGAGTGCCTCTGGAGAGGTAGGTGGAGTTTCGCATTGACTTGGTGCCGGGTGCCACTCCGATAGCAAAGGCACCATATCGGTTGACACCACCGGAGATGCAGGAACTCTCTACGCAGCTTCAGGAGCTGCTAGACATAGGGTTAATTCGTCCGAGCAGTTCCCCGTGGGGAGCACCGATTCTTTTCGTGAAAAAGAAGGATGGATCGCACAGGATGTGCATCGATTATAGGGAGCTGAACAAACTAACGGTGAAGAACCGTTATCCGTTGCCAAGGATCGATGATTTGTTCGATCAACTGCAGGGTGCGTCATGGTTTTCCAAGATTGATCTTCGGTCGGGATACCATCAGATGAGGATCCGGGATGAGGATATACCGAAGACGGCTTTCGGGACTCGGTATGGGCATTATGAGTTTGTGGTGATGTCGTTTGGGCTCACCAATGCCCCAGCAGTATTCATGGATCTTATGAACAGGGTGTGCAGACCGATGCTGGATCGGTCGGTGATCGTTTTTATTGATGATATCCTGGTCTATTATAAGACCAGGGAGCAGCATGAGCAACATTTGAGGGAGGTATTAGAGACCCTGAGGGCAAAGAAACTTTATGCGAAGTTCTCTAAGTGTGATTTCTGGCTGCTGGAAGTATAGTTTTTGGGGCATGTCATCAACCAGGAGGGTATTTCGGTTGATCCCGCCAAGGTTGAGGTTGTAATGCGGTGGGAAGTACCGAGGAATGCATCAGAGATTCATAGCTTCTTGGGTTTAGCGGGCTACTATCGGATATTTATCCAGGATTTCTCCAAGATTGCTGTGCCATTGACCCGCTTGACCAAGAAAAATGTGACTTTTCGGTGAGGTGCGGATTAACAGATGGATTTTGAGACCCTGAGACGGAGGTTATGCGAGGCTCCGATTCTAGTACTACCTGAGGGGTTAGATGATTTGGTGGTGTACTGCGATGCGTCGATTTCAGGGTTAGGTGCGGTACTGATGCAGATGGGGCATGTAATAGCTTACGCCTCGAGGCAGTTGAAGCCTCATGAGGCAAATTAGCCCACTCACGACCTAGAATTAGGGGCAGTGGTGTTTGCCCTCAAGATTTGGAGGCGCTATTTATATGGAGTGCGGTTCACCATTTATACCAATCACAAGAGCCTAAAGTATTTGATGGATCAGCAAAACCTCAACATACGTCAGAGGAGGTGGCTGGATGTACTGAAGGATTATGATTGTGAGATCCTTTACCATCCAGGGAAAGCCAACGTGGTGGCTGATGCATTGAGACGCAAGACGGCAGGGTCCCCGATTAGGGACATTTATATGAGGATGACGGTGACTTCTCCTTTGTTGGAAATGATCAAAGAGGCTCAGGTCGAGGGGGTGAAGAAGGAGAATTGGAAGTTCGAGCGGATTCGGGGGCAGTATCCTTTGTTTGTGAATGATAACCGCGACCTTTTGACGCAATGTGGTCGAGTATGGGTACCAGTGACAGGGGGAGTGAGGCAGAGACTATTAGAGGAGGCACACAAGTCCAAGTTCTCTATACACCCAGAAGCTACGAAAATGTATAGGGACTTGAGGCTGGATTATTGGTGGCCCTGCATGAAGCGGGAGATCGCCTGGTTCGTGGAGCGGTGCTTGGCCTGTAGGAAGGTCAAGGACGAGCATCAGCGGCCTCACGAAAAGGTTCAACCACTACCCATTCCCATGTGGAAATGAGAAGAGATCACTATGGACTTCATCACGAAGTTGCCTAGGACGGCGAGGGGAGTGGACGCTATTTGGGTGATCGTGGACAGATTAACGAAAAGTGCCCATTTTATTCCAATATCTAAAAGTATATCCGCGGAGAAGTTGGCAGATATTTACGTGCGTGAGGTAGTGACTAGACACGGAGTGACTGTGTCGGTAGTCTCTGATCGTGATGTTCGATTCACATCCAGGTTCTGGAAGAATTTCCACGAGGAGCTGGGCACTCAAATACGTTTTAGCACGGCGTACCACCCCCAGACCGACGGTCAGAGTGAGAGAATGATCCAGACACTGGAGGATATGCTACGGGCATACGTGTTGGATTTTGGAGGGAGTTAGGATACGTATCTTCCACTGACAGAGTTTTCGTACAATAACAGTTATCATCCCAGTATCGATCGAGATCCGTTCGAGATGTTATATGGTCGGAGGTGCAGGACTCCGGTTTGTTGGGATGAGATTGGGCATCGGGTCATGGGAAGCACTGAGGTAGTGCTCAAGACTACCGTGCTGATTCAGCAGGTACGCGACCGACTGCGAGTCGCGCAGAGCCGTCAGAAAAGTTATGCTAACCGACGGCGATCAGACTTGGAGTTCCAGGTGGGGGACTTCGTGTTATTTAAAGTATCACCCTGTAAAGGAATCATCCGGTTTTGGAAGAGTGGCAAGCTAGGACCTCGGTATATTGGGACGTTTAGGATTTCGACTCGGGTGAGCAAGGTAGCCTATCGCTTGGATTTGCCAGAAGAGCTTAACCAGATTCACAACACCTTCCAAGTTTCTCAGCTTCGGAAATGTATCGCTGACGAGGCCGCGATTGTCTCGCTGGGTGATATCCAGGTGGACGAGAGCTTGAACTACATTGAGAAACCCGTTGCCATTTTGGATAGGAAGACGAAGGTTATTCAGAATAAGGAAGTAAGACTGGTGAAAGTGCAATGACAGCATCACAAGGGTTCCGAGTGGACTTGGGAACCGGAAGAGCAGATGCGGAAGCATTACCCCGATTTATTTGGGTCAACAGACTTCGAGGACGAAGTCTAGTTCAAGTGGGGGAGACTTGTAACACCTAGTTCGGGTATTGGTGGGAAAGTTGCCAATTTGGGGAGGATTTATGCTTGGACTCGGCGAGTTGGGAGATTAACTCGTCGAGTAGGGTCGTGACGTCTTAGACGCGGGTTGGAACTGACTCGGCGAGTCGGAAGGCCCGACTCGGCGAGTCAGAGCTGTTTAGAGAAAACCCTAGTTTCAGGGTTTTCTCCTTATATAAACACTGTTATAAACCCTAGTAGCCTCCCTTAACACCATAGAAGAACGTTCACGGCCGCAAACCCTCTTGTGTGTAAAGTAAGAACATTTGGGAGCTTATATTTGAGATTTTGGGGAGGATTCCAAGTTTGAGGAGGAAGTATCATGGGGGAAGTATTAGATCAAGCATCTATTTCGTGTTGGGCATCTGTCTGAGGTATTAATCTGCTACCTTAAGCTTTGATTTCTTTTTGGAGGTTATGGCCAACCTTGAGGAGATGGAAGCAAACTTAGATCTGGACCTATCACAAGGATATGATTCTAGATCTGGACCTCCTTAGGTCCCAAATATCATAAAGTTGCACCTTTTATTAAGCTGATTCCCTCTCCATGCATGAAAACCTTGTTTGAAGGTTAGTCTTGGTGTTATGGCCATGTGAGGCCTTGCATGCACGTAAAGTTTGCAACTTTACGTGTTATCTACACTAGTAGAGGATAGATTTGAAGTTTGGGACCTTGAGTCCCACTGGAAAAGGCCGTAAACATAATGGACTAAGAGGACTCGACGAGTCGTGCAAGAGACTCGGCGGGTCGAGAGGGTTTCCTCGTTCATGGTCAAGGGTTCACGGTCAAGGGTGTTCGGTTGGGAGTTTACGGCCGTAAACATCAAGGAACTCGAAGAGCCTCTCGGATGACTCAGCGATTCGATGAGTTAAGCATGGAACCTGATGAGTGGCTGATTGCACTCGACGAGGCAGGGTCAATATGGAATGTTGACCTTGACTGCAGACCTAGACTTTGAGCACGTTTGACTCAGAGGAGTCTTAGGGGCTGAGTTAAGATTATTTATTTATTGGTTATAGGCAGTTTGGGAGGAGCAGCGTAGGACATACTTGAATTCAGTTGCCGGTTTAGCTTTGTGAGGTGAGTCTTCTCACCATACCCATGGGTCTAAGGCACCAAGACCGACCCATTATGTGATTATGATATATGTGTTAGTCATTATGTGTTTTGGTATGTCATGTGAATGTGTGTTTTGCATGGAAGACCTCGGGGGGAACCCGTGTCATTGGATGTAAGACCATGCGGGGTAGCCCATGGCTGTCCTAGGTAAAGACCATGTGGGGTAGCCCATGACATTGGATGTAAGACCATGTGGGGTAGCCCATGACTGTCCTAGGTAAAGACCATGTGGGGTAGCCCATGACATTCTTACATGTTTATGTATGCATGACTTATGTGATATGTGTGTAGCTTTAATTAGCTAACATGATATGTGTATGTGTATTGTGTGTGGTATGCTCTGGGGAACTCACTAAGCATTTCGCTTACAGGTTGTTGATTTGTTTCAGGTACATCTGAGCCCAAGGGCAAGGGCAAGGCATGATGGCGCGGCGTGCACTCTATCTCTCTTTCACTGATATGTCTTGGGGACACTCTGATGATTTAATTAAGTTGTAATGAATGCTGATTTGGAAACAATTATGTTGGGATTCCATGATTTATGCAAATGTGTTTTATTAATTAAAAATGAAAATTTCTTTGAGAAATTTGGGTCGTTACAAGAAGGGCTAATAACATAAAATGACAATCAATAGATTTTGTTTGTTTTGTTTGTTTTTTTGGTCATTTAAGGCTTGGTCACTATTTATATTTTAGGTTATTATATAGTTATAGTCGATATCATATAACTTTAAATGAACAAATTCTTTTGTATTAAATGTCATAGTTGAAGCCACATATGATTCAATATCAGTTTTATAAGTTAAACTCTGTTCCAATAGTATAATAAGATCCCAAAAAAATGTAGTTTTTATTAAACATAATAAAAAATATACGACCTAAAAAATGTTTGTATTTTTTACATTAACCCTTAATAGAATGAGTTGTAAATAAAAAATATGTATTTAGAAACTTTTAATTTCATAAAACATCCTATAGAAATAAGTAAATTTTTTATAATAAAATTTCAAAGGACAATTATATGTTGTTCGATACATATTATCTTTTTTCTGTCTGATAAACCATTTAGTATTAATTAATTCAGAAAATGTAGGGTTCCATAATTATTCAAGAGGCTAAATAAAAATATAAAATATGCTTAATGTAACCAGTTAGAGATAACACGAGAATGATTTCAATATTTTCATTTAAAGGTTATCAAATGTTTTATAAATCGGTTTTGTAGTTGAACCGGTATGACGATCGATTTTCCGTTTCAACCCGATTTTCTTGAGTTTTCATGTTCTTTTTCTTATTTTCATGTATACATATAAGTTCAAACATCAAAAATACATATAAAAACAAGTTTAAACACTAAAAATACATATAATAACAAGTTGTAGATCACTCCAACTACATTAAAAAAAAATACATAACCATAAATTTTATATCAATCTATATATATATCAAAAAGAAAATAAAATATAATACCAAGACAAAATATAATTTTAGATGAATACACACACATCAAAAAGCCATGAGTTTTATTCAATTTAAAACAAATATAAAATATGTGAAATGACCACCAAAGTTTGTTATGTAAAATGTTTCATTTTCATGTGTTTTTAATCAATTTAATCAGACGGTTCCTTCTGTTCCAGAAATAGACATGCTAGTTGAACCGCTTCCTTTTCTGGTTTCCGGTCCAACCCGTTCGAACCGATTTTTAAAACATCGAGGTTATCAAACAACTTTTTTGAACACCGATATTCAACCAAATTAACCTTTGAAGTCTTTCTATTTTGGTTGATCACTTGCTAAAATTGGAATTATTCCAAAACTGTTAACATCATATCCTTTTTATTTTTAAATTTAATTGTAAAAGATATTTGCTATAAATTTAAATTATCTTATAACTTATACACAAGAATTTCAATAGTATGCAATTTTATTAAATGTTTTAGGAAATTTTGGTAGTATCGGGAGATAATAATAATAACATTACTCATCAAAAAGATATGCACTCTCCTATTTTCAACAAGACACGTCTCAAAGGAGCGCAAACTCCCACATGAGTCATGAATATGCAGATCCCATTCCCCTCCTCCCAGTCTCTCTCCCGTGAAAGCACCTTTATTGCATTTAGCCACAAGACATTTTCTCCTTTTTGCCATAATATCTTCATCACAATTCGCAACCTACACACGTTGTGGCTGCCATTTTTTTTTAATATCTTTCTTTTAAAAAAATTTCCACTTGAGCGTGCAATCTCTCTTTTCATTTGTTTGTTTGGTCAATATTCAATTGCTTCCGGAAATTGGGCTTCCAGATATTCACTCACACCGACTTGCATACCAAGTGACACTCATTTCAAGCAAAGGTACATCATTCATTCACGTGTTCATCTCTTAGAGTAAGTTACCATCAATATTGATTACTTTCTGATTGAATTTGTGTATATTCCAACTCCTTATGGTATGGCTATGGCGAGATTCGATATAGTGAACATTGTATAAGGGTTTTCTGATCCATTTCTCGAACTGCACTTGAGTTTCGTAAAATTTCATCCGTGTAAAATCCCATTTGCGTCTCCTTGTGATTGAATTTGTGTATTTCTGGATACAGTATCGTGAAGGTTGATTAGGTTGTATAGTGTATTAGTATTGTGAAATTGTGAACTGATTACAATGTGTATTCGATTTTATTTCATGTACAAGTCAAAGTATTCAAGTTTTATTAACTTTTATGGTTGGTAAGAAACGGCCACAATTCCATATTTCGGAACAAAATTAGTCAAACTTCATTTGCTATCTGCTATAGTTTGAGAAATTCACCTGGGGGTTTTGTTTCAGATTAGAGGATAATGGTGAATTTAGGGTTGTTTTCTGAGATCAAGCCTCTAGTATCAGTGAATGTGAGATTCAGGATACCCTATTACACTCAATGGGGTCAGAGTTTGGTTGTGTGTGGCTCTGAACCAGTTCTTGGTTCTGGAAATGTGAAGAAGGGGCTTCTGTTGACCCCTTTCCATGAAGGTGATGCACTTATATGGGGTGGGAGTTTAGCAGTTCCAGCTGGGTTTCAAAGTGACTACAACTATTATGTAGTGGATGATGAGAGGAATGTGTTGAGATGGGAAGCTGGAAATAAGAGGAAATTGTTGCTTCCTGATGGAGTTGAAAATGGAAAAGTAGTGGAGCTTCATGATCTTTGGCAGGTTCATCTCTTCTCTCTGACTCTTTTCATTTTGTGCACAAGTTACTCACTAATCGGATTTAAAGATTCATGGCCTTAATTTGGTGTTATGCCAAACATGCAGAATGGTAGTGATAGTCTCCCTTCTAAAAGTGCATTCAAGAATGTCATCTTTCGCACCAGTAGCAGATTAGCTATTGAGAAACCACTTGGCACAATCAAGAATAAACTGGATCAAGAAGGTAATATTTTTTCAAGAATTGATTCACACTGATTCTTATCATGTTATCAATCTTTGATACTAATTCTATATGAATTTGGATCCTAAACTTGAGCTTGATCCAATGTTGAAAATGTTGATTGTTTTCAGATTTAGTGATTGTCCAATTCAAGATATGCTGTCCGAATATAGCCGAAGGAATATCAGTAATTGTCTTCTTGCTCAATATAACTACTCCATTAATTTATAGATTCACACAATTTTCACATGAAATATGATCTTTTTTTTTTTTTTTTTTTTGCAGGTATATGTAATTGGCAGCTCCACGGAGCTGGGTAAATGGAAGGTTAATGATGGACTTAAACTCAATTATGTTGGTGAATCTATTTGGGAAGGAGACTGTGTAGTACCAAAGGGCGCTTTCCCTCTAAAATATCCTTTCCATATGAGATTTTTAAAGCTTCTGTATAAAATCTCAAATTATATAATCTTTCATGTATCTTCCTTAACACCTTTTTCACATACAAATACTGTAAATATGGGAAGAACGGGAACTTCTCTCTGGAATATGGTTCAAATAGGGAGCTCCTAGTTGACATCTCAGCAAGTGGACCAAATTATACTGTCTTATCAGATGGCATGATGCGAGTAAGATGTTTAAGATATGTTTTATATTTTTATTAGTCTCAATCATATGTATGAAATCTGTTGTACTAAATCTGGTATGTTTTTTTACTAAGGAAATGCCATGGCGTGGTGCTGGTGTGGCAATCCCCATGTTTTCAGTGAGATCAGAGGATGATGTGGGAGTTGGAGAGTTTCTTGATCTAAAACTAGTTGTTGACTGGGCTGTTGACTCTGGCTTCCATTTACTCCAGCTTTTGCCCATAAATGATACTTCCGTTCACAAGATGTGGTGGGATTCATATCCATACAGGTAAGAATCTTTTGTTAGCTGAAAGCTGTAAAAGGCTTAATGCAATAAATAGCAGCATACTTTCATTTATTTGTTTATTATAGCAACCTACTTTCATTTCTTTCTTTTACACCATTCTATTCCCAGTTTTGTTCTTATCAAGGCATTGTACTTTGAAAATCTACCTGACTATAGGAGAACATGTTTTTTTTTTCAATGTACAATACTGTAATAGGAAGGAATGATGGTAGAATTCTATGATGAAAAAGTTAATTAAAGTACATTGCTATATCTTATCAAATTCACTATCTTGGAATATATGTTTTCCTTGCTGTGCAGCTCTCTGTCTGTATTTGCATTGCACCCGTTATACCTCAGACTCCAGGCTCTTTCAAAAAATATGCCAGATGACATCAATGTAGGTGTTACTACCTTTTTCATATAATCTCCAGGATATTTGTTTGTTATATTCCTTTTTGTCTCACTCTTTTATATGATCTGACGTAATATTAGTGTAAAAATGATGTATTATTATTTTCCTTATACTCTGCCTATGTGTCATTTTTTTTTGCAGCAAGAGATACAAACAGCCATGAAAGAGCTTGATGGGAAGGTAGATCTTCCTTCATCAAGCTACCTGAGTTGTAATAATCTTATATAATAGTAATTTATGATAATTTAATATATTGCAGCATGTAGATTATGAGGCTACCATGACTACAAAGCTTTCAATTGCCAAAAAGCTTTTCGATTTGGAAAAAGATTCAATACTAAATTCTACTTCCTTCAAGAAATTCTTGTCAGAGAACGAGGTACCTTTTGAAGATTTTGGAAAAAAAAAAAATAACACATCATTTCTTGACTTCTTGTTCTTGGTCAACTGTCTTCTTGTTATCTGTTTTTGCATGTGACAGGAATGGTTGAAACCGTATGCAGCCTTTTGTTTCTTACGGGATTTCTTTGAAACTTCAGACCACAGCCAATGGGGCACATTTAGTCAGTTTTCAAAAAATAAGGTTATTACAGAATCTAATTAGATACAGACAGTTAATAAAACATCTATTTTGCTGATTTTCTAACCTTATAAATTCATCAGCTTGAAAAACTCGTGTCCAAGGACAGCTTCCATTATGACATCATATCCTTCCATTATTACATACAATACCATTTGCACTTACAAGTAAGTTCATTAATACGATTTATTGAATTTCCACATTATAATAAGTAAAAGAAACTTGATATTACTTCCTTTTATCCACAGTTATCAGAAGCAGCAGAATATGCAAAAGAGAAAGGAGTGGTCTTAAAAGGAGATCTCCCAATTGGGGTTGATAGAAACAGTGTAGACACTTGGGTGAATCCAAATTTATTCCGTATGAACACCTCCACAGGGGCCCCACCGGATTATTTTGATAAAAATGGACAAAATTGGGGGTTTCCAACTTACAATTGGGAGGAAATGTCTAAAGACAACTATGCTTGGTGGCGTGCTCGTTTATCACAGGTTAATTTCTCACTTTCATATTTTACACTTAATCATTAAATTTGATTTGTAAAATTTTCTACTGAAACTGAATGATAATTTGGGATGACAGATGGCAAATTATTTCACGGCCTACAGGATAGATCACATTTTGGGTTTCTTTAGAATCTGGGAGCTTCCGGAACATGCAACTACAGGTCTAGTTGGAAAATTCCGACCTTCTATACCTCTTAGTCAGGTAAGTTTTCAAGATTTGATTTTTATACAAATGGAATTGTTGCTGTTTTGATATAAATAATGAACATTTTCAAATATAGGAAGAGCTTGAAAAAGAGGGAATATGGGACTTCGACCGCTTATGCAAACCCTACATCCTTCAGGACTTTTTACAGGTATTAAATTTGACATATTTTAATTGAATCTACAAGTGTGATATGTTTTTTTCTTTCAGGAAAAATTTGGACCATCTTGGATAGTTTTAGCCTCTCATTTCATGAATGAATATCAGAAAAACCGTTATGAGGTAGTAGTAATAATCTAATACTATAATTTTCATAACAATATATAACATTCTCTGGTATTACAGTTCAAGGAAGATTGCAACACAGAGAAAAAGATTGTGGCGAAGCTTAAATCACTAATTGACAAGTCATTGTTGCTGGAAAGTGAAGACAAGTTACGCCGTGGTCTTTTTGATCTTCTGCAGGTTAGATAATCAAGATTTATCAACCTTCTAATTTACTAAATTTTAATAAATGTTTTATTATTGTGGCAGAACGTAGTGCTTATTAGAGACCCCGAGGATGCTACAAGTTTTTATCCTCGTTTTAACCTACAAGATACATCAAGTTTCAAGGATTTGGATGAACACAGGTAAGCTATACATACCTTCTATATCTTAATTTTTTTTGGCTAATGAATCTGAATTTGGTTTCATGGTTGTTGAATTGATATTGATGTAGCAAAAACATTTTTAGAAGATTGTATTATGATTACTATTTTAATCGACAAGAGACTCTTTGGCGCCAAAATGCCATGAAGACTTTGCCCGCTCTTCTAAACTCATCTGATATGCTCGCATGTGGAGAAGATCTAGGCCTAATTCCTTCTTGCGTTCATCCTGTATGCATCCATCTTTCGTCTTTTTTCCCCAAATCCTTTAATGTTTTTTAAACACCAATATATTTGTGTTGCAGGTTATGCAAGAACTTGGATTAATCGGATTACGTATTCAACGTATGCCAAGTGAATCTGATTTGGAGTTTGGTATTCCTTCTCAATATGGCTATATGACGGTATGTTCTTCACACACACACACACACACTTGTATGTGTTTTTTGAATCATAAATCATAATATCGGTTGAATTTGTTGAAGGTATGTGCACCATCATGCCATGATTGTTCTACCTTACGTGCATGGTGGGAAGAAGATGAAGATAGAAGACGTTCTTTTTTCAAAACCATGGTGGGGTCCGACAGTTTGCCACCTAAGCAATGTGTTCCGGAAATAGTATATTTTGTGCTGCGTCAGCATGTTGAATCTCCATCCATGTGGGCAATTTTCCCTCTACAGGTATATATATATATATATATATATATATATATATATATTCAGTCATTTCATCAGTTTTAAATCCTCAAATAATCCATTTCATTTGTCAGGATTTGTTAGCCCTAAAAGAAGCATACACAGCACGCCCTGCAATAGAGGAGACGATCAATGATCCCACAAATCCTAAACATTACTGGCGATTCCGTAAGTGTAATCCGGTTTCTTTTTTCTCAACATAACTAAATCACATTCTAATTTATTTTTTTTATTTATTTATTTTTTTTAAATTAAAAAAATCTGTCAGGTGTTCATGTGACAATGGAATCCCTGTTGAAAGACAGACAACTTACAACAGTGATTAAAGAACTTGTTCGCGGGAGTGCAAGATCATATCCTGGTCAAGAAGAGGAGGCGAATCTTGTGGTTGTTTCTGAGAAGGAACAAATTAAAAACGAGGAGAAGGAGAAGGAGAAGATTCGTGTCACAAATCAAGATCCAAAAATCACAAGCATTGCGGTTCTGTAAGGTTTTATTTTACAGGTTACGTATGATTCCAGGAGTTGTTTCACTTTGTTGACTTCTGGTGTGGATCATTGTTGCCATAAGTGCATGTAAATCGATGCATTTATGGTTTTGTGTTTATAAGATGCATATCAATCTGGGATTCCGACACTTTAAAAGCAAATGCTGCAATAAAAAAAATTCCTATTTTTAGCTCCTACCTAACTTGTCTCGTGTTAAGACGTATTTTCATTTATTTGTTCATATAGTATTTGACTTTTATTTCTTTCAAACAGCAAACATATTATTAAGCTAGCAAGAAGCTAGACAAAAACCCAAAAAAAATAAAAAAAATACATGCAAGAGATAGCGAGGGTCGGATCCTGTTTAACCCAATTCAAGTTCAAACTACGACACCTAAAATTAGCCAAGAAAATACCGAGTAACAATCTGGTCAAGAGTAACAATATGGTCAAACAACGAACTCTTTTTAGGAATTTCTCTACAAAAAATACAGTCATTACGAAACCGCTAAAACCGCTAAATATGCCCCCATAAGGTAAGAAAGGAGGCTTCTAAGAACTCTTTATGAACCTTAGACATCCTAAGAGAGCAAAACCAAATAAACCAATCCCGCATATAAACCAATCCCGCATAGAAGTCAAAGTAGGCATCACAATATTTTATCATCTAACCCAAAAGAAGCAATAAATCATCGGCCATTGGGCACCCCAAAAAAAGATGGTTAATGGATTCCAACTCCTGTCGCAGGACACATAATAGAAGACAAAACAAGACCTCTACTAGACAAAATTTTCCTAGTAGGGAGCTTATCCAAGTGCAACTGCCAACCAAAAACATTATTTTATATAGGAACAATACAACACCATTTAGTCGCAATATCAAAACAAATCAAAATTTTCTTATCAATCACCAACCGAGTAGAGCTAACAAAAAACGAACCCGAACCCGAACCCGAACCCGAACCCGAACCAACTAACGACCAACTCCATCTATCAGGAATAGGGGAAAGAACCACTTTGTTTAGCAAAGCGGAAAACTCCTCCTACTGAACACTTTCGACACCTCCTCTAGGCGTGCAACGAAACGAACCCGATCTATTAGTTTGCATAAGTTTTTGGGCCACCGAAACATGCTTATCTAACTCCAAAGCATAGATTCTATGAAATTTAGTCTTCAAAGGCATGTCAATAATCCATATATCCTCCCAAAAGCTCGTATCCGAACCATCACCAATTTTCTTTTTACAAAAATAAAAAAGGTTGACCCATTTAGAGTGTAAATTATCTAGCGCCTTTATAATAGAAACCTCTGTGAGGATTTCTGAGTGATATTACCAATCAAACCTTGAACACCATGTACAACCTTAACGATTTTAATCCATAGAGCAGTGGGAGAAGAAAGAAAACGACAAACCCATTTGAAAATTAGAGCACGGTTCAAAGCAGAAAGGTTGCTCACCACAAGACCACCATGAACCTTCTGCGCCATCATCTTCTTCCAACTCACCAAAGTCATTTTCCTTCCAAATCAGCCCCTAAAAAGAAAAAAAATTCCTCATAGATTCAAGGATTTTAAGCACACCTTCCAGAGCCTTAAAAAGAGACATAAAATAAGTGGAAGAGCACCCAAGACTGATTTTAACAAAGTCAATCTACCACCCACTGAAAGAGTTTTAACTTTCTAATTTGACAACTTACAAGTAACTTTACGAATAACATCACCCCAAGCTTCCACCCGAGACATATTTTTTTCCCACAAGAAGATCCAAACAAGTAAACGGAAACTTGCTAGCCACACACCCAATTGAAGCTGCCATCTCATCCACCACTGATTGATTGACACCAATACCCATAATCTGACTTTTATGAATATTAATTTTGAGACCTGAGATTAGGTAAAAACAATGAAGCAATATAACGATGGTCACAACATTTTCTTGAGACCACTGGCAAAAGAAGATAACACCGTCTGCATAAAACAGGTGAGACAAAGGAACCCGATTATAGCATTATACTTCTAATTTTATTCTTATTAAGAGAATGTATTTTAAAAAATTATAACAAGAATTGCATTTTATTAGGACTTAGGTTGACATTCCTATAAAGAAAGGAAAGTAGAATGCTAAAATAGATAAATAAAATTTGCGCTGCTATTTCTAACATTAGTCCTTGTTTTATATATTTTAATTTTTGAAAATCTCAAATTGGCCCATAGAACCTTGATGACTGAATTTTGAAGCTTATAAGTTCGCATATTTAGTAAGTTTCTAATGATCATGCAAGGTAAACTTGTGAAGATTAACTAGGATGAAGCTAGTAGTAAGCCTAATGTTTATGCATGTGCATATAGAATGAAAAAGAGTTGGAATGATTGTATCTTGTGTATTAACTTTTGGTAAACATTACCGTGAAATATATACGGCAAGAGGAGTAACAAATTACTTAACTATAGGACCTACGTGCAAGTAAGCTATTTACTAAGTCAAAGTGTAATAAATATCTATGGACTAAGAATAATAAATATTAAGTTATCACCTTAGCAAGCTGAATGATAAGTTTGAATTGAAGCTTGGAACGTAGATTGCTAAGTTTGTCCTTACTCAAAGGCTTTGTAAATATATCAACTAGCTGATTAGAAGAAGAAACATGACAAATGTTTAGATCCCCTGTTTCATTTTGCTCCCTGACAAAGTGAAAATCCTGGTTGATATGTTTTAACTGGAACTAATAACTGGATTTTTGCACATGAAAGTTGCACCAATGTTGTCATATAGAATCATAGGAGGCTGTTGAAGATCGACTTGTAGAGCGCGCATGTTAGGGGTGTCAAACCCAACAAATAAAGGGTACAAATGACTCCTTAAACACTACTACTATGCACTAAAAACGTAGTACAAGGTAAGTAGGGTCGATCCACAGAGACACGGGACAAGTGTTTATACCTTTTTGCGTAAGGTACAAAAATGGTCACAGAATGGGGGGAATTTATAAGCAATGATTTAAACTATAGAATAAAGCAATAAGTAAATAATTGATTAAGTGAAATAAGTTCAAGATTTGTAAGTACTCCAACTCTATGCAAGACAAATTAGCAATGTGATTCCATGGATGACAAGATATTTGTTTAATTCTATCTAAGTTGGTACTTGAAAGTGTTAACAAGCTCTAACACTTCCCATTCACCACAATAATTAACCAAAACAAGCTCTTTGATTAATCCTAACCTTACTAACCTAATCTAAACAAGCTCTTAGAATTAGATTGAAAGGTTGCTTTAAACTTTATGTGAATGTTCCCAACAACACTCAATACTCCTCACAAGCTCGGGAGTGTAAAAGTGTGTGAAAAGATTTACACTAAATTCATTCAATAGAAATCAAATTAGTGCTTGTTACCTAGTCCAATTTACAAAACAATTACGGATTTTGCAATTAGATAACTTGAATGATCTAACCCTAATTCAAATGGCCAATAAGAATCACAATTAGAATCAAACATTCGATTGAGACAAAATCAAATTCACTAGATAGAAAATTGAAAGCAAACATCAAGTCATATGATTGAAATCACAACTAAGAAGTCAAGACATGAAGTTGGAGAAGCTAGGGTTCTAGCCAATCATGGCTAGAACAAGATCACAAATCTAGAAAATGAAATTAAAGTTCTTACAAAATGAAATCAAATGTTCCCAAGTGTTAATCAACTTCAAAATCCTCAAGAAAATTGCTTTCTCTGCTCCAAAAGTCGACCCCCCTTTAAAAAATTGGTTTTTCCCTTTAAGAATGGTGAAAAACTGCTTTAAAACCCGCATTTACGTTTACACGGCCCGCGTAAATTAACACTGTCGTTTACGCGCCCGCGTAAACGCAAAAATACACTGTGCAGAAATCTACGTTTACACGGCCGTGTAAACGCAAGGCTTCCATTTACACGGCCGTGTAAATCTCTGTAAAGCCAAAATCTTCATTTCTTTGATATCTTGCTCCTCGTTGCTCCGCAAGTCCCGAAATTTTGTCCGCAACTCTTATTTACCTCCTCCAACAAGATCCTACCTCCAAAAGTCCCTAAAATATCACAAAAGTATGTGAATGAAATTGCCTCATGAAAAATCCCGAAAAACATGCAAAATGCATGAGTTTAAGCCTATATGCAATGTACTTTTATGAAATAAAGGTACAAAAATGGGTACATGAAATGCACCTAACAAATCTCCCCAAGCTTAAACCTTTCTTGTCCTCAAGAAAGAACAAGAAAATTTAAACCGGAGAAAATAAAATAAAAGAGAAGAAAATAAAATCAAAGTTAAACTTTTTTTTTTTTTTTTTTGAAACAAAATGCAAGAAATCAAAACAAACATGAAAAAAATATATCCAACCCAATTAACCCTGTTTTGTACCATAGTTGAGAATGTACCTGTCATGCCTTGAGTCAACTTGGCTTTAGTCTCAAAATATTATATGATAATAGAAATAAGACTTTGGCCACTCCCTAATACAACTCAACAGAATCAAACATCACAACACTAATTCCCTTTCAATATCATCAAGTCAATTCTTGGAACAAATTATGGTCTTACTCTCGTGAAATTATATGTGACAAAACATGCTCAACCATCTTTGTTTCATAAAATATAACAATGCCCGATTCCAACTATTTGTTGATCAACAACAATCTTTTTCTGAAAAATCTTTCCTAAAAATTCCCTAATATTTATCCAGATTGGTTACAAACTTCAAACCACTTACACCAGTCAAAGTAATTAACATTCAGTCCAATGTCATAAGTTCAAATCCAAGTCCAAGGGAATCTTTTGACTGCCAAGTATTTTTCCTAAACACAATATTCAATTAAACTATAAACACAATTATATACAAACTTCTTAATTATATTTTTTACAAATAAAGCTCATGGCTTTCTTTGAAATCCGTGTAACGGGCTTCCAACCAACACATCCAAATCAAATGACCTTAGTGTGCTAGATTTAAAGAGATCCCTCAGGTTTACTTGCCCGAACCTCAAAGGCCACAGATTAGCTTTATTTGCTATTATTAAGTTCATGACTTTCTATGGAACCCATGTAACGAATTTTCAACTCAATCAGTCTCAAACAATTTAGCTTTAGGCGATTAGATGTAAAACACCCCTCAGAGTTTACTTGTTCGAATCCCAAAGGTCACAGATTAACTTAATAATAGTTTTTTTTAAGTAACACAAATACAAATAACTAAGTTAACACATAACACTCTTATTAATTTATTTATTTATTTGGCCAATTTCTTTATATTTTCGTCCTTGACTTTTCTATTGTGGGACATCTCACGGTCTATTACCGTGAGGACTTCTAAGACATTTTTCAGGGGACTAAAGGTTAACATGCAAAGACCCGTAAGTATAGTTGAAAGCTATGTCCCCAAGCAGGGTATATAAAAGGGGATGAGTAGAAAAGACTTTTTAGAGCGCTGGAAGGCTCGGGACATTGAAATTTTGCATTCTTTTTTTTTATTTGGCATTTTAAGTTCAATTGAGCACTTACTACTCATAAGACCAGTCATATGTCCCAAAGAATTAACTCATACCTGCTGTTATGCTCCAATGTTGACAATCTTCTCACTTTCTGTTTTGCACAAGTAGCTTCGGGAGGTGTGTTCGTGTGTGATTAACTTGCTTTTAGATTTTTCAATAAAAAGAGCAAGCCAATTTCAAGGCACGTGACTCATTTACCAGCTCAACTGTTTTGAAAAGATTCGGTTGCTTGGGATTGGATCAATTGTTTTTTTTTCTTCAAAGAATGCAATGCAAAAATTTGGATGCAAACAAAATGCAAAAAAAATAATAAAAATTAGAATAGAAAGAAAATCTTTTTGGTTTTTGAAAAATTTTCTATGCAGAAAAATGAACAAGAAAATAAAAATAATGCAATATGTACAAAATTAATGCAACCTACATGCAACGGAATTTATGCATGGATGGATTCCCCTCCCCAAGCTTAAAATAAGCATTGTCCTCGATGCTTGGAGAGAGCTAAGCCATCTAATTATCAGGGGTGGTGGAGGATGGTAGATGGGTTGGGAATGGGTCCAAAACAGTCACAAATGCACACCAATTGAATTTTAAGTAAAATATGAACGATTAAAGATATGGAAAGAATTTACCGAATCGTTCTTGGAGCCTCGCAATTGTTGTGTGAACCTCCTCTTCATCCTCCCCAAGCTATTCGTGAAGTATTTTTGGAGCCGGAGATTCATTTTCTAGGCATAAAAAATAAGTTTAAAACCATTTGGGACATTAAAAAAAATTGAAATTTACCAAAGACTAAAAAGTTTTAAAAGAAAGAAAAAAAAACTCCGGGTTGCCTCCCGGTTAGCTGCCCTTGTTTTAAGTCGTTGGCTCGACTTGGCCCCTGAATGTGCTTTGTTCTAAGTAGGTGGGCCTTTACAACACATTAACCTTCTCGCCACTTCCTTCAATTGAAAACTTATCTTCTACCTGACTTTTTTTTTCTTTTTTTTTAAAGCACCTGCTCACAAAATGCTTGACATAAACAATTAGTAACACCGTGTCCCCGGCAACGGCGCCAATTTGTTAGGGGTGTCAAACCCAACAAATAAAGGGTACAAATGACTCCTTAAACACTACTACTATGCACTAAAAACGTAGTACAAGGTAAGTAGGGTCGATCCACAGAGACACGGGACAAGTGTTTATACCTTTTTGCGTAAGGTACAAAAATGGTCACAGAATGGGGGGAATTTATAAGCAATGATTTAAACTATAGAATAAAGCAATAAGTAAATAATTGATTAAGTGAAATAAGTTCAAGATTTGTAAGTACTCCAACTCTATGCAAGACAAATTAGCAATGTGATTCCATGGATGACAAGATATTTGTTTAATTCTATCTAAGTTGGTACTTGAAAGTGTTAACAAGCTCTAACACTTCCCATTCACCACAATAATTAACCAAAACAAGCTCTTTGATTAATCCTAACCTTACTAACCTAATCTAAACAAGCTCTTAGAATTAGATTGAAAGGTTGCTTTAAACTTTATGTGAATGTTCCCAACAACACTCAATACTCCTCACAAGCTCGGGAGTGTAAAAGTGTGTGAAAAGATTTACACTAAATTCATTCAATAGAAATCAAATTAGTGCTTGTTACCTAGTCCAATTTACAAAACAATTACGGATTTTGCAATTAGATAACTTGAATGATCTAACCCTAATTCAAATGGCCAATAAGAATCACAATTAGAATCAAACATTCGATTGAGACAAAATCAAATTCACTAGATAGAAAATTGAAAGCAAACATCAAGTCATATGATTGAAATCACAACTAAGAAGTCAAGACATGAAGTTGGAGAAGCTAGGGTTCTAGCCAATCATGGCTAGAACAAGATCACAAATCTAGAAAATGAAATTAAAGTTCTTACAAAATGAAATCAAATGTTCCCAAGTGTTAATCAACTTCAAAATCCTCAAGAAAATTGCTTTCTCTGCTCCAAAAGTCGACCCCCCTTTAAAAAATTGGTTTTTCCCTTTAAGAATGGTGAAAAACTGCTTTAAAACCCGCATTTACGTTTACACGGCCCGCGTAAATTAACACTGTCGTTTACGCGCCCGCGTAAACGCAAAAATACACTGTGCAGAAATCTACGTTTACACGGCCGTGTAAACGCAAGGCTTCCATTTACACGGCCGTGTAAATCTCTGTAAAGCCAAAATCTTCATTTCTTTGATATCTTGCTCCTCGTTGCTCCGCAAGTCCCGAAATTTTGTCCGCAACTCTTATTTACCTCCTCCAACAAGATCCTACCTCCAAAAGTCCCTAAAATATCACAAAAGTATGTGAATGAAATTGCCTCATGAAAAATCCCGAAAAACATGCAAAATGCATGAGTTTAAGCCTATATGCAATGTACTTTTATGAAATAAAGCTACAAAAATGGGTACATGAAATGCACCTAACAGCGCATCAATTGATATATCCGTAATAACTCAACTAAAGTATAAGTAACTACTCGATATTCTGCTTCGATATTGGACCGAGCAACCACTTGCTATTTTCTAGAAGTCCATCTAATTAAATTGCTGCCATGAAACACCACAAATCCATATTGAGATCAACTATCATCATTGTTGGAAGTCCAACCGACATTCGAATAAGCCAAAAGAGAAAGATCTTTGTGTAACGCCCTGTTCCGAATCAATTCCTAATCGAGGCTGTGGCCCGAAGAGCGGTCACCATAAGGATTAGGGCCTTTAAAAATGTAAGATTTAGGCCCATTTGGTTGTGAGTAATGTGGATATGTGACCCAATAGTTCGGTTTGCACTCTGGAGCCCAAGGGTATAATCGTAATTTGATAACTCGACTCTTTATGAATTTTGGATTTTCGTTCGGAAGTTTTTGTTGGATTAGTGTCTAAGTCCATAACTATATTTGGTATGTACTTGACCCGACTCGGCATGGTCCATTTGGGTTGCATGGCATCATGCATTTGGATAGACTAAAATGAGAGAAATAACACTTAAGGGTTACTAATATATTATAAGTTCTAATATATTAATAAGATTATTTAATTAGCATTGGTCAAGAATTAATTTGGAATTAATTAAGTGATCAAAAGGAGACTAATTAAATATATGGGTTGATTGTGTAAATCATCCATACTTGTATAGTGGGCTAATGCTCCATGGATTATCAAGTTGGGCTAAAACCCATAGGATGCTCCATGGTGTTTTTGTACCCATGGATCATGGAAATGAAAGGCCATGACAATTAGGGTTTACATGGTGTAACCCTAATTGTGACAAACTATATAAGCATCTTATTCTTGTAAAAATCGGCCACCATGTATGCATGAAGAGGGCTAGTCGATTTCATGAAGTGTTCACTTCTCTCTAAGTTATTCCAAGTGCATTTGATGTTGTGTGAACCATTTGAGGTGTCACACTTGGGGCACTCGGCTCTTAAGCATCAAGGAATCAAGCTACATTAAAAGGTATGTATTCTAACTTGTTTTATTACCCAAGTATCAAAGTTTGTATGCTAGATAAGGTAATATCTTGGAATATTCATATTTGCATGTATAATAGAGAAAACATAGATCCAAGGTATTTAGGGTTGCATGTACACTTAGGAGTGTTAGAATGCTCAAAACCCAACAGTGGTATCAGAGCCTAGGCTTGTTTTCTTGTTATACTTGCTTAAATTGCTGAAAAATTGAAGTTTTTTGTTGTCTGATCAGCAGACTCGCCGAGTCCATAAAGGGACTCGATGAGTCCAAGGCAAAACTCATCCAACTCGCCGAGTTGGTTCATGCACTCGACGAGTTGGACCCACTGACAGCATATCTTCGAGTTTTTTGGCTGGAAATGGACTAGGAACATTACCATAAGTTGTTTTTGAACCTATAAACCTGTTTTTTATGTGGTAGTGTTCATTCTAATCCAATTTCAAAGATAATTATCAATAGACTCATGTTTTGTATTAGTTTAATGGTTAGGCTAATTTCATGAAAAAGTTTGATTTGAATTACCTTGTACTTATGAGTTGCTTAGATTAATAGGAAAGTTACGTGAAATTGTTGTATTTCAATCCATTTTAATCTAAGAGTTGATTCTAAAATGTGTTTTTGTAACTTGTCCTCAAGTTACATGAAAAGTCACATTTAAGAATCATAAAACTCATAAATATTTCATAAGTTATGAATAAAGGAAAAGTCACATTCTTTTAATAGTTTAAAGTCTTCCATAACTTGTCCTCAAGTTATGGAACTTGAAGAGTTTTTAAATTAAAACTACTTTAAACACATAAGTTATGGAATTGAAAAGTTTTCTTTCATGAATACTTTAATTCCAAATTAAGCCCTTAGGATTTTAAAAGTTAAAATTCAACCCTTATACTTTATAATATTATAAGTTAATAATATATATATATATATATATATATATATATATATATATATATATATATGTATAAGAGCAAGCCGTCTTACCATTATACATATATATATATATATATATATATATATATATATATATATATATGTAAGAGCAAGCCGTCTTACCATTAGTAGACCTCATTCACGAAGCCGGTCTATAAGGGGGTATAAGGTTACTGCCTATAAAATGGCAGTTTAATGGGTGTCCACTCTCACCCATCGCTTCCTTGACTGGTGGAGGGTCGTTAGCCGAACGGGTAGGGCAAGGACTATAATTCTCCTTTCATTAAAAGTATTAATGATAAATACTAAGTAACTAAACACTTATAAATTCCCAATCTTAGTTACTTAGGAAAATGTGAATAAGGTGCTAACCCATGAAATTGCACTTTGCACTTTGTTTAAGTCGGTTAGTGGAGCGTGTGTGGTTAACCGGCACACTAGCTTGATTTAACAAGGTAGGCATATGGTTTCTTAAAGTTTATCATAGGGCGGTGGAGCGTGTGTGGTTAACCGGCACATCGGTTGGGTGATAAACATTTAAGAGTACCAAGTAATTTGCATGGTTACTTCACACCTTGTTTTGTGATCCTCGGCATCCCAGTCACAAAACCTGAAGGGCACACTCGAGATTGAAACATGCCATTGAAAAGTTCAATGAATCTCTAAAGAATCTAGGAGTTTTCAAAAAACCAATTAAAACCTAATAATACATTTCGTTTATCTTGGTGGAAATTGGTGAATCGTCATTCACCTACCTTCAAATATTTTATAGCTTGGATTACAGCATCCCTCTTCCAAGTTATGAAATAGTTTGTTGGGTCCTAGCCTTAATATTTCAATTGGGTGTTATATTAAGGACTTTGTATCAACTTTCTTGAATATCTCCCAAAAGATGTCTAGTTCAGACATCTGTGATCTTCCCAAATCTCTTCCTCCAACTCCTCCAATTATTCTCCCTAACCCACAAGTTCAAGGTCACTCAAACCCTATTGGCAAGCAAGGTCTATGTGTGCTCACATCTTAGAGATAAAGTCACATATTGACAAGCTGGGAGAGTTGGGTGTCAAAGTCTTAAGAAAGTTGGATGTTCCATCACTTTCTAAGTCACATAGTGAGTTCCTTTGGGACTACTATGAGATAGACTATGACAAGACCCTTAATGATCTTATCTATTTGCTAGGTGCTGCTGAATCAAAAATGATTAGAAGATCAACTTCCCAAACCTTCAATGGACATTGACAATGGTAACATTGGATACCCAGTAAGAGCTTTCTCTTCCCAATGTAAAGGGATCGGCCATAGTCAACTCGGTTGACCAAATGGTAAAGAGAATGGCTAAGTATGAGAGAGTCCTACCAAAGGGTCCATATGTGTCTATTGCCAAAGGAAGGGGCATTGATTGCGAAGCTGCCTATTTATCTGAAAGATCATAAGGTTGACCAAGTCAATAAGTTTGACCCAACTTCAGATAAAATCCACTATCTAACTCTGTGAAGTTTCTATTCTGAGATTCTTGTTACATGATGTGACTGGGTCACATGTTGATGTTTTAAGAATCAAAGAAAAGTGAAGAAACTTAAAGGAAGTATATGATGATTCTGATCGCGAAGATGGATCTCGATCGCATGGTTAGGGGATCAGACCTTTTGAGCTACTGCTTAAGAGTTGTAATAAATTGCTTAGGAATAAGTAACAACATAGTTTTCATATGCATCTGCATTGTAAGGATAAGTTTTTTCCGCAAGTTTTAAATAAAAGAAAATTTTGATTTTATTTATTTTAAGTATCCTTACAATGGCACTTGTGTAAAATTGTTGTTTATATGATTCCATTAATAGCAACATTGGAAAAATGAATTTAACTCTGTCGTTTGTGGTAGTGTCATAATTTACCAAATAAGGCAAGATTCTCATCACCCAAGGTTTCAGTTGGATAGAAACTTGGAAATCATGCAAGTTGTATAGTATGATGAATGAGAATTTTCATCTTTGGAAAATTAAGATTAACTCCTTGTTCACATGTATATGTGAGTCAAGTGAAGGACTAAGGGATCAAGTACACATTCTGGTGCACTGATCAAGTCCACCACAAAAGATCGATAAGACTATTCGTCATGATTTACTAAAGTTTAGTAAATATGATTATACTTACAAGTTTAAGTATAATTCAGAAACATTGAAAAAGTTTTGATGTATGGCAGAACGAATTGAGAAGAATCAAATTAGGCAGAAAGATAAAAGTTTCTCAAATCTGAAAAGATGGGAGAGTACTTTAGTATCAGGTTTTGTAATCATCTTAATGATTTAGAAAACATATCACAATTAGTCCTCTAAGGAAATCTTAGTGCATTCTTATAGCTAAGAAGAGGAGTCATGAATTATTGGAATGTTTAAATCAAGAAGATGAGTCATACTTCGTTCCAAAACAAGTCTTAGAGTAATACTCCAAGACTGTAAGTTGAGTGACATATCTTAAAGAAAGGTTTATAACACTTGTCAAATGTAAGAGTAAAAGTGTCCTACTTTTGTACATTTGGAATTGGTAAGTTGTGATGTTTTGGATAAAACAAAGACCAACTAAGGCCAATTGTGTGAAGTGTTTGTCTTGATTAGAATCCATACTATCTCTTGAATATTTGACAAGAAAGTCTTATAGGTCAAGAAGACAGTGGGAGTATAAAAGATCATGAAATAGTTTCAAGAACTAATCAAGAATAAAACCTGCATTTCATCACTTGCACACAACTAGAGGTTTATAACCTATCGTGTTGACATTTCTGTGCCCATTCCAGTAAAGTTGGCTATACATTTGAGTTCTACATGTTCCTAATTGTTTGCATAACTACTTGGAAGCAATGGCAGGCCCTTGTGCTGCCAGGTGGAAAGATGTTAAGACTGCACAAGTTCAATCCATATGAGTTTGGATTTGTCACTAACCTTGTCTTGTGATTATGGTTTTGACAAATTCACATGGATAGGAACACATACACCATAAAATCTAAGTGTCATAAGGTTTCTCTCCGATTCATGAAAATGATGGTGAGGAAACACTTTCACTAAGTAGATTTTAAGAAGATAGCAACTGTTATATTTGCAGTTCTCAAAGTCATTAGTGGAGCATGCGTGGTTAACCGGCACACTAACATGGACTTATGAGAAATGGCAAAGGTCTAAACAATTGGGACTATGATTACGACATCCCTTTTCATAGTTCTGAAATTGTTTAGACACACCTGTAAGCTATCTAAGATAAAGTGTATGAGTTTGATAAAGTCTTATCAAAGCAATCTCGTATCAGAAATCTGAACTTTGGTAAGAAAGTCAATAAAGTATTGACTTCTATAAGTCCAACTATTTTCTGGATACATGTCAAAGCTAGTAGGAGCATAAGCGTTATGCTAATAATCGTCATGTTAGTGGGAGCATGATAATTATGACAAGTATTGCAAGTTAGCAATGTTAATTATAGAAAACAAAAGTTTCAATTCGTGAAGTTGCAGGGGTTGGAAAAAAAATTGTTTTTCTATAATTAAGGGAGAGGATATACTTCATTTCAGTTCTAAAGGATTAGATTGAGACCTTAATCATCTTTAGTCAAGAATATATATATGAATTTCATGTTGAATTGGTTCAACTTAAGGAAATTCTATATATTGCGTTCTCAAAATTCGATTATGATTACGACATCCTTCTTCATAGTCAAATTTTGAGAACATGGAAAACAAAAATATTGTAGCAAAAGACTGGTCTAGAATCATGTCTTTATGTGAGACATCATGAATCGTGTCCCATTTGCTTTGGGTACATGATTGATTGCATGTACTATAATATTTGTCCTTTCTAAATTTTCCAAATGCCCAGAGGCATTAAGAAGGGAAAAGGTCTAGAATTGGATATGACTAAAATGGTTAAGCAATTGTCGAGGACAATCTAAGGTTTACCAAAGATTGGTTGCTCAGGGACAGTTGGAAGTATAATGTTAATTTTGGAAGGACCATATTGACATATTCTGAAAAGAAGCATCTCTTGTTCAGAAGTGATAGTCAAAAATGAGAATATGGAGTTGTCTCCATAGGTGGAAGTTATCTGTGTAAGATTAGAAAACTTAATGCAAGAAGCATGTTCAAAGAAATGTACTTTGAATATGAGACTTAGTTTCCATGGATTTGATCTTCATTACCTTATAATGACTGTTGACAAGTCTTTATGACTTTGTACATATTCATTACAAGAGGGTCAGTGCATATAAGTTTAAAATCTAACAGATTTCGGTAAATGATAGGAATTTGGAATTCTTACATTTTCGATAAGGATTTGGGAGTGTGAAAAGAGAATCATTGAAATTATGTTCAATCGATCTAGTTCAGAAAGTAAAGATTATAGACAAACTTAGTGTACATACTTGGTGTATGGCATAACTAATGTTTAGACAAACATAGGGTGCATACTTGGAGTATGGCATGACTAGTGTTTAGAAAACATAGTGTACATGCTTGGAGCATGGGACAACTATTGTTTTAATTCAAGTATAAAGTTGATAGTTTGAAATAGTATACAATGAATAATGTGTAATCAATATGGTGATAAATAAAAGATGTTTTATTTATATTCATAGGTTTTGATACCATACTAGATTCAATTATTCTTGTGTTTCATTTTGCATGTTTTGACTTTCAGAATAAACTAGGTCACTCTTCCAGAATAAACTAGGTCACTCTTCCCGAATGACTAAGTTATTCAAACCATCCACAGTCGGTCATATGTTGGAAGTAGATATGAATCAAGACTATCATGAGTTGGCTTGTAGATGTCTAAGATGTTGGACATAGCAAAGAGGTGCTACAACACTCATGAGTGCTCATAAGTTCTGAATATTGGATTCAACCCGCGCTCATTTGAATCACTTCATGGATTTTATCACGAGTGATCATGAGACGATAATATCTTATATTCTTCAAACCTAGAGATATGAGTTGTTACTATGAGTTGGTTGTACATTGATTGCGCGAAAACGCATTGGTAACTCGATGTTATAAAACGTGCCTTTGTGTATGATTCAACTAGGGATGAGTGTGGGACGGAACCGGTACCGACCCGTACCGTTCCCGATTTCCCAAATACCGAATTTGAGTGAAAGTCAATCCCGAGTACCGAACCGAATTAACATCACCGGTACCGGTACCGGGAATGGTACCGGTACCGGCGGTACCGATTCCCGAATTTCATGTATTTGGAGTACCAAGTACCGTCCCATATTTTTAAATTTAGTACGGTTCGGTACCGGTTCCGGTACGGCACCGGTACGGGATCGGGATTTGGGACAAATTGATCATCCCTAGATTCAACAAGTAGTAGAACAAGCCATATAAGTCGAAGTTTATTCATTCCTTTTACCTTCGGGATAAAAACGATATCTGTGGCCCCCTCGATGATTTAGTGATGACAAATGTAAGTGCTCGGCCGAGCCTGGACTGATTTGATTTGTTCAATTAGTCAGTCGTCATAAATCGGAAATCGGGAAACAACAAATGGACAGAGAGAATGATTTATAATCCATATCTCAGTCCATATGATATCTAGAATGGAAGAATATATGATCCCTTATCTAATGGACAAGTCATTGACGAGATCAGAGTTCAGTTACAACGTCAGAGTTCGACAGCGGCTTAAAGAGCTACGATTGCCAGTCGGTTCTTGAAGTCATACTCAATAATAGTTTTAGACTTATCCAAGTGGGAGACTATTGGATTAGTGTCTAAGTCCATAACTATATTTGGTATGTACTTGACCCGACTCGACATGTTCCATTTGGGTTGCATGGCATCATGCATTTGGATAGACTAAAATGAGAGAAATAACACTTAAGGGTTACTAATATATTATAAGTTCTAATATATTAATAAAATTATTTAATTAGCATTGGTCAAGAATTAATTTGGAATTAATTAAGTGATCAAAAGGAGACTAATTAAATATATGGGTTGATTTTGTAAATCATCCATACTTGTATAGTGGGCTAATGCTCCATGGATTATCAAGTTGGGCTAAAACCCATAGGATGCTCCATGGTGTTTTTGTACCCATGGATCATGGAAATGAAAGGCCATGACAATTAGGGTTTACATGGTGTAACCCTAATTGTGACAAACTATATAAGCATCTTATTCTTGTAAAAATCGGCCACCATGTATGCATGAAGAGGGCTAGTCGATTTCATGAAGTGTTCACTTCTCTCTAAGTTATTCCAAGTGCATTTGATGTTGTGTGAACCATTTGAGGTGTCACACTTGGGGCACTCGGCTCTTAAGCATGAAGGAATCAAGCTACATTAAATGGTATGTATTCTAACTTGTTTTATTACCCAAGTATCAAAGTTTGTATGCTAGATAGGGTAATACCTTGGAATATTCATATTTGCATGTATAATAGAGAAAACATAGATCCAAGGTATTTAGGGTTGCATGTACACTTAGGAGTGTTAGAATGCTCAAAACCCAACAGTTTTTGAGGTGAGGATAGGTTTATGTATGTGTAGAGCTTCTCGCCACCTTTCCGTGGATATAAAGAACGTCAAAAACGGAGTTAAAACGAAGAAGTTATGGCCGTTTGAAGTTGAAGAAGTTCGGGTGAGTGATCGATGACTTGTTGACCAAGCTCATTTAAGGCTCACGACGTGAGCATGAAGTTCTCACGACGTGAGGAGCATCTAATGCACCAAAACCCTAATTTTCGGGTATTTAAAGGTATAAGATGATTGGGGTTGATTCTACTCATCCTCTTTCACTCCCAAGTCACTGAAAAACCCTAGATTCGGTCTTCGTGAGCCCTTGAGCCATTGTTGTTGGTATTTGGTGTGATATTGAGGTTGATTCCCTTGAAGAAGAAGAAGAAGAAGCTCTTGTGGTGGTTCCTTTTGCGAGATAAGCTCCTTCTAGTGGCATTTCTGAGCTCATAAGCCTCTGTAAGTCTCAAAGATACCACCTTTCTCTTCTAATCTTGTTAGATCTAGGCTATGGCTACCTTCTTTGCATGGGATCTTGAATTATCATGCATGAGGTCCATAAAGTTTTCAACTTTATAGACCATTGAGTCATTTGATGTGTTAGAACCCTTGGATTTAGATTTTGGTGCAAGTTATGGACTTTAAGTTTGGATCTTGATGTTTTTACCCATCTTTTGACCTAACTAGTGTTTAAGTCATGTATTGGACATATGTGACTAAAAAGCTTCGATTTGATTGGGGTCAAGGAAGACCCTCTAGACTGTCCCATGTTAAGGCTTAATGGATTAAGAGCTTAATGCTCATTTTTGGTTAGATCCGGACTCACGACGTGAGGAATGAAGCCTCACGACGTGAGCACGTATTTGAGGAAGTTTCTGGGCCAAGTCACGACCTCACGACATGAGTATCACCTGTGCAAGTTTTGGACTCCTTGATTGTGGGCTAGCTTGGTATTGGACTTATCTTTTGGTTTGGGCTCATAAGGGACTAATGATTTTAGAGTAATGGACTTCTGGTTGGGCTTGCCTTACTGGGTTTGCCCTAATGGGCCTTGGATGGTGAATTGGGCCTTAGTGGGCCTAATGGAGTTGGGCCTTGTTTGGGCCCAATGGGCTTGGGCCAATTGTGGGCATGGTTAGTTGGACCATTTATAGGATTAGTGTTGGGTGGTTTTGCCATGGGTAATTATTAAATAATGGTTTGGTTGTTTAGTTTAGTTCATGGAAGCCGGTTCGTAGCAACTGCAACAATTGTGAGATTTATCTGCCATTCGAGGTGAGTTCTTCTCACTATATCAACAGGGTTTAAGGCGCCAAGGCCGACCCTTTATGATTTGTATCCTAGTTATAGGATGGTTGCTATGTTAGTGATCTGTTAGATCGGTATCCTGGTTATAGGATGGTTGCTATGTTAGTGATCTGTTAGATCGGTATTCTGGTTATAGGATTATGCTATGTTAGTGATCTGTTAGATCGGTATCCTGGTTATAGGATGATGCTATGTTAGTGATCTGTTAGACCTGTATGACTATCTGTACATGCTAGCTAGTGTATGATATATGTGTGCACATGATTGTTTGATTGGGGGTTGGGTTGAGGCGGTCATGCTTTGTGCTTGTGCCAACATACCCAGGGCGGACCGGATAGATTGCAGGTCCAGTTAGGGCGTACTAGTCAGGCCGAAGGCCCGACGAGCAGTCCATATATGCTGAAGGCCCTGAGAGGCGGTCCAGACGTGCCGATGGCTCGGAGAGCTGTCAAGATAGACTGATGGCCCTGCGAGGCACTCCAGTCAGGCTGATGGCTCATTAGTTATATTTGTATGGCGTTGGTATTTTGGGGGAACTCACTAAGCTTCGGGCTTACAGTTGTTGATTTTGTTTCAGGTACTTCATATGATCGCGGGAAGGAGAAGGCGTGACCGTACACTTCCTCACATTTTATGATTTGGATTTCTGGGATACTCTGATGTTTAAACTATTTTGAAAACAAATTTGTAATAATTATTGGTTTGAAATGTTTTAAAAAGTTTTAAATTGGCATGATTTTTATGAGTGTTACACTTTGGTAGGCTCAAAGTATAGGAAATGGTCTAGAGTGACATTCAACTACCTCAATATGCGCTTTACAGCTTGCCAATGTTGAATTTTAGGTGAATTCATATATTGACACACACGATTAACCGCATATGCGATGTCGGGTTGAGTTATAGATCCAACAACCTGTCGGTATAACTTGCTATCAAAAAAAGGTTCACCATATTTGAGTAGAGGAGAAGAAGTATCGGTAGGAGTCGAGATGGGCTTCGAGCTTGTCATTTTACTGCGAGTAAGAACATCTTCAGAGTATTCCTTTTGATACATAATAAGACTAGTAGGGTTGTGGTCAATTTGAACCCCAAGAAAATAGTGCATGTTACCAAGGTCGTTAAGAGCAAATATTTTCTGCAGGTCGTTGATGAATCATTCCATAAACTGAATGTTATCACCTGTGATAATTAGATCATTGACATAGATAAGTATGTAAACAATAACAAGGTGGGTGGAGTATACAAATAGTGAGTTATCGGAGTGACAAGATTGAAATTCCTTGATACTAAGATGGTGCTTTAGCTTAGTAAACCAAGCTCGAGGTGTCGGTTTGAATCCATAAATGACAATTTATGCAGGCGGAAAATATGATAGGGTCAGGATGGATCTGCGGAACCCTTGGGTTGCTCTATATAAACCTCATCTGATAGATCGCCATTAAAGAAGGCATTATTTATGTCTATGTAACACCTCAAATTTTAGACCAAAATTTTCATTTTTAGTTCACCAAAATTAGAGTTTCACAACCAAGTTATCAATTACATAATTATCCCAAAACAACCAGTATCCCAAATATCAGAGTTCATAAACATGTCCCAGTAGTAAATCTCCCAAGGCGTGTGTATAATCAGACCTTCGCCTTCCCGCGGTACTCTGAAGTACTTGCCACATATAAATCAACAACTGTAAGCACGAAGCTTAGTGAGTTCCCCAAGATACCACATACAACACAGCATACATAAACAACTATGGGTTATCAGCAACCCTGAGGACTATCAGCAGTCCCGATGAGCTAACAGCACCCCCGACGGGTTATCAACAACCATGGTTGGCTATCAGCAACCTCAGTCACATATAAATAGCATAACATAACCATAACAACTAGAACCAATTGATCATCATATATACAACTATCCTACTATACAGGTAAGAGTAAGTGAGGAGACTCATATGATACAGACGACACAAAAACCTAGCACCCGAACTGCCGGATCTAGACTCCACCTAGTCAACAAAATAATTAACCCTAATTAATAATTAAGGTCTAAAAACTCACTCGTGAGTCCAAATCCCACGGCTAAACCTTCTAAGGGCAAAATGACCATTTTTCCCTTCTCATGGTCCAAAAACCCTAAATCTTGACCAAGGGTCAAAGTCAATAAAAGTCAACGCTCAGCGAGTACGCTGAGCGTACAACGGAGCCAACTTTAATCGGGGAAGGATCAAGCTACGCTGCGCGTAGCCAGGAGTACGCCTGGCGTACTCCATCTGCCTCTACTTCCACCAAGTTAGTGTCTTAATCCTTTAAGACAACTAACCCAACCACATATCTGACTAATCTAAGATGTCTTAATCCATAAAAGTCGTTGGCTTTAAGCCTTTGCATGGCTAGGAAGGACCAAAGGAAATTACCTTTAGCTTCTAACACACTCTAAGCTACTTTATTCATGCATGAACCAAAGGTAATGATCAAGGAACCATTTTTATGAATCTAAACTCATAAAGGTTCAATCTTGGGGAAAAAAGTTCATAAAACTTCAACCATGAAGATCTAAAGAAAGGCTTGCCAAGGTGTAAACTTTATACCAAAAAATGATGCACAAAGAGGGAAAGTTTCTGGATCTACAAGCTTGCTAGCACCCACTCCTTCTTCTCAAGATTCCTTCTTCCACTACAAGAACCAAGTGATGGGATTTGTATACTACAACATCCTATCGTGCATATACAACCCTAAATGCTTTGGATCTATGTTTTCTCTAATTATACATGCAATATTGTTTCCAAAGCATTAAGCCTACAACTAGCATACAATTGACATAAACGACATAGAAATGAGTTATAGAATTACCTCTTTGCTGTAGCTTGTAGTTTTGGCCTTTAAGAACTTAGTGCCCCAAATGTTGCACCTCAAATGGTTAACAACACACCTTGGACAAAGGATGAATTTTGAGAGAGTATTTTTGCACTAGAAATCGTCTCCATGAACTCTTAGAACATTAGGTTGTCTATTTTAGCTATGGTGTGCTCTATATATATGTTAGGAATCCAAGAGTCATGGGTAAACCCTAATCCATACTCTTGGGCTTATTATCTATGATCCATGATTCAAGTGGGCTAACTCTTTATGGATTCTTCCATAAACTTAGTCCATCAGGTATCATAAGCCCGAAACATATATATATATATATATATATATATATATATATATATATAACTAATTTAGACAATTAGTCCCCATTAATTTAATTAATCTCTTTTGATCACTAAATTAATTCCAAATTAATTCTTGATCAATACTAATTAAACCATATGATTTCATATTAATATATTAGAAATTATAATATATTAATAAATCATAAATAACCTCTTCTCAAAAGTCCATCCTATCAAATTGGCGTGGTGATATGCAACCCAAATGGACCATGCTACTCTCGGGTCATGTACATACCAATTATAGTTATGGGCTTAGACACCTAATCCAACAGTCTCCCACTTAGATAAGTCTAATAACTATTATTACAAGTACGACTCCACAACCCGACTAGCAATCGTAGCTCTTAAAAGCCGCTGTCGAACTCTGACCCAGTCAATGACGCGTCCATTAGATAAAGGATAATATATTCCTCCATTCTAGATATCATATGGACATGAGACATGGATTATAATCATTCTATCTGTCCATCTGTTGTTTCCCAATTTCCGACTTATGACGACCGACTAATTGAACAAATAAAATCAGTCCAGGCTTGGCCAAGCACTTAGGGTTGTCATCACTAAATCATCGAGGGGCCCACAGATATTGATTTTATACCTCTAAGGGTAAAAGGAATGGATAAACTTCGACTCAAATGCTTGCTTGTACTTACTCATCAAATCACACACAACGATATGTTTTATAACACCAAGTTACTGGTGTGCTTACATATGTCAATGTGTAACCGAATTGTAAATTTCAACTCACATGTCTTGGTTTCAAGAATATAAGATATTATCGTCTCATGATCACTCGTGATAAAATCCATGAAGTGATACAAATGAGCGTGGGTTGAATCCAATACTCAAATCTTATTACAGGAGTACTCATGAATACTGCATCAAACTTGTGCTATGTCTAACACCTTGGACAATCCTACAAACCCATTGATGACAATCTTACATCAATACCTACTTCCAAAATATGATCGACTGTGGATGGTTTGAATAACCTAGTTATTCGGGAAGTCAAAACATGCAAAGTGAAACACAAGAGTAATACTAATCCTATAGGGCCCCAAAACTTTTGAGTGTAAATAAAACACCTTTTATCTAATCGCCATGTTGATTACTCATTATTCATTGTATAATGATTCTTCAATCAACTTAATACTTGAATTAAAACAATAGTTATCCCATGGTCCAAGCATGCACACTATGTTTACATATGGTCCTTTCTTTGTGAAATAGATCAATTGATAACATTTCAATGATGCTCATTTCACAATTCCAAATCTTTATGATAAATGTAAGAATACCAAATTCTTGCCGTTTACTAAAATCTGTTAGATTCTAAACTTATATGCAATGATCCTCTTGTAATGACTATGCAAAAAAAGTCACAGAGACTTGGCAACAGACATTACAAAGTATTCTAATGGAGAGAAATTCTATGGAAACGAAGTCTCACATTCAAAGTACATTCCTTTGAACACCCTTCTTGCATTAAGTTTTCTAATCTTATACATATTTAAAGAATAACTTCCACTTATGGAAACATTTCCATATTCCCATTTTGACTATCACTTCTAAACAAGAGTCACCTCTTTTCAGAATATGTCAATATGGTCCTTCCAAAATTTTCAAAATACTTCCAACTGTCCATGAGCAACCAATCTTTGGTAAACCTTAGATTGTCCTCAACAATTGCTTAACCACTTTAGTCATATCTTGTTCTAGTCCCTTTTTCCCTCTTAATGCCCTAGGCATTTGGAAAAATTAGAACACGAGAATATTATAGCATATGCAATCGATCCTATACCCGAAGCATATGGGACACAATTCACAATTTCTTACATAAAGACATGATACTTGATCAGTCTTTTGCTATAATATTTCTATTTGTCATGTTCTCACAATTCGAACTATGAAGAGGGATGTCGTAATCATAATCGAATTTGAGAACGCAATTAACATTTCCATATATATAGAATTTCCTTATGCTGAACCATTCCAACATTGCATTCATATATATATATATATCCTTGACTAAATTTGATTAAAATTTCAATCTAAGCTTTTAGATTTGAAATGAAGTATAAATTCCTCTCCCTTAGTTATAGCAAAACAACTTTTCAAACCCTGCAACTTTGCGAATCGAAACTTTTGTTTTCTATAATTAACATTGCTAACTTGCAACACTTAGTGTAATAATTGTGCTCCCACTAGCATAATAATTACATTCTTATTAGCATAACACTTATGCTCCCACTAGCTTTGACATGTACTCAGAAATCATCTGGACTTCTATAAATCAATACTTATTGACTTCCTTACCAAAGTTCAGATTTCTGGTACGAGTTGCTTCGATAATACTTTATCTATGCCTTTCCAACTCATACACATTTCCTTAGATAGCTCACATGTGTGTCTAAACAATTTTAGAACTTACATCAATAAGTCTCAAATGTTTAGACCTTTGCCATTTCTCACAATTCGAACTATGAAGAGGAATGCCGTAATCATAATCGAAATTGAGAATGCAAATATCACAATTACTAACTCTTTAAATTCTTCTTAGTGAAAGCGTTTCCTCACAATCATTTTCATGAATTAGAGAGAAACCTTATGACACTTAGATTTTTATGGTGTATGTGTTCCTATCCATGTGAATCTGTCATAACCATAATCACAAGACAAGGTTAGTGACAAATCATATGGATTGAACTTGTTCAATCTTAATTTCTTGCCACCCGGGGGCACAAGGGCCTACTATTGCTTCCAAGTTGTTATGCAAACAATTGAGCACTCATAGAACTCACATGCATAGTCAACTTTAACTGGAATGGGCAGACAAACGAGAATACGTCAACACGATAGGTTACAAACCTCAAGTCGTATGCTAGCGATAAACAATCGGTTTTATTCTTGATTAGTTCTTGAAACTTGTCAAAATCCTTAAGACTCCCACTGACCTCTTGACATATAAGAATTTCTTGTGAAGAACCATTCCTTGACAAACAAATATTCAAGAGTTAGTGCGGATTCTTATCAAGACAAACACCTCACATAATTGGTTTTTGTTGGTCTTTGTTTTATCCAAAACATCACAACTTACCAATTTCAAATGTACAAGAGTAGAAAACATTAGACTCTACATTTGATAAGTGTTATAAACCTTTCTTAAGATTGTGTCACTCAAGGCACAATCTTGGAGTATGACTCTAAGACTTGATTTTGGAACGAAGTATGACTCATCTTCTTGACTTAACCATTTCAACAATTCACGATTCCTCTTTTTAGCAATACAAATGTACTAAGATATCCTTAGAAGACCAATTATGATATGGTTTTCCATAATCATTAAGATGATCATAAAACAAGATACTAAAGTACTCTCCAATCTTTTCAGATTGGAGAAACTTTTATCTTTCTGCCTAATTTGATTCTTCTCATTCGTTCTGCCAAACATTGAAACTATTTCAATGTTTCAGAATTACACTTAAACTTGTAAGCATAACCATATTTACTGAACTTTAGTAAATTATAACGAATAGTCTTATCGCTTTTTGTGGTGGGACTTGACCAACGCACAACCAAGTGTACCCAATCCCCTAGTCCTTCACTTGACTCATATATACATGTGAACAATGAATTAGTCTTAATTTCCCAAAGACAAAAATTCTTATTCATCATACAATACCACTTGCATGATTCCAAGTTTCTATCCAACTGAAACTTGGGTGATGAGAATCTTTCCTTATTTGGTAAATTTTGACGCTACCACAAATAAAAGAATCAAATCCATTTTCTAATATTGCTATTAATGGAATCATATAAACAACAATTTTCACAAATGCCATTGTAAGGAAACTTAAAATAAGATAAAAAAAAACTTTTCTTTATTTATAAAACTGCGGAAAATTTTTCCTTACAATGAAATTACAAATGAAAACTATGTTGTTATCTATTCCTAAGCAATCTATCACAACTCTTAAGCAAAAACTCAAAATTCTGATCACCGAACCATGCAATCGAAATCTATATCTTTGCGATCAGAATCAACTTATTCTTCCTTTAAGTTTCCTTTCTTTTCTTCAAGTCTCCAAAACATCAAAATGTAATTACATTACATCATGTATTAAGAATATCCAAATAGGAACTTAAAATAGAGTTAGATATTGGACTTACCTGAAGTAGAGTAAAACTTTTTGACTTTACCATCCGTATAATCTTTCAGGAAAATAGAGCAACTTCGCAACCAATGCCCCTTCTCTTGGCAATAGGAACATATGGACCTTTTGGGAATAGTATACTGGACTATCTCAGACTTAGCCTTTCTCTTTACCATTTGGTCAATCGACTTGACTATGGCTGATCCTTTTCCATTGGGAAGAGAAAGCTTTTATGGACTTCCAATGTCACCATTGTCAATGTCCTTGGAAGTTTGGGAAGTAGATCTTCCAATCAAATTTGATTTACTAGTGCACCAAATCATTGCTGATTAAATAGGTAAGATCGATATGGGTCATGTCGTGATCTGTCATATAGTAGTCCTTAATGAACCCGCTATATGACTAGGGAAGCGATTGAAGAACCCAGTCAACAACCAACTTCCTTGAGACTTCGACACCCAACTCTCCCAGCCTGTCAATATGTAACTTCATCTCCAAGATGTCGGCACATACAGACTTCCATCTTTGTGTTTGCTTGCCAATAGGGCTTGAGTGACCTTAAACTTTTCAAGTCTTTGAACTTGCGTGTTAAGGAGAATAATTGGAGGAGATGGAGGAAGTGAAGTATAATTTCCAGTCCCATTAATGCACGACAAAGGGATTAATCTTTCACCTTGATCGCCATATGGGATATTATCTTCATTAGAAAGCTTTTTCTAAGAAAATAAGGAAGACCATAATTGTCAGAACTAGACATCTATGAGGGAGAAATTCAAGTTAGTTGATTTAAGTCCTTAATATAACACCCAAAACGAAATATTAAGGCTAGGACCCAACACAATATTCTACAGTTGCGAAAAGGGATGCCGTAATCCAATTGTAGAATATTTGAAGGTAGGTAAATGACAATTCACCAATTTCCACCATGAAAAACGAAATAGATTGTTAAGTTTTAATTGGATTTAAAATTCCTAGATCCTTTGAGATTCATTGAACTTTTCAATGACATGTTTAAATCTCGATTGTGCCCTTCAAGTTTGTGACTAGGATGCCAAGGATCACAAACAAGGTGTGAATAACCATGCAAATTAGCTTGGTACACCAATGTTACAAATCACCTAATCAATGTGCCGGTTAACCACACACGCTCCATTGATCTGTGATTAACATCAAGTTACCCTTTGCCACACATTTTCAGTCCCAAATTAGTGTGCCGGTTAACCACACATGCTCCACTAACGACTTAACAAGGTGCAAAGTGCAATTTCATGGAATAGCACCATTTTCACATTTTTCCTAAAGTAACTAAGATTGGGAATTTAATAAAAGTTTAGTTACTTTATAATTATCGTTATACTTTTAATGAAAATTAATGTCCTATCCTACCCGTTCGGCTAACGACCCTACACCAGTCAAGGAAGCGGTGGGTGAGAGTGGACACCCATTAAACTGCCATTTTATAGGCAATAACCTTATACCCCCCTTATAGACCGGCTTCGTGAATGAGGCATACTAACGATAAGACTGACTTGTCTTATACATACATACATATATATATATATATATATATATATATATATATATATATAATTATTAAACTTATAATAATATAATAGTATAAGGGTTGAATTTTAACTCTTAAAACTCTAGGGTTTGGAACTAAAGTATTCAAAAGTGAGACTTTACAAATTCCATAACTTGAGGGAAAGTTTTGAAACTTGTCAAAACTTTTGGTTTCCATAACTTATGAGTTTAATGTGGTTTTTATGAAAAACTTTTCAAGTTCCATAACTTGAGGACAAGTTATGGAAGACTTTAAAACCATTTAAAATGACTCTTAAAAATGAGACTTTTCATTTTCCATAACTTGAGGACAAGTTATGGATATCATTAAAATCATTTAGATCATTATTTAATTAACACAATAATCAAAAAGTACATACATGATCTAGTTAAACTCATAAGAACAAGATAATTCATATCATCAATCTTCAAGAAATTAGCCTAATCATATAAACTAATATAAATCTTGAAATTATGACAATTATCTTTTAATTGGACAAGCATGATCATTACCTTATGAAAAAACAGATTTCATGGTTCAAAAAACAGTTTGGGGTAATGATCCTAATCCAATTTCTGGCCAAAACCCAAAATTTTGCACCCTGGAGCACTTACTCGACGAGTTGATGAACTGGACTCGCCAAGTTCATGCTTTACTCAGTTGACTCGTCGATTCTGTTCATGGACTCAACGAGTTCATCAGACAGAATGCAAAAAATCGATTTTTCCAGCTTTGAAAATTAAGCAAGCATCAAATATAATAGAAAACAACCCATGGCTCTGATACCACTGATGGGTTTTGTATACTACAACATCCTATGGTGCACATACAACCCTAAATGCTTTGGATCTATGTTTTCTCTAATTATACATGCAATATTGTTTCCAAAGCATTAAGCCTACAACTAGCATACAATTAACATAAACGACATATAAATTAGTTATATAATTACCTCTTTGTTGTAGCTTGTAGTTTTGGCCTTTAAGAACTTAGTGCCCCAAATGTTGCACCTCAAATGGTTCACAACACACCTTGGACAAAGGATTACTTTTGAGAGAGTATTCTTGCACTAGAAATCGTCTCCATGAACTCTTACAACATTAGGTTGTCGATTTTAGCTATGGGGTGCTCTATATATATGTTAGGAATCCGAGAGTCATGGGTAAACCCTAATCCATACTCTTGGGCTTATTATCCATGATCCATGATTCAAGTGGGCTAACTCTTTATGGATTCTTCCATAAACTTAGTCCATCATGTATCATAAGCCCAAAACATATATATATATATATATATATATATATATATATATATATATATATATATATATATATATATATATAACTAATTTACACAATTAGTCCCCATTAATTTAATTAGTCTCTTTTGATCACTAAATTAATTCTTGATCAATACTAATTAAACCATATGATTTCATATTAATATATTAGAACTTATAATATATTAATAAATCATAAATAACCACTTCTCAAAAGTCCATCCTATCAAATTGTCATGGTGATATGCAACCGAAATGGACCACGCTACTTTCGGGTCAAGTACATACCAATTATCGTTATGGGCTTAGACACCTAATCCAACACCAAGAACACTCAAAAACTTGCAAAAGCTCACACAAGTGACATAACTCAGGATTAGGGTGTTAGAGAGGGTTTGGAGGCTGATAAGGATGCTCAAAATGAAGATATAATGTTCTTTAAATAGGGGGCAACCCTTAAAATTAGGGTTTGACATCTGGGGTAGTATGCCCTGCGTACCACACGTACGCCGAACGTACTAGTTGGCCATCCGCGATCATTAGAAATGTATGAGTATGCTGCACGTACTCATACGTATGCCCTGCGTATGACTAAGTCTGCGAGCCTTTTTCTTTAAGGGACCAAATGTGCCACTTTTGTAAAGATTCAAGAGATAATAAAATATACCTGATTTCGAGATGTTACAGTCTAACTGTTGAATTTCCCAACGAAGAGAAAAAGGCACCGAAAGAACTAAAAAAATGGTAGTTGTCTTAATCACCGGATTGAAAGTACTAAACAAATTCACCCCGTGCTCTTGGTTGAAACTGCTTGCTACAAAATGAGCTTTATAATGCTCGTTTAATCCCTTTGGGTGTCACTTGATCCCAAAAATCCACTTACAAGTAACGTGAGTAACATTAGGGGGGACGAGAGACAAGAGACCAAGTGTTATTTCGCATCGAAGCATCATATTCTAACTTCATTACATTTAACTAACAAGTGTGTTTAATAGCTTGAGATGTATGACGGAGTCCAGTTAAAGTATAATCAAGAATGGAGGTATGGATTGATTTTAGCTTGAGAGAGTTTGTACGAGCTCTTGTAACTATAAGGCGTTAATCAAAATCAACAGGACGGTAATGACTAGGTATAGATTGTTTAGCCTGAGAACTAATTTTGAGACGTTGGTGTGAAGGAGAGAAGGAGGCGGTGAAGTTAATGGTGGTGAGGCTAGTTGGTTCTCATTTGGCATTGACTATATTGTGGAGGCATGATCGAGAATGGTAGAAGATATCGGCTCTAATGGTGTAGTAGAAGAAGACTTACTAGAGTGGTTGTGAAAGGTAGTAGAATGATAAACTTCCTCGTTGAAAATGACATGTCGAGAGATATAGATTCGAGATGTGGGTGATGGAAGCATAAGTACCCTTTATGTGATGCACTGTACACAATGAAGATACAAGGAAAGGAGCAGGAATCCATTTTATGAGCGTTGTATGGGCGTGAAAAAGGATAACACAAGAAACCGAAAGAGTAAATTAAAGCATAGAAAGGAATTTTGTTGTAAAGTTTGGAATAAGGCGACTGATGGTTGAGCTTGGGAGTTATGGTACGATTATGAAGATAGGTAGCCGTTTTAAACGCATGTTCCTCGAATTCTTGAGAAAGAGAAGACTAAGCTAGGAAGGACAAGCCCTTTTTTCAATGACCACCCTGTTTCGGCGTTCGACAACACCATTTTGTGCTGAAGTGTATGGACATGAAATGCTATGGTTTATGCCATATGTTTGTAGGAATGAGGAGATATTACAAAATTCCCCAACCCCAATCCATTTGTAGGTTTTTTATTTCACACCTAGATTGTGTTTTAATCATGTTTTGAAAATTAATAAAGGTGGAAAGAACCTGTGATTTATGAGATAAAAAGGTAAATGTAAACAAATTTTGTAAACTCATCAACAAAGAGAACAAAATATCGATTGACATTTATTGAAAATAGAGGAGAAGGCCCATAAACATCAGAGTACAATAACTCAAAAGGTTTGTTATAAGAAATATGAGAATGCGATTAATGTAGCCGGTGACTTTTTCCTAAATGACATGGTTCACACACATGTGATACTTCATTTGATGTAGTAGGAAGTTGAAAACAGGACACAAGACTTTTGAGAATAGTTTCATGTGGATGTGCAAGACTGTTGTGCCATCCAATCAGAGAAGTGCGAACACCATAGAGAGCCCTAAAAGAGTGAGCTTTATTGGTAGGTGGAGAAAGATGATTGAGCCCATTAACAACGTGGCCGTGAAGCACCGATTTTCCCTGAAAGGTCTTAACAGTACAATGATTAGGCCAAAATTCCATGAAAACTTGATTATCATTTGAGAGTTTCGAAACACTGAGCAGATTTTTGGATAATTTAGAAACAATAAGCACACTTGGTAAATGTAATTTAGATAGAGTGGATGAGCCATAATGTGAAATAGACAGTTGGTTACCATTCCCAACTTGAAGTTTGTCATCGCCTGTATAAGAATCTGAAATATGGAGCTTGTTGATGTCGGGTGACACATGCTACGTTCCACGTGTATCAAAGTACTAGGTTGGGTCTATTATAGCAGAAGGGCTGCTATAATTTACTGAATAAGCCTGCTTGGTTGGATCTTTAGGATTCTCACGCCGTGATGGATAATATGCATGATTGATCCTTTGTCAACAATATATGGCTTCATGGCCTAGCTTGTTACAAATTTGGCATTGAACACGTCTGCGACATTGATTAGAATGTTGTGGAGGAGCCTTGTAGTTTTTAGAGGAATTACCAGAAGAGTGGGATTGTGTAAAGGACCGATTATTTGATCTAAAAGCAACATTTGCTTATAACGAAGGCATTAAGGAAGGAGGAACTTACAATGAAGCTTGGCGAGCAATTTCATGTTCCAATCGGGCCTCTTCCTGAAGTAGATGTCCCAAAAGATCATCAAAGGTAGCATTATCATACTTCATTAGAAAACAAAGGTGAAGGAACCATAAGAAGCATCCACGCCGTTGAGAATACAGATGATAAGATCTTCTTCAGACACATGTTGGAGACTCTCCTCGAGGGAATCAACAATGGAGTGCTTTCACTCTATTTAAACCATCATAGAGAGCACCCTTAAGAGTTGATAATTTAGTCTTCATCGCCATATAAAGGGCTCGAGTTTTCACCTAAAAAGTATGTTCTAGGGCTTGCTAAGTATACTGTGAAGAAGAGGACGGGGCAAAGGTGGCAAGGTAGCACTTTGATAGAGTAGATTTGATATAAAGAAGAACAAAGGGACCCCTATTCTTCCAGGTAATGAACTCCTGATTCGGAGTGGTAGTGATCATACCGGTTGATTCTGTGGTGGAAAGTGTTTCTGGAGGTGCTATAGGATTAAGAATAAAGGATTCTAAGTCAAAGGTTTCAAGGGCAGTAACAATAGCAGTTCACCATAGGGAGTAATTGTCCATGTCAAACTTGATGCTAATGGAAGGAATATGGAAATAATGAGCCAAATTCTCCTCCAAGATCCCCATTTTCACTATCCAATATGCACCATTTCTTCTCCTTCCCCTCATTCTTAGACTATCCATGTTCTCCGCCTTCAACTTCCTAGGAACCGTTCCCGCTAGCATGGATTACTACCATGAAAATGAGCCCTCAAATGGATTGACGAATATGAAACCTTTGTAGAACGGATCATCGCTTTCGCCCGTGTAGAAAGTATATTCTTCTACGACACCTTCTGTTCCATATTGTCGCTAAAAAGAGGGCTCATGTTGGGGCTAAGATTATTGGATGAATTGATCTCGTGAGACAAGGGTTTGTACTATGACTTCACGTGCTTGCTTTATAGCCTGTTGAAGATGAAGTTGTGTGAAGAACAATTGGAGGCAATCGTGGATAATGTAGTGGAGATTGAGAGAGAATTAATTTGTGAAGCATTACCGTGTGGGCTGGTGGGGATGAACGCCGATCTTATGAGCACATACATCGAGTTTGTAGCAAATCGATGGGTTGTTGCTTTGGGATATGGGGAGAAGTATAACGTTAAGAACCCATTTGATTGGATGGAGCTGATTTCATTTCACAAGAAGACCAATTTCTTCGAAAAAAGGGCTGGTGAATACCAAAATCCGAACTCTTTGTGTGACATTCATATTCTGCATATTTGTTTTGATTTCAACGAATTTGAAGAAAGCCAATGTTCAATTTTGAATTGGATTGAACTTCCTAAATATATGCATATAGTCGGTTTTCATCCATTCTTAGACCGGAGGGTGTGGGTGGGAAACTCCCCTCACTTTTTGTGGGTCACAACACCATTTCCGTCACTTTCCTTTCCCTCACATAAACCCAAGGAATGGGTGGGAAGCTTCCCTTACTATTTGTTTTTTTTTAAATTAATTCATTTTTATGATTTATAATTTTTAAATTAATAATAAACGTAAAATTTAATTAAAAAGAAAATGCATTACATTAATTTAAATAAAAATTACAATATACCTAAGATTTAAAAAAGTAGAATATTAAAAAAAAACACAAACAAAAAATCAAACAAACCAACAGCAACCTATGAAAAATATTTTTTCATAATTTTTTCCCTCTTCTTCATCACGAGCTCGAAAGCCGGTCCCGAGAGATGGTCAGTGTTTTCCATCAAGAACTTCATATACTCCATTTCTTGTCTCTCGTTCTTCCTTCTTCCTTCTTCCTTGCTTCTTATTTTTCTTTTTCGAACCCCAAACGTTCAGCGAAATTAAGATTATATCGATCAAACGACGTTATTTTCCGCATTTCGTCAAGGTCCATGCTGAAATCCGATGCACCCGAAGAAGTCCCTTTTCCCTTCCTCTTTGCTTTTTCCCTACCCATTGGTCTGACAATTTCTTCTAGCTCGAGTTCGTCCTCTTGATTTAAATATGGACTAACCCGAGCATCAGAGGAAGTTGTGTAACCACAAAAGCCCGTTTTCGTTCGCTTTGATTGTTGTACTCCAAAAATAAAATATTGCTCGTATTTTTTTCCACCTAGGACTTTTAACCAATAATTTCCAACAATCGTGCCACTTGAATGGTTTTCCGACTTCCTTAAGGTAAAATTGCAAAGTTTCTTGAAGTATTTCTTCGTCGCCTTGGCCAATTCTTCGTTGAGTTTTTAGGTTGTTGTACAACCCGTTTATTTTTGAAACCCCCTTGCTATTTCTCGAAACTTCGAATTAATTTGGTGTTTAGTACGGTAGTCGCCATCTTTTCCTAGCTCCTCCCGAAACCGTTCTAAAATGCGAAACCAAAAATGATCTCACGGTTGTGCATGTCCCGTCTTCGAATCCTCAGAAATGTCAACCCAAGCTTTTACCAAAACTAGCTCTTCTTGTGGAAGCCATGGTATCGACCTTTGTCTTCCCGGTTGTGCGACACCCTCACACGCTTGTTGTTTTCCTTTGCGTCGTTGTGGGGGTGGTGTGGGTTGAGTTTCGCGAACCATCTCTTCTTCTTCCGAGTCATCCAACTCATCAACAAGTTGGAATTGTTGTTGGGTTTGAGTTTGAGTTTGGGTTTGGGTTTGCGGTTGGGTTTGGGTTTGAGGTTGATTTGACGAATGTTGATCGGGAAAAACAACAAAGTTTGAAAACATTTGCGGAGTAATATTTGGAACTTGGACCGGGTAATATTGTCTAACATTTTGGTATTGAAATTTTAGTGGAGATTGAATGGGAGCATCGAGTTGGAGATGATAAACTCCTTGTGATGAAGAATCGATAACAAAAATGTGTCGAGTAGAGGTGCTTAAACTCGAAACATGAGTTTTTTTTTCCTTCTATCGGAGGTTGGGGTTTGATTGTTAGGATTCATTTTTTTTTTGAAGAAAATAGAGGTTGGGGTTTGATTGAAGGTAAATGAGTATGAGTATTTATAGAGGTTGTAGATGGTAAAAAAAATTACATTTTAAATGATATAGCCGTTGGAAATAAAAAAAGAAAAAAAAATCAAAATTTAACGTTTTTTAACGGTTGTTTTCAAAAAAAAAATAAATCTATCCAATACCTTAAGAGCGAGAACGCGGCAAACCCTCCCCCCACCTCCTCCCCGCGCAGCGCTTCCCGCACCCACGATGCGGTGTTCATCGGAGCGGGAAACGCCCCGCCTCTCCTTCCCGCACCGGCTCCGTCCGGTCTTATTCTTCATATTCATTTATTTCAACGAAGTGTACTTTTTGTGAATAATGTCTTTGTTCTGAATGGCGAATTACAGATTTCAAGGAAAATGCCAAGAATTCAATTGTGGTTTGAATATGATATTATTCTCATTTTATATTTTGTAAATAGCGAATTTCATAAGCTTTTAGTTGCTAATATGAGATTATTTTTACATCGTTGACCGGTTTTTTAATTGATTTAGAAAGAGTTGTAGATTGCGTTAGATTCATCATTTAGTATTTATATAATCTTACTGTGTAGAGGAAGCTTGTTCAAAGACCAGAAAGAGTAAAATCGGTGGACCTACATCCAATAGAACCATGGTAATGATGCACATCTCATTGGGTGAGAGAGGTATAGATTGTATCTTTTTTATTGGATATGCTGAGCATTCCAAAGCATATAGATTCTATGTTTTAGAATCTAATGACTCTGTGTCTGTAAACACAGTGATAGAGTCAAGAGCTGCTATCTTTGATGAAGAAAGATTTACATCTATACCTAGACCAAGGGACATGATTCATCAATCTTCCAGCAAGAGTACTACTCAAGCTGAAGATGTTTCTGGTGGTGCAAGTTCTGTACCTAAACATAGGAAAAACACCAGAGCTAGAAAAGCTAAGTCTTTTGGATCTGATTTTCAACTTTATCTAGTTGAAGGAACAAGGAATGAGACTATATGTCAACATCAATATTGTTTTAATATTGAGGAGGATCCAAAGACTTTTAGTGAAGCTATGACTTCTAGGGATGTTCATTTCTGGAAAGAAGCAATTCAAGATGAAATTGATTCTATCATGCATAACAATACTTGGGTATTGTCTGATTTACCTCCTGGTTGCAAGGCATTAGGATGTAAATGGATCCTCAAAAGAAAAATGAAGGTGGATGGCACAATTGATAAGTATAAAGCCATATTGGTTATCCAAGGCTTTAGACAAAAGGAAGGCATTGATTTCTTTGATACTTATGCTCCTGTTGCTAGAATTTACACTATTAGATTATTATTAGCTCTTGCAGCTATACATAATCTTGTGATTCACCAAATGGATGTGAAAACTGCATTCTTGAATGGTGACTTGGATGAGGAAATATACATGAAACAACTTGAAGGGTTTGTGATGCTTGGAAATGAACACAAAGTGTGCAAGTTGAAGAAATCATTATATGGTTTGAAACAAGCACCAAAACAATGGCATCAAAAGTTTGATGATGTTGTCTTGTCTAATGGTTTTGCATTAAACCAAGCTGACAAGTGTGTATATAGCAAATTTGATACTTTTGGTAAAGGAGTCATGATTTGTTTATATATGGATGATATGTTGATTTTTGGTACTGATTTAGAAGAAGTTGATAAAGCCAAGAAATTCTTATCATCCAGTTTTGATATGAAAAACATGGGGGAGGCTGAGGTAATTCTTGGTATAAGAATTAGAAAAGGAAACAATGGAATTTCAATTTCTCAATCTCATTACATTGAGAAGATATTGAAAAAGTTTAACTTTGACAAAGCTCTCCTGTTAGCACTCCTATAGATCCTAGTCTTAAGCTTCTACCTAATAAAGGATCTCTAGTGTCTCAACTTGAATACTCAAGGGCTATTGGTTGTCTCATGTATGCCATGATTAGTACTAGGCCTGATATAGCTTATGTTGTAGGAAGGCTTAGTAGATATACTAGTAATCCTAGTACACATCATTGGCAAGCTGTGAGTAGAGTATTCAAGTACTTAAAAGGGACCATGAATTATGGTTTAACTTATAGTGGATATCCTTCTATTTTGGAAGGTTATTCAGATACCAGCTGGATTAACAACTTAGAGGATCACTCCTCTACTAGTGGTTGGGTGTTTCTTCTTGGAGGAGGTGTCATTTCTTGGGTATCTAAGAAACATACTTGTATTACTAACTCAACCATGGAGTCTGAGTTTGTTGCTTTGTCTGCTGCTGGTAAAGAAGCTGAGTGGCTAAGGAATTTGATTTATGAAATTCCATTGTGGCCCAAACCGATATCTACCATTTCTATCAGATGTGATAGTGCTGCAACCTTGGCTAAGGCTTATAGTCAAGTGTTCAATGGAAAGTCTAGACATTTAGGTGTTAGACATAGCATGATTCGTGAGCTCATCATGACTGCTGTGATATTTGTGGAGTTTATAAGAACCCAGTTGAATTTAGCCGATCATCTAACCAAAAGGTTAGCAAGAGATATTGTGCACAAGGCGGCTGTAGGGATGGGCTTAAAGTCCAATTAAAATCTTTTATATTGAGATACCCAATTCCCATCTAATGTGATATTAGATGTTGAATTCAATGTGGAAAGCTTGATATTTGAAAATTGGAACACATTATTATCATCATCCCAAGGTATGTGTTCAGTAATGCTAGTAAAGGAGGTTGAATTTATATTCTTAATAGTTCTTTTGAAAAATTGCATTTGCAGGTGCAAAAATAAAAGGACTACCTATATAAGCATGAAGTTTAGATGCTTCAAGAAGTTAGGACTTGATTTTGATATGCTTATTGAAGGATGGGACACAAGCTAGTAAAATATAGTGTCAAGTTAGAACTTATGAGAATGTAAACTGTTGTGTGTATTATCTTCATGTATTCACTATGGATAGAAATGGTTCAATCCTTAGTGACACCCTAATATTCGAATATTTGGATTGTGTAATATACTAATGTGAAATTCAATCGTCACGACATTTCATTTATGCATCAGTTTGTTGGTGTTATGTTTCATTTTAAGTTAATCAAGATTACACTTAAATGGGGGAGGTTTGTTGGTGATTTGTTATCATCAATATTATTTAAGTGTAATGGGATTACGTTGTTGACCAAAAGAGATCTTGATAAATATTAAACAAGTAAGGAAGGTGTGGAGTACACACTTGTTTAAGTTTGATCAAGTTTCAAAGTACAATGTCATTTAGGGGCGAAGCCCCTAAACGAACGGGGGTCCGGGGGCAGCGCCCCTGGGAGCGGGGTCCAAGGAGCGGCAGCCCCTGGCGGGGTCCAAGCGGCAGAGAAAGATCATAAAGTCGGATTTTCAGAGAATTGACCATTGTTTGACCCTTATTCAAACTTCCATTTTTATGACAGTTTTTATAGTTTTATGACAATTTGAAACTGTCATATGACAGTTTTCAGACAAAGATCATAAAGTCGGTTTTGGTCTCATTTCTGGTATATACGAAACTATCTTCAAAACATTCTAAGTTCTTGTCTCTCTGAGTCTTATCCGATTAAAGAATATTGGGAGTACCACCCAAATGCTTTAATCTGATAGTGTTTAACACAATTCTCAGAATTCCAAGCCTTTCTATACCTCATCTTTCTAACATCATATCTCATATAATAGTATATAATTATCTATGTTAACGACTGATGTATTTTAGAACGAAATTGGCTGATATTGCTTGGGCTTGGTTATAACTTATATGCGTTTAATAGCTTAACCTTGATCCACAATATAAATTTGTGAGAAAGTGGTTATACATGTGTGGAAATATCAAAGCAAAATTAGGTGCAGACATTAGAAGGTCACATACAAAATGTATCTGTCGTATGCTTCCATCATGAACTCCTAATAATTATAATATAATTATAATAGTTTCTGAAGATGGTACTATACGTATATGTCACTCTACAACTTCTAGTCAGACGACTGGGGTTAAGAGATTAATCCTCACGTGAACATGCTGGCTAGCTACCCCTTGTGTGGCATAGGGTGGTGGCTCCCCTAATTGCCTAATGTTGAAAATATGGGATAAAAGCTGGTAGTGGTTCCTTGATGACACTAACCACGAGTCTGGAATATTCAAGCCGCCAAATTTGTGAGTTGAACGTATGATATTGACAAAGGGTGTGAATAGTTGCATGCATTGCATCTCATTTTATGACATAATCACGGTTTATCCCTTTTATGCGAATTGTGGGACTTATGAGTTCTTTTGGAATAATATGGTTCAATGTCGATCCTTTGGGCATATAAGACCCTTCAATTTGATTTGGGTTATTAAATCCCAAGTGTTCTAGTATTTGAACTTCTTTTTGGAGGTTTGGTTCGAGTTAGTTGGGTTTACATCCTCACTCTCTAAACGAACCAATCTCGAGTAACTTGCTAGGCAAATCCACTGCCTAACTTATTTTTATGTGTATTCAGATTGAATAATTTAAGAGACTAGAGGTGCAGAACATTTTAAAAGACCCCGACTTGTGGGGAACTTGAATCTTGTTTATGATACCTATTAACACCTCGCATTATGAAACAATCAAACATTTTGAACACTTTTGGGACCATTTGTTATTCCACAAAGCTTTTAAAACCCATATTCAAAAAAAAAAAAAACTAAAATGGTTTTAAATGTGTGTTTTCAAACTACCGAGGGTTGTTACACTCAAAATTCTATCCGATTATAAATAATATCATCTTACTTTCATTACTTTCTATTACAACATTATTCTTTCAATTCTTCTCTTATTAAACCATTATACTTTAAAAAATCTTTCCATCAAATCATTGTACTTACATTTTTTCCTTTAACGTACAATACTTTCAAAACTCTACCAAAATATTGCTTTGTGTTTGAATGAAGTTTTGGGTAGACTTTTTGAAGTATTAAAAATAAATGAAAGTAGGATGCTATGGTAAACAATTAAAAAAAATACATTGCTATATTTTCAATTAAATTCTTTCAAGAGTTTCGCTTAGGCATGAGCATTTGGAGTGTTTGGACTGGACCGAACCGAACCGACCCATACCGGTCTTTATGGTTCCCGATTTATTAGATTTTGGGGTTTCCGGTTCCAACGAAAGAACCGCATCAGACCGGATTTAGAATTGGACATAAAATTTTGTAATATGATGTGTTATGAAAATCGTAAAAAAATATTGAAAAATCTAATGAACATGAGGTTTTCACCATCTGAAAAGCTGTAAGAGTCTGCTTTAGTTCTTATTTACAAGTCATAAAGTGATTTTGAGTGTAACATGGTTGAAAAAGTGCTACAACAAAGAGTTGGAAAATGAATTTGGGCAGAAATCTGATAGTTGTAATGTTGTAAAAATCGTATAAAATCATAAATTTTTTTTTATTGAACATGAGGTTGGTGACATTTGAAAGTTGTTGAAGTAGAAAGTGATTTCGAGTGTAAAAGGGTTAAAAAGTGCTATATCATAGGGCTAAAAATGACTTTGGACTGAAATCATGTTTTGGAACCGATAACCAACACGACACTAGTTTAGACTATGGTGGTCCGGTTCCGATTCTATTTTTCCCTTTCAATCTCTTGTCGTATTTGGATCTTTTCTCAGTTCAGCTGCATCTTGGTTAATAAGCATATTTCATTTTTTTTTTTTTAAATTGTTATATTGTTGTGTGAATTAAACGGTTCGATAATTGGGTTGGGAGTGAACCGGTAGGGTTATTTTGTTAGTATTTTAATATTTTAAAGGCAGACACCCGCCCTATTTTGTAGGTGAAATGCATTTTGTTTAAAGGCAGATGAAGGAAGGAGAGAGAGAGAGGAAAGGGGTGGGGGATTCGTTTTTTCTTTCTTTCTTCTTCGTCGTTCTACATTTTATATTACAAAGGCTTTTTTCGTGACGGAATTCATCTTTCTCTCTCGCGCTCTCCAAATTGCCGATTCCGCTCTCCCTGAATGCCTCACCAGTGTTCAGGGTCTCTTTCTCTTCTCTTCTCATCCTCCTTTTTCTCTTTTAATCCAATCCTATCCTCCGTTCGTCAATTTTACAACACTTTGTTTTTGTTATTCACAAAGACCAAGTGCTCGTGGATTTTGGAATGGAGGAGTAGTATTACATTCATTTCAAGGCCAAGGTTCCAATTTCCAGATCACACGCATTAACATTAACATTAACATGCGATTTCTTTTTTTATTTCCTCTTGCAGTTAATTGTGGCAATCTATCACCGGAGGAGCGAGGGAATTAACGATGGTATCAACTCCAATATTGATTACACATTTCAATAGATCGAAGATCTGAAGCGTAAATTGTTCTAATTTCCGTTTTAATTCCGCAGGTGGTCGGAGATTAGCGACCTGGATCTTGCAGTTGACATATGAATAATTGAATATGCCAATGTCAAGTGAGAACATATATCCCTCTCCCTATGAATTTACGTTTCTATCTTCCTTACAGTTTTAGGAATCCCATAATTAATTAGGTCATGAAAAGTTGCAATTCACTCGACTGCTAATGTAAATCGTAATAATGATAAATTCATACCATAAAATTGATTTGAAATAAATAACAATCAGCAAATTGTAATTTTCGCCTGAAATTTTGGAAAGAACATGAATGCTGCGATTAATAAGGAACACTGTTAGCCATAATGTTTTTGGTAAAGTAGGGGAAGTATGGTATAGATGATCGATCATGTATGCATGTGCTAATTATGGTTAATGTATCTGCAGGTCAATTGTAGCTACTTGTTATTTTGATTTTTTTGGCAGACATGTGATGGCTAATCTCCTAGGGAAAGACGAACCCTCTGAAAGATATTCTTAGAACCTGCTCTTTTAGCATGTGTTGCAGCCATTCATACCTTGATGATATACACCAGGATGGCTGTAGTTGTTGATCATGCTCATGGATTTAGGCCACTTGCTCGACTCCCAAGATGCAGACTCCAATCTTACTCTCACTTCGATCCTACCATGCTTGAATTCACCCATAACATCACACATCCCTCCAATCTCACCCCTAATTTTCACAGAAGCTATTCCACCCCATGCCTTTCCTTAGCCACAAAAGCAAAGGAAGAGTTTGAATCCCCAAATCCACGAATCGAAATCATCAGCGGTCGTAAGGCTCCAATGGTTCACGCCCTTGTAGCCGAGGTTGCAATCGCATTAGCATCCGGGGTCAAACCCAAACCCGTGTCCAGTGGTCTTGGTGGGGCCTACTATCTACAATCAAGAAAAGGCAACACTATTGCAGTCGTTAAGCCAGCCGATGAAGAACCACTAGCCTTCAACAATCCTAAAGGGTTTGCGGGTCGGATGCTGGGTCAACCCGGGATGAAACGCTCCATCCGAGTTGGCGAAACGGGGCTCCGGGAACTCGCTGCTTATTTGCTTGACCATGATGGTTTTGCAGGCGTCCCTCCTTCAGCACTTGTCAAAATCTGTCATGTCACGTTCAACATAAACAATTCAACTTCAACTTCAACTTCATCTCCACCCTTCAAAATCACATCAATACAACGATATGTAGAGCACGAAACAGATGCAGGAGACTTGGGACCTTCCGGATTCTCAATCAGTTCAGTTCACCGTATCGGGATCCTTGACATCCGGCTTCTTAATCTGGACAGACATGCGGGAAACATGCTTGTGAAGAATTTCCATGGAAGTTATGCTGCTGGGGTGGCTGAACTTATCCCAATTGATCACGGGTTTTGTTTACCCGAATCATTAGACGACCCGTATTTCGAATGGCTCCATTGGCCCCAAAGTTCAATGCCCTTTTCAGAAACAGAAGCCGAGTATATCTCAAATCTTGACCCGTTTAAAGATGCTGAACTTTTAAGAACCGAACTTCCTTTAATCCGAGAATGCTCCGTACGTGTTTTCATACTTTGTACAATTTTCTTGAAAAGGGCGACATGTGCTGGACTTTCTCTTGCTGATATTGGTCAAATGATGACTAGAGAGTTCATCGGAGGTGAAGAGAATTGGAGTATTTTGGAAAATATTTGCATGAACGCGAAAGCTAAATTGGAGGCCGAATTAACAACAAACACAAGTAATGAAGTCAAAGATGATGAAATGTTTGCGTTTGATGAGAATTTGAACACGAACGATGACGTTTCAATGCATCCGGCATCCGTAAAACCACAAAAAACAATGAAATTTTTAGCCGTTGATGCGCGTTTGGCAAGATTAGTACAAGAATGTGATATAAAAGAGGGTGGGTGTGGTCCGAATCCGATGATACTAAGAAGTGTAAGTTTTGCGGGTCATAACAACAATCATGAGAATGGGGTGTGTGTTTCGTTTGAGGAAATTAAGGAAGACGAATGGTTATTGTTCTTGGAGTGTTTTGAGGAGCTTTTGCCAGAGGCTTTTGAGGAGAAAAAGAGCACGAGCTTGTTTAAACAGAGGTTAGGAAGTTCTTGTGAATTCTGAAAGAAAAACGATTGAGATTTCGTGAACAAAAACAGGTACTAAACTGATTTTCGCTTTGTTATTGATCATCATCATCATCTTCTTCAACAAGTAACTGTACATTATAAACATAGCCAAAAAAAACTACCACTCATGTTGTAGGTTGTAGATAATTTGTATGTGTCGGAAAAGCGAAGGGCTAATCTTGCCATCCTTTCCATCTGCCCTTTAGGTTGTCTTATTTTTATCAACTTTTATTTGTAATTACTGGATTGTATGCACATATCTGTCTCTCTAAATATAGTTTCATGATTTCCCTTTGCGATTGAAATCTAACAAATCTTAAACAATAATCGTCCATCAAATCATATTAAGTCCATAAGATGTTCTTGAGAAGCGTAAAGAATTGGAAGTCTAACCCTTGGCTGGTTATCAGAAGTATTAGATCTATCAGGGCAAAAAACTATATATAAGCTTGCAGATCCATCCATTTCTAACCAGTATAGATGTTTTCCGGCGCCATAACCACCCAGAAGTTTGTATGAGGTTTCCGATTGATCCATAGCAACACACATGTCTTCGTTACCTGATTAATTAATAATATACAACTAAATTAATCTTATGCAAAACTCACTGGATAATTTTTGTGTAATATAAAAAAAACTAAACTTACAGGCGGCGAACTCTATCTGGGTGTGATAAATGAAATCCAGAACTGCAGACATGTCTCTTTCGAATTGATGAAAAGGTCCGGAGTCGAAATTTAGTTTTCGTAACTTGCAGACTCCCTCTCCGATCTCCATCATCGCGCCTTTATGATTCTGTTAAAATAAAAAACATATGAGATGAAAGTTAATTAATTAATTGTTGGAATTGGATGAGAAAGTGACCTACCTGATTGAAGAGATGGTGGAAGCCGACGGCGCACTGTAGGATTCCGTGAACGAGGGATCTGATGGGATCTTCGGAATCGTTCCAAATTGATTCTAGAAAGTCATGGCATCCATGGTAATCTCTGCTGTTAAATAGCGCCACCGCCTCTGTGAACTTAGCGCCGCCACCGACCAAATCGTCTTCATCATCGTCATCTTCGTCTTCTTCGATGGAACGTCTACCAGGAGGAAAACGATACGATGCTGATGGCTTGTAATTGTAGTTGGATGATGATGATGATGAGAACTGATTCTTGTAATAGAAAGATGGGAAATGGCGGGAGATTGAATTTGATGGTAGAGTTCCTACTCCTAGAAGAAGAGAAGGTAATAGGAGGGGGATTTTGATGAGTGGGAGTGAGCAAACATCCATGATTTGTTTTCTATTCGCTTCGATTTCTTTTCTGTTTTTGCTTATTTGCTTGGATTTATGGTTTTTGTGGTTGTGGGGTTTTCAGAGTCCGAGTCATCGACTTTTTCCAACCATAATATTTGGCCTTAAAAAAAAAAAGAAAAATCTTCTATGCAACCTCTACAGGAGTTTGTAAAGGGTTAAATATTGGGTTGGGTTCGGGTTGGCGGGTCACGGGTTGGTGGGTCAGAATACATTGACTCAATCCAACCCATATAATATATGGGTTCGTGGGTTGGCGGATCACGAGTTGCCGGGTTGAAAACATCAACCCAATCCAACTCATATAACCCGTATAAATATATGAGTTCATGGGTTAGTGGGTCGAACCCAACCCATATAACCCATTTAATAAGCAACACATTTTAAAATGAAATTGAAAAATACAAATAAAATGAAGTCATAAAGTCTTAAACATTCAACATAAAGTCATAAACATCCAAATAAAATTGAAAATCAACACGTTCATGCAAAGTGTAATTGTTCAAACATATCCAAAAATCAAATGCGATAGTTCCCATTTCTTCCTCCAACATCGACTTCTTCAAGATGATCTTCAAATAGAAACAATATGCAAAATTAAATTTATGATCTTTTGAAAGCTACATAAATAATTATACAAAAAAAACTCACCAAATGACAACCTAAAGTATGTTGGAATTTGTAGCCTTCGTATTGAATTCGTTGATGTTCAAATTCATTACATTTTGAGTTCGGTTGTCAACAGCCACATTCAAATCAACTGCACAAGGAATAGGAAAAAAAGAACAATTAGTACAAAATTTTAGTTAATACAAATAAATTATGAAATATTACCTTTTTCTCTAAACAACCAATCCCTAGTACAAACTAAAGCTTCAACCACATCAGGCTTCATGGAACTTCGATATTCATTCAGAATTCTTCCACCAAGACTAAAAGCCGATTCATATGCTACTGTTGAAACGGGAACAGAAAGTATATCCATAGCTAATTTAGCTAATTTTGGATACCTATATTGTTGGGCTTTCCAAAAGTCAAGCATATTAACAGAAAAAGTTCTTTTAGGTCTTGGCTCAAGAAGGTATACATGCAATTGACTTGTGGTATTGGAACCCGAATCATCATTATCATATTCGTCAAACTCCTATAGTTAAAAATAATATATATAAAAACGAATTAGTAATTTAGTATATTTAAAAACTAAACTATAAAAGCAAATTTAATGATAATTAGAAAATGTGATTTACCTCAAGAATGTTGTTTTGATTAGAATCTCCCCCAACATTACTTTGTCTAATGTTTTCAATGCTCCCTTGATGTGATGTCGAGTCGAATGTGGTTGCATTTTTTGAATCTTGCATGTATTCATCATAAAGTTCATAAAGGGCACTCTCAATAGCCTTAAATTGTGATGAACCTTCTCCATAAAGTTTTTTATAGAAAAAGTCAACAAACATCAACTTATATCTAGGATCAAACACCACGGCTATAGCTAACAGAAGATAAAAATCAACCCAATATTTATTTGAACTTATTCCCCATTTGAGTAGCTATTTTTTCATATACTCATCAGGACTTTTCATCTCTTCAACCAACATAAAATGTATTCCAAAGATTTGAGGGAAATACAAATTTGAAGCAGGATAAAGAGATCCCGAGAACTGAAAAGCCGCATCATAAAACACTTTCAGAAAGCTACACATTTTCTCAATTCTTTCCCATTCATCAGAAGACGGGCAATCTTGAAAGTTAGAATCACTCAAACTAAGATGCGAAAAGGTTAGTCGATAATAAAGTTCACAAGAAAGCATCCTATACGTGGAATTCCACCTAGTAGGAACATCTTGCATCAAAGCTTTATTGGTGTCCAAAAGATTTTGTGAGCAACATTGACAAAACCTTGTTTTTCTTGCTGAAGATCCTTTGACATATTTCACACATTCTCTAAATTTTTCCACATCAACATCAATTTGTTTCAACCCATCTTGAACAATCAAATTAAGAATATGGGCACAACATCTCAAATGAAACAGCTTACCATCATATACTAAAGAAGTCATCAAACGAAATTGATTCTTAAGCAATCCAACGCAAACATCATTGGAGGAAGCATTATCCAAAGTGATAGAAAACAACTTCCTTTCAATTACCCAACTTTTTATCAACCCACTAATCATTTCCGCAATAGCAACACCAGTATGTGGAGGAGGGAATTCGGAAAAATTTAAAATCCTCTTCTGTAAGACCCAATTGCTATCAACATAATGGGCAATCAAACTTAAATAACCATTTGTAACAATAGATGTCCTAGTATCAGAAGTCAAACATATTCTACTTGGACATTTAAGCAACTCGCCACGAAGTCTATCACATTGACTTGCATATAACTTTTTGACGTCTGCCTTTGTTGTGTTCCTACAAATATGACTGGCATTTGGTTCCAAGTATTTGCAAACATTTCTAATTCCTTCATACTCAACAACGGATAATGGCAAGTCATGTCTAACAATAGCTTCAATCAACAATTTCTTAAGTCTTTCTTAACTAAAATTTGGAGTTCTCATATTCATTACACCTTTGCTAGCAGAAATCATATATTGACCAATATCTATGGTATTATTATTTTCACATTTGGTTCGATGGCGAATTAGATTACCGGTACTGCAAGCACTTCTTGCTTGATATCTTTTACCACATTTGTTGCACACATAATATAAGATTTCATCTGGTGTTTTTCTAGGTAATTTAGTAAAACTTTTCCAAACATCAGAATTTGTTGTCCTCGTTTTTCTTTTCTTTGTAGAAGTACTTTCAAGTCCTTGAGATTCATTTGGTGCTGCAACTTCTTTAACTTAATCATCACTTTCACTTTCTTCATTGTCACCCTCCACATTATTGTCAACAATGATATCTTCATTATCTTTCATAATTCACTAGAAAACCACAAAAGAAATCATCAATTATCTAACAGGTTAGAAGCAAAGCAAATAAAAAAAATGCAGTGGGTTCATTATGAATCTGATTTGTGTAATGCTTGTTCTAGGTATCATTTATTTCTCAAATTTTTAGGGTTTTACACTGGGACTCGACGAGTTGGGGAGCCCCAACTCGACGAGTAAAGGTCTTTTCGGACGCGGGACTTAAGGTCTACTCGATGAGTTGGAAGGAACCGACTCGACGAGTTGGAAGGCCCCGACTCGACGAGTAGACACTGGAAAAGGAAACCCTAATTTTCAGGGTTTTGTACCCTATTTAAATAACTTATGGCTCATTTATGGCCTCCCTCATCGTCCTTACTGTCCAGAGAGAAACCCTAGCCGTGCTTTAGTGCTTTCTTGAGTTAGTGTGAGCTTTGGAGAGTAAATCTTGTGCTCTTTGGAAGGAAACTTGAAGATTGAGAACATTAAAGTGAGAAGGAGTCTATAGATCCGACATCTACTGTGTTTTGGCAACCATCTTGAGGTATAAAGTTGCTACCTTGACCTTTATTTGCTTAGATCTCCTCTTATAGAAGTAAATGGTCACTTTTGGTACATAATGGTGTCATTCTCGGATTTGAACTTGTCATGTGGATATGGTTTCAGATCTAGACACCTCTAGGCCTCAATGAACATAAAGTTGCTCACTTTATCTACTCTTGGCCCTTCTCCATGCCCAAAACCTTGTATGAAGCTTAGTTTTAGTGTTTTAGCCTCTTGAGGTCTTGCATGCACGTAAAGTTTGCAACTTTACGTGGTATTTCAGTCTTAAGGGACTAGATCTGTAGTTTGGGGCATTGGATTCGATTGGAAGGGGCTGAACACGTTAAGACATGGAAACTCGACGAGTTGCCCTGGCAACTCGACGAGTTGGATTGGGTTTTCCCGTTTTCTGTATGCAAAGTAAACTCGGCGAGTTGATAAGATAACCCGACGAGTTGGTTAGGGTTTTCCCCGACTTTCTGAACCCTAAAGGAAATCGACGAGTTGCTAGATGCACTCGACGAGTTGGTTCAACATGGATTGTTGACCTTGACTTTGACCATGGTTGACCAAGTTTGACTTTGAAGGTATTTTTGGTATTTCGGGATTTTAACAACGTTAGTCACATGATGGTTGTAGGAAGTTGAGTTGGAGTTGTGGGTTGGGACTTATCTTATCTTATCTTATCAGTTCAACATACTTGAGAGGTGAGTCTCCTCACCATACCAATGGGTCTAAGGCACCAAGGCCGACCCATTTTGTGATATATGGTACACCGGTTGATGTAGTGATATGTGGTATGCTAGTTGGTTATATGCCAGGTGGTATGCTAGTTGTATATGTGATACTTGCATGAAAGACCATAGGGGAGCCCATGACGCTTGGATGTAAGACAATGTGGGGGAGCCCATGGATTTTCATGTAAAGACCATGGGGGGGCCCATGACACTTGGATGTCAGACCATGTGGGGGGAGCCCATGGCTTTCCAGCTAAAGACCATGGGGGAGCCCATGACACTTAGGTGTAAGACCATGTGGGGGAGCCCATGCCATCCTAGAGTAAGACCCTGGTAGGAGCCCACGACATCCTTATATGTTTGTATGCATAGCTTGTGGTTTATGTAGCTTATATAGCTAATATGGTTTATGTGATTATGTGGATTCTGCGGGGTATGCTCTGGGGAACTCACTAAGCATTAGCTTACAGTTTGTTGATTGTTTCAGGTACTTCAGAGCCTAAGGGCAAGGGCAATGTAAGATGGCGCGACATGCACTCTCTCAGGCATTTTATGGGTACACTTTGATATTTGAAATAAAATGTTGATGTTATGAATTTGAAAACAATTGTCATTGAGATTTTATGGTTTATGGGAATGTTTTGATTATTTAAAAATGAAAAATTATTTGAAAAATTTGGGTCGTTACAAGTTGGTATCAGAACCTTGTTTTGAGGGATTCGGGCACACTCTCGGGTGTGTCAGGACTCAAACTAAGGAAATGGTAAAATTGTTTTCAGAAATCAAAAGTAAAAACTTCTTAAAATGGAAAAAGGGGAGAGTGCAATGCGCATGATCGGCCGAGCTCAAGTAAGTAGTTCCCCAATATGTTAGCCATGTTATACTGCTAATTGGATTATGATAGTCGGATGGATTTTGCTATGTGTATGCTTTAAAAATTGTATACGGTTAGGATCTTATAGCCTTAGAATGATTGATTTGGTCTTATTTACTGTTCCTTGTCTGGTTGTGGTCCTAGGGTAGAGTCTATTATTCGAAAGTCTATTTGATCCTGTTCTGTGTATAATTTGCATACATAAGGCAACCTGTTATGATTGATTTGAGTTCTGGTTTGATGGGATTGAGCAAACCTTAGGATAACCTAGGATTTGAATATGCAGCAGCCTATGAGATATGTTTTGTTCTGGGACGAATTAGAGTTATCAGGTAGAGCTTTGGGGAAGGTACAGGTAGGTGTGGAAGGTAGTATTGGGCCCGTACCACTGAAAGCACATGACCTGTACCCGAACTGATGTTAGATCTGGAAGCTCTAAGGAGAACCGGTGTGGGAAGATCCCCTTTTTGATTATCTTGATCATTTTGTCTTATCAGGATGGTGGTGACACGATTTGGAGCAGGAGGATCAGGATCAGGATCAGGATCAGGATCCGGATCTGGGTCGGGCGACGGTACCGAGCCCATTGATGAGAGGCTGCACGAGCTTATTGCAGCCGAGGTTACGAGGGGCATCCTTGACGCTACCCCAGTGATTTTTGGGACAGTCAAGGAAGGGATGATGGAGATCATGGAGGAGCGGCTCAGGTCGTTCAGATCCGAGATTGCTGCAGGCCAGATCGGGCCCGAACTCCCTCGTTCCAGGAGTTTAAGGCGTGTGGGGTACCAGAGTTCTTCGGGGTCAGGGACCCCATAGTTAGCCGATGCTGGGTGGCAGACATGGAGAACGCCCAGCACACGAGCTCTTGCCCTGATGCGGCAAAGGTGGGGTTTGCTTCGTGTATGCTGAGGGACCGAGCCCGGGACTGGTGGGGAAGGTGACCAGTCAGGTGAGGGCAGCTGGCGTGGATAAGATGACATGGGCAGAGTTTGTCAGAGGCTTTGATCTGGAGTTTGCACCACCCATTGAGGTGCAAAGATTAGTGAGGGAGTTCCAGGAGCTCCAACAGACCACCGAGACTGTGGTGGAGATCACTGCTAAGTTTCGGGAACGAGCATTGTTGATCCCGCGGTATGCTATGGACGAGGATATGAGGAGGACGAGGTATCATTCCATGTTGAGGGATGATATCTGAAAGTTTGTGAGATTTGCATGGTGCAAAACCCTGAATGAGATGGTGGAGAAGACCCGTGAGAGGGAGATGGAGTTGGAGTTCCGCACCAAGTGGAAGCCAGAGCAGATTTAGATAGATGTAGGTCAGGCTAAAAAGCCTAAGACCTCTGATTCTTCCAGTAGGGGCCAGCAGGGCCATGGCCGGTGTGCCAAGTGAGGTAAGCCGCACAGTGGGGCTTGTCAGCGGGCTCGGGATGTTACGCGTGTGGCCAGCCGGGTCACATGAGCAGGGATTGCCCCAAGAAGGGCTTGATTTGTTTCCACTACAACCAGACCGGCCATAAACATGCCGATTGTCCAAGGTTACTGGGAGGAGGAGGAGCAGCGGCGGCGCCTGCGCCCGCCACAATGAGGATCACTAATGGCCGCCCTGCTAAGGCGGATGCTCCTGCGGTGAAGAGTTGCGCGTTTCAGTTGACTACTGAGGAGGCTCGGGCAATGCCAAACGTCGTGGCTGGTACGTATTTTATTTTTCTGCTTGATATTGAATTGTATTGCTTATGTGTATATGTATGCTCATGTATAGGGATCTTTTTGGTCAATGGTATGTCGGCTCACGTTCTATTCGATTCGGGTGCTACCCGATCGTTTGTATATCTTGCGCTTAGCAAGAAGTTTTGGGATGCGCCGAGGACTTTGGATTCCCCGCTTGAGGTTGAGATTTCGGATGACCGAACTGTGAGTGCTGCGAGAGTGTATCGGGACTGTGTCCTGAATGTGCTTGGGGAGAGGTTCCGTGTTACTCTAGTCCCGATACCGTTGCGAGGGATGGAGGTGATCGTCGGGATGGACTGGTTGGGGGCCAATGGGGCCATGATAGATTGCGAATGCCAGCTGGTGAGAGTTCGAACCCCAAGTGGGGGAGAACTAGTTATTCATGGGGAGAGGGCCTCGCAGGGGCCAACACTCTGTTCAGCTGCGAGGGCTAGGAGAATTCTCCATCAGGGTTGTTCGAAATTTTTTACATACATCTCGGATACGAGGGTTGAGCCCACGACAGATTTGGGTAGTGTACCGGTTGTACGAGATTTTCGGGATGTCTTTCCCGATGAGTTGCCAGGGGTGCCTCCGGAGAGGCAAGCATAGTTTCGCAGTGATTTGGTGTCGGGTGTCGCTCCGATAGCTAAGGCGTTGTACCGGCTAGCTCTGCCTGAGATCCATGAGCTGTCTACGCAGCTTCAAGAGTTGTCTACACAGCTTCAGGAGCTGCTAGACCGAGGGTTTATTCGTCCGAGCAGTTCTCCGTGGGGAGCACCGATCCTGTTCGTGAAAAAAGAAGGACGAGTCACACAGGATGTGTATTGATTATCGAGAGTTGAACAAGATAACGGTGAAAAACCGTTATCCGCTCCCGAGTATCGATTATTTGTTCGATCAACTGCAAGGTGCATCTTGGTTTTCCAAGATTGATCTTCGGTCGGGGTACCATCAGATGAGGATTAGGGATGAGGATATATGGAAGACAACTTTCAGGACGCGGTACGGCCACTATGAGTTTGTGGTGATGCCATTCTGGCTCACCAATGCCCCAGCAGCGTTCATGGATCTCATGAACAGGGTGTGTAGGCCGATGTTGGATCGGTCAGTGATTGTATTTATCGAGAATATCTTGGTCTATTCTAAGACCAAGGAGCAACATGAGCAGCATTTAAGGGAGGTATTAGAGACACTGAGGACGGAAAGGCTTTATGCCAAGTTCTCAAAGTGTGATTTCTGGTTGAGAGAGGTGCAGTTTTTAGGGCACATCATCAACCAAGAGGGCATTTTGGTTAATCCAGCCAAGATTGAGGTAGTGATACGGTGAGAAGTACCGAAGAATGCATCTGAAATTCGTAGCTTCTTGGGTCTAGCGGGGTACTATCGGAGATTCATCCAGGATTTCTCCAAGATCGTCGTACCTTTGACACGTTTGACCAAAAAGAATGTGACATTTTGGTGGGGTTCGGACCAACAGTTGGCTTTCGAGACCTTGAGACAGAGGTTATGTGAGGCCCCGATCTTAGCACTACCTGATGGGTTAGATGATTTGGTGGTGTATTGTGATGCGTCTATCACAGGGTTAGGCGTTGTTTTGATGCAGAGGGGGCATGTGATCGCGTACGCCTCGAGGCAGCTGAAGCCTCATGAGGAGAACTACCCCACTCACGACCTGGAATTGGGGGATATGGTGTTTTCCCTCAAAATCGGGAGGCATTACTTGTATGAAGTTCGGTGCACCATCTTTAGTGACCATAAAAGTTTGAAGTACTTGATGGATCAGCAAAACCTGAACATGCGGCAGAGGAGGTGGTTAGATGTACTGAAGGATTATGATTGTGAAATCCTGTACCACCCAGGGAAGGCCAATGTGGTGGCCGACGCTTTGAGTCGCAAGGCGGCAAGTGCTCCAATTAGGGACGTTTGTTTAAGGATGACAATGATCTCTCCTTATTGGATATGATTAAAGAGGCTCAGGTGGAGGGTTTGAAGAAAGAGAACTGGAAGATAGAGCGGATTCGGGGCCAGTTTCCCCTGTTTGTTCGGGATAGTCGAGGTCTTCTGACACAGTGTGGCTGGGTGTGGGTACCGGTAACCGGGGGTGTAAGGCAGAAGATCTTGGAGGAGGCACACAGATCCAAGTTCTCTATTCACCCGGGGGCCACGAAGATGTATAGAAATCTGAGGTTGAGTTACTGGTGGCCCTGCATGAAGCGGGAGATTGCGTGGTTCGTGGAGCGGTGCTTGACCTGCAGGAAGGTCAAGGCCGAACATCAGAGGCCTCACGACAAGGTTCAGCCGTTACCCATTCCCATGTGGAAATGGGAAGAGATCACCATGGACTTCATCACGAAGTTACCGAGGACGGCGATGGGTGTGGATGTCATATGGGTTATTATGGATAGATTGATGAAGAGTGCCCGGTTTATTCCGATCTCCGAGAGCATCTCCACTGAGAAATTAGCGAATATTTATGTGCGGGAGGTGGTGGTTAGGCACGTGGTACCAGTGTCGGTGGTCTCTAACCGGGATGTCCGATTTACATCTAGATTATGGAGAAAGTTCCACAAGGAACTGGGCACTCAATTACATTTCAACATGGATTACCACCCCCAGACAGATGGCCAGAGTGAGAGGACGATCCAGACACTGGAGGATATGCTTCGGGCATGTGTATTGGATTTTGGAGGGAATTGGGATACATACCTCCCACTACCAGAGTTTTCATATAATAATAGTTATCATGCTAGTATCGACCGACCCCCGTTTGAGATGTTGTATGGTCGGAGGTGTAGGACCCCTGTTTGTTGGGGTGAGGTAGGGCATCGAGTCATGGGGAGCACCGAGGTGGTGCTCAATACTACTGAGTTGATTCAACAGGTGCGCGATAGGCTGCGAGTTGCACAGAGCCGTCAGAAAAGCTATGCTGACCGGCGCCGATCGGATCTCGAGTTTCAGGTGGGGGATTTCGTCTTGCTGAAAGTGTCACCATGGAAGGGTGTCATTAGGTTTCGGAAGAGGGGCGAGCTAGGGCCCCGATACATTGGACCTTTCAGGAATACTGCTTGGGTGGGCAAGGTGGCTTATCGCTTGGATCTGCCGGACGAGCTTAGCCAGATACACAACACCTTCCATGTGTCTCAGCTTCGGAAGTGTGTCATAGATGAGGCCGCAGTTATTTCTCTAGACGACATTCAGGTGGATGAGAGCCTGAACTACATTGAGAGGCCCGTTGCGGTTTTGGATAGGAAGACTAAGGTCTTTCGCAACAAGGAAGTGAAGCTAGTGAAGGTGCAATGGCAGCACCGAAGAGGCTCCGAATGGACATGGGAGCCGGAAGATGAGATACGAGACCACCACCCAGATTTGTTTACATCAGCAGACTTCGAGGACGAAGTCTAGTTCAAGTGGGGGAGATCTGTAACGCTTGTTCAAGGTATCATTTATTTCTCAAATTTTTAGGGTTTTGCATTGGGACTCGACGAGTTGGGGAGCCCCAACTCGACGAGTAAAGGTCTTTTCGGATGCGGGACTTAGGGTCTACGCGACGAGTTGGAAGGCCCCGACTCGACGAGTAGACACTGGAAAAGGAAACCCTAATTTTCAGGGGTTTGTACCCTATTTAAAGAACTTATGGCTCATTTATGGCCTCCCTCATCATCCTTACTGTCCAGAGAGAAACCCTAGCCGTGCTTTAGTGCTTTCTTGAGTAAGTGTGAGCTTTGGAGAGTAAATCTTGTCCTCTTTGGAAGGAAACTTGAAGATTTAGAATATTGAAGCGAGAAGGAGTCTATAGATCCTGCATCTACTCTGTTTTGGCAACCATCTTGAGGTATAAAGTTGCTACCTTGACCATTATTTGCTTAGATCTCCTCTTATGGAAATATTGTTGGATAAGGTGTCTAAGTCCATAACTATTTCTGGTATGTACTTGACCCGACACGACATGGTCCATTGGGGTTGCATGGCACCATGCAATTGGATAAACTAAAATGAGAGAAATAACACTTATGGTTTATTAATATATTATAAGTTCTAATATATTAATAATATTATTTAATTAGTTTGATCAAGAATTAATTTAGAATTAATTAAGTGATCAAAAGATAACTAATTAAATATATGGGTAGATTATGTAAATCTTCCATATCTTATATAGTGGGCTAAGAGGCTCCATGGATTATCAAGTTGGGTTCCACCCATAGGATGCTCCATGGAGTTAACCCATGGATCATGAAATGAAGAGTCATGTTACATTAGGGTTTACCTAATGCAACACACTATATAAAAAAAGGTGTTCTCCCCAAAATCGGCGACACTAAGAAACAAGAGGGCTAGAGCCGATTTTTCAAGTGTAAGATTCTCTCAAAGTTTACTCCTTTGCATTTGGTGTTGTGTGAAGCATTTGAGGCATCACACGTGGGGTGCTAGGCTCACAAGGTTTAAAGGATCATAATCAACAACAAGGTAAGTTATTCTATCTTTCATTCAAGTTAAAAATGTTCCCCATGTATGCTAGATAGGAATATAACCTTGGAATTCAACTTTGCATGATTATTAGACAAACATAGATCCAAGGTTATTAGGGTTGCATGTACACTTAGGAAGTGTTAGAATGCTCAAAACCCATCAGTGGTATCAAAGCCTAGGTTTGTTTGTTGTTTTTTGTGTGCAAACAGCTTGAAAAAAAATCGTTTTTCTGTTTTCTGCTCGTATGAAAGTTTGCACATTTGTTGCTGGAAATGGACTAGAAACATTACCCTAAACTGTTTTGATGTTTTAAAGCTTGTTTTAGATGGTGTAATGTTTATGCTAATCCATTTACAATGGCAATTATTAAAATTACAAGTTTTTTTAAGTGTAATTTTTTGATTCTTGAAAGTGTTCATATTCATGTTCTTGAACTTATGAAGATTAGATGATCATAGGAATTGTTTGTAACCTTCATGGTAGTTTAATTCATGATCATAATGTGTTTTAATGGAGTCCATAACTTGTCCTCAAGTTATGGAAAACCAAAAGTCTCACTTTTATTAAAGCCATTAAAAGAACACAAGAGTTATAAAAATGAAGAGTCTTCATTTTTATTACTCAATTAATTCATAAGTTATAAGAAATGAAAAGTTTTGGAAGTTTACAAAACTTGCCCTCAAGTTTTGGAACATGTAAAGTCTTGATTAAAACTTTAGTTCCAACCCTTATAATTTTAAAAGTTAAAATTCAACCCTTATACTTTATAATATTATAAGTTACTAATATATATATGTATAACGTCAAGTCGTCTTACCGCTAGTACGCCTCATTCACGAAGCCGGTCTATAAGGGGGGTATAAGGTTGTTGCCTATAAAATGGCAACTTAATGGGTGTCCACTCTCACCCACCGCTTCCTTGATTGGTGGAGGGTCGTTAGCCGAACGGGTAAGACAAGGACTTATAAATTCTCATTAAAAGTATGATGAGTATTATAAAGTAACTAAATGCTTTTATTAAATTCCCAATCTTAGTTACTTTAGGAAAATGTGAATAAGGTGCTAATCCATGAAATTACACTTTACACTTTGTTTAAGTCGTTGGTGGAGCGTGTGTGGTTAACCGACACACTAACTTGGACTTAACAAGGTAGGTAAAGGGTGACTTAAGGTTTACCATAGCATCGGTGGAGCGTGTGTGGTTTACCGGCACATTGATTGAGTGATAAAACTTGAGGGTACCAAGTGATTTGTATGGTTACTTCACACCTCGTTTTGTGATCCTCGGTATCCCAGTCACAAAACTTGGAGGGCACACTCGAGATTGAAACATGCATTTGAAAAGTTCATTGAATCTCAAAAGAATCTAGGAATTTCTAAGAACCAATTAAAAACCTAATATTTATATTTCGTTTTTCATGGTGGAAATTGGTGAATCGTCATTCACCTACCTTTCAAATATGTTATAGCTTGGATTACGGCATACCTCTTCTAAGTTATAATATATTGTGATTGGATCCTAGCCTTAATATTACATTTGGGTGTTTTATTAAGGACTCTCTTAATATCTAAACTAATCTTGTTCTCTTCTTTCAGATGTCTTCAAACAATGGTGCTTCTGGCTCTAATCCTAATGGCTCCTTTACCCTTATGAACTTGTGTGGGAAAGTCACTTTTGATGGATCCAACTTTAATGAATGGATCAGAAACATCAAGATGATTACCCACTACGAGGACAAAGAATATGTCCTTGACAAGGAGCTTAAGGAGATTGATGAGACCACTGCAACTCCCCAGGAGATCGCTGACTTCCGGGCACATGAAAGGGATGCTACAAAAGTGGCATGCATCATGTTGGCCACCATGACATCGGAACTCCAAAAGTCCTATGAGGACTTCTACCCTTTTGAAATGCACCAAGATCTGATGGAAAGATACCATCAAAGTGCACGATAAGAGAGGTATGAAATCATATGCTCTATCATAACAACCATGATGAAGGACGGGGAATCCGTTACGAGCCACATGCAGAAAATGCAAAGGTATGTGGATCGGTTGCTGAAGCTTAATGTGAACTTCCCTGAGGAGCTTGCAATAGATATCATTTTGCACTCCTTACCATCGTGCTATGATCAATTCCGCATGACATATCACATGAATAAGGAAGAGGTCACACTCAGCAAACTTCAGGGACTCCTCAAGACCGCAGAAACAGGTCTTAAGGGTAAGTCGGTTGTTAACACTCCTACTCCAAACTCCGCCCCGGTTTTGGCAATCGGGAAAGGTAGAGGGAAGAAGAGGAAGAGCTCTTCGAAGGGTACCAAGGCTAGGACCCTTGATGGCTCTTCTTCAAGTGGAACCAAGAAACGTTTTGTCACTCCTTCTTCTGATCCTAATGAGGCTGAATGCTTCTATTGCCATGAAAAGTCACATTGGAAGCGGAACTGCCCAAAGTACCAGCAAGATGTGAAGGATGGGAAAGTTAAACCCAACCATGCAGGTATTTACACTATCTTATCTAATAACTCACCCCATTCTAACTCTTGGGTCCTTGATACCGGTTGTGGTATTCATATCTGTTCTGATTTGCAGGGACTAAGAAGAAGTGAGAATGTGGAGCATGGAAGAATAAACTTAATCATGGGGAATAGGAAAGCGTTACCTGTCACTAAGATTGGAGTTTATACTTTATCGCTAAGTAGTGGGTTTAGTTTAGATTTGAATAAATGTTGTTATTCGCCAGAAATGGCAATAAATATTATTTCCTTTTATGCATTGTATAAACAAGGTTTCACCTTTTCATTTGATAATGAAGTTGGTTCGATTAATGCTTTCTTTAATAATGTTCTTTATTTTAAAGCATTACCTTGTGATGGTGTGTATGAAACTGTATCTGTGGTTGATAACTTAGGAAATAATGTATTGTGTATTGATTCTGTTAATGATAATAACTTGGATAAAGCATCATTATGGCATTGTCGTCTTGGACATATAAGCAAGAAACGCATAGGCCAACTCCAAAAGGATGGAGTATTGGAGTCATTTGACCTAAAGTCAGATGATAGTTGCGAATCATGCTTACTTGGAAAAATGACAAAGTCACCCTTCACAGGTTCTTGTGAGAGGGGTGAAGGTTTGTTGGATCTTATACACACGGATGTGTGTGGGCCCTTCAAACATGCCCACAAGATTGCTAATCGTTATTATTTGACTTTTACTGATGATTACAGTAGATATGGATATGTCTACTTAATCAAGCATAAGTCAGAGACTTTTGAGAGGTTTAAAGAGTTTAAACAGGAAGTCGAGAATCAATTGGGCAGGAGCATTAAGATGCTTCGATCCGATCGAGGTGGTGAGTATCTTAGTTCAGAGTTCCTCGACTATCTTAGGGAATGTGGGATTGTCTCACAATTGACACCTCCCAGGACACCGCAGTTGAATGGTGTAGCTGAGAGGCGTAATCGAACCTTGTTGGATATGGTTCGTTCCATGATGATTCGAGCTTCGCTACCAATCTCATTTTGGGGGTATGCCTTAGAGACTGCCGCCCATATCCTTAATCTAGTTCCCACAAAGAAAGTTGCCAAAACTCCTCATGAGATGTGGACTGGTAAAGTACCCAAACTAGACCACATTAAGATTTGGGGTTGCGAGGCTTTCGTGAGACGCGAGACTCATGATAAGCTCGAACCTCGAAGTGAGAGGTGTATTTTCATCGGCTACCCACATAAATCCTTTGGTTACCTCTTCTACAGACCTAGTGAGAATGTGGTCTTTGTAGCTAGGAGGGCTTTCTTTCGAGAGAGAGAGAGTTCATAAGCCAAGGAGACAGTGGGAGGCAAGTTGACCTTGAAGAAATTCAAGAGTCAAGTGGTGAAGGAACTTCAAACCCTAGCACTCAACTTGAGGAGGAAACTTCTGTTGAGCCAATTGACAAGTCTGTACCTCTGAGGTGTTCCACAAGGGTTAGGAATGCACCTGAGCATTACTATGGATTCCATATTACTGCGGAAGGTGATACACTTATCAGTGATGAGACACTGATAGGTCTGGATGAACCTAACAGTTACGTGGAAGCCATGACAGGCCCTGAGTCAGCCAAGTGGAAAGAGGCAATGGACATCGAGATACAGTCCATGTATGACAATCAAGTTTGGAACTTGGTTGAGAATGTACCAGGTCGTAAGACTATAGGGTGCAAATGGATCTTCAAGAAGAAGACCGACATGGATGGTAATGTACACACTTATAAGGCACGACTGGTTGCAAAGGGTTTCTCACAAACTCCGGGAGTTGATTATGATGAGACCTTTTCTCCAGTGGCCAAGATTAAGTCTATTAGGGTTCTGTTAGCCATAGCTGCATTTCATGACTATGAAATATGGCAAATGGATGTCAAAACCGCTTTCCTTAATGGAAAGTTGGCTGAGGATGTTTACATGAGTCAGCCAGAGGGTTTTGTCAATACAGAGTACCCTAATAAAGTGTGTAAGCTTGAGAAATCTATTTATGGGTTAAAGCAAGCACCTCGCAGATGGAATCTTTGCTTTGATGAGAAAGTCAAAGAATTTGGCTTTTCTAGGAGTGAAGATGAATCTTGTGTATATGTCAAGGCTAGTGGGAGTATAGTTAGCTTTTTGGTATTGTATGTGGATGACATACTACTCATAGGAAATGACATCCCAACTCTACAGGAAGTTAAGTCCTGGCTTGGGAAGTGTTTCTCTATGAAGGACCTAGGAGAAGCTGCCTATATTCTAGGGATAAGGATCTTGAGAGACCGGAGTAAAAGACTAATTGGACTTAGTCAGAGTACCTACTTGGATAAGGTGCTGAAGGGATTCGGCATGCAGGACTCCAAGAAAGGAGAGTTACCCATCCAGAGTAACGCCAGATTGAGTAAGACACAAAGCCCTAGTACTGAGGCTGAGATAGCAGAAATGAGTCGAATACCTTATGCTTCGGCTGTAGGATCGATCATGTATGCTATGACGTGTACTCGACCTGATGTAGCCTTTGCTTTGAGCATGGTTAGCAGGTATCAGGGGAACCCTGGCAAGGCACACTGGACTGCGGTAAAGAATATCCTCAAGTACCTACGGAGGACTAAGGACTGGGTCCTTACCCTCGGTGGGAGTGAAGACTTGAGAGTTGTAGGGTATAGTGATGCTAGCTTTCAGACTGATAGGGATAATTTCCGCTCTCAGTCAGGCTGGGTCTTTACCTTAAATGGAGGAGCAATTTCTTGGAAGAGTTCCAAGCAAGAGACAGTGGCTGATTCAACTTGCGAATCAGAGTATATAGCAGCTAGCGAGGCAGCAAAGGAGGCGATATGGCTGAAGAACTTCATTGGAGACCTTGGAGTTGTAGCAGCTATTAAAGAGCCAATGGAAATTTTCTGTGATAGTGAAAGTGCAGTTGCCTTAGCCAAGGAACCAAGGGATCACGGGAGATCCAGACACATCGACATAAAATACCATTTCATCAGACATCGAATAGAAGAAGGACTCCTCGTGGCAAAGAGGGTATCATCGGATGAGAATCCAGAAGATCCCCTCACGAAGGGACTGACTCGGGTTAAGCATCTCCAGCATGCTCGGAGCATAGGGCTGAAGGATGATATTAGATTTAGTAGTTAGATAACCTTGAAATTTGTAAAGTGTAATTGACATTAGATGATGAATAAAAGGTGTTTTATTTATGAGTAAAGTGTTGCTATCTCTTGTCGATCGTTTACTATATTTCTTTTGCATGTTTTGACTTCCAGAATAATTATGTTTGGTATATCATATTATTCGAACCTCCACAGTCGGTCATATGTCGGAAGTAGGTATGAATCAAGACTGTCATGATTGGTTGCAGAGGTCTAAGTTGTTGGACATGGCTACAACACTCATGAGTGCTCATAAGTTCTGAGCATTAGACTCAACCCACGCTCACTGGAATCACTTCATGGAATTTATCTCGAGTGATCGTGAGACGGTAATATCATATAAGTCTTCAAACCTAGAGATATGATTTGTTACTTATGAGTTGGTTATGCATTGATTGTACGTTAACGCATTGGTAACTCGATGTTATAAAACGTGCTTTTGTGTATAATTCAATGAGTGGTAGAACAAACATATGAGTCGAAGTTTATCTGTTCCTTCTTGGATTAGAAGCTGATATCTGGGCCCCTCGATGATTTTGTTTTGACCTATGTACCGGGCCCGGTCAGAACTAAGTTGATGTGTTCAATTAAGTTCTTTGTCAAACAAATCGGAAATCGGGAAACAAACTGCTGGACAATAAGTAAGACATTGTTCCATGTATTTGTCCGGCTGATATCTAGAACAGAGGATTATATGATCACTTATCTTAAATGGCGTATCATCATCTTCTCAGTTCCGAGAGACCTTGAAAGAGCTACGATTGCCGATTGGTTCCTGAAGTATTGCAGTTATAGTTATTAGACTTATCCAAGTGGGAGACTGTTGGATAAGGTGTCTAAGTCCATAACTATTTCTGGTATGTACTTGACCCGACACGACATGGTCCATTGGGGTTGCATGGCACCATGCAATTGGATAAACTAAAATGAGAGAAATAACACTTATGGTTTATTAATATATTATAAGTTCTAATATATTAATAATATTATTTAATTAGTTTGATCAAGAATTAATTTAGAATTAATTAAGTGATCAAAAGATAACTAATTAAATATATGGGTAGATTATGTAAATCTTCCATATCTTATATAGTGGGCTAAGAGGCTCCATGGATTATCAAGTTGGGTTCCACCCATAGGATGCTCCATGGAGTTAACCCATGGATCATGAAATGAAGAGTCATGTTACATTAGGGTTTACCTAATGCAACACACTATATAAAAAAAGGTGTTCTCCCCAAAATCGGCGACACTAAGAAACAAGAGGGCTAGAGCCGATTTTTCAAGTGTAAGATTCTCTCAAAGTTTACTCCTTTGCATTTGGTGTTGTGTGAAGCATTTGAGGCATCACACGTGGGGTGCTAGGCTCACAAGGTTTAAAGGATCATAATCAACAACAAGGTAAGTTATTCTATCTTTCATTCAAGTTAAAAATGTTCCCCATGTATGCTAGATAGGAATATAACCTTGGAATTCAACTTTGCATGATTATTAGACAAACATAGATCCAAGGTTATTAGGGTTGCATGTACACTTAGGAAGTGTTAGAATGCTCAAAACCCATCAAATATATGGTCACTTTTGGTACATAATGGTGTTATTATCGGATTTGAACTTGTCATGAGGATATGGTTTCAGATCTAGACACCTCTAGGCCTCCATGAACATAAAGTTGCTCACTTTATCTAGTCTTGGCCCTTCTCGATGCCTAAAACCTTGTATGAAGCTTAGTTTTAGTGTTTTAGCCTCTTGAGGCCTTGCATGCACGTAAAGTTTGCAACTTTACATGGTATTTCAGTCCTAAGGGACTAGATCTGTAGTTTGGGGCTTTGGATTCGACTGGAATAGGCTGAACACTTTAAGAAATGGAAACTCGACGAGTTTCCCTGGCAACTGGATGAGTTAGATCGGGTTTTCCCGTTTTCTGCATGCAGAGTAAACTCGGCGAGTTGATAAGATAACCCGACGAGTTGGTTAGGGTTTTCCCCGACTTTCTGAACCCTGAAGGAACTCGACGAGTTGCTAGATGCACTCGACGATTTGGGTCAACATGGATTGTTGACCTTGACTATTGACCTTGACTTTGGCCATGGTTGACCAAGTTTGACTTTGAGGGTATTTTTGGTATTTTGGGATTTTAACAACATTAGTCACATGATGGTTGTAGGAAGTTGAGTTGGAGCTGCGAGTTGGGACTTATCTTATCTTATCTTATCAGTTCAACTTACTTGAGAGGTGAGTCTCCTCACCATACCAATGGGTCTAAGGCACCAAGGCCGACCCATTTTGTGATATATGGTACACCGGTTGATGTAGTGATATGTGGTATGCTAGTTGGTTATATGCCAGGTGGTATGCTAGTTGTATATGTGATACTTGCATGAAAGACCATGGGGAAGCCCATGACGCTTGGATGTAAGACAATGTGGGGGAGCTCATGGATTTTCATGTAAAGACCATGGGGGAGCCCATGACACTTTGATGTCAGACCATGTGGGGGGAGCCCATGGCTTTCCAGCTAAAGACCATGGGGGAGCCCATGACACTTAGGTGTAAGACCATGTGGGGGAGCCCATGCCATCCTGGAGTAAGACCCTGGTAGGAGCCCACGACATCCTTATATGTTTGTATGCATAGCTTGTGGTTTATGTAACTTATATAGATAATATTGTTTATGTGATTATGTAGATTATGTGGGGTATGCTCTGGGGAACTCACTAAGCATTAGCTTACAGTTTGTTGATTGTTTCAGGTACTTCGAAGCCTAAGGGCAAGGGCAATGTTTGATGGCGCGACATGCACTCTCTCAGACATTTTATGGGGACACTTTGATATTTGAAATAAAATATTGATGTTATGAATTTGAAAACAATTGTCATTGAGATTTTATGGTTTATGGGAATGTTTTGATTATTTAAAAATGAAAATTTTATTTGAAAATTTTGGGTCATTACAATTTGTTTGTCACATTTTTGGCATATTATTTATTCATTTTAGGAGATTGGAATTTAGAAGAAAATCAAACAGAAAACAAAGGGTAACAGGTTAACAAGTTCTTATTAACACGAAATCAATTCAGCAACCAAAAAACAAGTTCTTATCAACAACACAACAATCAAACAAAAAATAGAAGCAAGCTCATGAATTCTCAACAGGTCAACAACTTCAAAACTAAGAAACTACTGTGATTATGTGAAGGTAGCTTATTATCAAGTATTCAAGTTGTTTGGATAATAATTTTTCAAGATGAACACGATTTTTCAGAAGGAATTAGTCATAATAGATACATAGGGATAGTGGATTATCCCGATTGTTTAGTCAGTCAGTCTTATTCATCAGAAGAAGAGAAGAAGTCAAGGTCTGGTGTTAACATTTAAAAATTTGAAGTTCTTGTCGACTTGTTGAGTTGATGTATGTACTACACAACTCCGAAATTAAGTTACAATCAACGAGAGTTAGAGTCTTAGACTGTTACTTACCGGAGGATGGAGGTGGGTTAGGGTCGGACCGCTGGAGCATATGAGTGACAACGACGAGTGTTGTGTGACAGTTGATTCTGGAGGACGAGTGGTGTGCGACACTGCGACAGTCGATGCCTCAATCGATGTAGTCGTGAGTTTGGAGACAAGAGTTCTTTTTGATTACGGCTTTTTACTTCTTAGGGCACACTGAGTTGAACTCGAAGATGTTTAGGAATTCGGAAAACGAAAATCAAAAATTCAAAATTGATAAATAATTAAATATATTTTTTAAACATAATATATATAATCGGGTTGGTAGGTTGACCCGCAAACTCAAACAGGTAACCCAACCCAACCCATGAAATAAACGGGTTGACGGATCAAAAATCTCAACCCAAACCTGTTTATTTTTGTGTTGGGCAGTGTCCGGTTACAAGTTGGGTCGATGATTGCCACTCCTAGGTTAAACACCAGCAAATTAACTATTTTTAATATATAAAACTAGCATTTAAGGTGTTTGTTTTTTTGAAGCAAAAATTCATGAAGTCTGCAGACCACCTCTGCAACCCTATGCAACAGAAGAGGTGGACGAAACGGCTGCAGACTGTAATAAGAAGCGTGTTTGTTTTTTAACATATGCATGCTGCTACAAATATTCAAAAAATAAAATAAATTGATTTTATATAATGGAAATAGTTTTTTAATACCGAAAATTTAATAATGTATGGAATTTCAGCAAAAAACAATGATATTTCAACAAAATATAATGACATTTCAGCAAGAAATTATCATTATTCAATATAAAAAAACGAAAAAATCATTTAGCAAAAATAAACAAAAAAAAAAAAAACGAAAAAAAAGAAGGCGAAACAAGAATTCAACAACATATAATCAAAATTCATCAAGATTTCATCAAGAAAAAAAGAAGATGTTGGAAGAGGTTTGAAGAGGCAATACAAGTGCTGCCCCAAGCAGAACACACGTAGAGATTTTTTACTCCGAAGACTTCTAAAAAATAAACAGTTGCAAGATGAAAAGTGTTGCGCGTGTGCTGCACCACACAACAATAAGAGGTCTGGAGAGATTTTTTATTAAAAAAACAAGCAACACCTAAGTCATTCTTTGTGTTTGTGGCATTTACACAGAGTTTCTGAAAATAAAGACAAATTGCCAATATTGATTATGTACATCCACTTTTGATAGTACCCAAGTTTGGATCTTTGAAAAAGCTAGTTATGGCATTCTTGGCGATCTCATTTACATTGAAGATTTGTTATTATTAGATGTTTTTCCCCAAAGCGAGTTCGCCACCAACTCTAGCAGCACCATACGTTAAAATTTGTCACTTTTTAATGTATTTACCTGCTGAACCTGGGGTTTTTGATGCATACAAGTATTTTTATTGGAACTTTGATACATAACTAATGGAATCCTTAAGATATCCCTATTACTTGATAAAAGGATATTGTCAGTATCGGTATAATTATTCTCTCATGTTCGGCTATAGCAAGAGCCCCTGAATCTAGAGTCGCTTGGCCTTCCAATCCAATTCCAACAATACACTTCTCGGACTGAGAAAGAGGGACTGCTTGTATGAGAAAAAATAAATTAAATAAATGTTGCTAAGTATACTAAAAGATAGTATAACTAAAGCATGGATTAAATCCACATTGACAAAAAAAGTTTGTTACATACCACTTTGGATATGGTATACCGACTTGACATCTAAATTAGACAATAAAAATAAAATATGGAAGATTTTTAATTATCTAAAAAGAAAACTAAAATAATTGCAATAAAATAAACAAAAACTAGGTTTTAAAGAAATTACCGTTTGAGACAATTTTGGCTGTGTTTATTTCAACAATATGCAATTAAATGTATACAATTGAATGTGAATTGATGCTTAAACAACTTTTAACCTAAGTTGGTACTAGCAATATTAATAAGCTCTAATATCATTTTTACATGTCAAATTATCTAGTCAAAATAAGATTTCTAACTAGATCTAACCTTACAAACCCCAATCTAAATAAGTTTTTGAATAAGATTGAAAAGTTACATTAGCTTCATCACAAGTATTAAACAATATTCAAGGCTTCTCGTAAGTCCAGAAATGTAAAAATATGATTTTATGTTTAGAAAAAATTAAATCCAAATTTAGAATCAATACGCGGTTTGTTACTTGTGCTTATTCATAAAACAATTACATATTTTATAAATTAACTAACTTTACATGAGTTATGATATGACTAAATGCAATATAACCGGTTTAATTAGACATGGTAAAAGATGCATAAAATGCATCTAACAGTTACCTCTCATGTGGTGTTGGTGTGATGGCTTAGTTGGACTTAGTTATATGGGGAGAGAATTGTTTAGTGTGCTTTGTGCTAACTTTATATAGGTCCCAAGGATAACAATATGTGTTGGGTTTTTTCAAATTCGTTTTCCCAAAAACGTTAATAACAGCAACGGAAGCTTAAAAATAGAATAAATTTAAAACTCTTTTTAACACACTATGGATCATTTTGTAATCATGGAAAAATTAAATCGGCCATAGAAAGGAAAAAAACAACCTTTGAAGACTTTAATTCCTCTCAGAGGTTGGAAGTTGATGAAGATGACAAACAACTTAAAGTAAAGCTTCTTTAGAAGTATCCACCAAGCAAGGATACCAAATAAGCCTTAAGGAGAACCTACTTGTAAGCCTTTACTTCAAGCACCAAATTGCAAGGACAAGGAGTGAAACATCCCAAAATTTCCAATAAATTTAAACTTTTTAAATAACATAAATCACCCATTTAATATCTTTTATTCAAAATAAATTTAAAATCAAAACCCAAGATCAATTCAATTACCAAAACAATTATCAGTTATAATTCTAAAATTTATGAAAAACACATTCAATCCATCATCAAAAATTCAATATCTCGCATCGAGCTAGTGTGTACAACCATGTCCGACCATCTAGTGTACCTGATATAGTATGTTTAAGGAAAATGGGTAAGCACAAAGCTAATTGAATTCCACACATACACAGTATCATATCATATAATCCTTACCCCTATACACAGATAAAAACGGTATAAAACACATAACCACACATGCATATCAAAGAACGAATCAGTAACATTCATACTCTATTGGGACACATTGGCTAGGACCGATCCCCCTTTCTCAGTACATCGAGCCCTTGGGACACATTGGCTAAGCCTGATCCCTCATACCCGAACCCATTGGGACACATTGGCCATGTTCGATCCCCCATGCTCAGCTCGTCGAGCCTTTAGGAAACATTGGCTACGCTCGATCCCCACTCGGATTCGCTGAGTCCTACCATGCATAATCCCCAATACGCGAGGGAAACCAATAAACTATACCCCGCCTAGTACTACTCACATAAACAACACATAACACACAAGAGCTATCGTAAATAGAATATAACACAACACAGTGTAGTGAGAAACTCACCTCCAAGAGCAAAGCAACCTTCAAAGCATCTCGAGACTCACTCACACCTGCTTGTCCTTCACACTTCCTAATAATAATAATTTAAGTTAAGTTTAGTTACTTATTTTCCCTAATTATGCGAATAGACTAAGGGATAAAATTTACAGCTTTCTACATAAAAATTGGGGTATGTTCGGGACCTGTTTTTCCCACCTTGAACTCCATATTTTTCAAAACTGTATCACATGCAGATAGATTAAGTTCTTAGCTTTAAAAGTTGTAACAACGTAAATTTTCAAACCAAAATTCTCAATTTAAAAACACATTTTTCTCAATCCAAAAATCTCTCAAGTGTCACAATATCAAATCATCAAATACATTTCCAAAAACTGTATATATAACAACTCTAGGATCCTCTCAAAACATAACTCAATCTCTGATGTGTGTACAATCAAGCCGGCGCCTTCCCGTGATCCTGAGAAGTACTTGAAACATATAACACATAACACGGTAAGCACGAAGCTTAGTGAGTTCCCCAAAATACCCCACATATCTCATTAGCCTCTCATAGTTATACTCAGATAAGACCCCCCGACCAATGTGTCTCAGTAGGACCCTCTGGTCCCACAACTCAGCTGGACCCTCCGGTCACTCAACTCGACAACTCAATATAATACACAACATATATATATCATGAGGATAATAAGGAGGATATCTCAATACACTGTATATGCACATAAGACCCTCCGGTCACACATAGATTACCACTCAAGGTAAGTATAGTGAGAAGACTCACCTCGTAAGAACTCGGATAATCTCGAACTCGAATCACCGGTCTAGCCTCCGCCTAACACAACGATAATTATCCCTAATTATTAACGGCTCTTACTGAAGCTAAACTAACCCTTCTACAAACTCACAGAAGGGTAAAAGACCATTTTACCCCTCCATGGGCTTAATAGTCCACAAATTGAACAAACCCTAATAGTCAACCAAAAAGTCAACGGCAGGGAGTACGCTGCGCGTACCAGCTCTCTACGCTGGGCGTACTCGGCTGCCATGCAGGCATCGGGGATGCTCGACCCCTATGCTGCGCGTACTGGGATTACGCCCAGCGTACAACCCAGTTTCACTCTGCTCACCCATTTGGTCTTAATCAGTTAAGACCTTGGCTCATTTCACAGATCTGGACTCCCTTAATAGCTCTTAATCCATAAAGTCAGCGACTTTAAGCCTTTGCATGGCTGATATGGTCACAAACACACAAAACACTCACTCTCTTATCTCAAAAAGCTCATATCTCATGCATGGCTTGATTCCAACGACCAAGATTGTATTTTTATGACATTACACCACTAATCACACTCAAAGGGGTTGATCATAGTCTCTGGAGCTCAATATCTCATAAAGTCTCAAACTTTTGGGATAAAAACCCTAAAATGCTCTACTATGATGCATAAAACAAAAGAGTGAGAAAGCTTGAAGCTTTATACCTCTATGTGAAGCTCCCAACACAGATATGCTCAGATCCAAGGGCCTGGACTCTCACTCCTTCTTCTCCAAAGCTTCTTTTTCACTTCAAGAACACACAACGACTCTCAAAGGCTCTCAAATGCACTTACAAGCTCACAAGCTCTAAGAAAGAAGGTTTAGGGAACAAGAGGGTTTGTTGTCTGAGAATGGTGGCCAGGAATGAGGCCATCATATCCTTTATATAGGAGACTCACCCTAAATTAGGGTTTTCACTCTGGGCCTAGTACGCCCAGCATACCCTCGGGTACGCCCAACGTACTAGGTGGCTTCCGCGTCAAATGCACGCATATGAGTACGCTGAGCGTACACTCGCGTACGCCCCGCGTACTCATTCACCACCTTTTCTCAATAAAGGGCTAAAATGGACAAGTACTCAAAAGGTCAAGGTTTACAAGGTATAACTGAACTTGGGATGTTACAATTCTCTCCCACTAGAATCATACTTCGCCCTCGAAGTCATGCTATGGAAATAACTCTGGATACTGCTCTCGCATCTCGGACTCCGGCTCCTAAGTGCACTCGGACCCCTTCCGATGTTGCCACTGGACCTGAACCAGGGACACCTCATTGTTACTCAGAACCTTCACTTTCCTATCCAAAATCACAATCGGCCTCTCAATATAATTCAGGCTCGCATCCACCTGAATGTCCTCTAATGGTACCACTGCCGTCTCGTCGGCTACACACTTCCTCAACTGAGTCACGTGGAAGGTGTTATGAATCTGGCTCAACTCTGCTGGTAGCTCTAACCGGTAGGCTACCCTACCTACTCTAAAGATCACTCTGAAAGGACCAATGTATCGGGGCCCCAGCTTGCACCGTTTCCTGAATCGGATCACCCCTTCCATGGGGATACCTTTAGGAGGACAAAATCTCCAACCTGGAACTCTAGCTCGGATCGTCTCTGGTCTGCATAACTCTTCTGACGACTCTAGGCCGTCAGTAATCGCTGTCTGACCTATTGAATCTGCTCGGTCGTCTTGAGCACTATCTCAGTGCTCCCCATCACTCTCTACCCCACCTCTCCCCAACAGATGGGAGTTCGACATCTCCTCCCGTACAGAAGCTCGAAGGGAGGCATGCCAATACTAGAATTATGGTTGCTGTTGTAAGAAAACTAAGCCAAGGGTAGATAAGTGTCCCGACTTCCACCGAAGTCCATGACACATGCACGCAACATGTCCTCAAGCGTCTGAATCGTCCGCTCACTCTGCCCGTCCGTCTGTGGGTGGTAGGTTGTACTGAAGTGTAGCCGGGTACCCAGCTCCTCATGAAACTTCTTCCAGAACCTGGAAGTAAAATGCACATCCCGATCCGACACTATCGATGTCGGTACCCCATGCCGTGCCACCACCTCTCGTACGTAGATCTCGGCCAACCTTTCTGCAGAAGAACTCTCACTGATAGTAAGGAAGTGAGCACTCTTAGTTAACCGGTCTACAATCACCCAAATCGCGTCAACCCCACGCACAGTCCTCGGTAACTTGGTGATAAAATCCATGGAAATATGTTCCCACTTCCACTGGGGAACCTCTAGTGGCTGCAACTTGCCATGAGGACGCTGGTGCTCGGCCTTAACCCGACGACAGGTCAAGCACCTCTCAACTACCCATGCCACATCTCTCTTCATACAGGGCTACCAGTAATCTCTCTTCAGATCCAAATAAATCTTCGTGGCTCCTGGGTGGATCGAGAATCTCGATCTAGGCGCCTCCTCCAACAAAACACGGCGAGCTCCAATTGTATAGGGCACCCAAATCCGCCCATGGAAAGTCATAAGCCCACGATTATCCATCACATACTCGGAAACCTGCCCAATCACCCGCTCTCTCTTGCGGTTCTCCGGTCTCACAGCCTCTACCTGAGCCTGTCAGATGGTATCTAAGACTGGAGTCATCACCGTCATCCTCATACACACATCCCGGATCAGAGCGCTCTCAGCTCTGCGACTCAAGGCATCGACTACCACATTAGCCTTGCCTGGGTGATATAAGATCTCGCAATCGTAGTCCTTAACTACATCCAACCATCTCCTCTGCCTCATATTCAGGTTGGGATGATCCATCAGGTACTTCAGGCTCTTATGGTCCGTGTATATGATACACCGGACACGATAAAGATAGTGGCGCCAAATCTTCAGGGCGAACACCATCGCCCCCAACTCCAGGTCGTGGGTGGGATATCTCGTCTCATGAGGCTTCAGCTGCCTCGATGCATATGCTATCACGTGCCCCTTCTGCATCAACACCACGCCCATCCCAGATATAGAAGCATCACAATAAACCACAAAGTCCTCCACTCCCTCGGGAAGGGATAACACCGGGGCTTCGCACAATCTCTAGCGAAGGGTATCAAATGAGGCCTGCTGCTCGGGACCCCAATTAAAGGTAACACCCTTTCGGGTCAGCCTGGTGAGAGGAACGACAATCTTGGAGAAATCTCTGATGAATCTCCAATAGTAACCGGCTAAACCCAGAAAACTCTTGATCTCGATCGGAGATCTCGGCACCTCCCAACTCATAACTGCCTCAATCTTGGCCGGGTCGACCAATATCCCATTCTGATTAACGAGATGTCCCAGGAACTGGACCTCTCGTAACCAGAAATCACACTTGGAGAATTTGGCATAAAGCCTCTCCATCCTCAACACTACAAGAATCTCTCTAAGATGCTCCTCATGCTGCTCTCTGGATCTTGAATACACTAGGATATCGTCGATGAACACGATCAACGATCGATCCAACATAGGCCTGCACACCCGGTTCATGAGGTCCATGAACGCTGCTGGTGCATTGGTGAGCCCGAAAGGCATCACCACAAACTCGTAGTGCCCATAACGAGTTCTAAAGGCCGTCTTTTGAATATCCTCCTCGCAAACTCTCATTTGATGATATCCAGATCTCAAATCAATCTTGGAGAACCAAGATGCCCCCTGCAACTGATCAAATAGATCGTTGATCCTCGGAAGTGGATAACGGTTCTTGACTGTTAGCTTGTTCAACTCCCGGTAATCAATGCACATCCTGTGCGAACCATCCTTTTCTTTGACAAAAAGGATCGGAGCTCCCTACGGTGAGCTACTCGGTCTAATAAAACCCTTCCCCAGCAGCTCCTGGAGCTGTGAGGATAACTCTTGCATCTCTGGTGGCGCAAGGCGATAAGGTGACTTGGCGATAGGCGCCGCTCCCAGTACCAAATCAATCCGAAACTCCACCTGCCTCTCGGGAGGCACACCTGGAAACTCTTCGGGAAAAACATCCATAAACTCACATACTATCAGAACCTCGGCGATAGAACTAGGCCTCTCTGTAGCAACCTGCGTATCCATCACATACTCCAAAAAGCCCATGCAACCCTGCTGTAAACTCTGTCTCGCTCTGGCAGCAGAGCAGAAGGCTGATCCAGATCTAGTACCCTCGCCGTACACCGTAAGTACTACCCCACTGGGGTCTCGTATAGTCACTAACTGTTGCTCGCAGTCTATCACAGCTCCAACTTGACTCAACCAGTCCATGCCCACTATGACACAAACATCACCCATAGCGATCGGTACCAGGTCTATCGGAAACTTAACACCAAAAATCTCTAGTATACACTCACAAATCACGTCAGTTGCAAAAACCGCATGCTCGTCGGCTATAGAAACCCTCAGAGGTCGACTCAACGTCTTACGTCGGATACTGATGTGACGACTAAAAGCTACGGACACGAAAGATCGACTCGCACCCGAGTCAAATAACACCAAAGCAGGTACAAAGCTCACAAGAAAAGTACCTATACACGACACAATATAAGCACATATATCTCAAAAGAATAATAATAAGAATACATACCGGCCACGACGTCAGGTGCTGCGCGGACTTCCTCCGCTGTCAGCTGAAAGGCTCTCCCACGAACCCTCAGTGTCTCGGCCTTTGTTGGCCGACTCTTAGTAACACGCAAAGCAGCAGGTGCAGATCCTTGTGCTGATCCCTGCACGAGCTGAGGGCACTCGGCCTTCCGATGGCCGGTCTGGTTGCAGTGGAAGCAAACTGAAAACCCCTTGGGGAAATCCTTCGCCATGTGCCCCTCTTGCCGCACTTGCCACAAGTGCGGCCCTTCTGGCCCCCAGCTCTGGTATGAGCGGGCTTAGCCCACTTCGTCGCCTTATGGCCCCCAGCTCTGGTCTCCGGTCCCTACCCCGGGACTCCTCCTCCTCCCTGTTCTGCAGCTCAAGCTCAATCTCCCTCCTCCTGGCATTGGCCTGAAGCTCAGCCAATGTCCTGTATGACGAGTTCGCCACGAACTCTCCTATATCCCTCCTCAATATTCTCAAATATCGGCTCACACGTTCCTGCTCAGTTGACACGTGCTCAGGGCAAAACATCGCCCTATCGTGAAACATCCTCGAAATATCAGTCACTGACTTTGTCTTCTGCTTGAGAGACAGAAACTCCTGTGCCAATTGTTCCCTCTCCACCGGGGGAACATACTCGTCTCGGAACATCAGAACAAATCTCTCCCATGTAACTGCAGTAAGATCTGCAGAGGTAAAGCTGGCTATCACAAACTTCCACCATTCCTTCGCTCCCAAGCGAAGCTGGTTCAGCGCAAACCGAACTCTCAAGTGATCTGGGCATGAACATGTGTAAAAACATCCCTTGATATCAGATATCCATCTCATCGCAGCAATCGGATCCTGTGTACCATTAAACTCTGGTGGCTTCGTGTTGCTAAACTCCCGGAACAACAACAAGTCACCTCCATGTGGCCTAGCAGCGGCGACAACTGCAGTGGCTGTAGCAGCAGCAGCCTCAGTGACAGCAGCGTATCGCTTGTCAAACGTCTCAATCAGGGTGGTCTTAATAGACCCAAACATCTCAGGAATCTCCGCTCGAATAGCTGTGGCCACCTCCTCGTGAATCATCCTGCGAATGTCATCATCACTAGTCCCACTGCCTCCTGGGTTGGGGCGTGTACCCACCATGATGTCTCTGAAACACAACACAAAAATCATTAGAGACTTGCTCGAGCATACTCACACTCGATCACTCATCCCTACTTGTCCTTAGTTTCCTAAGGATTCTTACTTAGGTTGCATACAGATTTGGTGCTTTCAGTAGTACGAGCCTAATACTACCTTCCACACCTGGCCTATAGTCACCCCAAGTCCTCCTCCTAGGATTCTAATTCACAAGTACTCTATCTCTCACGAATATCAGACTACTCTCTTAGTAGAACCTTACCACTCATCTAGATATCTCCTCTAGATTATCCCTTGCCTCATAATTCTCTCTCTAAGTGATCTTGCTCGATACTCTCACTCAGCACATACTCAAAGCACATAACAGATAGCAACGACTCCTAAGCTAAGGCATCACAAATCAGGCAACCCTAGCCCTAAAATATGAAATACCCAACCTATCCTCTAGCATGCATCACTAACATCCCATAAATATCTCATAACACAAATAAGTAAGGGTATTTTGGGAAATCACCGTTCGGGCTCTGGCTGATTGTACACACTGCTCCTTCTCGATTTCTCTTAAAACTCTTTCTCATTTATAGAATAATTCATTTCTTTTGAAAATCTTTCTCAAATCCTTAGTTTGAGTTCACACATACCCGAAGGTGCATCCGAATCCCTCAAACCAAGGCTCTGATACCAACTTGTAACAACGTAAATTTTCAAACCAAAATTTTCAATTTAAAAACACATTTTTCTCAATCCAAAAATCTCTCAAGTGTCACAATATCAAATCATCAAACACATTTCCAAAAACTGTATATATAACAACTCTAGGATCCTCTCAAAACATAACTCAATCTCTGATGTGTGTACAATCAAGTCGGCGCCTTCCCGTGATCCTGAGAAGTACCTGAAACACATAACACATAACACGGTAAGCACGAAGCTTAGTGAGTTCCCTAAAATACCACACATATCTCATTAGCCTTTAATGGCTATACTCAGATAAGACCCTCCGGTCAATGTGTCTCAGTGGGACCCTCTGGTCCCACAACTCAGTTGGACCCTCCGGTCCCTCAACTCGGCAACTCAATATAATACACAACATATATATATATATATATATATATATATATATATATATATATATATATATATATATATATATATATATATATATATATATATATATATATCACAAGGACAATAAGCAGGATATCTCAATACACAGTATATGCACATAAGACCCTCCGGTCACACATAGATTACCACTCAAGGTAAGTATAGTGAGAAGACTCACCTCGTAAGAACTCGGATAATCTCGAACTCGAATCACCGGTCTAGCCTCCGCCTAACACAACGATAATTATCCCTAATTATTAACGGCTCTTACTAAAGCTAAACTAAACCTTCTACAAACTCACAAAAGGGTAAAAAACCATTTTACCCCTCCATGGGCTTAATAGTCCACAAATTGACCAAACCCTAAAAGTCAACCAAAAAGTCAACGGCAGGGAGTACGCTGCGTATACCGCTCTCTAAGCTGGTTGTACTCGACTGCCATGCAGGCATCGGGGATGCTCGACCCCTATGCTGCGCGTACTGGGATTACGCCCAGCGTACGTCCCAGTTTCACTCTTCTCACCCATTTGGTCTTAATCAGTTAATGTTGGGTTTTGAGCATTCTAACACTCCTATGGTGTACATGCAACCCTATAAACCTTGGATCTATGTTTTCTCTATTATACATGCAAATATTAACTATTCCAAGGTTTCATCATATCTAGCATATTATGAAGCACCTATACTACAAAGTTCTAGTTAGATGACATACCTTTTGATGTAGCTTGATGTCTTCAAGCTTTAAGAGCTTAGCCCCAATAGTGTGGAAGCCTCAAATGGAATCACAAATCACCAAAACACCTTGGAAGAACTTGAGAGAATATGTATGCACACTAAAATCGGCCCACTCTTATTTTCACACACTTGTGCCAATTTTGTGAGCCAATGACCCCTTTATATATTATGGAGGATTAGGGTTACATCCATGTAAACCCTAATACCCATGACCTTTCATTTACATAGGATCCATGGGTTAAAAGCTCCATGGACCATCCATGAAAGCTTAGCCCAACCTAAATGAACTTGGCCCATTCCATATATATAAGAGTCCATATTTAATTAGTTCTTTTCGATCACTTAATTAATTCTAAATTAATTCTTGATCAATACTAATTAAATAATATGATTCCATATTAATATATTAGAACTTATAATATATTAATATAAATCATAAATATACTATTCTCAAAAGACTATCCATATAAATTGTGCCGGTGAAGTGCAACCCAAATGGACCATGCCGGGTCGGGTCAAGTACATACCAAATATAGTTATGGACTTAGACATTAATCCAACAGTCTCCCACTTGGATAAGTCTAAAACTATTATTGAGTATGACTTCAAAACCTAACTGGCAATCGTAGCTCTTAAAGCCGCTGTCGAACCCTGACCTTGTCAATGACTTGTCCATTAGATAAGGGATCATATATTCCTCCATTGTAGATATCATATGGACTGAGACATGGATTATAATCATTCTCTCTGTCCATTTGTTGTTTCCCTATTTTCGATTTATGATGACTGACTGATTGAACAAATCAAATCAGTCTTGGCTTGGCCAAGCACCCACATGTGTCATCGCTAAATCATCGAGGGGCCCACAAATATCGCTTTTATCCCGAAGGTAAAAGGAATGGATAAACTTCGACTCATATGGCTTGTTCTACTACTTGTTGAATCATACACAAAGGCACGTTTTATAACATCGAGTTACCAATGCGTTTTCGTGTAATCAATGTATAACCAACTTATAGTAACAACTCATATCTCTAGGTTTGAAGAATATAAGATATTATCGTCTCATGATCACTCGTGATAAAATCCATGAAGTGATTCAAATGAGCGCGGGTTGAATCCAATACTCAGAACTTATGAGCACTCATGAGTGTTGTAGCACCACTTTGTCCACCGACTTGGACCTCTACAAACCAACCCATGACAGTCTTGATTCATATCTACTTCCAACATATGACCGACTGTGGATGGTTTGAATAACTTAATCATTCAGGAAGAGCGACTTAGTTATTCTGGAAGTCAAAACATGCAAAGTGAAACACAAGAATAAATGAATCAAATATGGTATCAAACCCTATGAATATAAATAAACACTTTTATTTATCACCATACTGATTACTCATTATTCATTGTTTCGGTTTTATCAACTTTATACTTGAATTAAAAACACTAGTTGTCCCATGCTCCAAGCATGTACACTATGTTTTTCTTAAACAATAGCTTTGCCATACACCAAGTATGCACTCTATGTTTTTCTATGATCCTTACTTTGTGAAATAAACCAATTGAACATAATTTCAATGATTCTAATTTCACACTCCCAAATCCTTATCGAAAAATGTGAGAATTTCAAATTCCTATCATTTATCGAAATCTGTTTAGATTTTAAACTTATATGCACTGACCCTCCTGTAATGAATATGTACAAAGTCACAAAGACTTGTCAACAGTCATTATAAGGTATTCCAATGGAGATCAACTCCATGGAAACTAAGTCTCATATTCAAAGTACATTGCTTTGGACATGCTTCTTGCATTAAGTTTTCTAATCTTACACAGATAACTTCCACTTATGGAGACAACTCCATATTCTCATTTTGACTATCACTTCTGAATAAGAGATGCCTCTTTTCAGAATATGTCAGTATGGTCCTTCCAAAATTAGCACTATACTTCCAACTGTCCCTGAGCAACCAATCTTTGGTAAACCTCAGATTGTCCTCGACAATTGGTTAATCATTTTAGTCATATCCAATTCTAGACCTTTTCCCTTCTTAATGCCTCTGGGCATTTGGAAAAATTTAGAAATGACAAATATTATAGCACATGCAATCGATCCTGTACCCAAAGCAAATGGTACACGATTCATGATGTCTCACATAAAGACATGATTCTAGACCAGTCTTTTGCTACAATATTTTTATTTGCCCTGTTTTCAAAATTTGACTATGAAGAGGGATGCCGTAATCATAATCGAATTTTGAGAACGCAATATACAGAATTTCCTTAAGTTGAGAATGCAACCAATTGAGAACTTTCAGAACTCCTATGCAAAGCCAACTTTAACTGGAATGGGCACAGAATATGTCAACACGATAGGTTATAAACCTCAAGTCGTGTGCTAGTGAAGAACCTCAGGTTTTATTCTTGATTAGTTCTTGAAGTTCTTTTTAGGATCTTTAAGACTCCCACTATCCTCTTGACATATAAGACTATCTTGCTAAATATTCAAGAGATAGTGCAGATTCTTTATCAAGACAAACACTTCACACAATTGGCCTTAGTTGGTCTTTGTTTTATCCAAAACATCACAACTTACCAATTTCAAATGTACAAGAGTAGGACACTTTTACTCTTACATTTGACAAGTGTTTTAAACCTTTCTTTAAGATATGTCACTCATGTTATAATCTTGGAGTATGACTCTAAGAATTGTTTTGGAACGAAGTATGACTCATCTTCCTGATCTAACCATTTCAACAATTCATGACTCCTCTTCTTAGTCATAAGAATGCACTAAGATGACCTTTAGAGGACTGATTGTGATATTATTTCTAAATCATTAAGATGATCACAAACATGATACTAAAGTACTCTCCCATCTTTTCAGATTTGAGAAACTTTTATCTTTCTGCCTAATTTGATTCTTCCCATTCGTTTTGCCATACATTGAGACTTTTCCAATGTTTTAGAATTATACTTAAACTTGTAAGTATAACCATATTTACTAAACTTTAGTAAATCAAATAGTCTTAACGAGCTTTGTGGTGGACATGACCAGTGCACAAGAATATGTACTCCATCCCTTTAGTCCTTCACTTGACTCACACATCCATGTGAACAAGTAATTAGTTTTGATTTTCTAATGCTTGAAAGTTCTCATTCATCATACTATTCAACTTGCATGATTCCAAGTTTCGGTCCAATTGAAACTTGGGTGATGAGGAACTTTCCTGATTTGGTAAATTTAGACACTACCACAAATGAAAGAATCAAATCCATTTTCCAATATTGCTGTCAGTGGAATCATATAAGCAACAATTTTCCACAAATGCCATTATAAGGATACTTCAAATAAATAAAATTAAACAATTTTCTTTTATTTTAAAACTTTGCGGAAAAACTTATCCTTACAATCCACATGGAAAATTGTTGTTATCTATTCCTTAGCAATATATCATAACTTCTTAAGCAACTGCTCAAAATTCTGATGCGATCGAAATCCACCTTCGCGATTAGAATTAGCATATACTTCCTTTAAGATTTCTCTCTATTCTTTGATTCTTAAAACATCAACATGTGACCCAGTCACATCATGTAATGAGGATCTCAGAATAGAACTTAACATAGTTAGATAATGGGCTCTACTTGATGTAGAGTCAAACTTATTGAGTTTAACATCCTTAGGTAAATTTGGCAGCTTTGCAATCAACGCCCCTTCCTTTGGCAAAATAAACATATGGACCCTTTGGTAATGGGACTATCTCAGACTTAGCCTTGCTCTTTACCATTTGGTCAACCGGGTTGACTATGGCCAATCCCTTTCCATTGGGAAGAGAATGCTTTTTCTGGATTTCCAGTGTCACCATTGTCACTGTCCATAAAGTTTTTGGGAAGTTGATCTTCTAATCAAATTTGCTTTACTATCGTTCCAAATCATTGCTGATTCAGCAGCACCAAGCAAATAGATATGATCATTAAGGTTCATGTCGTAGTCTGTTTCATAGTAGTCCCAAAGGAACTCACTATGTGACTTAGAAAGTGATTGAACATCCAACTTTCTCAAGACTTTGACACCCAACTCTCCCGGCTTGTCAATATGTGACTTCATCTCTAAGATGTTATCACACATAGACCTTGCTTGCCATTAGGGCTTGAGTGACTTTGAACTTGTGGGTTAGGGAGAATAATTGGAGGAGGTAGAGGAAGAGAAGTATGACTTCCATGAGCCAAACTCGGGAAGTCATATTCATTAGGAAAGCTTGGTTTGGGAAGATCATTGTTGTCTAAACAAGACATCAACAATGGGAGAAATTCACGTAAAGTTGATTTAAGTCCTTAATATAACACCCAATATGATATATTAAGGCTAGGACCCAACAAACTATTTTATAACTTGGAAGAGGGATGCCGTAATCCAAGCTATAAAATATTTGAAGGTAGGTGAATGACGATTCACCAATTTCCACCAAGATAAACGAAATGTATTATTAGGTTTTAATTGGTTTTGAAACTCCTAGATTCTTTTGAGATTCATTGAACTTTTCAATGGCATGTTTCAATCTCGAGTGTGCCCTTCAGGTTTTGTGACTGGGATGCCGAGGATCACAAAACAAGGTGTGAAGTAACCATGCAAATATACTTGGTACCCTTAATATTTACCCCTCAATCGATGTGCCGGTTAACCACACACGCTCCAACGATACTATGATAAACATTAAGTTACCCTTTGCCTACCTTGTTAAGTCCAGGTTAGTGTGCCGGTTAACCACACACGCTCTACTAACAGCTTAAACAAAGTGCAAAGTGTAATTTCATGGATTAGCACCTTATTCACATTTTCCTAAGTAACTAAGATTGGGAATTTATAAGTGTTTAGTTACTTAGTATTTATCATTATACTTATAATGAAGGGAGAATTATAGTCCTTGTCCTACCTGTTCGGCTAACGACCCTCCACCGGTCAAGGAAGCGGTGAGTGAGAGTGGACACCCATTAAACTGCCATTTTATAGGCAGTAACCTTATACCCCCCTTATAGACCGACTTCGTGAATGAGGCCTACTAATGGTAAGACGACTTGCTCTTATACATATAATATATTAAACTTTTAATATTATAATAGTATAAGGGTGTATTTTAGACATTTAAAATACTTGGTGGTTTAATCTATTAATTAAACTAGACTTTTAATTTAATTAAACTCAAACCATATATTTATGGATTAATAATACTCTTTTAATTAAACGCTTTAATTAACTATTAATAAAGTCCATAAGAGTTAATTTGAACTATTCAACAAAACATCATAATTCCAATTATTAAACTCAAAATTAAAACCATTTAATTAATTGTTTAAGTTATGAACCCAAGAGTTTTAGAATTCAATTCTTTTTTTTCATAAAAAACTTTTCTCAAATTCCAAAACTTGAGGGCAAGTTTTGTAATTCTTGAAAACCTTTGGATTCCATAACTTATGGAATTAATGGTGTTTTATGATGAAACTTTCCATGTTCCATAAGTTAAGAACAAGTTATGGAATTCTTTAAAACATTAACACCAAATATGTAACTCCATAAAACTTTGAATCAAATTTTTTTTTAAAAAAAAACTTTCATATCCATAACTTATGGAAGTTTCAAAAACCCTTAAGATCACAACTTTAAAAAAAAACTTTTGAGCTCCAAAATTTTATGACAAAATATGTAACTCCTTAAAACATTTAGATCAAACTTTTAAAACTAATAAAATAATCATATCATTTTATCTTTTACTAAATTTGACCTAATTCACCTCATATAACAAATGATTCAAATTTTACAAATAATTCGTTTTTCATAAAACAAGTAATTATCTTAAAATTTGACAAACGTCATGTCTTTTTTTCCTTTTTTTTCCAACTTGAAAATAAAACATTTGCATCAATATAACAGAAAACAACTCATGGCTCTGATACCACTGTTGGGTTTTGAGCATTCTAACACTCCTATGGTGTACATGCAACCCGATGACATACCTTTTGATGTAGCTTGATGTCTTCAAGCTTTAAGAGCTTAGCCCCAATAGTGTGGAAGCCTCAAATAGAATCACAAATCACCAAAACACCTTGGAAGAACTTGAGAAAATATGTATGCACACTAAAATCGGCCCACTCTTATTTTCACACACTTGTGCCAATTTTGTGAGCCAATGACCCCTTTATATATTATGGAGGATTAGGGTTACATCCATGTAAACCCTAATACCCATGACCTTTCATTTACATAGGATCCATGGGTTAAAAGCTCCATGGACCATCCATGAAAGCTTAGCCCAACCTAAATGAACTTGGCCCATTCCATATATATAAGAGTCCATATTTAATTAGTTCTTTTCGATCACTTAATTAATTCTAAATTAATTCTTGATCAATACTAATTAAATAATATGATTCCATATTAATATATTAGAACTTATAATATATTAATATAAATCATAAATATACTATTCTCAAAAGACTATCCATATAAATTGTGTCGGTGAAGTGCAACCCAAATGGACCATGCCGGGTCGGGTCAAGTACATACCAAATATAGTTATGGACTTAGACATTAATCCAACAGTCTCCCACTTGGATAAGTCTAAAACTATTATTGAGTATGACTTCAAAACCTAACTAGCAATCGTAGCTCTTAAAGCCGCTGTCGAACCCTGACCTTGTCAATGACTTGTCCATTAGATAAGGGATCATATATTCCTCCATTGTAGATATCATATGGACTGAGACATGGATTATAATCATTCTCTCTGTCCATTTGTTGTTTCCCGATTTTCGATTTATGATGACTGACTGATTGAACAAATCAAATCAGTCTTGGCTTGGCCAAGCACCCACATGTGTCATCGCTAAATCATCGAGGGGCCCACAGATATCGCTTTTATCCCGAAGGTAAAAGGAATGGATAAACTTCGACTCATATGGCTTGTTCTACTACTTGTTGAATCATACACAAAGGCACGTTTTATAACATCGAGTTACCAATGCGTTTTCGTGCAATCAATGTATAACCAACTCATAGTAACAACTCATATCTCTAGGTTTGAAGAATATAAGATATTATCGTCTCATGATCACTCGTGATAAAATCCATGAAGTGATTCAAATGAGCGCGGGTTGAATCCAATACTCAGAACTTATGAGCACTCATGAGTGTTGTAGCACCACTTTGTCCACCGACTTGGACCTCTACAAACCAACCCATGACAATCTTGATTCATATCTACTTCCAACATATGACCGACTGTGGATGGTTTGAATAACTTAATCATTCAGGAAGAGCGACTTAGTTATTCTGGAAGTCAAAACATGCAAAGTGAAACACAAGAATAAATGAATCAAATATGGTATCAAACCCTATGAATATAAATAAACACTTTTATTTATCACCATACTGATTACTCATTATTCATTGTTTCGGTTTTATCAACTTTATACTTGAATTAAAAACACTAGTTGTCCCATGCTCCAAGCATGTACACTATGTTTTTCTTAAACAATAGCTTTGCCATACACCAAGTATGCACTCTATGTTTGTCTATAATCCTTACTTTGTGAAATAAACCAATTGAACATAATTTCAATGATTCTAATTTCACACTCCCAAATCCTTATCGAAAAATGTGAGAATTTCAAATTCCTATCATTTATCGAAATTTGTTTAGATTTTAAACTTATATGCACTGACCCTCCTGTAATGAATATGTACAAAGTCACAAAGACTTGTCAACAGTCATTATAAGGTATTCCAATGGAGATCAACTCCATGGAAACTAAGTCTCATATTCAAAGTACATTGCTTTGGACATGCTTCTTGCATTAAGTTTTCTAATCTTACATAGATAACTTCCACCTATGGAGACAACTCCATATTCTCATTTTGACTATCACTTCTGAATAAGAGATGCCTCTAGACAGATTAGTGCATTTCCAGAAATTCACAGCTTTGGCTTTTTTGGGTCAATTACCTTCTTAACCCATTAAGACCCAATCCAAAATGGTTTATAACCTGAAAAATAAGTCCTTAACAGTAGTGAAAAACCATTGAGTCCAAATAATAATCTCAACTTCAATGATGACTCAAAGTATACGATTTTTAATGAGAAACAAAAGTATAATGCCCTTTTGGTAACTTTATCAAGTTAGGGTTTGTGTTTCTCATCAAAGACCAACAAGGAACCAAATAGAAAACCGCTTACAAGCAACCTAGGGAGATGGCTGATGACAGATGGTCGAAGCCACCCTACGGTGGTGGCGGTTCTAGGATGAAATCAAACTAAAGAAAGAAGAAGAAAGGAGGAAATTGGAAAGCTTATATGAACGGATTAACAATATCGCCACTAGCACCCTAGCACCACCCTACAAACCGCAACATTAGAAACTCCCGCAACAAGCTCTCTCGATCGCCACACTCACCTTCGACCTCCCTTTTCTTTTGCGTCGTACACACAACGACAAACACACACATTTCACACTGTTTCTTCTTTAGGCTTAATAAAGGCTTGAATGGGTTAACTAATGGGCTAATTAGGCTGCCAAAAATTAAAAAATCACACAATCCCGTCACCAAATAGGGTTAAAATCTGAATTTTACAAAATAAACCCCCATGTTAGCCAGAATGACCAAAACAACCCCCTTTAACAAAATCCTTGACATTGTAGATTTCCTAACTTGCCACTTTCGGTCCCTTTTCTGAAAATAAATTACAAAACCCTCTAATATGCAAATCTTAATTATTAATTCATTTTTAATTATTATAGACTCACTTAAAAATTATATACCGCCTTTTATTTAATTATATTTATACTTATATTCTTTCATTAAAATAACTAACGGAAAACGGGGTATTTTTCCCCCCGTTTGAATCGGACTTCCTCGAAGGCACTTGTAACATCCCAAAATTCAAGACAAAAATTTTCATTTTTAAATAAGTAATTATAAAACCATTTGTCTGAAAACATCCATAGTATCAACTCATAACAAAACCAATGTACCAATAGTAAAAAAATGTCACGATAAAACAACATCAGAGCATAATTCCCAAAGATCTCGTGTGCGGAAAATGTAGTGTGATGCGCTGTGATCATGTCGTCTCCTTCCCCTTTGAAGAGGAAGTACATGAAACCAAAACTGAAAACTGTAAGCACAAAGCTTAGTGAGTTCCCCCATCATACCACATACCATACAATAACATACTGCCTACCATATCCGGGTGCTGGCCTACCCCTTCGGTCTCTTTCAACCGGTAACTGCCTAGCATATCAGGGTGCTGGCCTATCCCTTCGGTCTCTTTCAACCGGTAACTGCCTAGCATATCAGGGTGTTGGCCTACCCCTTTGGTCCATTTGACCGGTAACTGCCTAGCATATCAGGGTGCTGGCCTACCCCTTCGGTCCTTTCGACCGGTAACAGGGACTATTTCAACCCCTATTAATACCATATATCTTCCTAGTACATAAACACACAAGTCACATACTGCCTAGCATATATGGGTGTTGGCCTACCCCTTCGGTCCTTTCGACCGGTAACGGGGTCTATCCCACCCCTCCTACCACTATCACATAATATCATAACATACTAGCACATAAAGCATAACAGATAGTGGCATACCAGACAATTATCACAAAGACAATCATCTCTACTATAATCAACTACTAGTGGGCCGACATTGGTGCCTTCGACCCACTTCTACTGGAAGGTAACTCACCTCAAATGTTGTAAAGTAGCTGAAGGGTCCTCGGCTCTGAAATCAACCCCACTCAAACTCCTACACATAAAATATTTCCTTTAATTCCCTTTTCATACTCACAACCCCTTAAGGGTCCATTTTGGTTAAAGTCAAGGTCAAAGTCAACATTCTGGGTTGACTCAACTCACCAAGTTGGTCCATCAACTCCCCGAGTTCCATAAATCATAAAATCCTGAAATCGCGATCCAACTCGTCGAGTTCTTTCACAACTCGTCGAGTTCATCCTATCAACAGAATCGGGACTTTCCAAATCAGCTCGTCGAGTACGTCCTTGAACTCGTCGAGTCCTTCATTTTACAGAATCGGGACACTCCGACCCAACTCGTCGAGTTCTTCAGTCTGTTAAGCTTTCTTAATGTATTAAGCCATTATTCTTCGAATCTAAGTCCCATATTCCAGATCTGGGTCGAATACACATCTAGGAGGGTAAAGTTTCCGACTTTACCCATTAAGACCCATCCTAGAAGAAATGAGCCTTAACCCTTACTCAAAATGGCTTATTTCCAACTTCAAAAACCATTAAAACTTCGATATAAGTCATGTGGTCATAGATCTGGACTTTAGGGATGATTTGGTTACCTAAAGTTCCCATCATTACTTGCATGAATGGCCTACTTGGCTCAAAAGACCAAAAAGGTGGTCTACAAGTTGCATGGGACTTCCATGGCCATAAAGTTGGCACCTTTATGCCATAAAGTCCCCTAAAGACCCTAGATCTAAAGGGTTTGCCCACATGGGACATCCAAATCCCAAAAGCCAACATACTTGGACCAAATCATGAAGAAAACAACCTAAAACTAGATCAAAGCATGCTATAGACAAGGTAGGAGCTTTATACCTCAGATGAACCAGAAATGGAGCTCAACTTCTAGATCTACTCTCCTCCTACACGTCATTGCTCCTTCTTCAAGTATCTCCTTCTTCAAAATCACAAAGTATGCACACAAATGGCTCAAAACTCTCAAAAGTAAATTAGGGTTTTGTGGCTAGGGTTTGGGACAATGGAGGTTGTAAATGAGGCCAACTTATGGAGGTTAAGGTGTTTAAATAGGGTGCAAAACCCTTAAAATTAGGGTTTCATTCTTCCATTCCTACTCGTCGAGTAGACTTCATATCTCGCGTCCCAATCCTTCTCTACTCGGCGAGTTTGGGGCCTCCAACCCGTCGAGTTTCTATACAAAAATGAATAATTTAAGAATTAAATACATACTTGGAGCCGGGAGTTACAACACTGCTAGCAAAATTCTTTGTAACATGCGCCTGCAACTCCACTTTCAGCTCTCAGGTCCACCTGGGACATTTCTAATGTCGTCATTGATCTTTTACTAAATCAATTCCTTGTGCACGATGTGTTCATCTCTCCGTCAAGGATAGAAACCAGCTTCTTTACATAATTGAGCTGCTCACCAAACTGAAACACATCATTCGGCTTAAGCATAACATCCTGAGGTTTAAACCATGTGTTTACTCTAATCGTATACTCCTGAGGTATTATTCTGGGAAAAACTCTGCTAATGAAAGATATCAATACCAATTACTCCTGAGGTTTAAACCATGTGTTTACTCTAATCGTATACTCGTGGGTAGAACAACCTGCTAAACCGAAACTAAACATCCATCTCCTCCTGGAACCTTTCCCAAAATTGAGACATAGACTATATCTTATTTGAGACCATAAAAACCGGCATCCTGGCCAAGCTATAACCTCCTAGCGTAGATATCTTTTCGTTTCCTCCGGCGTAGGAACACATACCTGACCTTAATATGTCAAATAACCCTGACTATCCCGACTGGCAGTCAAAATTTTGCTTGAAATTCCCAGTCCATTTGGCGTTCTCATCCTGAAATGCCACTCCATGCCGCTTTTTCATCAACTCAAATTGGGAGTAAAAGTCGTCATTCGTAGACATAACTCACGAAGTGGCTCACTAGTCGACTTCGACTAAGGGCATCAACAACTACATTTACTTTATTGGGATAGTAAAGTATCTTGCCATCAAAATCCTTATCCATGTCTAGCAACATAGTCCAACTGTTTGCAAAACTCTCATAACTCTAAAATTTCCGTTACCGACTCTCTAAGGTTGACGATCATTCCTGCTTCTTCAGGTACAAAACTGACTATTCCTTTATCAAGGAACTCCACCACTCCCAAATGAAGCAATGTCTTGATGAACACCTCTCCAACATCCTGACAGAGACATTCGTCCCGCCACTCATCCATATAACTCCTAGTACTCAAGCTATCTTTCTAACAAATCAACACTTCTAACTACATAGACAAGGTGTATCTTATATATTGGCTAGAAATCCTCCATTGATATTCCCAACTCAGACTACATTGTTTCTCTTCGCATTCCAGGTCTCATACCTCGTGTCGAACCGTACGCCATGATACCCTCATCAATCGATTACTGGACAATCAAACTAACTAGTCTAAACATGCCTACAATACCTACCAATTGTAATCTCATAACCCACCATTTTGGGTCCATAGACATGTAATCATCCTTCCATAGACTCATATCTTTCTGATTACCATTCTCTCTGCTCACGACAACTCGCCGATCTCGCTATCATCCTGAACGGTCCTGTTTGGCTCACGACTGACACCTCAATGGCCCCATAGGTATACAACCATCATCCTATTAACCTGAAAGAACCGATCCATCATTCCACATTCCCTGACAACAATAGCCAAAGACAAACTAAGATATCGAACCTTAGGAATCTAGATCTATCTGGTCTTCAGACCATGCCTCAAGTCTCGAAGCATTCATCAAACAAGAATAGGTAGGGGACTCTCGCCACAATTCTAAACCAGGGTCTAACCGGAAGCCTAACATATGAGTCGATGACGATGGCTCAAAACGCATGGCAACCACTTACCCAAAACAAGTTGTACCCGCTATAATGATCGAATCCATAACATTCTTGAATATATATATATATATATATATATATATATATATATATATATATATATATATATATATATATATATATATATATATATATATATATATATATATATATATAACAGGCCGCAATGATACCCTATTCCTGAACTGAATCATCCATCTCGAATGGTTGTCTGCTTTTTCTCTCCCTACATGTCAACTAGAAGGACTAGAGATTTCAAAATTTTACAGCAGTTGTATCAAGTCTTCCGTACTATATTGAGTTATGTGCAATCCTCGAACCTTATCTTGGGGAGTAACTCTCCCTCACTTGGAATCCGACGAACCTCTATTGATACCCCTAGATGGATCAAGTCGCAATCTATCTTAAACGAATCACACCATTCAGATTCTAGGCGATCAGTCATATTATGGCACTAAGTAGGCCTTCAATCTCACGAACTCTACCATGCAACACCTAAGACCAGATTAATACGAAACCCATATGATGCTCGGATGGTATGTCCAGTAAGTCTTCAAGAGACACATCCATGAAACTCTCCAACAACCTTCTCCTCATCTACCATCTTCTATTCTTCGTCACCGTACCTATTCTTCATAATTTCTAAACACTCTTCACTGTAATGAAACATGTAAATTCACGCCCTACAACCACACATATATCTCGTGATCGACTAAGGTATCACCCTGAACCAATGGTTCTCCCCGCTTGGGTTCGAACCCGTACCCGTTTGTGATAACAAACAATACTCGCACTAACATGACTATCCATATATTTTTGCTATCGCACATAGTTCGAGCACCACCATCAGAATAAGTCAATCTGTAACCTCTCGCCAAAGATTTATAAGGAGTAACCATGGTAACCATAGGTAACCGTTAGTGTCCTATCATCGACGACCTCAACCACATGAGAATGAAATAAACACAAAAATATCACGAACCTGTTGATCCTAAAAGCATAAGATATGAACGAGGTGTAGTCCCACCATCAATAATCACTAAGGCTGTCGAGTAACTAATTCTAAGGCTACGTAGACCTACTCATGCAACTTCCCATACATAGTCACACTATAATTGATACATATCCCACTATACATACCCGAGCGTATGTAACAACGATGTGATGACAACCATATAAAGCACGAAGAATACATACAAACTATGTCTCGATGCCCTGCCCCAACTCCTTACAAACTATAGATACTGGGACTTGTGTCACCCCTTTCGCTAAGCACACATATTTGACACTAATGTAACCAAGACATAACTCTACCTCCAGTGAGCAGTCCTAATAAGCATGTTACTTCCATTCGTACCTACCACATTTGAACTTGCGTCGTACAGACACAAGGGTCCTTCCATCCTTACCATAGACGTCATGGTTTTTCTGACCTCCAGTTCTTAACATAACAACACCAAATCTCTTGATGCTTGTTAGCAGATTCGGGCCCCATGTCCGCTTCTCTTTGCTAGTCGCATCACTGAACTAAAACCAATGACACTGTGTTGTGTTTTCTGAACAAGTCCTAGAGCCCTCTACTCTAAACCGCGTAATTGATATTCTGTTTAATATAAAAAGAAATCAACACCATCTAACTAAATGGTTATCGTTACTCTACCTTGTCCATTTGTTCACTAGTACCTATGAGCACCATTCCCAATAACATATGACACCATTGTCACAATCATCGCTAGAATCACATCGACACTTAACATAGTAACAGATCCTGAAGCACCATTCCTCGAAAACACCTACTCACAATCGAAAGGGGAAAATTGCGATTTCTACAATTTAATAATAAACATATAACCATGTCAACATTACTACACTCAGCTCATTGGGTTCCCCCGTGACTTCTCTTGACTCGGGCGTGGATCCTGTGCTTTTGATAGCAGGGGCCCTACTACTATTGTCCACACCGATCCATGCCTGCTCCAAGGTCCATCCCGAAGTAGCCAAGTCACTTCTCGCCGACAATTCTAACGATGTGCCCTACATAATCGCAAGCCAACACTCTTCCTAGCTCGCTACCGCCTACTAGTCCTCTCATAGCACACTGTCCCACTACCAACTAACCTCCATGAAATGCGTAACTATAAATAACTAGAGGTGACATAGCCACCTGAACTGATGATCCTACTCTAGAGCCACGACCAAACAAGGAACAAACAAGAAAGCCTAGATCAAGAGTTCTAAGTCTATCCTACATGACTACATACAGTCCCTAGGGAACTCCACTTGATGATAACCAATATACCACTACTACAACATCCTATCATATAAGGATATATACACAGATCTAGTAGATCACTATAACACAACAACATCCTATATACCAAGATACATATGTAACATATCACTACAACATAGCAACATCCTATATACCAAGACACAGATCTAACAGATCACTACAACACAGTAGCATACTAAACACCAACAATCCAATTAATACATAACTGTATATACTCAGATGTGAGATAGACACCCAGACAGGTGATCCTACTCTAGAGCCACAACCAAACAATGAACATGTAAGAAAGCCTAGATCAAGAGTCCTCAATTTATCTTACATGACTATATACAGTCCCAATGGCATCCCTCCACTAAAAGATAACCAAAACTAGTGGGCCGCCATTGGTGCCTTCGACCCACGGGTACAATGAGGCAAAACTCATCTGAATCGAAGAACCTTGAAACACTGAGATATGCTCCCTTCTGCACTGCTTGCTCCTGCAAATTCGCTAATCATCACAACCATGTAAAACCTTAATCAATAGTCTAAAACCCCCAAGCTTGACCCAAAGCCAAACTTGGTCAAAAATTCAATGGTCAACAAAAGTCAACAAAAGTCAAAGTCCAAGGTTGCTGAGTATGCCCAATATACTCAACGTACGCTGAGTGTACACGACCTGTCTTCACTCCTCCATTAAGCACTTTATCCATTAAGGCCTTTTGTCCAGAGCTCAGATCTAGACTCAGAACATCGACTTAATTCATAAACTTTCCACCTTATGACTTTCCATGGCTAGAAAAGGTCAAAAAGCTAAAACCCTAACTTATTAACCCATTAAGACATCATAAATCTTATATGGAAGGGATAGAAGGACCAAGATCACATTTTTATGGTTCCTAATAGCTCCATAATGGGCAAAGTTTCCAACTTTATCCATTAGGATGGTCCAAACAACTAAGATCTAGTCTTTAAGTCTCAAAGGGACCAAAAGTGCATCTCTCTCAACTTAATCTATTAAGTCTAAGTCTCTAACATTCAGATCTAAATCAATATGATGTTTATATGGATAAAGTTTCCAACTTTATCCAAAACAAGGTCACAAACTTTCAAGATCTAGAATTTATGCACTAAAGTGACCAAAAACTCATAACACCCAAAACTAGATAGATCTAACAAACGCATCATCAAGATTCAAGCTTTATACCTCCAGAAGAAAGATCAAGGTGAACAAGTTCTGGATCTACAAGCTCCAATGTAACCAACACTTCTCCAATGAGCTCATTCTTCTCCAAGATGCACCAAGAACACTACAAAGCACTTAAAAACACTTTCTTTTGCTCACAAGGCTCAAACTAGGGTTAGGGTTTCAAGGGAGGACGTTGGAGAGGTGGAGGCTGAGAATGGAAAGGGTTTAGGGAAGTTAAGGAGCTTAAATAGGGCTCAAAACCCCGAAATTAGGGTTTGGGTTCTAATCACGTATGCCCAACGTACTCCTGGTACGCTCAACGTACCAGGTTGAATCTCCACGATCACCGTTGTGACATCCCCTAATTTCTCGGCCAGAAAAGACCGATTTAATTTATGCTTTTTAAAATAAAATCAGAGAAATCTTTTCAAAAGATGTTGCGGAATAGGTCCCCAAAATAAAACATGATAAAAGTTTATCAAAACCCTTCTTTAAGAAGGTATATATTTTCCATATATGGGCGAGCCTCCTGATCCAACGGCTGAGAAGTCTCCAGGTGGCGCAGATCCGGAGCGAGGGGCACTTGGGCTCGCACATGGCTGCGCATGCGAAGGCTTGCTGGCAGCTTCTTACTGGACCGAGGTCTAGGGTCCGAAGTAGAGGGGTCCGTGGCTCATTGCGAGGGTTCGGTCACGAGGAAAAGGGTACGCATCACCTTCTCACTGGACCGCTTCGGATCGGCTCTCCGGTTCGGATGACTCAGCAGCATTTCGGACACGTGGCTCGCATGACTCACCAATTTCGGACACGTGGCACGTTCTAAGCGAAGGTCACGTGGCCGAAGCCACCTATGCGAATTTTCTCGATTTTTGTGCAAAAACTTCTAAAATCCATAACTTTCGCATACGAGCTCCGTTTTTTATGTTCTTTATATGCACGCGTAGGTAAAATTACGCTCTACAACTTTCGTTTAGACTTCGTTGGCTAATTTTGACTTTAATTTTTATATTATTATTTTTAACAGACCGGGACAGGAAATCCGTTAAAAATTCATAACTTCTTCATCCGACGTCCGTTTTCGTCTGTCTTTTTACCGTTGTGCTACTAATGACGAGACCTTCGATTCTCGTTTAGGTCGTGTCGGCTAAAAATCATGCGATCTAAAATTCGAGTTTTTAGCCGTCTACTGCTAAGCTGAAACTTCGAAAAATCATAACTTCCTCATACGAAGTCAGATTTGGGCGTTCTTTTTATACCTACTCTCGGTTTAACGAACACTACGAGTTTAGTTTAGATCACTAAGGCTAAAAAGTAGTTTATCAAAACCTCACTTTTTACGATATTCAGCACCGTGCCGGTTTTGTCGTGAAACTTCGACAGGTCATAACTTCTTCGTTATAACTCGGATTTCGGTATTCTTTATATATCCGTAATCCTTGTCACGGCCAATACAACTTTATTAATAGATATCGGCTTTATCTAATATTTATTTTTGATGCTCATTTTTATTTCTTAATTATTTAACTCCTAGTAATTAAGCATAAAACACATAAAACACATAATATTCACATAATTACTTTTCATTTCTTCAAAATGAGTTACAAAGGTTAACCTAGACTATCACCTTAATATTAATGCCTAGGCTAGAAACACGAGTGTTACAATTCTCTCCCCCTTAGGATGATTCCGTCCTCGGAATCACATATCACCAAACAACTGCGGGTAGCGAGTCATCATGTCACTCTCCGTTTCCCAGGTGAGATTTGGTCCATTCGTATGTTTCCAGCGCACAAGCACTAAATCAACCATCTTGCGTCGCAACTTCATAGTCTTACGGTCAACGATTGCCTCAGGTTCTTCGATCAACCTCTTGTTTTCATCCAACCTTAATTCAGAAATGGAAATTATGTCGGGCACATCTCCCGTGAACTTTCTCAAATAACACACATGAAAGGTGTTATGAATACCCTCCAGTTCTTCCGGTAATTCTAGCTTGTAAGCTTGATTCCCGATCCTCTGAAGAACTTTAAATGGTCCAATAAACCTTGGACTCAACTTTCCCCTTTTACCAAATCTTATAAGTCCCTTCCACGACGAGACTTTAAGTAAAACCGAATCTCCAACTTCGAAGGATATCAGTTGTCTTTTCTTGTCAGCATAACTCTTTTGACGATCTTGAGCAGCTAACATCCTTTCCCTTATCACTTTCAACTTTTCAGCAGTCTGATGGACTATTTCAGGTCCCATAAACTGCTTTTCCCCAGCTTCCAGCCAACATGATGGCATTCGACACTTTTCCCCATACAAAGCGTGATATGGTGCCATCTTAATGCTTGAGTGGAAACTATTATTATAGGAAAATTTTACTAGAGGTAAGTGTTCATCCCAGTTACCTTGGAATTCTAGTGTACATGCTCTCAGCATATCCTCCAATGTTTGAATCGTTCGTTCGCTTTGACCATCAGTTTGCGGATGGTAAGCTGTACTCAAACACAACTTGGTACCCAATTTCTCTTGTAGACTTCTCCAAAACCTTGAGGTAAAACGGCTGTCAAGATCAGATACAATCGTTAACGAAACACCGTGTAGCCTCACGATTTCCTTCACATAAGAATTCACAAGTTTATCCATAGACCATTTCTCGTTAGCGGCTATGAAATGCGCACTCTTAGTGAAGCGATCAACGACCACCCAAATCATGTCGTGACCGTTCCTTGTTCTGGGCAGTTTAGTCACAAAATCCATGGTAATGTCCTCCCATTTACCCATGGGTACAGGTAAAGGTTCTAAACTCCCATATGGTTTCTGATGTTGTGCCTTAACCCTAGCACAAGTTACACACTCAGCCACATACTTAGCAACATCGAGCTTCATCGTCGGCCACCAGTAATAGGGTTTTAGATCCCTATACATTTTCGTACTGCCGGGATGAATCGAGTACATGGTTTTGTGAGCTTCTTCCATCAGAAGACCTCTTACTCCTCCCATCTTAGGTACCCAAATCCTATCTTTGAATACCTTCAATCCTTGACTGTTTGTATCAAACACCAACATTTTACCCAAACGTTCCTCCTTCCAGTCATTTTTCTCCAAAGCTTCCTCCTGAGCTTTCTTTATACTTTCCACAATTGTCGAGACGACTTCAATTTTCAGCGCTCTTGGCCTTCTCTTTTCAAGATTTACCTTCCGACTGAGAGCATCAGCAACAAAATTTGCTTTACCAGGGTGGTAAAGTATCTCACAGTCGTAGTCCTTGAGTAGTTCCAGCCAGCGTCGCTGCCTCATGTTCAATTCCTTCTGATTAAAGAGATATTGAAGACTCTTATGATCAGTGAAAAGTTTGCATTTAGTACCATAAAGATAATGCCTCCATATCTTTAAGGCGAATACTACCGCTGCCAACTCTAGATCATGAGTGGGGTAGTTCTTTTCATGCTCTTTCAATTGCCTCGATGCATACGCTATCACTTTATCCCTTTGGGTCAGAACACATCCTAACCCAACTCCAGAGGCATCACTATAGACTGCGAAGTCATCAACTCCTTCAGGTAACGAAAGAATCGGTGCTTCACACAATCTCTTCTTTAACTTCTCAAAGGCTTCCTTATGCTTCTCATTCCAAGCATAAGTAGCTCCTTTGTGGGTCAAAGCTGTTAATGTAAGTCCCCAAAATGCTTGTGTATCAATCAGATCCGTTTGATGGTGCGGAATCCCAATCAAACGAATGATGTCAGATCAAATAGAAGAGAAGGAGAAGAAGAAGATGATGAATCTTGTATGTATTGATATGAATGAAGATTCGGATACAAGATTCACACACTTACACACACTAAAACTCCTATATTCTCTCTATTCCGTACACTCCTTCTCTGTTCATCAATCCCTCCTCAACCACCTAACACCTATATATATATACTTGGGGAATATGGGCCATAAATGGGTTTACGGCCGTAAACACCCATTGGGCCGTAAACAGGGTTTACGGCTGTAAACCTATTTACGGCCGTAAACCTGACCGTAAACTTATAAAATATTACATAAAAATACAATTGCTCAGAAAAGCAAAGTATAAACCATAATTTTGACCCAACAATCTCCCCCTTGGTTTATAGCTTTCTTTTCTTAATTGACCCATCAAGCTCTCCCTAAAAAGTAGCTGGCTTTTCTTATCAATCTTCATCGAGAGCTTGGCTTCAACATTAATCTTCAAATTCTTCACAACTTCAAGATGAACTTGATGAATCTTCAATGAATGGCTTCATCTTGAGCAGTTGGGATTTTCTGTAGAATTTGACATTGAACGCACATTGGGTGAGGAGGCATCTTGTACTGATTCTTGAAAGATAGCGCTTTCAGCTTGAGAATCTTTAGAGAGAACATCAGAGAGAACAAATCTTCTGGATCACTTCAGCAGGTTCAAGATAGCAGCAGACTGATTGAGGAGGCTTCAATGCAATCCGTCACATAATCTTCAATTTCAGCTTCACCTTGCTTCTGGGGTTGAAAGATTGAATGTCAAAAGAATAATCTTCATTTCTTGCTCCTTCGAATGAGAATTCTTCGATGATCACGGATGAAGCCTTGGCTCAGAAATCTTCGACACAAACTTCCATGAGTTTCATCTTCACCTGAATTCACTATTCAAGACAAAACAAAACTAAAAGAAAATTTTAGCACACAATATTTTTGGATTTTTCATATTTTCTGAAAAAGAAATAAAACAGAAATAACACTATTTTTGGATTTTTAATTTTCTGATTTTTGTTTGGTTTTTAAAATTTTTAATTCTCCCCTAATATTTAAATTAGAAGAAACTATGAACAAATTTAACAAAAATAAAATGATATCTAACTTTAAGAGTGATTTGGGATCAAAGTTTTTAGACAGCCTTTATCCGTTTATCAGTACCTCTCCCTTCATGAATAGATCTGGTCAATCGCCGGTATTGTGGTCCACTTAAACACGAGAGATTGTGACAAAATTAGGACATACTATAAGTGACAAGACAATGTGATCCTAAGTTCCTAGATAATATTCCTTAAGGACCATTTAGATGACGACGACCAAAGATATTGTTGTCCACCTAAATTGAGCCGCGAGATCTACATACAACCTAGTGATTGTTCAATTTTAAATGTACTAGAACATGTTTCCTGCTTCCTGACATACCCCAATAATCAGGAACTTCCAAAGTACTCCTTACTTTAGGTGAGCAGACAATTATTATGAGAGAAGTCAGATTTAGAATGCATATGCTATACACCCAGGTCGAATCTCTTCCAATCTCGCAGAGGGTGAAACATATGACTAACCAGATTTAGAGGGATTGAGAAGTAGAATGGTGCATATGCTGTGTACCAGGTCGGATGTATTTCAATCATGCAAAGGAGACAACATATGACTAACAGACAGGAAGAATTGCATAGATAGAAGATGCAGAGAAATAGAATTGCATATGTTGCAGTCCAGGTCGGATGTATTTCAATCACGCAGAGGAGGCAACATATGACTAACAGAAAGAAAGCAAGAAAATAATTTCCTACAGACCTACTTTATCGGAATTCCCCAGTCGCCCCATCAATACCGGAATTAAGGACAGAGTCCATACATCGAGGAAGAGTTAAACCAATGTTCTAGATACATATTATTTTAGTGTGACCGGTAGATTATCATGTATATCTCCCTGCTCAACCTATCTGAGCGTCGTATTGTCAGGCTAAATGGATCTATCTAGGTCAAGATTTTTCAAGTCTCTAGATTCCTTAAGTTCATTAATGCCTAGTCAAGTCCAATTTAATCTCTCGTGCCTACCAGCGCATCGAACACAGAGCCTAGACAATTCAGATTCAGTCCCTTACACAGATTCAGATTGCCTGTTATCACATGACTATATCACTTCCCAAAACATCATCTACAAACAAAAACTATCAGCAACATATTTTTGATTTTTTGATTTTCTAATGTTTTTGGATTTTTTAAAATTTTCTAAATTTTGTTTTGTTTTTATTTCTCCCCCTAAATTTGTGCATAGGAGAGAAACGAAAGTAAATGCGCAAATTTAAACTATCCTAAAACAAAAATTAGTCTTTAAAGCGAATCAGCTTAAAAAAATAGGAGTATAGAGAAGAAAATTCAAACCGTAAGTCACCGATTGCATCCAGAAGGTCTGAGAACAGCACGTGTAATCTCAGAACAGATCCAAAAGTTCTTCACATCGTTAAGCACTAACCCCATGAGTGATCCCTTCCTTTCTTCCCTTCCCGCAAAGGACACATACTCTCAAATAATGTTCTGAGAGTTGTACAGTTGAGAGATGTTCCCTATCATGTGCCTGGAACAGCCACTACCAACAAACCAAAGTCTGATGATATGCCTCCATAGCTGCTCCGACACAAAGCGGGATCAGTTGGTCTTTGGAACCCAGTCCATTTTGAAACTGGGTGGACCTTTGTCATCCTTGCACGGTACTCTCTCCCATGACATATCCTGTTTATCACAAACAGAAGATGTAGAAATAGTAGAAGCATTAGGAGATTTAGGAGATTGAACCTTTGGTACCCATTTGTAGTTGGGTTTAACCCATTTCTTTTTCGATCCGATGGGTGCCCCGACACTTGTTTCAGAACTTGAGGTCTGCTGTCGAGATGACTTTGACCTAGCCGGTTTTGGTTTCGTTGGAGCATTTCTTGAAATTGGCTTCTGGGCCGGCATTCCCTTCTTGCCCTGGGGATTCGGATTCTTGGCCTTGTGGGTTTGATTCTTGGCCTTCTACGCGTTCCATTCACCATGGTCTGAACGTGACCTTGAGGGGTTTCTTTTGAAGTATCTCCCTCTTGGCGCGTTCTGCCAGCCTTGTGCATAGTAGGGAACGTATGCGCGCTTAGAACAATTTCTGGCAATGTGTCCAGGTGTTCCACAGTGAAAACATGTCTTTTTCTTCACTGTGAAGTTGTTTCTTCCTGCCCCTGGTGGCGTATCTTTGCCTTGTTTTTTGCTTTTCCCACACGCACATTTGCAGCATGCATTCTGTTTAACTTGATTTGGTGGCCTGCACTTCTCAACAACAGGTTGATCAGAAGCAACTCAGTTCGAAGCAACAGATTCAGAGCTCAAGGAGATGTTGGTTTGTTCAATGGTTTTCTCCTTGTTCTCATCTTCTGCTACTTTACTATCAGACACACTGTCTTCAGCTGCTTGCTTGGATTGATTTAAGGATTGATCTGCAGGGGAAGTAGAAACGTTAGTATTTTCAACATTAATAAATCCTCCTGAAACAAAACCAGATGGCTTGCCATAAACCATGAATGGTTCGTTGGCAATCTCCTCTTTAGACAAAGGTTGATACTGATATGTATGATTAAAAGGAGGAGGTACATTATCGTATCCTAAACCCTTTGACTGATTATGTTTAAATTGCATGCAATGGTCTATCATGTTGGCAACTACTTCGCTTGATACATCAAACTTTTTAAAATCAAAATTTGCAGTTTCAAATTGCCCTTTTAATGTATCAAGCTCAGTAATTAACTCAGCATTCTGTCTCTTGATATAATCATAATGTTCACATTTTTCACTGTAGTCTTGCTGAATTCTCTTAAAGTCCTTTATTTTTGTTTCTAATTCAGCCTTCAGGGGTTTCTGTCCTTTCATGAGTTGATATCCTTCATATCTCAGGTCCTCAACTTCTCTTTTTAATAAATCAATTTGTTCCCGAAGAAATTTAATCGTATCTTCACTAGATAGTGTACATGAAACTTCACATGATTGAGAACATGAAACTTCATTGACCGGAAGGTTTGCGGAACTCATTGTTTTTCCACACTTCAAAGCGTCAAGTTCTTCAATTATATCAGCAAGACTAAGACGATTGAGATCTTTTGTCTTCTTGATGACAACCACGTTCATATCCCACGATTTCGGAAGTGCATTCAGCAGCTTTTTGTTTATCTCAGATTTAGTCAAGAAAATCCCAGCTATACTCATCTCAGTAGTAAGTGTAGTAAATCGCTGCAACTGAGCTTCCAGGATTTCTCCAGGGATATAGTTGAACATGTTGAATTTTTGTCTTAACATATCCTGACTCTCTTTCATATCTTCATTTCCCTTGTTGACCTCAAAAGCCATTAAAAACACAACTAGAAGTCAAACTTAAATTTAAAAATGCCCTTTGACTATAAACCTCAAAAGTCAACCTTAAAAGTCAAATTTAAAAAGTCAAACTCAAAAGTCAAACTTGAAAAGTCAAACTTAAAAGTCAAACCGAAAAGCTAAATTTGAAAATTTAAAAGTTAAACGAGAAAGTCAAAGTTTAAAGTCAAAGGTCAAACTTTAAAAGTCAAAGTCAAAATTTTAAGAAAAAAGTCAAAATTAAAAACTAAAATTTTTGGTTGAAAATGGAGCTGAAAAATAAAAGAAATTGAATTTTTGGGCTAAAAGTGTCAATTTGCAAAATTAGGAACCGAAGGGGAGTCTTTTTGAATTAAAAACGGAAGGGAAGTATCAATAGGTAGCCTAGCTGAGTTGGTTAAGGCGTGAGGCTGATGAATCAAAGGTCGCGGGTTCGATCCTCGGCACTCCCCAAAATCGTTTCCTTATTTTTAATGCGAAGCTAAGATGCGAGGACGAGGTCCGAACTTCATAACCTATGCGAGGACGAGGCGCGATGCGATGCGAGGTGCGAGGCAAAGATGCAATGCGATGACGAGGTGCGAGGATACTGCTGACCGTAAACGAGACCGAACACGTGCGAGCCGTAAACTCCGAGGGCCGTAATCTCGGACCGCAAACTCCGACGACCGTAAACTGTTTCCGGTCGTAAACTCCGGCCGTAAACTCTGGGAAACCCTACCCGTAAACGCCGCCGCCGCCGCCGACCGTAAACCCTTCAAAGACCGTAAACTCTTTGCAGATTACGTGAAAAACAGCGTTTTTCACCTCTTTTTGCTCCAAAACTCGATCAAAAACTCGTCTTTATCAAAAACGCGAAGAACAAACCCCCCCTAATTTTCAGAGATCTATCCAAAAACGCAAGAATATTTCAAAAATAAGATCAAATATGCTCCAGATCTGGCCAAAATGATTGATACAATCCAAGCTCTGATACCAATTGGTTGTTCCCACTTCATCACAGCTTCAATCTTTGCTGGGTCAACCATTATCCTTTCTTGGTTAACCACATGACCTAAAAATTGGACTTCTTGAATCCAAAATTCACATTTGGAGAACTTTGCATACAGCTTCTCCTTTTTCAGAACTTCTAGCACTTCATGCAGATGCTTTTCATACTCCTGCTTGCTTTTCGAATAGATCAAGATATCGTCTATGAATACTATCACGGATTTATCAAGGTATGGTTTACAAACCCTGTTCATCAAATCCATGAAAGCTGCTGTAAACACCCACCTGGCTGTAAACCTGACCGTAAACTCATAAAATATTACATAAAATTACAATTGCTCAGAAAAGCAAAGTATAAACCATAATTTTGACCCAACAGTTAATGGAGTAGCAATCGAAGAAAAGCCTTGGATAAATCGGCGATAATATCCGGCTAATCCTAAAAAGCTTCTAATCTCCGTAGGACTTTTTGGTTGTTCCCACTTCATCACAGCTTCAATCTTTGCTGGGTCAACCATTATCCTTTCTTGGTTAACCACATGACCTAAAAATTAGACTTCTTGAATCCAAAATTCACATTTGGAGAACTTTGCATACAACTTCTCCTTTTTCATAACTTCTAGCACTTCACGCAGATGCTTTTCATGCTCCTGCTTGCTTTTCGAATAGATCAAGATATCGTCTATGAATACTATCATGGATTTATCAAGGTATGGTTTACAAACCCTGTTCATCAAATCCATGAAAGCTGCTGGGGCATTGGTTAATCCGAACGACATAACCAAAAATTCATAGTGTCCATATCTTGTTCTGAACGCAGTCTTTTCAATATCCTGCTCCCTCACCTTTAGTTGATGGTATCCGGACCTAAGATCGATCTTCGAGAAATAGCTCGAACCTTGCAACTGGTCGAACAGGTCATCGATCCTCGGCAACGGATACTTGTTCTTTATCGTCGCTTTATTCAGCTCTCTGTAATCGATGCACATTCTCATGCTCCCGTCTTTCTTCTTTACAAATAACACAGGGGCTCCCCAGGGCGATGAACTAGGTCGAATGAAACCTTTGTCCAATAACTCCTGAAGTTGTGTCATAAGTTCTTTCATTTCGGTTGGTGCTAATCGATACGGTGCTTTGGCTATCGGCGTCGTTCCTGGCAACAAGTCGATACGAAACTCCACTTGTCGATCAGGGGGCAATCCGGGAAGATCTTCGGGAAAGACTTCCGGATAATCACACACCACCGGAATATCCTGCACCTCCTTCTTTTCCTTCTGAGCATCGATCACGAATGCTAGATATGATGTACACCCCTTGGCCAAACACTTTCTGGCTTTCATTAGGGAAATGATTCCAGAATTTACTCTGCGTTTGTCTCCGTACACCATAAACGACTCTTTCCCTGGCGGGTTTACTTTTACTATCTTCTTCTTACACATTATTTCGGCATCATTGGCGCTAAGCCAATCCATTCCTAAAACTATGTCGAAACCATTTAACTCGATAGGCAATAATTCCTCGTGGAACTTATTCCCATCCCAGTCAATGATGATGTTTTTCATACGATGGCTAACAGGTACAAACTTGCCACTAGCAATTTCGACTAATAAAGCATTAACTAGTCTATCAACAGGCAAAGCTAGTTTTCTACCAAATTCATGCGATATAAAGGATTAATTGGCTCCAGAATCAAACAAAAATTGGGCAGGCAATTCGTTTACGAGAAAGGTACCTGAAGCGACATCGGCTTCTTCTTTCGCAGCTTCGAGTGTCATCTGAAAGGCTCTCGCCTTCGGTTTTGGTGGCAGATTGGGTTTTTCTGCGTCCTTCTTCTTCGGGCAATCCCTCAAAATATGCCCTTCTTCATGGCACCCATGATAGACGCTATTAGTGAAGGTGTAATTATTGGCATAATGCCCTGGCTTTCCACACTTGTAACAAGTGAGTTCCACGCTGCACTTCCCAACATGTTTCTTCTTGCACCTGTCACACCATTTGGCTTCGGCTCCTCCTCCGAATTTTCTCGAACCAGACTTCGAGAATTTGTTCTTTTTATTGGAACCTGACGTTCCTTCAAACTTTCTCTTTTCGCTAACTTCAACCTTGCTGGCGGCTCTCCCCTTGATCATATCTTCAACAGACTTGGCAGCCCAGATAGCTGCCTCCAAAGTAAGTGCCTGACGTACTGGCACCGCATACTCCCATGGAAGTCCCTTTGCGTACCTGTCAATTTTCGCCAGCTCGTCTGGGACAATACGCAAAGCAAACTCCATTTTGTCTGTGAAGTTATTCGTATATTCGTCAACGGTCATACTCTCCTTCTTCAACGTTAGAAATTGGTTTTCTAACTCAAGTACGTTTTGGGCCGAGCAGTACTTGCGCTTAAAGTGCACCAAGAACTCTGCCCAAGTCATTTGCAGTGGCTCATTAGGGCTTAGGGTTTTCCCAATGTGTTCCACCAACGAGCAGCACTACCCCTGAACTGACGCACTGCAAAGGTGGTTTGTAACTTGCCTTGGCAATCACAAGTCATGAAAGCCAACTCCATTTCCGAGATCCAGTCCATTACTCCGACGGGATCTTCTTTTCCAGTGAAAGTTGATGGCTTGCAAGTCATAAAGTCCTTATACTTGAACCCATTTCTCTCCACTCTATCTTCGTGGTTATTCCTCCCAACCACGAGCGGATCACTATGACCAACCGATCTGCTGTTGTTCCCTTCTTCAGATCAATCGTCATTTAGTTCATGTCGTTCAACAGGAACTGAAGGTTCATCCCTATTGTTCAGCAACATTTGCGTCAATTCCTCCCTCTGTTCAGCCATCATGGTCTGAATCACAGCTCGTACTCCAGCCATGGGGATGGGTTCGGGTGCAGCTCCTACTATTGGTACCTGTTCCACCACTTGAGGTTGAGGTTGTTGGTTTCTGTTTGCATTTCCCGCTCCACTTCTAGTTCTTGCCATTACAATCTATATACCGAATAAGGCGAATTTAAGTCTTTATCCTTGTTAGATATTTTAATTCCCTTATCACTCCGAAACGTTTACATGTTAGTTCTAATCTCGTAATCATACGCTTAGAATCCTACACACATAAGGTTTCCAGATCCGGTCGACAACAGACCATAGATCCGAACAAATAATGGCATATATGGCAAACATATAGCATTTAGCACATAAAAGCATTTTAGGCACCTTTCCTAAAATAAACTAGTGCTCGTGTCTTAAATATGGTAGACACTCATCTCACAATCATCACTTAGCATTCTAAGTTTAAGTCTAGAAATTCTACAATTTCTTAGTTCGCTTAAACTAATGCTCTGATACCAACTGTGACATCCCCTAATTTCTCGGCCATAAAAGACCGATTTAATTTATGCTTTTTAAAATAAAATCAGAGAAATCTTTTCAAAAGATGTTGCGGAATAGGTCCCCAAAATAAAACATGATAAAAGTTTATCAAAACCCTTCTTTAAGAAGGTATATATTTTCCATATATATATCAAAACCTCGGGATGTCATGTTCCGATACAGATCAAAAGCATAAACAAGACAATATAAGCCTTTCGACAGTTATTTACAACTACTGGCCTATAATCCAAAAATCTCTCATCATCCTCCAACTATGCTCGGGGTCCACTACCTGTAATCATAAAAAGCTGAGTGGGTCAGGCTTGGGAGCCTGGTGAGCATATAGGGTTTTCAACCCACAATAATAATAACTTATTAAGTTCACCAATCAACAATAACCCTGATTACCCATTCCCGTTGTCCTCACTTTACGTCCCTAAACACCTAACATAAGGGACTTAGCCTAAGGAATATCATCGGGTTGGACACTACTGCTAAGGGGACTCCTCAGCCATACGTGTGCTAAAGGCAACCATGAGGGGGATTGGAGTACACCAATGAACATTTAGTTCATCAACACCTACAAGTTGCGAACCTGCTAGACGACTTCACCAATAACAACAACAACAACACCGACACCGAGGCCTCTCATCATTTTAACACCCACCGACTATTTTGTCTACCCATGTTCTACCCAACATATTTGTAGATAAAATACATATACAGTTTAAAACTTGTATAAAACATCTATTCAACAGTCACCTCAAATAAACAATTAACATATTTACACATAGCACGTATTTTAAGCTAAATACTTCATATCTATGTGTAAAGTGAAAGTAACTACACACTCACATGTTTTGATGAAAACCGGGCAGCAATTTGTTTCCTAAAACGATCGTTTCTAACAAAACCGGGAGTTTTATTGAGAAACCGGGCTCTGCAAAGGTCGGGCTTCGAAACCGAAAAGATAAATTTTACGGGCTTCACGGGCACTTCGTGGCGTATTCCGGGGGTTATAATTGATACCGGGGCTTTGGAGGATGTTAATATGAAAGAAATATGAGTTTAGGGGCTAAAATTGACAAGTTTTCAAAATTACGCTCTACAACTTTCGTTTAGACTTCGTCGGCTAATTTTGACTTTAATTTTTATATTATTATTTTTAACAGACCGGGACAGGAAATCCGTTAAAAATTCATAACTTCTTCATCCGACGTCCGTTTTCGTCTGTCTTTTTACCGTTGTGCTACTAATGACGAGACCTTCGATTCTTGTTTAGGTCGTGTCGGCTAAAAATCACTCGATCTAAAATTCGAGTTTTTAGTTGTCTACTGCTAAGCTGAAACTTCGAAAAATCATAACTTCCTCATACGAAGTCAGATTTGGGCGTTCTTTTTATACCTACTCTCGGTTTAACGAACACTACGAGTTTCGTTTAGATCACTAAGGCTAAAAAGTAGTTTATCAAAAACTCACTTTTTACGACATTCAGCACCGTGCCGGTTTTGTCGTGAAACTTCGACAGGTCATAACTTCTTCGTAATAACTTGGATTTCGGTATTCTTTATATATCTGTAATCCTTGTCACGACCACTACAACTTTCTTAATAGATATCGGCTTTATCTAATATTTATTTTTGACGCTCATTTTTATTTCTTAATTATTTAACTCCTAGTAATTAAGCATAAAACACATAAAACACATAATATTCACATAATTCCTTTTCATTTCTTCAAAATGAGTTACAAAGGTTAACCTAGACTATCACCTCAATATTAATGCCTAGGCTAGAAACACGAGTGTTACAACCGTTGCCTTGTATACCCAACATATTAGGCTAAACCCAAAACCCACCTAACTTCAAACAATTATAACTTCTTTGTTCCAACTCTGTTTTCGACGATCTTTATATCTACGGAAAGGTATTGAAGAGCCCCACAATATTATCTAAATATCTTGGACTAAAAAGGTCTCGAACAAAAATCCATATTTCGTCCAAGAACCTGACTTATGACTTTTCCCTTTCTACCATTCGGCCCAAAACACAATTCAAGGGTTAAATATCTTAACCATCATTACCTCCTTCTACAAGGACTAAACTTTGCCTCATTAAGGCCCACAGCCTTTACACAATCGACTTTCGGCCTACGGCCCTAAAATAAGAAACGACAGGAAACAAGATGTTACAACTATAGACCTAGTACGCATATTTGTATATGTATTGTCATATGGGGTATTTTGGGGGCAACTCACTAAGCTTTGGCTTATAGCTGTTGATTTCAATGTTTTTAGGTACATCAGATGATAGGGGCAAGGAGAATGCGTGATCGAACACATCCTCCTGATGATTTATGTTTTGAGAGATTATTTAATACTATGATTTTATGGATTTGATTTGAAAAAAATGGTTGATCATCTTATGGATTTGTAAAAAATGTTTATTAAAAATGAAAAATTTTCATCATGGTTGTTGGGACGTTACAATATATATATATATATATATATATATATATATATATATATATATATATATATATATATATATATATATATATATATATATATATAGAGAGAGAGAGAGAGAGAGAGAGAGAGAGAGAAAGAGAGAGAGAGAGAGAGAGTGTAGAAAAAGAGTACAATGAGTTAAGTAATGAGTAATTGTGAACTTTAATTGGTAAATGAGTTTCGAGAAACTATACACCTGACGATTGGTGTATTTTTATGTCGTAAGTATTATATGTATCATCGTTAATGATTACTCACTAAGATCTTTGTAACTTATCTTTTTGTTTGTTATGTGTTTTGCAGATAAATTTATTTAAGAAGTAAGGATCAAAGAAGAGAGATAGTGATACCCGGCTCGAATCATTATATTTTATTTTCTTTGAACTAATCATGTTGATAACTACTTGTGCTGGATTATTATTTTAAGCGTACACCAATGTGTTTTTATAAATAAAAGTGTATTCTTTTAGTGTACCTTGTGTTAAAAATCCGGGTGTTACAACAACCCCTTTAACCCCTACCATTTGGTCAAACCAAGATCAAACTCGTTTTATTCAAATGAGCTCCGCACCACCTACTTGTTTAAAATCAAATTTTATACTCCATTTGTAACACCATGTTTCAAATCGTTTCCTAATTCGGGGCCGTGACCCGAGGATCTGTTATCATAAGGCTATGGGCCTTGGGGAAGGAGAGATTTATACCCCTTGGATGTGGATAATATATATTAGGTGAGCCGAGAGTTCGGTTTGTGTTTCGGAGCCCAAGGGTATAATCGTAAAGTGATAGGTTGGTCATTTTATGAAGTTGGATTTAAGCTCGGGAAGTTTTAAGGCAAATGAGAGTTGATAGAGTTGTAGAGTTTCTCATTACCTTTTTGTGGATATAAAGAACATTGAAATCGGACTTAGAACGAAGAAGTTATGGCTTTCGGAAGATTGGTGGTTTTATCCCCTAGCCGAGTATGCTGGGCGTACTAGCTCGATGCATGATCGTGGAAGCACCCACATATGCTAGGCGTACGTGGGAGTACGCAGGGCGTACGCTCGGCTGGGATAAACCCTAATTTTTAGCGTTTGTGACCTATTTAAACTACTTAAGTTACTTTTAGACTCTCTTATGACCAACCTCCACCTCTCAAAACCTTAAGAACGAAACCCTAGCTTTCATTTGAGTGTTTATGAGCCATTGTTGTAATCTTGTGGTGTTTTTGGATCCTTTGAAGGAGGTGAAGCTTGGTGGACTTTGGAGCTTGAAGATCCAAAATTTTCATCAACTTTGCAAGCTATTTGAGGTATAAAGCTCTTAACTTAATGGATCATTTGGTTAGATCTAGTTAGGGTCTGTTTTTATGCTTTTTATGGTCCTTTAAGCCATGATTGAGAGTATGAGCTACTCCATAATCTAGGGATGGTAAATCTTGGCATTTTGAGGTCCCTTATTCATAAAAATGCAATCTTGATGAGTCATCTTGGTCCATGCATGAGCTAGATTTATTCTTATGGTTCATTTTGAGTATTGGGTCCCATTAAGTCATGAAAGGGTGTAAAGTTGCCAACTTTACGTGTTAAGATATCATTTAGGATCAAATATGAGAATTTGGCTTTGTAGTTTAACCGATTAAGCACTTACTGGTGAGTTGGGTTGACTGCGGAGTACGCTGGGCGTACCCAGCTCATACTGGCCACGGAGGGAGTATGCTAGGCGTACGCCGGGCGTACTCAACAACTTGACTTTTGTTGACTTTTGCTATTTGGGCCATATGTGGACTAGTAGAGTTTTGGGCCTTGTTGGGCCAATGGTCTTTCTGTCTTGGGTATATTATTAGGCTTTGGGCCTTCTTGGATTTGGGCCCATAACGGGCTTTGTGCCTCATTTAGGAATTTGGGCCGTATTGGGCTTTTGGAGCCATTGGGTTGTGCCTCGGTTATTTAGACAAGCGAGGAAAGAGTAAAATGGTCTTTTACTCTGAGAGTTGGACAAATGTATGAGATTCATAGTTATGGTTATGGCCCAATTATTAATTAGGGTGTTGTTTGATTTATTAGCGTGAGGATTTTTACGGATCAGCAGTCCGAGCTTTTATCTGATATTCAACAGTTTGAGGTGAGTCTCTTCACTGTACTCATGGGTCGAAGGCACCAATGCCGACCCACTGTTTTATGTTTGTAGGATGATGGTTGTCTTCGTGACATTTACCGATATGCCTGTATGTGCTTGTTGTCTTTGTGAATCATGCTTCTATGTTTGTATGCTTATGTATGTGGGGTGAAATGGACCCGGGGGTTGATACGAATCCGACACAGCCACATGTTGTTATATTTGTGGTATGCGGTATTTTGGGGAACTCACTAAGCTTCGTGCTTACGGTTTTCAGTTTATATTTCAGGTACTTCTGGATCAAAAGGGGAAGGGCTCGGGATGATTGCATCGCACACACCACGTCGTTCTGCATTCTGTTGATTTGATGTACTTTGATGATTATTGACAAACTTTGATTTTCTTTTCTGGTTTTATAAACACATTTTGGATGATGATTTTATTATTATTAAAATGAAATTTTTGCTCGGTATTTTTGGGCCGATATACCGTTGGTAATATGTAAATACCATAATAGTAAAATGAACTCGGTAACACTAAAATCACCAACATACCTTACTTAAATAAGGCTCTATTCCAAATCAAAGATGCAACCTTAAAGAAGTAAAAACTTATAACTGAATTGCAACTAGAAAACAAGGCATTACCGATGTTTAGCGACAGAAGAAATACGTCGGGAAATCGACAGGATACCGACGAATTTCCAATTGACTTACAAACCTAATTATTAGGATCTTAGTGATGGGTGCAACAAAATACATTTGCCCTGTAAATTGTTACAATATACTGACAAAAATTAATGGAAGTACAATATGTCGACAGCCAATAATCCGTTGGTAAAATTATGATTTCCATTTCCTTAAAAAATATACGAACTTATAAGATCATTTCATTTTAAAAAGACGATTTATAAAAGAAAAATTAAATTGCTTTCTACTTAATCTTCCTATTTCGTCCTCCTATTAATTCAATAATTGCTATGTATAAAACAATAAGGCTGTGTTTGGCACGCCACAACTAGCTGATAAGCTAGCTTATTTTTCGAGATTTTTTAAGTTGTCATGTTTGTCAAGTCAAAAACTAGCTTATAAGCTAGCTTTTTACAAAGGTACTTAGGGTAGCTTTTTAGGATATTTTTAAAATTTTCCAAATATACCCCTTAACTAATTATAGAAACACATTGTTTTAAATGTCATTTTATATCTTTCGGTAAGCTTTTATATATTTTCAGCTAGTTTTACCAAATGCCATTTTTTATCGGTTAAATTTTCAGCCATTAGTTTTTAGCTAACTAAGCTGGTTCCAAACATAGCCTAATTCACTTTTTCATGTTATGGTGAATTGGTGATATTTAAGTATGAGGATAAATATGAAGTTCTTTTCTAAAAATACAAATTTTGATCGAAACTGAATGTTGAAGGGATCAGAAAAGATACTTGATCTTAATATGCACTAAAACTGTTTCTTTTATATAGCATATTGTGATTGTGTTGTCATAAAAGGCAGCATGTCTTTTGACCAGAAAAAGAAATGAATAAACACAAATGTCAAGGCTTGTGATTTCTTCAACAAAACCAGAACACTGCATAAGTTCAATTTTGTCCATTGCACTTTCGGTATGTTTTTTATATATTGTGTTCATAAACCAAAGATTACATGCTTAAAACAAATTACTCTTCAGACGTAATACAAAGGATGCATTGGAGAAACTCCATGTATTAATGCTTAGAATCCATCTTTCAATATATAAATCTTGATTTTAACAAAATGAATGTATTAAGCAATCGTTGATGCTGCATTTTATGTCCCACCACCCCAGTCAGAAGAACAAGTAAAGAAAATTACCAAATTGTGAGTCCCTCCTTCTTATTGTTGTAGCCCATATGTTACAAAGGGCTTCTAGTTTTACCTTCTGTTTTCTGTTTTTCAATATGGAGCAACTATATCATAGTAAAAAAGAATGCAAGGTATGAACTGAAGGTCCTTTCACAAAGAAAGCATCCAGAAGAGCCATCATGACTGAATACCCTTAAAAGTATCAAGTAAGATTACTCCTATTAGTTACTTATTAGCACACAACTGTGGGAGCTTTTTGTTCCATCTAATTAGTTAACTTTCTTTCATTCATATTTAATTTTGGGTATCTAGAGATTGTTGAAAAGAATTATAAACTATGACAATAGTTACTACATGTAGTCATCTTCGTTGTTTGCAATGGTAGGGACCATGATCAATGATTCAATAGTTAGCTAGGTCTGCCTATAAGTTAATAAATCAAGTTATTTCATAAGTCAATAAATCAAGTTATTTCATAAGAATCATAGATTATGTGAGACAATCATGAAGATTTATTAAATGATAATGTCATGGTTTAACACATCAATTTGCATTCTTACAAACACAACATAAGTTATAGAATTTGATATAAAATTATAAATTTATGTATACTAAATAAAAAAATATTTAACATAAAATAAAGATCGATATAGATTCTTAGATATTTCCGGTTCTTATAATCTCCCTAGCTACTCTCCAGGTTGATTGCATGATCTCAAAATAATAGTAATTAAGTTTGTGTAGTTTGGTCCTTTAACTATTTATTGTTAATGCAACGAACGAAAAAGACAACAAACTAATTAAGGCCATTTTTGGTTCACGGATTTCGAAGAAATTTTGAGGAATTTGAATGTGAATTCTAATAAAAATTGTGTTTTGTTGACAAAAACTAAAGTTATTGGAATTCTTTAAATTCCATTAAATTTCGTGGTTGAATGACTTGTGAGTCTTTAACTAAGAGTATATATTTTAGATTCCATTCCTTATGTTTGATTAAAAAGACAAAAATGTTTCCTACCTTGCAAGCCCAGTGTGTGAAAATCATAGGCAAAGGAGGACACGTGTAGGACATGATGGATAGAGTTAGTTAGTTGGAATTTAGTGGAATCATATTTAGTTGGATGAGTATGAGACTAGTGGTTATGATTTTGATTCTAAAAATGTCCTCTCTCTATATTTCGACCATGAGGCTTGGGCAAGAAGAAATTCAGGTTTCTTGAGTTCTTATTTTCTCAGTTTTTATCTGTTTAATTGCTTCTCAGTTTTCATTTCTTATCACACCCCACCACCCTACCCCCAACCTTATCTCCATCCACACACACACCCACACCCACACCCACTCCTATTGCATCCCACCCCAACCCCAACCCCAATCCTATTATGGATTAAAAACAAAGTATTTTATTATAATGAATAAAAAATGTAAATAATATAATTATTATGGATACCCTTTAATAAATGTGTTGGGTCAAAATTCTGAAGAAAAGCCCAACTGCTCAAGATGAAGTCATTCATTGAAGATTCATCAAGTTCATCTTGAAGCTGTGAAGAATTCGAAGATTAAAGCTGAAGCCAAAGCTCCCAATGAAGATTAACAAGAAAAGTCAGCTACTTTTTAGGGGGAGCTTGTTGGGTCATTTAAGAAAAGAAAAGAAAGCTATAAACCAAGGGGGAGATTGTTGGGTCAAACATATGGTTTGTACTTTGCTTTTCTAAGCATTTATTATTTTTATTATTTGGGCCAAAAATAGTATAGGATTAATTGTAGCTTGGACCGAGCATTGGATTATTTGTATTTTGGGCTTGGCCTTAGGTCCATATATATATATATATATATATAGGGTGAGGAGTGCATGTGATTGATGAACACTAGAGGAGCTTAAGTGTGTGCATTTGAAGGTGTTCTAGAGAGAGAGAAAAGAGAGTGTGTGTTAGTGTGTGTGAATCTTGTATCCGGATCTTCATTCATATCAATACATACAAGATTCATCATCTTCTTCTTCTCCTTCTCTTCTATTTTGATCTGACATCATCCGTTTGATTGGGATTCCGCACCATCAAACGGATCTGATTGATACACAAGCAGATTGGGGACTTACAAGTGGTATCAGAGTTTGGATTGTATCAGTCAATTTTGTCAGATCTGGAGCATATTTGATCTTATTTTTGAACGATTCTTGCGTTTTTGGATAGATCTCTGAAAATTAGGGGGGGTTTGTTCTTCGCGTTTTTGATAAAAACGAGTTTTTGATAGAGTTTTGGAGCAAAAAGAGGTGAAAAACGCTGTTTTTCACGTAATCTGCGAAGAGTTTACAGTCTTTGAAGGGTTTACGGTCGGCGGCGGCAGCGGCTAGGGTTTCCCGGAGTTTACGGCCGTAAACGTGTTTACGGTCCGGAGTTTACGGTCCCCGGAGTTTGCGGCCTCGGCTCGGAATTCAGCTCGGTGAACGGCTAGGGAGCCGGCTCAGCAGCAGCAAGCTTCGCATCAGCATCCTCGCATCAGGTCCTCGCACCAGGTCCTCGCCTTCGCACTTCGGACCAGCGCCCTCGCATCGCAGCAGCTTCGCATTAAAAATATTGAAACGGATTGGGGGGTGCCGGGGATCGAACCTGCGACCTCTAGTTGAGGAACCCAACGCTTTACCAACTCCTCTAGCAACGCCTTTGTTCCTTCCCTCCCAATTTTAATTCAAAAGCACTCCCTTTCGTTCCTAATTTCGCATTTTTTACATTTTTAACCCAAAAATCAATTTTCTTTATTTTAAAATTCCATTTTCAACCCAAAAATTTACTTTTTAATTTTTGACTTTATTTTTTAACTTTTGACCTTAAAATTTTGACTTTGACTTTCAAGTTTGACCTTTGACTTTAAACTTTGACTTTCTCGTTTAACTTTTAAATTTTCAAATTTAGCTTTTCGGTTTGACTTTTAAGTTTGAGTTTTCAAGTTTGACTTTTGAGTTTGACTTTTCAAATTTGACTTTTGAGGTTGACTTTTCAAATTTGACTTTTGAGGTTGACTTTTGAGTTTTTAGTCAAAGGGCATTTAAAAAAAAAACAATGTGTTCTTCAAACGTTCCAGTCAATAAAGTTTCATGTACTCCATCTTGTGAAACTACGATTAAATTTCTTCGGGAACAAATTGATTTATTAAAAAGAGAAGTTGAGGACCTGAGATATGAAGGATATCAACTCAGGAAAGGACAGAAACTCCTTAAGGCCCAGTTAGAAACAAAAATTAAGGACTTTAAAAGAATTCAGACAGAATACAGTGAAAAATGTGAGCTTTATGATTATGTTAAAAGACAAAATGATGAGCTAATTACCGAGCTTGTGTTGGATTAATGTCTAAGTCCATAACTATATTTGGTATGTACTTGACCCGACCGGGCATGGTCCATTTGGGTTGCACTTCATCGACACAATTTATATGGATAGTCTTTTGAGAATAGTATATTTATGATTTATATTAATATATTATAAGTTCTAATATATTAATATGGAATCATATTATTTAATTAGTATTGATCAAGAATTAATTTAGAATTAATTAAGTGATAAAAACGAACTAATTAAATATGGACTCTTATATATATGGAATGGGCCAAGTTCATTTAGGTTGGGCTAAGCTTTCATGGATGGTCCATGGAGCTTTTAACCCATGGATCCTATGTAAATGAAAGGTCATGGGTATTAGGGTTTACATGGATGTAACCCTAATCCTCCATAATATATAAAGGGGTCCTTGGCTCACAAAATTGGCACAAGTGTGTGAAAATAAGAGTTGGCCGATTTTAGTGTGCATACATATTCTCTCAAGTTCTTCCAAGGTGTTTTGGTGATTTGTGATTCCATTTGAGGCTTCCACACTATTGGGGCTAAGCTCTTAAAGCTTGAAGACATCAAGCTACATCAAAAGGTATGTCATCTAACTAGAACTTTGTAGTATAGGTGCTTCATAATATGCTAGTTAGGATGAAACCTTGGAATAGTTAATATTTGCATGTATAATAGAGAAAACATAGATCCAAGGTTTATATGGTTGCATGTACACCATAGGAGTGTTAGAATGCTCAAAACCCAACAGTGGTATCAGAGCCATGAGTTGTTTTCTGTTATATTGATGCAAATGTTTTATTTTCAAGTTGAAAAAAAAAGGAAAAAAAACATGACGTTTGTCAAATTTTAAGATAATTACTTGTTTTGTGAAAAACGAATTATTTGTAAAATTTGAATCATTTGTTATATGAGTTGAATTAGGTCAAATTTAGTAAAAGATAAAATGATATGATTATTTTATTAGTTTTAAAAGTTTGATCTAAATGTTTTAAGGAGTTACATATTTTGTTATAAAATTTTGAAGCTCAAAAGTTTTTTTTTTAAAGTTGTGATCTTAAGGGTTTTTGAAACTTCCATAAGTTATGGATATGAAAGTTTTTTTTAAAAAAAAAAAATTTTGTTTCAAAGTTTTTATGGAGTTACAAAATTTGGTGTTAATGTTTTAAAGAATTCCATAACTTGTTCTTAAGTTATGGAACATGAAAAGTTTCATCATAAAACACCATTAATTCCATAAGTTATGGAATCCAAAGGTTTTTTCAAGAATTACAAAACTTGCCCTCAAGTTTTGGAATTTGAGAAAAGTTTTTTATGAAAAAAAAAATTGAATTCTAAAACTCTTGGGTTCATAACTTAAACAATTAATTAAATGGTTTTAATTTTGAGTTTAATAATTGGAATTATGATGTTTTGTTGAATAGTTCAAATTAACTCTTATGGACTTTATTAATAGTTAATTAACGCGTTTAATTAAAAGAGTATTATTAATCCATAAATATATGGTTTGAGTTTAATTAAATTAAAAGTCTAGTTTAATTAATAGATTAAACCACCAAGTATTTTAAATGTCTAAAATACACCCTTATACTATTATAATATTAAAAGTTTAATATATTATATGTATAAGAGCAAGTCGTCTTACCATTAGTAGGCCTCATTCACGAAGCCGGTCTATAAGGGGGGTATAAGGTTACTGCCTATAAAATGGCAGTTTAATGGGTGTCCACTCTCACTCACCGCTTCCTTGACTGGTGGAGGGTCGTTAGCCGAACAGGTAGGACAAGGACTATAATTCTCCCTTCATTAAAAGTATTAATGATAAATACTAAGTAACTAAACCATTTATTAATTCCCAATCTTAGTTACTTAGGAAAATGTGAATAAGGTGCTAATCCATGAAATTACACTTTGCACTTTGTTTAAGCTGTTAGTGGAGCGTGTGTGGTTAACCGGCACACTAACCTGGACTTAACAAGGTAGGCAAAGGGTAACTTAATGTTTATCATAGTATCGTTGGAGCGTGTGTGGTTAACCGGCACATCGATTGAGGGGTAAATATTAAGGGTACCAAGTATATTTGCATGGTTACTTCACACCTTGTTTTGTGATCCTCGGCATCCCAGTCACAAAACCTGAAGGGCACACTCGAGATTGAAACATGCCATTGAAAAGTTCAATGAATCTCAAAAGAATCTAGGAGTTTCAAAACCAATTAAAACTTAATAATACATTTCGTTTATCTTGGTGGAAATTGGTGAATCGTCATTCACCTACCTTCAAATATTTTATAGCTTGGATTACGGCATCCCTCTTCCAAGTTATAAAATAGTTTGTTGGGTCCTAGCCTTAATATATCATATTGGGTGTTATATTAAGGACTTAAATCAACTTTACGTGAATTTCTCCCATTGTTGATGTCTGGTTTAGACAACAATGATCTTCCCAAACCAAGCTTTCCTAATGAATATGACTTCCCGAGTTTGGCTCATGGAAGTCATACTTCTCTTCCTCCACCTCCTCCAATTATTCTCCCTAACCCACAAGTTCAAGGTCACTCAAGCCCTAATGGCAAGCAAGGTCTATGTGTGATCACATCTTAGAGATGAAGTCACATATTGACAAGCCGGGAGAGTTGGGTGTCAAAGTCTTGAGAAAGTTGGATGTTCAATCACTTTCTAAGTCACATAGTGAGTTCCTTTGGGACTACTATGAAACAGACTATGACATGAACCTTAATGATCATATCTATTTGCTTGGTGCTGCTGAATCAGCAATGATTTGGAACGATAGTAAAGCAAATTTGATTAGAAGATCAACTTCCCAAAAACTTTATGGGCAGTGACAATGGTGACACTGGAAATCCAGAAAAAGCATTCTCTTCCCAATGGAAAGGGATTGGCCATAGTCAACCCGGTTGACCAAATGGTAAAGAGAAAGGCTAAGTCTGAGATAGTCCCATTACCAAAGGGTCCATATGTTTATTTTGCCAAAGGAAGGGGCGTTGATTGAAAAGCTGCCAAATTTACCTAAGGATGTTAAAGTCAATAAGTTTGACTCTACATCAGGTAGAGCCCATTATCTAACTCTGTTAAGTTCTATTCTGAGATCCTCATTACATGATGTGACTGGGTCACATGTTGATGTTTTAAGAATAGAGAGAAATCTTAAAGGAAGTATATGCTGATTTTGATCGCAAAGGTGGATTTCGATCGCATCAGAATTTTGAGCAGTTGCTTAAGAAGTTATGATATATTGCTAAGGAATAGATAACAACAATTTTCCATGTGGATTGTAAGGATAAGTTTTTCCGCAAAGTTTTAAAATAAAAGAAAATTGTTTAATTTTATTTATTTGAAGTATCCTTACAATGGCATTTGTGGAAAATTATTACTTATATGATTCCACTGACAACAATATTGGAAAATGGATTTGTTTCTTTCATTTGTGGTAGTGTCTAAATTTACCAAATCAGGAAAGTTCCTCATCACCCAAGTTTCAATTGGACCGAAACTTGGAATCATGCAAGTTGAATAGTATGATGAATGAGAACTTTCAAGCATTGGAAAATCAAGACTAATTACTTGTTCACATGGATATGTGAGTCAAGTGAAGGACTAAAGGGATGGAGTACACATTCTTGTGCACTGGTCATGTCCACCACAAAGCTCGTTAAGACTATTTGATTTACTAAAGTTTAGTAAATATGGTTATACTTTCAAGTTTAAGTATAATTCTGAAACATTGGAAAAGTCTCAATGTATGGCAGAACGAATGGGAAGAATCAAATTAGGCAGAAAGATAAAAGTTTCTCAAATCTGAAAAGATGGGAGAGTACTTTAGTATCATGTTTGTGATCATCTTAATGATTTAGAAATCATATCATAATTAGTCCTCTAAAGGTCATCTTAGTGCATTCTTATGACTAAGAAGAGGAGTAATGAATTGTTGAAATGGTTAGATCAGGAAGATGAGTCATACTTCGTTTCAAAACAATTCTTAGAGGCATACTCCAAGATTGTAACTTGAGTGACATATCTTAAAGAAAGGTTTAAAACACTTGTCAAATGTAAGAGTAAAAGTGTCCTACTCTTGTACATTTGAAATTGGTAAGTTGTGATGTTTTTGATAAAACAAAGACCAACTAAGGCCAATTGTGTGAAGTGTTTGTCTTGATAAAGAATCCGCACTATCTCTTGAATATTTGGCAAGATAGTCTTATATGTCAAGAGGATAGTGGGAGTCTTAAAGATCCTAAAAAGAATTTCAAGAACTAATCAAGAATAAAACCTGAGGTTCTTCACTAGCACACGACTTGAGGTTTATAACCTATCGTGTTGACATATTCTGTGCCCATTCCAGTTAAAGTTGGCTTTGCATATGAGTTCTGAAAGTTCTCAATTGGTTGCATAACAACTTGGAAGCAATGGTAGGCCCTGTACTGCCAGGTGGCAAAAAGTTAAGATTGCATAAGTTCAGTCCATATGAGTTTGGATTTGTCATTATCCTTGTCTTGTGACTATGGTTTTGACGATTCACATGGATAAGAACACATACACCATAAAATCTAAGGGTCATAAGGTTTCTTTCCGATTCATGAAAATGATGGTGAGGAAACACTTCCACCAAGTAGATTTGAAGCAGATGGCAAAAGGTCTAAACAATTGAGACTATGATTACGGCATCCCTTTTCATAGTTCTGAAATTGTTTAGACACACATGCATGCTATCTAAGGAAAGGTGTATGATTTTGATAAAGTTTTATCAAAGCATCTCGTATCAGAAATCTGAACTTTGGTAAGAAAGTCAATAATGTATTGATTTCTAGAAGTCCAGCTGATTTCTGAGTACATGTCAAAGCTAGTGGGAGCATAAGTGTTATGCTAATAATCATCATGTTAGTGGGAGCATGATAATTATTGTTAGTGTTGCAAGTTAGCAATGTTAATTATAGAAAACAAAAGTTTCAACTCGTGAGGCTGCAGGGATTGAAAAAGTTGTTTAGCTATAATTAAGGGAGAGGATATACTTCATTTCAGTTCTAAAGGCTTAGATTGAGACCTTAATAATCTTTAGTCAAGAATATATATATATATATATATATATATATATATATATATATATATGAATTTCATGTTGGATTGGTTCAACTTAAGGAAATTCTATATATTGCGTTCTCAAAATTCGATTATGATTACGGCATCCCTCTTCATAGTCAAATTTTGAAAACATGGCAAATAAAAATATTGTAGCAAAAGACTAGTCTAGAATCATGTCTTTATGTGAGACATCATGAATCGTGTACCATTTGCTTTGGGTACAGGATCGATTGCATGTGCTATAATATTTGTCATTTCTAAATTTTTCCAAATGCCCAGAGGCATTAAGAAGGGGAAAGGTCTAGAATTGGATATGACTTAAATGATTAACCAATTGTCGAGGACAATCTGAGGTTTACCAAAGATTGGTTGCTCAGGGACAGTTGGAAGTATAGTGCTAATTTTGGAAGGACCATATTGACATATTCTGAAAAGAGGCATCTCTTATTCAGAAGTGATAGTCAAAATGAGAATATGGAGTTGTCTCCATAGGTGGAAGTTATCTGTGTAAGATTAGAAAACTTAATGCAAGAAGCATGTCCAAAGCAATGTACTTTGAATATGAGACTTAGTTTCCATGGAGTTGATCTCCATTGGAATACCTTATAATGACTGTTGACAAGTCTTTGTGACTTTGTACATATTCATTACAGGAGGGTCAGTGCATATAAGTTTAAAATCTAAACAGATTTCGATAAATAATAGGAATTTGAAATTCTCACATTTTTCGATAAGGATTTGGGAGTGTGAAATTAGAATCATTGAAATTATGTTCAATTGGTTTATTTCACAAAGTAAGGATCATAGACAAACATAGAGTGCATACTTGGTGTATCGCAAAGCTATTGTTTAAGAAAAACATAGTGTACATGCTTGGAGCATGGGACAACTAGTGTTTTTAATTCAAGTATAAAGTTGATAAAACCGAAACAATGAATAATGAGTAATCAGTATGGTGATAAATAAAAGTGTTTATTTATATTCATAGGGTTTGATACCATATTTGATTCATTTATTCTTGTGTTTCACTTTGCATGTTTTGACTTCCAGAATAACTAAGTCGCTCTTCCTGAATGATTAAGTTATTCAAACCATCCACAGTCGGTCATATGTTGGAAGTAGATATGAATCAAGACTGTCATGGGTTGGTTTGTAGAGGTCCAAGTTGGTGGACAAAGTGGTGGTACAACACTCATGAGTGCTCATAAGTTCTGAGTATTGGATTCAACCCGCGCTCATTTGAATCACTTCATGGATTTTATCACGAGTGATCATGAGACGATAATATCTTATATTCTTCAAACCTAGAGATATGAGTTGTTACTATGAGTTGGTTATACATTGATTGCACGAAAACGCATTTGGTAACTCGATGTTATAAAACGTGCCTTTGTGTATGATTCAACAAGTAGTAGAACAAGCCATATGAGTCGAAGTTTATCCATTCCTTTTACCTTCGGGATAAAAGCGATATCTGTGGGCCCCTCGATGATTTAGCGATGACACATGTGAGTGCTTGGCCAAGCCAAGACTGATTTGATTTGTTCAATCAGTCAGTCATCATAAATCGAAAATCGGGAAACAACAAATGGACATAGAGAATGATTATAATCCATGTCTCAGTCCATATGATATCTAGAATGGAGGAATATATGATCCCTTATCTAATGGACAAGTCATTGACAAGGTCAGAGTTCGACAGCGGCTTTAAGAGCTACGATTGCCAGTTAGGTTTTGAAGTCATACTCAATAATAGTTTTAGACTTATCCAAGTGGGAGACTGTTGGATTAATGTCTAAGTCCATAACTATATTTGGTATGTACTTGACCCGACCCGGCATGGTCCATTTGGGTTGCACTTCACCGGCACAATTTATATGGATAGTCTTTTGAGAATAGTATATTTATGATTTATATTAATATATTATAAGTTCTAATATATTAATATGGAATCATATTATTTAATTAGTATTGATCAAGAATTAATTTAGAATTAATTAAATGATCAAAAAGAACTAATTAAATATGGACTCTTATATATATGGAATGGGCCAAGTTCATTTAGGTTGGGCTAAGCTTTCATGGATGGTCCATGGAGCTTTTTACCCATGGATCCTATGTAAATGAAAGGTCATGGGTATTAGGGTTTACATGGATGTAACCCTAATCCTCCATAATATATAAAGGGGTCCTTGGCTCACAAAATTGGTACAAGTGTGTGAAAATAAGAGTGGGCCGATTTTAGTGTGCATACATATTCTCTCAAGTTCTTCCAAGGTGTTTTGGTGATTTGTGATTCCATTTGAGGCTTCCACACTATTGGGGCTAAGCTCTTAAAGCTTGAAGACATCAAGCTACATCAAAAGGTATGTCATCTAACTAGAACTTTGTAGTATATGTGCTTCATAATATGCTAGTTAGGATGAAACCTTGGAATAGTTAATATTTGCATGTATAATAGAGAAAACATAGATCCAAGGTTTATAGGGTTGCATGTACACCATAGGAGTGTTAGAATGCTCAAAACCCAACAGCTTGATACATTAAAAGGACAATTTGAAACTGCAAATTTTGATTTTAGAAAATTTGATGGATCAAGCGAGGTAGTTGCCAACATGATTGATCACTGCATGCAGTTCAAATGAAATCAGTCAAAGGGTTTAGGATATGATAGTGTACCTCCTCCTTACAATCATACATATCCGTATCAACCCCTATCCAAGGATGAGATTGCCAATGAACCATTTATGGTTTATGGCAAGCCATCTGGTTTCGTTTCAGGCGGACTTATTAATGTTGAAGGTTCTAACATTTCTACTTCCCCTGCAGATCAACCATTAGATCAGGCAAAGCGTGAAGCTGGAGATTCTGTTTCTGTTTCTGTTTCTAATCTTGATGTTTCTGTTTCCAATGAAAAACTTTCTGTTTCTGATATTAAAGTTGATGATACATCTTGTGATGCTTTTGCATCGGATCATGTTGAGTTAAATTTTTTTGACATATTTGATTATTTGTTTGAAAATACTGATGTTCCTGTTTCTAGCACATCTACTTCATGTGCAGGTAAAGTAGCAGAGGATGAGAACAAGGAGAACACCACTGAACAAACCAACATCTCCTTGAGCTCTGAATCTGTTGCTTCGAACTCAGCTGCTTCTGATCAACCTGCTGTTGAGAAATACAGGCCACCAAATCAAGTGAAACAACCGACGGCTTGTTGCAAGTGTGCATGTGGGAAAAATCAGAGACAAGGCAAGGATACGCCACCAGGGGCAGGAAGAAACAATTTCCCAGTGAAGAAAAAGACTTGCTTTCACTGTGGAACACCTGGACACATTGCCAGACATTGTCCAAATCGCGCATACGTTCCCTACTATGCACAAGGCTGTCAGAACGCGCCAAGAGGGAGATACTTCAAAAGAAACCCCTCAAGGTCACGATCAGACATTGGTGACTGGAACGCGCAGAAGGCCAAGAATCAAACCCACAAGGCCAAGAATCCGAATCCCAAGAACAAGAAGGGAATGCCAGCCAAGAAGCCAAATCCAAGAGATGCTCCCGTGAAGCCAAAATCAAAGTCATCTCAACGGCCGACATCAAGATCGAAAGCAAGTACTGAGCCACCCATCAGATCGAAAAGGAAATGGGTTAAACCCAACTACAAATGGGTTCCAAAGGCTCACTCTCCCAAATCTTCTGTGACATCCCCAAAATCACGGCCAGAAAAGACCGTTTTAATTTATGCTTTTAAAATAATTTCAGAGTAAATCCATTGATTTAAAAGAGCTGCGGAATTTGTTCCCAAAACAAAATATGATAAAATAAAGTTTATCAAAGCATTTCATCAAGAGATGCATTTTCATTATATAACAATATTCGGGATGTCATGTTCCGATAAACAGACCAAAAGCTTAAACAACAAAAGATAGACCATACAACAGTTACATATAACAACTGGTCTAATATCAAAAGATCCTGATAAGTCATCCAACTTATGCTCTCGCGCCACTACCTGTAATACAACAAAACTGAGTGGGTCAGGCTTGGGAGCCTGGTGAGCATATAGGGTTTTCAACCCACAATAAATAATTATATTTAATTTCACCAACCAACAATAACCCGATTACCCATTCCCGTTATCCTCACTTTACGTCCCTAAAACAACATCTATCTCAAGGGACCTAATCTAGGATTTTTCCTCGGGACGGACATTACTGCAAAGGGGTTTCCTCAACAATAGATGTCCTAAAGGAAACCATGAGGGGGATAGAGTACACCGGTGAACACATCGTTCACAACACCTACAGGTTATGAGCCTGCTAGTGTTCCACATGACTGTCTAGAAAGAGTCTGTGGTCGTCATCCATACTCCGCTAAATGACTAGATCAACAACAACATCGAGGCCTCTCATCTGTTTATCACACATCAACTATCTACCCATGTTCTACCCAACATATTAGTAGATAAAAATATATATTTTTATACATAGTTTAAAACCTGTATAGCATGTTTATTCAATACATATTCCACATAACAGATGAGGCACACACACATAACACGTATTTCATAGTGAAGAAATCATATCTATGAGATAGAAGAAAGTGAATATACATTCACACATATAACAACAAAATATACACATAACATGTATTTTATATAAAATACTTCATAATTATGCGTTGGAAGAAAGTAACTACACACTCACTTGATCAGAAGATGATCGGACAACACTACGGCTTGTAGAAGTAGTATTCTTCTGTAGATCTGGAAGATCTTCCCAAAAATTGGCTTCTCGCTGGCAGAGCTTCGGCTCGGGAATTGCACTTCTCGGGATCTTCGGGGCTTCGGGACTCGCTTCGGGTCTCGGGATGATATCGGGGCTTCGGGGGGTTAAAATAGGGATTAGAGAGAGTATCAGGAGTGGGAGAGTAAGAGATGAGCAACCAAACTCGGCTGACCCTCGATTTCTATTTATAGGGTGAATTTTCTGAGTTCACCTCGTAAGTTTCTAATATTCACCTCGTGAACTGGCTCACCTCGTGAGTTTCTAATATTCACCTCGTAAGCTCGATACGTCATTGCGTTCGTCACGGCCACTTGCCCTGGAAGACGTCCATCATCTGTTCACCTCGTGAGTCACTAATGCTCACCTCGTGAACTGGCTCACCTCGTGAGCCACATATGCTCACCTCGTGAGCTCTGACACAACCTTGGGGTTCACGCCCCGAACTTCATAAATTCATAACTTTCGCATACGAGCTCCAGTTTTGACGTTATTTATATCCACGCGTAGGTGAGATTATGATCTACAACTCTCGTTTAGACTCCGTTGGCTAATTTTGACTTTATTTTTATTATATTATTTTTAGTAGGCCGGGACAGGAAAACTCTGTTATAAATTCATAACTTCTTCATCCGACGTTCGTTTTCGTCTGTCTTTTTACTGTTGCACTACCATTGATGAGATCTTCGATTCTCGTTTAGATTGTTTCGGCTAAAAAGCGCTCGATCTCAAATCGAGTATTCGGGCTGCATAATGTTAAGTCGAAACTTCGGAAAATCATAACTTCCTCATACGAAGTCAGATTTGGGCGTTCTTTTTATGCACGCTCTCGGTTTAACGAACTCTACAACATTCGTTTAGATCACTAAGGTTAAATATTGCTCTATCGTAAATTCACTTTTTACGTCATTCATCGTCGTGCCGGTTCTGTCGCGAAACTTCGACAGGTCATAACTTCTTCGTTATAATTCGGATTTCGGCATTCTATATATATTCGGAAACCTCGTTTCAACTACTACAACATTATCCGTAGATATCGAGCTTATCTAACATTTCATTTTGACGCTTATTTTTATTCTTAATTTAATTAAGACACACAATTAAGCACAAAACACAAAATACTCAAATAATACACTTCTATTATTTCAAAATGAGTTACAAAGGTTAACCTAGACTACTATATCAACATTAATGACAAGCCCAGAAACACAGGCGTTACAATTCTCTCCACCTTAGAATGATTCCGTCTCCGGAATCACACACCAACAAACAAATGCGGATTGCGACCCATCATGTCACTCTCCGTCTCCCAGGTGAGATTCGGCTCATTCGTGTGTTTCCATCGGACAAGCACTAACTCGACCATCTTGCGTCGCAACTTCTTAGTCTTTCGGTCAACGATTGCCTCTGGTTCTTTAATCAACCTTTTGTTCTCATCGATTCTCAACTCCGAAAGTGGAATCATGTCGGGAACATCTCCCGTAAACTTCCTCAAATAACACACATGGAAAGTGTTATGAATTCCATTCAATTCTTCTGGTAGTTCGAGCTTGTAAGCTTGGTTCCCAATCCTCTGAAGAACTTTAAATGGTCCAATAAACCTTGGACTTAATTTTCCCCTTTTACCAAATCTTATAAGTCCCTTCCACGGCGAGACTTTAAGCAAAACCGAATCTCCAACTTCAAAAGTCATCGGTCTTCGCTTGTTGTCAGCATAGCTCTTTTGACGATCCTGAGCAGCTAACATTCTTTCTCTGATTATTTTCAGCTTTTTAGCGGTTTGATGAACCATCTCCGGTCCCATAAACTGCTTTTCCCCAGCCTCAAGCCAACAAGACGGCGTACGATACTTCTGTCCGTACAAAGCTTGATAAGGTGCCATATTTATGCTCGAGTGGAAACTATTATTGTAGAAAAATTCTACCAAAGGCAAATGTTCATCCCAGTTGCCTTGGAATTCCAGGGTACATGCTCTCAACATATCTTCAAGTGTTTGTATTGTTCGTTCGCTCTGACCATCAGTTTGTGGATGGTAAGATGTACTTAAACACAACTTGGTACCCAATTCCTCTTGTAGACTTCTCCAAAAACGCGAGGTGAAACGGCTGTCATGATCTGACACAATCGTTAACGGAACACCGTGAAGCCTCATAATTTCCTTCATGTAAGAATTCACAAGCTTATCCATAGACCATTTCTCATTGGCTGCTATGAAATGCGCACTCTTAGTGAAGCGATCAACGACCACCCAAATCATGTCGTGACCATTCTTTGTCCTGGGTAGTTTAGTGACAAAATCCATAGCAATGTCTTCCCATTTACCCATAGGCACAGGTAAAGGTTCTAAACTCCCGTATGGTTTCTGATATTGTGCCTTAACTCTTGCACAGGTCACACACTCGGCCACATACTTCGTAATGTCGAGCTTCATCGTCGGCCACCAGTAATAGGGTTTCAGGTCCCTATACATTTTAGTGCTACCGGGATGAATCGAGTACATGGTTTTGTGAGCTTCTTCCATCAGAAGATCTCTGACTCCTCCTGTCTTAGGTATCCAAATCCGATCTTGGAACACCTTCAGTCTATGACTGTTTATACCGAACACCAACGTTTTGCCCAAACGTTCTTCCTTTCGGTCATTCTTCTCAGAAGCTTCTTCTTGAGCTTTCTTTATACTTTCCACAATGGTCGAGACAACTTCTATTGTCAACGCTCTTGGCCTTTTCCTTTCAAGATTGACTTTCCGACTGAGAGCATCAGCGACAACATTTGCTTTACCAGGGTGGTAAAGTATCTCACAGTCGTAGTCCTTGAGTAGTTCTAGCCAGCGTCGTTGCCTCATATTCAATTCTTTCTGATTAAAGAGATATTGGAGACTCTTATGATCAGTGAAAAGTTTGCACTTCGTGCCATAAAGGTAATGCTTCCATATTTTCAGAGCGAAAACTACCGCTGCCAACTCCAAATCATGAGTGGGGTAGTTCTTTTCATGCTCTTTCAGCTGTCGAGATGCATACGCGATCACCTTATCTCTTTCGGTCAAAACACAACCCAACCCAACACCAGACGCATCGCTATAGACAGCGAAGTCTTCAACTCCATCGGGTAGAGAAAGAATCGGTGTTTCACATAACTTCTTCTTTAGCAACCCGAATGCTTCTTTGTGTTTATCACTCCAAGCATAAGTCGCTCCTTTGTGGGTCAAAGCTGTTAGTGGAGTAGCGATCGAAGAAAAGTCTTGGATAAAACTTTGGTAATATCTGGCTAATCCCAAAAAGCTTCGAATCTCCGTGGGACTTTTCGGTTGTTCCCACTTCATTACAGCTTCAATCTTTGCTGGATCAACCATTATCCCTTCTTGGTTGACCACGTGACCCAAGAATTGGACTTCTCGAATCCAAAAATCACATTTGGAGAACTTAGCATACAACTTCTCCTTCTTCTTCTTAGGATAAGTGCTTTCCTTTATCTATTGTAACAGACCGATGGGTCGTGTTCTAATGACCTGTCATCGTATGATGCAACGCTTAGACTCAAGTCTCTTAGAGTCAAATTCCAGAATGGAATATACCTTCCTTCATATTCTAATATGGTATAATCACATTTTTACATGTAGCATTTCTAGCTACAAGCTTCCTTAACAACGAGTGCGATGCCATCGATCGCGTTGATTTCAATCTTCTGACTTGATTGAGATGCTACCTCGAACTTGGTTCTATGAACCACGTAACAAACTCATCATAGTCGGACTCAATTTGATATGACCACTAAGGTCAGAATATCAATCATCTTCTTATTCACTACCGAAACAATGGTAACGACATACTTGAATAAAACGAGACCAATCGCTAGCTTCTTGGTAACCTTGTGACTTTCCCTGATCCAAGCGTGAGTCCTGTGCTTCCAGTAGTATAGATATCTACTACTATTCACACCTACTCATACTCGTCCCAAGTATTGTCCTGCAGTCCCCAAGTCCTAAAATCACAAAACAGTTTAACACATACGAATGTGTCCAATTAATCATAAAAATTCTCCTAGACTCTACTAGGACTTCTTCCATGCGTATCTTCAATCATCAATTCTACTTCAACTCGGTTGGTGATGGAAATTCCAGACGATGGGACAACTTCAAGAATTACACCAATCGTTCCACCATCTTGCCAATCGAAGGTGTACCTCAGACGTACCGTACTCCCCTAAACGTTCCGTTATTTTATCAGACATATTCTAAAGGCAAGATACCACTCTTAAGATATCTTCCGATAGGTGTCATTCACTATCATAAGCCTTTCATTTTCTCCATTTACTCAATTCTCTACGAGTCTCCACCATAACGTTTTGTACACCCAACCAGACGTTCGGTGTACCGGGCGAGAATTTAAGATAGGAAGCTTTATTTACGATAAACGTATAAATCTCCTTATCACTCCGAAACGTTTACATGTTAGTTCTAATATTGTAATCCTACGCTTAGAATCCTAAATACATAAGCTTTCATATTCGGTTGGCAACAAACCATAGATCCGAACAAATAATATCATATATGGCAACATATAACATTTAGCACATAAAGCATTTTAGGCAATTTTCCTAAAATAAACTAGTGCTCGTGTCTAAAATATAATAGACACTATCTCAAAATCTTCACTTAGCATTCTAAGTTTAAGTCTAGAAATCCTACAAATTCCTAGTTCGCTTAAACTAATGCTCTGATACCAACTGTGACATCCCCAAAATCACGGCCAGAAAAGACCGTTTTAATTTATGCTTTTAAAATAATTTCAGAGTAAATCCATTGATTTAAAAGAGCTGCGGAATTTGTTCCCAGAACAAAATATGATAAAATAAACTTTATCAAAGCATTTCATCAAGAGATGCATTTTCATTATATAACAATATTCGGGATGTCATGTTTCGATAAACAGACCAAAAGCTTAAACAACAAAAGATAGACCATACAACAGTTACATATAACAACTGGTCTAATATCAAAAGATCCTGATAAGTCATCCAACTTATGCTCTCGCGCCACTACCTGTAATACAACAAAACTGAGTGGGTCAGGCTTGGGAGCCTGGTGAGCATATAGGGTTTTCAACCCACAATAAATAATTATATTTAATTTCACCAACCAACAATAACCCGATTACCCATTCCCGTTATCCTCACTTTACGTCCCTAAAACAACATCTATCTCAAGGGACCTAATCTAGGATTTTTCCTCGGGACGGACATTACTGCAAAGGGGTTTCCTCAACAATAGATGTCCTAAAGGCAACCATGAGGGGGATAGAGTACACCGGTGAACACATCGTTCACAACACCTACAGGTTATGAGTCTGCTAGTGTTCCACAGGACTGTCTAGAAAGAGTCCATGGTCGTCATCCATACTCCGCTAGATGACTAGATCAACAACAACAACGAGGCCTCTCATCTGTTTATCACACATCAACTATCTACCCATGTTCTACCCAACATATTAGTAGATAAAAATATATGTTTTTATACATAGTTTAAAACCTGTATAGCATGTTCATTCAATACATATTCCACATAACAGATGAGGCACACACACATAACACGTATTTCATAGAGCAGAAATCATATGTAACGCCCGTAGATCCGGGCTAGTCAATTTAGAGACGATAAGTATCAAAAATGACTTTTTTATGGAAGATTATTTAGAAGGAGTAATCTTAACTAAGTTGTAGTATATGTTACAAGGATTCCGTACATATAAAGAACGCCGAAATCCGAGTTATAACGAAGAAGTTATGACCTGTCGAAGTTTCGCGACAGAACCGGCACGACACAGCGCGACGTAAATAGTGAATTTACGTTAGAGCGATATTTGGCCTTAGCGATCTAAATGAAAGTCGTAGAATTAGTTAAACCGAGAGCATGCATAAAAAGAACGCCCAAATCTGACTTCGTATGAGGAAGTTATGATTTTTCCGAAGTTTCGACTTAGCAGTGTGCAGCCCGAATACTCGATTTGAGATCGAGCGCTTTTTAGCCAAAACAATCTAAACGAGAATCGAAGATCTCGTCAATGGTAGTGCAACGGTAAAAAGACAGACGAAAACGGACGTCGGATGAAGAAGTTATGAATTTATAACGGAGTTTTCCTGTCCCGGCCTACTAAAAATAATATAATAAAATTAAAATCAAAATTAGCCAACGGAGTCTAAACGAGAGTTGTAGAGAATAATCTCACCTACGCGTGGATATAAAGAACGTCGAAAACGGAGCTCGTATACGAAAGTTATAAATTTCTGAAGTTCGGGGCGTGAACCCCAAGGCTGTGTCAGAGCTCACGAGGTGAATATTAGAAACTCACGAGGTGAGCCAGTTCACGAGGTGAGCATTAGTGACTCACGAGGTGAACAGATGATTGACGTCTTGCAGGGCAAGTGGCCATGACGAACGCAATAACGTATCGAGCTCACGAGGTGAATATTAGAAACTCACGAGGTGAACATATATGGTTCACGAGGTGAACCTAGCATTTTTGCCCTATAAATAGAATTCAAGGAGCAGCCGAGTTTGGTTGCTCATCTCTTACTCTCCCACTCCTGATACTCTCTCTAAGCCCTATTTTAACCCCCCGAAGCCCCGGTGTTCATCCCGAGACCCGAAGCAAGTCCCGAAGCCCGAAGATCCCGAGAAGAAAAGAGTTTCTGAGCCGAAGCTCTGCCCGCGAGAAGTCCGGTGTGTGAAGAGATCATAGTTTCACCGAAGGATACTACTTCTACAAGCCGTAGTGCTGCCCGATCATCTTCTGATCAAGTGAGTGTGTAGTTACTTTCTTCTAACACATAAATATTAAGTATTTACTATGATATACGTGTTATGTGTATAATATATTGTTGTTTATTTGAGATGATTGTGGAATGGATGAATTATATAAGTTTTAATGAGTTAAACTATATATGTATTTTGTATCTAAAAATAGGTTGGGTAGAACATGGGTAGATGAGGTTGTTGGTAGGTGATAAAAGATGGGTTGGACCATGAGATAAAAGGATAAAGAGATAAACTAGTTTTAGATCCGAGAGTATGGATCAGATCAAGAGGTTAGTTTTAGATCCGGGAATATGGATTAGGTAAGGAGGTAAATTTTAGATTCGGGAGTACGGATTATGTATTTTTGAATTATGTGTTCATTCGATAAGGTATCATGTGTATAGTCCCTTTTAGGAACGTGATTTTAATACGAGTATTGATTAAAGTATGAAATATACATATGTATGTGAAGTATTTGTTATTGTCCGAAATACGTGTTAGATATATTTGATGATATACAACGTGCGAATCGGTTATGGTTCAATATGTGTTAAGATGTTTATATATGATATTATTACTTAAAACCTTGTGTTAAGTATACACTAGTTGGCGTTGCCTAAACGGAGATAGTATCAAAAATTGATTATAAGCGTTGTAGGTTTGCCTAGTGATGGGTTAAGACTTAAATGGGATGTTTAGTTCAATTAAGTTTGGACATTGGGTAGTCTCTTATTAAGAGTACGTGTGTGGTGAGATCGATGATCGGTGGAGTACGTCTTACGTACAAAAGTACATTTTATGTACGAAGTCCTTTTCAAAGCTATGTGTCTTGGGTGCTGCTTGTGCCAGGGTACTATTATGTTCTCGGGTACGAGTCTTTCACATATCAGAGTACTATAATGTGCCAGAAGTACTATCATGTACAAAGTCTTTTTGACAATTTTGTGTGTCGGTTACGGGAGCGTATGGGAGTACTCTAGTAGTATTTCCCCATACTTTTATTTTGAGAGAGCTTTGGAGTCAGCGTTTCTTTTATGAAGTGATCGACCGAGCTTCATATGTCAGCGTTTTCTTTCACGAAGTAATTAAGGGAACTTCGTAGACTGCCTAATAAAGTGTGTCGGTAATAGACCACTGCTAGGTATGTCTGGTGTTATATTGCTGGATAGGGTGCGTCTAGGGGTGAAATACCTCATGTATTCAGGCCACTGCTAGGCAAAGTTCGATGCTGGGATAGGTAGAGTCTGGGGGTATAATACCTCATGATAGTCGGACCACGCCTAGGCATTGTTATCTAGATAACTACCCCTGACTTAACTGTCTTGTGGTTCTTTCTTTTACGAACGAAGGTTCGTGGTGAAACTTATTCCATTCCCCTCATTTGATGTCTTTATTGATCCTCGTTTGCTGCCAGGGAATTTCCGAAGCAGCTTCGTCAGTTGTTGTTCATATCGATTCCTTAGGCTAGATCTCGTAAGATCATTGTATAGGGTCAATGTGTGAAGATCGACGGGATGGGATAGATTGTTTTAGAAATATGATTTATAGGTGTTAATAATATTAGTGGTTTTGCAAGACCGAGATATACATTATTATCACATTGTTTGAACTAAGAGCTTTCGTACTCTGTGTTACTTAGGTGATTGGGTTCACCAGGGATATTTGAACTAAGTGTTCATTAGGTGTTTTTGAACTAAGCGTTCATTAATTATTGTGAACTACGTGTTCATCAGAGGTAATCTAAGAACCTTGGCAGCATTAAACTTTGTGCCAATTCCTTAGGGCAATTCTTAGGAATGAATGGGAGAAGGGTAAACGGTTCTTAGGGTAAATCTTTAAGAAATAAATGAAGATAATGGGGGTGGGTAATTGGATTGATTGTTTGATAAGTGAATATAATAACTATATTATTGTGGGTTGAAAACCCTATATGCTCACCAGGCTCCCCAGCCTGACCCTCTCAGTTTTCTTTATATTACAGGTTATGGCACGAGAGCATAAGTTGGCTGACATAACGAGAGAATTTGGATTATAGGCCAGTAGTTATGAACAACTGTTGTAAGGTCTATTTTGTTCTATTTATGCTTTTGGTCTGTATTGAACATGACATCCCGAGATTTTGTTATATAATGAAAATACATTTCTTTAAAGGAATGCTTTGATAAATTCTTATCATATTTTTGTTTTGGGAACAAATTCTGCAACTGTTTTCTTTAAAAGATTTCTCTGATTTTATAACAAAGCATAAACAAATCGGTCTTTTCTGGCCGTGAAATTGGGGATGTCACATCATATCTATGAGATAAAAGAAAGTGAATATACATTCACACATATAACAACAAAATATACACATAACATGTATTTCATATAAAATACTTCATAATTATGCGTTAGAAGAAAGTAACTACACACTCACTTGATCAGAAGATGATCGGACAGCACTACGGCTTGTAGAAGTAGTATTCTTCGGTAGATCTGGAAGATCTTCCCAAAAATTGGCTTCTCGCTGGCAGAGGTTCGACTCGGGAATTGCACTTCTCGGGATCTTCGGGGCTTCGGGACTCGCTTCGGGTCTCGGGATGATATCGGGGCTTCGGGGGGTTAAAATAGGGCTTAGAGAGAGTATCGGGAGTGGGAGAGTAAGAGATGAGCAACCAAACTCGGCTGACCCTCGATTTCTATTTATAGGGTGAATTTTCTGAGTTCACCTCGTGAGTTTCTAATATTCACCTCGTGAGCTCGATACGTCATTGCGTTCGTCACGACCACTTGCCCTGGAAGACGTCCATCATCTGTTCACCTCGTGAGTCACTAATGCTCACCTCGTGAGCCACATATGCTCACCTCGTGAGCTCTGACACATCTTTAGGGTTCACACCCCGAACTTCAGAAGTTCATAAATTTCGCATACGAGCTCCGTTTTTGACGTTTTTTATATCCACGCGTAGGTGAGATTATGCTCTACAACTCTCGTTTAGACTCCGTTGGCTAATTTTGACTTTATTTTTATTATATTATTTTTAGTAGGTCGGGATAGGAAAACTCCGTTATAAATTCATAACTTCTTCATCCGACGTCCGTTTTCGTCTGTCTTTTTACTGTTGCACTACCATTGACGAGATCCTCAATTCTCGTTTAGATTGTTTCGGCTAAAAAGTGCTCGATCTCAAATCGAGTATTCGGGCTGCACACTACTAAGTCGAAACTTCGGAAAATCATAACTTCCTCATACAAAGTCATATTTGGGCGTTCTTTTTATGCACGCTCTCGGTTTAACGAACTCTACAACATTCGTTTAGATCACTAACGTTAAATATTGCTCTATCGTAAATTCACTTTTTACGTCATTCAGCGTCGTGTCGGTTCTGTCGCGAAACTTCGACATGTCATAACTTCTTCGTTATAATTCGGATTTCGGCATTCTATATATATTCGGAAACCTCGTTTCAACTACTACAACATTATCCATAGATATCGAGCTTATCTAACATTTCATTTTGACGCTTATTTTTATTCTTAATTCAATTAAGACACACAATTAAGCACAAAACACAAAATACTCAAATAATACACTTCTATTATTTCAAAATGAGTTACAAAGGTTAACCTAGACTACTATATCAACATTAATGACAAGCCCATAAACACAGGCGTTACATCTTCTAACGATTCTAACATTTCTTCATCTTCTGTTTGTGATAAACACGATATGTCATGGGAGAGAGTACCGTGCAAGGATGAAAAAGGTCAACCCAGTTTCAAAATGGACTGGGTTCCAAAGACCAACTAATCCCGCTCTGTGTCGGAACAGCTATGGAGGCATATCATCAGACTTCGGTTTGTTGGTAGTGGCTGTTCCAGGCACATGATAGGAGGCATCTCTCAACTGTACAACACTCAAAAAATTATTTGAGAGTATGTGTCCTTTGCGGGAAGGGAAGAAAGGAAGGGATCACTCGCGGGGTTAGTGCTTAATGACATGAAGAATTTTCGGATTTGTTCTGAGATTACGCGTGCTGTTCTCAGACCTTCTGGATGCAAATTCAATCAGTGACTTACGGTTTGAGTTTTCTTCTTTATACTCCTGAGTTTTTCGTAAGCTGATTCACTTTAAAGACTAATTTTTGTTTTAGGATAGTTTAAATTTGCGCAATTACTTTCGTTTCTCTCCTATGCACAAATTTAGGGGGAGAAATAAAAACAAAACAAAAATTAGAAAAGTTTAAAAAATCCAAAAACATTAGAAAATCAGAAAATCAAAAATATGTTGTTAATGAAATGTGCTTGAGGGAGATGTTTTGGGAAGTGATATAATCATGTGATAACAGGCAATCTGAATCTGTGTAAGGGACTAAATCTGAATTGTCTAGGCTCTGTGTTCGATGCGCTGGTAGGCACGAAAGATTAAAATGGACTTGACTAGGCATTAATGAACTTAAGGAATCTAGAGACTTGACAAATCTTGACCTAGATAGATCCATTTAGCCTAACAATACGACGCTTGGATAGGTTGAGCAGGGAGATATACATGATAATCCACCGGTCACATTAAAGTAATCCGTATCTAGAACTGTGGTTTAACTCTTCCTCGATGTGCGGATTCTGTCCTTAATTTAGGTATTGATGGGGCGACTGGGGAATTCCGATAAAGTAGGTCTGTAGGAAATTATTTTCTTGCTTTCTTTTTGTTAGTCATATGTTGCCTCCTCTGCGTGATTGAAATACATCCGACCTGGACTGCAACATATGCAACTCTACTTCTCTGCATCCTCTATTTATGCAATTCTTTCTGACTGTTAGCCATATGTTGTCTCCTTTGCGTGATTAACCATCCGACCTGGTACACAGTATATGCACCATTCTACTTCTCAATCCCTCTAAATCTGGTTAGTCATATGTTTCACCCTCTACGAGATTGGAAGAGATCCGACCTGGGTGTATAGCATATGCATTCTAAATCTATCTTCTCTCTTAATAATTGTCTGCTCACCCGATGTAAGGAGTATTCTGGAAGTCCTTGATTACTGGAGCATATCAGGAAGCGGGAACCATGTTCTAGTACAATTAAAATTGAACACTTACAGATTGTCTATAGATCTCGCTGCTCAATTTAGGTGGACAACAATATCCCTGGTCGTCGTCAACTGAATGGTCCTTAAGAAATATTATCTAGGAACTTAGGATCACTCTGTCTTATAACTTATAGTATGTCCTGATTTTGTCACAATCTCTCGTGTTTAAGTGGAACACAATACCGACGATTGACCAGATCTATTCATGAAGGGAGAGGTACTGATAAACGGATAAAGGCTGTCTAAAAAACTTTGATCCCAAATCACTCTTAAAGTTAGATATCATTTTTATTTTTGTTAAATTTGTTCATAGTTTTCATCTAATTTAAATATTAGGGGAGAATTAAAAATTTTAAAAACCAAACAAAAATCAGAAAATAAAAAATCCGAAAATAGTGTTATTTCTGTTTTATTTCTTTTTTCAGAAAATATGAAAAATCCAAAATATTGTGTGCTAAGTTTTCTTTTAGTTTTGTTTTGTCTTGAAAAGTGATTTCAGGTGAAGATGAAACTCATGGAGTTTGTGTCGAAGATTTCTGAGCCAAGGCTTCATCCATAATCATCGAAATATTCTCATTCGAAGGAGCAAGAAATGAAGATTATTCTTTCGACATTCAATCTTTCAACCCCAGAAGCAAGGTGAAGCTGCAATTGAAGATTATGTGACGGATTGCATTGAAGCCTCCTCAATCAGTCTGCTGCTATCTTGTACCTGCTGAAGTGATCCAAAAGATTAGTTCTCACTGATGTTCTCTCTGAAGATTCTCAAACTGAAAGCATTATCTTTCAAGAATCAGTACAAAAAGCCTCCTTACCCAATGTGCGTTCAATGTCAAATTCTGAAGAAAAGCCCAACTGCTCAAGATGAAGTCATTCATTGAAGATTCATCAAGTTTATCTTGAAGCTGTGAAGAATTCGAAGATTAAAGCTGAAGCCAAAGCTCCCAATGAAGATTAACAAGAAAAGCCAGCTACTTTTTAGGGGGAGCTTGTTGGGTCATTTAAGAAAAGAAAAGAAAGCTATAAACCAAGGGGGAGATTGTTGGGTCAAAAATATGGTTTATACTTTGCTTTTCTAAGCATTTATTGTTTTTATTATTTGGGCCAAAAATAGTATATGATTAATTGTAGCTTGGACCGAGCATTGGATTATTTGTATTTTGGGCTTGGCCTTAGGTCCATATATATATATATATATATATATATATATATATATATATATATATATATATATATATATATATATATATATATATATAGGGTGAGGAGTGCATGTGATTGATGAACACTAGAGGAGCTTAAGTGTGTGCATTTGAAGGTGTTCTAGAGAGAGAGAAAAGAGAGTGTGTGTTAGTGTGTGTGAATCTTGTATCCGGATCTTCATTCATATCAATACATACAAGATTCATCATCTCCTTCTTCTCCTTCTCTTCTATTTTGATCTGACATCATCCGTTTGATTGGGATTCCGCACCATCAAACGGATCTGATTGATACACAAGCAGATTGGGGACTTACAAAATGAATAGGAGAGTATGCTAGAAAGGGTAGTGAAGGAACGGGAGGGGATGCAAGCCTATATTGAAAGAGAATTCAAGCTACAAGAGGAGATCAAAGCCCGTCTTTATGGACAAATGCTTGAACTTGTGAAGCAATTCAACCAAAGCGGTAAAACTCCCAGCTAGTCTAATAGTTTTACGTTTGTGGAACTTGAAACTTTTTAGTATTATGTTTAGTCTTTGCTGAATATGTATTTGAAAATCTATGGATTTATATATGTTTAATGTTTGTGGAATATGTATTAGAACTATTTAGTTCTATGTCATTGGTTTTCCAATCTGGATTTGGTGTATGATGTTTTAGATTTTTCTATTTTGAATATAGAAAAAAAAATTTGGATTTTTATGAAATTTAAAATACTGTATTTTTTATGACGGAAAAAAATGTTGCAAAACCTGTCGGCAACTCATTGCCATATTTTTCCGTCTGTAAACGTTCCATAAAAGTGTGTGTCGGTAATTCGTCACAAAAAATTTCGTTACTAAAGATATTGGTCAGTAATTGGTTACAAATATGCAATGTGGATACTCGGTCACTGCCAATGGCCGCCGATAATCTGTTAATACTTCCCGACAAAATCTCTAGGTGAATTAGGTCGAATCCATTGGAATTTCTGTTGCTAAAAATTACTGACAAAATATACCGAAGGATTTGCCCAAATCCGTCGGTAAAACCCACCGTTTGGGCTTGCCTGTAACGACCATCACAGCCTAAATGTCTTTTGACGAAAATTTCCTAGCAGCTCAAATACCTTATGGTATCAAATGGTCTCAAAAATACCTTATGTATCAAATGCTTGAATAAGTAGAATAATCTTCGAGTAATTCCACATTAACTTAAAATCCTCTTTTCTTCGAACTCAAACGAGCCCGGATATGTAGAACAGATGGAAAAACAACCGCTACAATAAAATATACAAAAAGCTAGAGGATGGTAACAAAGGCAATAATTCCAAACTTACACACAACTTCCTTCCACGAACGAATGATGGGGTACATCGATCGGGATCCCCAACAATCCCAAAACCAGAAGCCTCTAGGCTCTAGCTAAAATATGATGGGGGATCATCCAAAGATGGTCAGACACGATCACACGAACACAATTCATAATATATAAGATTGAAGCGACAATAGCTCGAAACTCAAAAAGAGTTCCACCCCCAATGAAACCCCATGGATATATAGTGGACAACATCGAACGTCCAATAAAAGGTATTCAATGTTGTAATAAAAATCTCTGTAGCATGTAACATGCTATGTTTGACCCTCTAATGATAAAAAACTAAACAAGCCTGAGATGGTTGAACTAAATTCTTCAGCTGACATCCTGTTAATCAACAAAATCTGAAGAAGGATATGATCGAAACCATAACATTGTTGGTATCGGATCCAAAGCTATAGCTCACATCCAAAACTGTAATGTATCACCATCTCACATATATCTCGTGCTCGACTAAGGTATCACCTTGAACCAATGGTTCTCCCCCACTTGGGTTCAAACCCGTACCCGTTTTTGACAACAAACAAAACTCGCACCAACATGCCTATCCATATATTTTTTCTATCGCACGTAGTTCCAGCACCGCCATCAGAATAAGTCAAGAAGTAACCTCTCGCCAAAGATCTATCAGGCGCAACCCAGGTAACCATAGGTAACCGTTATTTTCCTATCATCGATGACCTCAACCGTAGGAGAATGAAATAAACACCAAAATATCACGAACCGGCTGATCCTAAAAGCATAAGATATGAACGAGTGGTAGTCCCACCATCAATAATCACTAAGGTTGTAGAGTAACTAATTCTAAGGCTACGTAGACCTACTCATGCAACTTCCCATACATAGTCACACTATAACTGATACATAACCCGCTATATATACCTGAACGCATGTAACAACGATGTGATGACAACCACATAAAGCACGAAGAATACATACGAACTATGTCTCGATGCCCTGCCCCAACTCCTTGCAAACCGTAGGTACCGGGACTTGTGTCACACCTTTCGCTAAGCACACATATTTGGCCCTAATGTAACCAAGACATAACTCTACCTCTAGTGAGCAGTCCTAACAAGCATGTTCCTTCCATTCGTACCTTCCACATTTTAACTTGCGGCGTACAGACACGATGGTCCTTCCATCTGTACCAAAGATGTCACGGTTCTTCTGACCTCCATTTCTTGACATAAAAACGTCAAATCACTTGATGCTTGTTAGCAGATTCGAGCCCCGTTCCCGCTTCTCTTTCCCAGTCGCATCACCAAACTAAAACCAATCACACTGTGTTGTGTTGTCTGAACAAGTCCTAGAGCCCTCTGCTTCAAACCGTGTAATCGACATCATGTTTAATATAAACAAAAATCAACACCAACTAACTAAATGGTTATCATTACTCTACCTTTAGTCCATTCGTTCACAAGTACCTATGAGCACCATTCCCAATAACATATGACACCATTGTTACAATCATCGCTAGAATCCCCCGTGACTTCTCTTGACTCGGGTGTGGATCCTGTGCTTTTGATAGTAGGGGCCCTACTACTATTGTCCACACCGATCCAAGCCTGCTCCAAGTTCCATCTCGAAGTAGCCATGTCACTTCTGGCCGACAATTCTAACGATATGCCCTACATAATCACAAGCCAACACTCTTCCTAGCTTGCTACCGCCTACTAGTCCTATCACAACACATTGTCCCGCTACCAGCTAACCTCCATGAAATGCATAACCATAAGTAACCAAAGGTAAGATAGCCACCGAATAGATGATCCTACTCTAGAGCCACAACCAAACAAGGAACATGCAAGAAAGCCTAGATCAAGAGTTCTCAGGCTATCATACATGACTACATACAATCCATAGGGCACTCTACTTGATAATAACTGATATACCACTACTACAACATCGTATCATATAAGGATATATACACAGATATAGTAGATCACTATAACACAACAACATCCTATATACCAGGATACAAATCTAACATATCACTACAACATAGAAACATCCTATATACCAGGATACATATCTAACAAATTACTACAACACAGTAACATACTAAACACCAACAATCCAAGGAATGCATAACTGTATATATTCAGAGGTGAGATAGACACCCGGACAGGTGATCCTATTGTAGAGTCACAACCAAACAAGGAACATGGAAGAAAGCCTAGATTAAGAGTCCTCAGTCTATCCTACATGACTATATACAGTCCTTATGGTATCCATCCACTAAAAGATAACCAAAGCTAGTGGGCCAACATTGGTGCCTTCGACCCATGAGTACAATAAGATAAAACTCACCTGAATCGAAGAACCTTGAAACATTGAGATATGCTCCTTTCTGCACTGCTTGCTCCTGCAAATTCGCTAATCATAACAACCAGGTAAAACCTTAATCAACAGTCCAAAACCCCCAAGTTTGACCCAAAGTCAAACTTGGTCAAAAAGTCAATGGTCAACGAAAGTCAACAAAAGTCAAAGTCCAAGGATGCTGAGTATGCCCAACATACTCAACGTACGCCGAGTGTACATGACTCGTCCTCACTCCTCCATTAAGCTCTTTATCCATTAATCCCTTTTTGGATAGCTTAGATCTAGACTCAAAACATCGACTTAAGTCATAAAGTTTCCACCCTTATGACTTTCCATGGCTAGAAAAGGCCCAAAAGCTAAAACCCTAACTTATTAAGCCATTAAGACATCATAACTCTTACATGGAAGGGATAGAAGGACCGATATCACATTTTATGGTTCCAAATAGCTCCACAATGGATTAAGTTTCCAACTTTATCCATTAGGATGGTCCAAACAACCAAGATATAGTCTTTAAGTCTCAAAGGGAACAAAAGTGCATCTCTCTCAACTTAATCTATTAAGTCCAAGTCTCCAACCTTCACATCTGAATCAATATGATGTTTATATGGATAAAGTTTCCAAATTTATCCATAACAAGGTCACAAACTTTCAAGATCTAAACTTTATGCACTAAAGTGACCAAAATCTCATAACACCCAAAAATAGATAGATCTAAAAAATGCATCATCAAGATTCAAACTTTATACCTCCAGAAGAAAGATCAAGGTGAACAAGGTCTGGATCTACAAGCTCCAATGCAACCAACACTTCTCCAATGAGCTCCTTCTTCTCCAAGATGCACCAAGAACACTCTAAAGCACTTAAAAACAGCTTCTTTTGCTCACAAGGCTCAAACTAGGGTTAGGGCTTCAAGGGAGGACGTTGGAGAGGCGGAGGTTGAGAATGGAAAGGGTTTGGGGAAGTTAAGGAGCTTAAATAGGGCTCAAAAACCCGAAATTAGGGTTTGGGTTCTGATCACGTACGCCCAACGTACTCCTCGTACACCCAGCATACCAGGTTGAATCTCCACGATCACCATTGCCTAGTACGCCCATCGTACACCCTGTACGCCCAACGTACTAGGCTAAACCCTAAACCCTCCTAACTTCTTCGTTCCAACTCTGTTTTCGACGATCTTTATATCCACGGAAAGGTATTGAAGATCCTCATAATATTATCTAAATATCTTGGACTAAAAACTTCTCGAACAAAAATCCATATTTCATGCAAGAATCCGGTTTATAACTTTTCCCTTTCTACCCTTCGACCCAAAACACAATTCAAGGGTTAAATCTGTTAACCATCATTACCTCCTTCCACAAGGACTAAACTTTGCCTCCTTAAGGCCCAAAGCCTTTACACAATCGACTTCCGGCCTACGACCCTAAAATAAGAAACAACAGGAAACAATATGTTACAACTGTGAACCTAGTACACATGCTTGTATATGTATAGTTGTATGGGGTATTTGGGGGAAAGTCACTAAGCTTTGGCTTATAGTTATTGATTTCATTGTTTTCAGGTACATCAGATGATAGGGGCAAGGTGAAGGCGTGATCGTACACATCCTCCTGATGATTTATGTTTTGAGAGATTATTTAATACTATGATTTATGGATTTAATTTGAAAACAATGGTTGATCATCTTGTGGATTTGTGAAAAATGTTTATTGAAAATGAAAAAATTGCATCATGGTTTTTGAGACGTTACAATATATATATATATATATATATATATATATATATATATATATATATATATATATATATATATATATATATATATATATATAGATTAGGTGATCCGAGAGTTCGGGTTGTGTTTCGGAGCCCAAGGGTATAACCGTAAAGTGATAGTTTGGGTACTTTATGAAGTTGGATTTAAGCTCGAGAAGTTTTAAGGCAAAGGAGAGTTGATAGAATTGTAGATTTTCTTATTACCTTTTCGTGGATATAAGGAATGTCGAAATCGGACTTAGAACGAAGAAGTTATGGCTTTCGGAAGATTGGTGGTTTTATCCCCTAGTCGAGTATGCTGGGCGTACTCTAGGAGTGCACTGGGTGTATTGGCTCGATGCATGATCGTGGAGGCATCCATGTATGTTGGGCGTACGTGGAAGTATGCAGGGTGTACGCTCGGCTGGGATAAACCATAATTTTTAGGGTTTGTGCCTTGTTTAAACACCTTAAGTTGCTTCTAGAATCTCTTATTGGTGAGTTGGGTTGACTGTAGAGTATGCTGGGCATACCCAGCTCGTACTGGCCACGGAGGGAGTACGCTGGGCGTAAGTCTAAGTATGTCAGGCATACTCAACAACTTGACTTTTGTTGACTTTTACTATTTGGGGCATATGTGGACTAGTAGAGTTTTAGGCCTTGTTGGGCCAATGGCTTTCTGTCTTGGGTACATTATTAGGCTTTGGGCCTTCTTGGATATGTCCCATAATTGGCTTTAGGCCTTATTTAGGAATTTGGGCCATATTGGGCTTTTGGAACCATTGGGTTGGGCATCGCTTATTGGGCCAAGTGAGGAAAGGGTAAAACGGTCTTTTACCCTGAGAGTTGGACAAATGTATGAGATTCATAGTTATGGTTATGGTCCAATTATTAATTGGAGTGTTGTTTGATTTATTAGCACGAGGATTTTTCCGGATCAGCAGTTCGAGCTTTTATCTGATATTCAGCAGTTTGAGGTGAGTCTCTTCACTGTACTCATGGGTCGAAGGCACCAATGCCGACCCACTGGTTTATGTTTGTAGGATGATGGTTGTCTTTGTGACACTTACTAATATGTCTGTATGTGCTTGTTGTCTTTGTGACTCATGCTTCTATGTTTGTATGCTTATGTATGTGGGGTGAAACAGACCCGGGGGTTGATACGGACCCGACACAGCTGCAAGTTGTTATATAGAGTTATTATGGACTCGGGGTTGATACAGACCCGACACAACCACATGTTGTTATATTTGTGGTGGTATTTTGGGGAACTCACTAAACTTCGTGCTTACAATTTTCAGTTTATGTTTCAGGTACTTCCGGATCAAAAGGGGAAGGGCTCGGGATGATTGCATCGCACACACCACGTCGTTCCACATTCTATTGATTTGATGTACTTTGATGATTATTGACATATTCTGATTTTCTTTTACGGTTTTATAAACACATTTTGGATGATGGTTTTATTATTATTAAAATGAAATTTTTACTCAGTATTTTTGGGACGCTACACCATTGGTAATATGTAAATACCATAATAGTAAAATGAATTCGGTAACACTAAAACCACCAACATACCTTACTTAAATAAGGCTATATTCAAAATCAAAGATGCAACCTTAAAGAAGTAAAAACTTATATCTGAATTGCAACTAGAAAACAAGGCATTACCGATGTTTAGCGACAGAAGTAATCTGTCGGGAAATCGACAGGATACGGGCGAATTTCCGACTGACTTAAAAACCTAATTATTAGGATCTTAATGACGGTTGCAACAAATACATTTTCCCTGTAAATTGTTACAATATATCGACGAAAATCAATAGAAGTACAATCTGTCGACAACCAATAATCCGTTGGTAAAATTATGATTTCCATTTCCTTAAAAAATATACGAACATATTATATCATTTCATTTTAACAAGGCGATTTATAAAAGAAAAATTAAATTGCTTTCTACTTAATCTTCCTATTTCGTCCTCCTATTAATTCAATAATTGTTATGTATAAAACAATAATGTTGTGTTTGGCATGCCATAGCTAGCTGATAAGCTAACTTATTTTTTGAGATTTTTTAAGTTGTCATGTTTGGCAAGCAAAAAACTAGCTTATAAGCTAGCTTTTTAAAAAGCTACTTAGAGTAGCTTTTTAGGAGATTTTAAAATTTTTCCACATATACTCCTTAATTAATTATAAAAACACATTGTTTTAAATGTCATCTTATGTCATTTTATATATTTCAGCTAGTTTTACCAAACGCTATTTTTTATCAGCTAACTTTTCAGTCATTTTTTATCAGCTAACTTTTAGCTATCAGCTAGTTTTTTCGTTAACTGAACTATCCAAACGTACCCTAATTCACTTTTTCATGTTACGGTGATATTTAAGTATGAGGATCCAAACGTAGCCTAATTCACTTTTTCATGTTAGGGTGATATTTAATTTTAAGTATGAGGATAAATATGAACCTCTTTTCTAAAAATACAAATTCTGATCGAAACTGAATGTTGAAGGGATCAGTACGTAAACGTTGAAATCTTCTTCAATAGGCAAAGAGATGGCTAAGCCTAGGGTTCTTGCAATCTCCGCTAAGCTCTCTTTTCATCTCTCTTTATATTTAATCATCGGCTGTTAGAAAAGAAGAAGTGAATCTTAAACTCCCATGATGATGTGTTATTGGTTCTGAGTATGACTAAGACCAACTATGATTGATCAATGAAGTTCGAGAGACACCTCCGGTCATTATAAGAGTACATCTTTCACGCCTGCCAACTGTTTGATGTAATTCTTTAACCAACTTTGTCTTTTCCTTTATATGTCCATTGTCGCTACTACTTATATCAAGGTATAAACTCTGATAGAAACTGATAACTTGAATTCTCAACAAGTTATAAAACAGTAAATGGAATTGAAAAAAGACCTTTGTATTAATTGGAAACTATCTAAAGCAAATGATTCAAACAATCAGAAAGGAAATCCAAATGATTGTCCTCCTGCCCTAATCAGAAAAGTTCTCTCAAGAGAAACCTCCTGGCCAAGCTAATGCCGATACTCAAAGCTTACAAAATACTGAGTGCCTCATTACTCCTATCACTACTCTATTTATGCTATTCTTGAGATAATTCTAGATAGGGTGCAAAATAGATAATAATAGATATTACAAGTAAGTCCCCCATGTTTACCCATATATTTATATAAGGCCCATAACACATTCTCTATCATACTCTCTCTTTTCCTTCCCTTGGGCGCAATTTGTAATCAATATCCATAAACAACATACATGATATTAACATTAGAAAAATTTTAAGCATTAAAAAATTTAGACAAACATTTGCTCTGAAATCTGTACAATTAATAACTATTCTTATCAATACTCATGTCCCCTTCTAATTATTATCGACTCAATTTGTAGCTGCCACACATCCAAGTTACGATTACGACACTTGATCTTAATTTGCACTAAAACTGTTTCTTTTATATAGCATATTGTGATTGTGTTGTCTTAAAAGGCAGCATGTCTTTTGACCAGGAAAAGAAATGAATAAACACAGATGTCAAGGCTTGTGATTTCTTTAACAAAACCAGAACACTACATAAGTTCAATTTTTTCCATTGCACTTTTGGTATGTTTTTTATATATTGTGTTCATAAACCAAAGATTACATGCTTAAAACAAATTACACTTCAGACGTAATACAAAGGATGCATTGGAGAAACTTGTAAGGGTCGAATTGTTGTAATTAGTCGAAATGTATTTTGAACTCTTCGAATGTTTTGTAATGTATTTTACTAGGGCGCTTTTATTTGAAGCTTAAGTGTCTAGGCCTTAGTATATTTTTTGTACGCTTTCTGTTCCCTATAAATAGGGATATTTACTAGAGTTAGATAAGAGTTTTTATAGACCTGTCTATTGTACTCTGTAAACATTCGAAAGCGTAATAGAGCTGAAACAAGATCATATTTACATCCGGTGTTCAATCTCGCATTCTTATCTGAATTCATACTCTGATTAATTCAATACTCGATTCTTTGATTCATCAATTGGTATCAGAGCGGGAATCACATCTGTGATCTGATTTTCATTCATTCAAAAAGTTTTTGAATCAAATTTTTGGTTCAAAAGTTTCCGCACTTTTTGATCGTGAAAAATTTGTCTAGATCTTAGTCTGTGATTTGATTCTGCATTTAAATTGTTGAATCGAGTGTTCTTCTAGCAATTTCGATTTGATTCAACTAGTTTGATTTCAAATTTCCATTTCTTCTTAAAAAGTTTCAAATTCAGCTTCCGTACAACAATGGCGAGTTTGAAACTCAATTCGATGACCTCGTTTTCTCATCTGTTAGGTTCATCAACCAAAATTCCAATGCTAATTCCTGAATATTATGATCAGTGGGCTGATAGTATGCAGGATTATCTGAATGGTCTTGATGAAGAATTATGGTCATGTATCACTGGAAATGTCAATGTTCCAGTGAATGTTCAACCAATCAGATCTTCTTCCACAAGTTCTGATGTTGATAATCAATCTGATCGTCTGAAGAAACTGGAGAAGAGGTGTATGAGGGAACTGCGACGTGCTTTACCTCCAGTTGTGTACAATTACGTTAGGAGTTGTACAACTGCAAAGGAGGTCTGGAACAATCTGAAAGATAAGTTTCAAGGAAGTGAGAAGACGAAAATCAATTCAGTCAAACAGTGTTTGGTTGAGCTGAAAGATTTCAGACAAAAGGAAGGTGAAACAATCGAAGTCTACTATGATCGACTGAACGAGTTAATCTATCGTTGTAATCGCTATGGAATTACCAGGACTTCAATGGAATTCAATCTCATCTTTGTGATGGGTCTTCGAAAAGAATGGAGAAGCGTAAGTATGATGGTGAAGAATCAGCAAAGTTTTGATACATCAACTCTCAATGATTTGTACAATCAGTTGAAGACACACAAAACTGAGGTAAATGAAATTACTGAGGAGACGAAGTTGAATTTGGGAGGTCCAATGGCACTTGTATCAAAGATATCTGAGAAAGAAGCAGAAAATGGTGATTCTGAGGAAGAAGAAGGATTCATCATGAATTCGGATGATGAGGCAATAGTTTTTTACTCGAATAATCGTGTTAAGAAGTTTTTCAAAAAGCCGTTCAATCCGAAAACTAAGCTTGATGAGGTAAAAGGAAGTGCTGTGAGTAAAACTGCTGATGAGGAGAAAAAGAAAGTTGAGAAGAAAGATTCGAAAATGTCTGAAGGAAAGATTGAGAAAAAGCTGAAAGGTGATGCTGGAATAGATTGTCATTATTGCAACGGTGCGAATCATCTTGCGAATGACTGTATGCTTCGAAAGAAGGATGAGAGGAAGAATAAAGTCAAGGATGAGGCGTATTATGCAGAGAGGCTTGAGGAGGTTCGTGCAAAAGCCAAGAATTTGTCATTGGTTGCAAAGGGTGAACATGAGAATGAAGATGGAACTTATCAAATCTGGTCATCCGGATCAGACGATGAAGAAATGAGAAATCCAACACATGGAGCAATGTATGCGAAAATGGAGGAGGATTCAGATGATGAGGAATTCGAAGTGAAAGGACGATGCTTCCTATCCAAAACGGCAGACAAATCTCCAATGACAACAAAGGTATGTAAAATTCTCGAATCTTTTAATATTCCTACACATGCTTATGATTCTGAACTAATATCTTTTGATGAGACAGTTACTTATTTTGATTCAATTGTTGTGTCTGCTAGCAATGAGGCCAACAAATTGTCCATGGAATTATTAGAGACCAAAAAGGGATTAGACTTGAAAATAAGCAAAATTGAATGTTTGGAATTACAAATAACAAATATTATGTGTGATAGGGATACTTTAACGAATGAAGTCAAACTTTTGCTAGCACAAAGAAACATTTATTGTAATTCTGCAAAAAGATTTTGTGGAAAATTAACTGATTTACATCATTCATGTGAAATAAGTAAAGAACAACATAGAAAATTACTACCTTTTCTAGCATTCGAAAGAGCTAAGGTATATAATATTTCGTATGATTGTGAGCAAATAATAGCTGATTTTGACAAAGTTCCTGATGATAGATATAAATATGGAATTGTCAAAATTGATGAATGTCTTGATGCAGATGAATTAGTTAACATCGTGAATGATACTTTAACTAAATCTGAACAAATTCAAATTTTGAAAAAGACTGAGAATTCAACATCTGATTCTCAATCTAATTTTGCTGATATTGAAGATAATTCTGACAATATTAGTGAAATTAGTGAACTTGAAGATGTTGATTGTTCTCAGTTGTCTGTTGTTAATGTTGCATCAACATCTAAAGGGAAAGAAAAAGTTAAGGATTTGATGGTTGAAAATAAAACTGATATACCCTCAACTTCGAAAGTTTATGATATGAACTTCGTGGATCTCAAAGATAGTCAAACTGATGATAGTGATGATGAAGATGAAGAGAAAATTTCGAAGGAAAAGAAATCTTCAAAGGAAGAAGAAACTCCTCGAATAGTGGTTAATCAAGTGTATGGTGATACACAAAAGTTCGAAAAAGTAATGAATGAAAAAGGTGAACACTATCTTGAAACGAATACAGTGGTTTATCCAAATTTCATGTGTACAGATGACGTCATTTTTCCAAATCAAGTTTTCGTAACTACTGGAAATGTTGAGAAAATCAAACCAGAATTAAAGAAGTTAGTTGAAGAGGATAATTCAAAAACAACTGATGAAGGTTTTTTCGCAAGTCAAAGCACAGTTGAAAACAACTTAACAAAGAATTCGTATGTGTTCCAACGTCAAAAACCACAAAGAAAATGGGTTGAAAAATCAAAAATTGAAAAAGAGAATTCAAAACAAGTTGTAAAGGAAAATGAAAAAGTTGTCAAACTAAACTCCAAGGAATTCAAAGATCAAATTGACAGATTTTCGAAAGAAAACAACATTTCAAAAAGACAAGCAAGAAAGAAAATATTTTGGCAAAATGTTGAGTCTCAAAAGGTGTCTGAATCACAATCACCCAAAAATGTTTTCAAAGCTAAAAATTCCTCTTTTTCAAAAAAACCTCAACATTCATCTCAATCAAATCATTCAAAGTCTGAAGTGAATAAACAACCAAGGTTTTCCAAAGTTTCAGAAACTAATATTTCAAGAAAATTTTCAAATAACTCAAATCCAAATCAAAAATTTCATCAAAGTCAACATTTTAATTCAACAGTTGATAAATCATATGCTCAATCTTTTATAACAAAACAAAAAGTTGATTTTGTTCCTCAAAAGCCAAATTTTCCAAATCACTCGAAGAAAGAAACTATGAAAATTTCACGAGAAAAAGGAATGAATTCAAGGAAAAACATTGATCATTGGCTTGAAGGCAAAGGAAAGATGTATCATTCGAATACATTTTCAAAGGAGCAAATTCACGAAGCTTATGAGAAGTATGTGAATACTTCATCAAACGGCAGTTCATCTTCTAAGGATTCGAACATTTCAGTCAAAGCTTGGAAACCAGTAATAAAAGCAAAGAATGTTCATTCACAAACTCAGAATTCGAAGGGTATTGTCAGTGAACAATCGAAACCATCAAAAACTTATGTTTCGGTTCCTTTAAATGAAGATGTAAACTTAATTGATAGTCTCAAAACCAAAGTTTGTGATTAGGTTAAAAGTTCTTCATTTCATTCGAAATTGAAATCTAATTTCCAAGGACCCAAAAATCCTTGGGTACCTAAATTTTTCCATTGATTGTAGGTACTATGTGACGAGCAATATGATAATAAATGGTACATCGATAGTGGTTGCTCTCGTCACATGACTGGGAAGAAGGAGAATTTACATGATTTTCGAAGTCTAAAAAATGTTGGAGTTGTGAAGTTTGGGAACAATCAAAAATGTCAAGTCAAAGGATATGGGAAGATCACGAACGGACAATTCACAGTGAATCGTGTGGCGTATGTTGAAGGTATTCAACATAACTTGATAAGTGTTTCCCAACTTGTTGTGGGCACTGGCAATCAAATTCTTTTTAACGAAGAAGGAAGTGTTATTTCGAATGTCAACACAAAAGAAGTGTTACTGAAATCCAAAAGGAAAGGTAACATGTTCACTTTGGACATCAATCCGATAGTAGGGAAACCTGTTATATGTCTTCTTTCGAAAGCAACATCAGACTTAAGTTGGCTTTGGCATCGAAGACTCTCTCATCTCAATTTTCGAAACATCAATAAACTAGTGGTACAAGATTTGGTAAGAGGTTTACCTGTACTTAAATTTGACAATGATTCTTTATGTGCAGCTTGTGAAGTTGGAAAGCAACATAAACAAGGTCATCCAATTACGATTGATTCGAAAATTGTTGCACCATTGGAGCTCTTACATATTGATTTGTGTGGTCCTTCAACCGTTTCAACTCTCAACAAGAAAATGTACATTTTAGTTATTGTTGATGACTTTTCCAGATTTACATGGGTTTATTTTCTCAGGCTTAAATCCGAAGTTGCACAAATCATGATTGACTTTATCAAAAAGATGGAAACAACATTGAAGAAGATTGTTCGAAAAATTAAAAGTGATCATGGAACGGAATTTAAGAACAAGGTTCTTGATTCATTTTTGGTGGACAAAGGAATTTCGCATAACTTTTCATCTCCATACACACCACAACAAAATGGTGTTGTTGAACGAAGAAATAGGTCACTATGCGAAGCGGCAAGGACTATGTTGGCATATGCGAATCTTCCACAATACCTTTGGGCTGAAGCAGTATCCACCGCATGTTTCACTCAAAACAAATCTTTCATTCATCGTCGTTTTAACATTACTCCATATGAAATTCTCAACAATCGAAAACCTAACGTCAAATTTTTTCATGTTTTCGGATGCAGGTGCTTCATTATGAATCTCAAGGATAATCTTACGAAATTTCAAGCTAAAGCAGATGAAGGGATTTTCTTGGGATATTCACATAATTCAGTTGCATATCGTGTGTTAAACAGAAAAACACGAAAAGTTGAAGAAAATTTTAATCTTACATTTGATGATTACTACATAAAACAAACTACATTGCAGTTTGAAAATCATCCTATTCTGAAAAACATAGAAGATGAATCTGAATCTTCACAAACCTTAGATATTGATTATGATTTAATTTTTGGAATTTCAGATCATGCAGTTGATGCTGAAATAAATGCAAATGATAATCATCTCTCTGAACTAACAAAGCTTACTGATGATTCAACATCAACTTCTCCAGAGAAAGGCGAAAGCATGCAAAACAATCCAGTGAACGGGGAGCAATTGGATTCGAATACTCTAGTTGAGGAAGAGCATTCTTTCGAAGGGGAGAATGGAAAAGTGAATGCTAATGTTGAGGGGGAGCATGATGTTGAGAGGGAGCATAATGTTGAGGGGGAGCATTTAGAAAACATTGAGAATAATAATGATTTTGATGATGTTTGTTCGATTGCAGGTTCAGAGAATGATGATATATACGAAGATGCACCTTTGGAATTTGATCCATCATATCCGTCAATGGAAAAATGGACAAGAGATCATCCGAAGAATCAAGTGATTGGGAATCCACAAGTGGGTGTTTTAACAAGAGCTCAAATTCGTGCAAAGAATGAGGTATTGAAGACTCATCAAGAATTTTGTATGTTCAATGTTTCATCTCTAAAATTGAACCAAAAACAGTTAAGGTTGCAATGGAACACTCGGATTGGGTTGTTGCAATGCAATCTGAATTGTCTGAATTTGAACGAAACAAGGTTTGGAGATTAATTCCTAAACCTGAAAATGTTTCGATTGTCGGGTTAAAATGGATTTATAAAAATAAAACCGACAAAGATGGAAATATTGTTCGAAACAAAGCCAGACTTGTTGTTAAAGGATATTCACAACAATAAGGAATCGACTATGAAGAAACTTTTGCCCCTGTCGCAAGACTCGAGGCGGTTCGTATATTTCTGGCTTATGCAGCTCACAAAGATTTTGATGTTTATCAAATGGACGTGAAGTATGCATTTTTAAATGGAGAGCTTGAAGAAACTGTTTATGTGGAACAACCCCTAGGTTTTATTAACGAAGAATTTCCAAATCATGTTTATATTTTAGATAAGGCAGTTTATGGTTTGAAACAAGCACCACGAGCATGGTATGCAACTCTTACTTCATTTTTGAAACAATCTAAATTTAAACAAGGATCTGTTGATCCCACATTATTTCGAAAGAAAGTTGGGGATCATCTAATGCTTGTTCAAATTTATGTTGATGATATTATTTTTGGCTCAACTGACCCTGCTTTATCTAGAGAATTCGAAGATTTGATGAAAAGTAAGTTCGAAATGAGCATGATGGGAAAAATCAATAATTTTCTTGGTTTGAATATTTGTCAAAGCAGAGAAGGAATTTTTATAAATCAAGAAAAATATACGAAGAATCTGCTATAAAAGTTTGGATTGACGAATAGCACAAAGTTACGAGTTCCAATGGCAACTGGCATAAAGTTGACACCTTCGTTAGATAAACCTGCAGTTGACATAACTCTTTTTAGGAGCATGATTGGTTCATTACTTTATCTTACAGCAAGTAGACCTGATATCATGTTTTCTGTGTGTAATTGTGCAAGGTATCAGTCTAATCCACGAGAACCACATCTCACTGCTGTGAAGAATATATTTCGTTATCTTAAAGGAACAATTTCGTTAGGATTGTGGTATCCTTCGAAAACTGGGTTCTTTGTACAAGCATATTCGGATGCAGACTTGGGTGAGTGTAATCTTGATCGAAAAAGCACAAGTGGTGGATGTCAATTTCTAGATGGCAAATTGGTGAGCTGGCAATCGAAAAAGCAAACATGTGTATCCATTTCCACAGCTGAAGCAGAATATGTGGCTGCTGCTGCTTGCACTTCACAAATTATATGGATTCAAAGTCAATTGCGTGATTATGCAATTAATATGAAAAATATTCCATTATATTGTGATTCTCAAAGTGTAATAAGAATTTGCCATAATCCTGTGCAACATTCGAAGACTAAACATATTGCACTTCGTTATCATTTCATCAAGGATCACGTGGAGGATGGGAATATTGAAGTACATTTCGTGAAAACAACTGATCAGTTAGCTGATATTTTCACGAAACCTTTAGATGAAAAATCCCTTGTGAGAATAATAGAAGGACTTGGAATGATCGATGGAAATTCTGTTCCATGCGAAAAAGGAGAATGATGAATGATCAGGAATGATTCAGAGGCGCTGAATGAAAGACAAAGCAATATCCGTCAACATTCAGAGGTTACTGTTCATAGTCAACGCTTCGACCCCTTCGAATTCGTAAATTTGTCACTAAATTTAAGGGTTGATTCAGAGGTTACTGTTCATAGTCAACGCTTCGACCCCTTCGAATTCGCACATTTGTCACTTATAAGGGGATGATAAAATTTCGCATTTTTGCAACAAGTACTGTATATTTTCATTTTCGAAAAATTAAAAATCCAAAAAGATTTTCGTTTGTTTTGTCATTTAATTTTCGAAAATTCAAAAATACAAAAAGATTTTCATTTGTTCTCTCTTTACTTTCGAAAACTCAAAACAACAAAAATATTTTGATTCTTATTTCTTTTTAGTATTTTGTTGCAGATAATCATGAAGATTCAGAGTGGATTATGCTTGCAGTTCTAGGGTCAGGTACATTTTTTGTATGAATCGATAAATTTTTCATCATTTGAACTAGTTAAGTTGTCCCTAGAAGCATGCTGCTGCATGTTGTCCAAAAGCCTCCAATGACTCAATGTGTGTGTACGAAAGCCTTAATGAAATTGTTCATATGAAAATTTCTTCCCAAACAGGCTTATATTCACATTAGTCTCTGAGCTACCTGACTCTTCTCAAAATGAGTTAAGAGTTTACTGTTAGGTCCAAAAATTAACAGAGGTACTTTTCGTGTCTTACATCAATCTTTTTCACCTATAAAGTTCTTACACGATCACACACAAAGACATATGTCCAAGAGGTCTTTGATCAAACCCATCGAGACTTAGACATATCAAAAATCTGTGTTTATGATCTGACATCATGAGACCGTGATAAAAGTGAAACCCAATTTTCAATATACTTTTAAGGAATTGACGGGGAACAATGCTCCAGTTTTTGACGAAACATTTGTTTCAGTACCAAAATTCGAAACTCCAAATCATATTCATTTCAAATGAGTGGTCTTGATCAAACATTCGAAAACCATGATGTTTGTAACCCAACAAGATCCAACACACATTTTTTCTTGAATATGATTTCCGTGTGAGTTTCATTTGAAAATCCATGTCACTTAAAATTTTCCAAAACACACTTGTCAATGACTACACTGGTTAAACAAGTAATTTATGTTACAATTTCTCACCTTATGTTTAGGATGATATGTAACGAAATTTTTTTTTCCTACCCACGAAGCATTATTAAAGAAACCCTTCGATACTTATCAACAAGTACTCGATTGTAATTTACGGGAACCTATACACGCTATTGATCATTTCTCTTAATGATTAATGAAGTAATCTTTGCCCGGGATTTCATCTGCTTTTGTGTCAATTGTTTGACATCACAATATCCCAAATTTTTCTTATCTTTGTTTCTCGTCTACATTCTTTGGAACACTGCACTCACGAAATCCTTGAAGTTCTGAGTTATACCAACTCAGGCTGATGATTTCCAACATCTGGCATATGACTTCGCTTTCCATCCCAAAAGTGAAAGAGCCTTGCTTCCATACGAAGGGTTCTGACGGTTACAATCATCATGGGGATAACAATAAAGGCTGTCTATACATGACGTATGGTATTCTGTCCGATTTTCAAGGAGATGTGACAGCTACTTTTTGTCGCATGGCTACTTTTACGCAGTAATGGTCCGATTTTCAAGGTGCCACGTCGAATATCATTAAATACCTATCCCACTTCAAATTCAAACTTCATGGTTACATATAAAAGGGCACTCAAGGGTTCATTATTAGTTTACGCGATCAAAAAGAACAATTCCCAAATTCTCTGATCTTCAAAATCTTCAAACCCTAACAATGGCGACTTCTGCTCATGTTGATTCTCATACCACTGAAGATGCCTCTTCATTACCAATAATGAAGATTCAAGCATCAAACTATCACTTGGAGGGTGATGTTTCTCAATACCCAAAAGAATTGAAGATGCTAATCGTTGCCTTGAAGAACTCTGTTTTGTCTAAGGCGATGTTCAGTTCATTCTCTGTTCCAATGTCCTGGCTTTCTCAAGCAGAATCAACTGCTACTTACAACAAAGCTTCTGATACGATTACTTTTCATCTGGTGAACGACAAAAAGGTCAGGCTATCCAAGAAACTATTTTGTCAAATTCTTGAAATTCCGAATTCACCTCCATATGTTGCTTTCACATTCCCTCAAATCGTTAACATGTTTAATGAGATGGGATATCAGCCTCCATTGTCCAAGATCAGTGATTTTAAGAAATCTGGTCTTCCACGACTATGAAATTTCTTATTTGGAATCTTTCTAAGATGTTTAACTGGGAGAACAGTTGGTCTTGATAAAGGAAGAATGGAAGTTTATGCAATGGTTGCTGGAATTTATTATGATCTTCAAGTGGATTATTCTACACAATTATGGAAGGAATTCCAAAAGGGTGTAGAACACACGAATGCTATTCATGGTATTTCGTGTGCAAGATACTGGAGCTTGATTTTGCAATACTTTTACAGCAAGGAAGGGATTTTGGTACCCAATGATGAAGAAAGAGCCGTTTTTCAATCGTATCATCATTCGAAGGATGTCACAGATAGTGCTGAAGTTTTTCCATCAGTTGCTCGTATTCCTGATGCAATGCTTAAACGAGTTGATCCTTCGAATTCTGTCTTGGTGGCATATTTGAAGACCTTTGATTCTACAATCGAAACTGGCATACTATTGGGAAGAGATGATAAGAAATCTAAGAAGACGAAGAAGACTGAAACAGAGTTAAAATCTTCGAAATGTCCAAAGAAGAAGCATGAAACAGTTGAAGTGTCTGTTGCTGAAACTCAAGTGATTGAGCCTATTATTGAAGAAACACAAGAGAATGTAATCATTCCTTCGAAGACTGGTATGTTTCGAAGAATCAAAATGAAGTCAACCCATAAAAGCAAATCTCCTACACACAAAGTGGTTCGAAAACCTCAAATCACTCATCAAGGTGTGTTAATTAGAGAAGTGCCAGCACCTGTTTCTCCGGTGTCCAAGAAACGAAGGGCTGAGGATATGGCAAAACATTTGTCCAAGAAGAAGAAGAAGATGACTCGAAAACTTGTGATTTCTACTGAGTCAACAGAAGATGATGATGAAAGAATTCCAGAAACACCAGAGTTCACTCCTCACGAAAGAAGTTCAACTCCTGAGCAGACAGTTGTCATACCACCCGAAGATTCGGTTGCCAAATCAGTTTTTGAGGAGGTACGAACTTCAGGCATCCCTACAAACATATCTGATACGGATGTAAATGTCAATATGGGTGATGAAGATGCGAAGAATGAAGATCCAGGTCAATCTACTTCTGTTTCCTTCGAAAGTCTTGTTTCTTTACCACCATTCATTATTCCCACTACTTCAACCACTGATTCTCCTACATTCGAACATATTATCAATCAACCATTCACTTATATTTTTTCTTCTCAATCCACTGACACACCCAAACCGACTTCGAATGTTCAAGAAACCATTTTTATGGAGACAAAAACTGATACAGAGGGGTTTGGAGGCACGTTTGAGGAATTGGAATTTCATGATGAAGAAGAGCAGTTTCCAGATCATATGCTAATGACCATGAAGCAATTTAAAATTCTGAATCAGAAGTTGAATTCGATAATTCAATCTCAAGCTGATCTGGGGGGTGGCTCATCTATTTCAAGTTTGGAGGTTGATACTATGTTAAAGATGTTCGAAGCCAGAGTTGTGAACAAAGTATCTGGAATGCTTACTGACTCTGAATCAAGAATTTTGGAGAAAGTTGATCATAATGATCAAAATAATGAACTTCAGATCAATTCTCAAAATTCAAAGTTTACAAGTGATGTGAAAGAGTTGAAGAATGTCACAAAGGAAAGGCATGTTCTTTCTGTTCAACAAGATTATGCATCCTTGAATCAAAAGGTTGATATAATTTGTGACGCTGTCACCAAATTTGTTCAACAAGATTATGCATCCTTGAGTCCTCAACTTACTCAACTTTCAACATCCGAAAGTGCAAACTTTGAGGAAGTGATTACTTTGCTTAAGGAGTTAAAAGAAATTTCAGAAAGGCCGGTTTCTTCTTCCCTGATTACTCCTGAATTTTTATCACAAAAGTTTATCCAATTCGAAGCCATTCTCAACAAGCAACTTGCTCCTCTCTTCCGCATATCAAGCCTTCTTCCAACAACAAATGCCCCACCTGTTTTCACAGGGGTGCAAGGGGGAGAAAGAAAAACTAGTGAGTCGAAGACTAGTGGTGAAGATGCGAAAGTTGTAGGAAAAGTTTTTTCTTCGAAGATCCCAACAACAAAGCCAGTTATAGTTTCTGCTGGGATGGTTACTTCAACAGTCGTTACAACGCTACCTATTACAAGAACTATTTCGAAAGGAATTGTAATTGGTAAATCTACGGAGACTGGTGAAAGTGGTTCGAAATCAAAAGAGGCAATTGACAATCCAGCTTTGAAAGATAAAGGGAAATCGATTGTAGTGGAATTGTCAAAAGAAGAAAAGAAGGCTGCAGCAGAAGCTGAAATCGAAAAACTGAGGTTGATTCAAAGTATTATGGCTCAGCGTGCTAGTGATCCGAAGGGAATGGATAAAGGTGATCCATCCAAACACTACAATTACGAAACAATCGAGGCCAAGGTAGCATATAATCACATGTATTCATTTGAGAAGAAACCAAAACAAAGTTATTTGGTCACGACTACTGATGCAAGCCAGCTAGATTTTCCAATGAACGAAATGATGTTCATCATGCCTCAGTTCAAAGCTGAAGGAAATTTTAAAGGAAAGGATGAAGGTACACACATGAAAATTCGTTTTCATGCTGTTCTTGCAAAAGCCCCTGAGGAAGTGTGGTCATTGATTAAAATCAAGAAAGTGATCAATATGGAAAAGGATGTGGTATTCGAAAACACAGTCCAAAATTTCAAGTATGTGGTTGCCAGGGCAAATGGAAATATTTGTGAGTTTACTGTTGCAGATTTTCCATTGATGAACTTGTATGATCTTATACAAGTTGCATTAATCTTAAAAGACAAATCATTTTCATACCTTCAAAACACAGAACCTGATGAATTCAAGCTTGGGGTTGCTCACATCAAGATTTTCATCGAAAATTACTATGAGTGCTTGGCTCTTACAGATGTGGAGTTAGCTACGACTAAAGGTATGGAAATTAAAGTTCAGATGGCTCCTACGAAGACTCAGGCAGAATTGAAGAAGTATGCTGATGGTGAAATTTGCCTGAAGCCTTTTGGAATGGTCTTCCCAGGAAAAGACAAGGCTGGTAAAGCAAAACGGTTCTTGTTCCAGGCATGCGAAGTGGAAAGGTATTCAACGTCTCAATATACGAACTTAATTGTTCGTATGAATCACTGTAAGAAGAACAATGAAGGAGATAAGAAAGAGCTGAAGAAGATAATCTCCTGGTACACGGAGATTCGAAGAGTGATGCTGTATTCCATCCAGCTACTTACTAATTGAGTACTTCGACTATGATTACAAAGGGGGAGATTGTAAGGGTCGAATTGTTGTAATTAGTCGAAATGTATTTTGAACTCTTCGAATGTTTTGTAATGTATTTTACTAGGGCGCTTTTATTCGAAGCTTAAGTGTCTAGGCCTTAGTATATTTTTTGTACGCTTTCTGTTCCCTATAAATAGGGATATTTACTAGAGTTAGATAAGAGTTTTTACAGACCTGTCTATTGTACTATGTAAACATTCGAAAGCGTAATAGAGCTGAAACAAGATCATATTTACATCCGGTGTTCAATCTCGCATTCTTATCTGAATTCATACTCTGATTAATTCAATACTCGATTCTTTGATTCATCAAAACTCCATGTATTAATGCTTAGAATCCATCTTTTAATATATAAATCTTGATTTTAACAAAATGAATGTAATAAGCAATCGTTGATGCCGCATTTTATGTCCCACCACCCCAGTCAGAAGAACAAGTAAAGAAAATTACCAAATTGTGAGTCCCTCCTTCTTATTGTTGTAGCCCATATGTTACAAAGGGCTTCTAGTTTTACCTTTTGTTTTCTGTTTTTCAATATGGAGCAACTATATCAGAGTCAAAAAGAATGCAAGTTATGAACTTAAGGTCCTTTCACAAAAGAAAGCATCCAGAAGAGCCATCAGGACTGAATACCCTTAAAAGTATCAATTAAGATTACTCCTATTAGTTACTTATTAGCACACAACTGTGGGAGCTTTTTGTTCCATCTAATTAGTTAACTTTCTTTCATTCATATTTAATTTTAGGTATCTAGAGATTGTTGAAAAGAATTATAAAATATGACAATAGTTACTACATGTAGTCATCTTCGTTGTTTGCAATGGTAGGGACCATGATCAATGATTCAATAGTTAGCTAGGTCTGCCTATAATGTCCCTTTTTTGTATTTGCTAGATATTTATCGGAAACAACACAACTTATAAATACTGAAATACATAAGTCGGTTTTTAGAACTACTGTGGTAAACTTACTCATATATAAGTCAATAAATCAAGTTATTTCATAAGAATCATAGACTATGTGAGACAATCATGAAGATTTATCAAATGATAATGTAATGGTTTAACACATCAATTTTCATTCTGACAAACGCAACATAAGTTATAGAATTTGATATAAAATTATAAATTTATGTATACTAAATAAAAAAATATTTAACATAAAATAAAGATCGATATAGATTCTTAGATATTTCTGGTTCTTATAATATCCCTAGCTACTCTCCAAGTTGATTGCATGATCTCAAAATAATAGTAATTAAGTTTGTATAGTTTGGTCATTTAACTATTTATTGTTAATGCAGCAAACGAAAAAGCCAACAAACTAATTAAGGCCATTTTTGGTTCACGGATTTCAAAGAAATTTTGAGGAATTTGAATGTGAATTCTAATAAAAATTGGAATTCTTTAAATTCCATTAAATTATGTGGTTGAATGAATTGTCAGTCTCAAACTAAGAGTATATATTTTAGATTCCATTCCTTATAATGTTTGATTAAAAAGACAAAAATGTTTCCTACTTTGCTTCATTTTAGCCATGATCATTCATCAAATGAAAACAAATTATCATCATTTCTCCTACACATCCACCCACCCACCTAACGCCACCCCTTACCCGATCTACACCCACACCCACCCACATCTTGATAGAGATCAAACGCCCAACTCACTAAGTGAACAGTCCAACAAGCCCATTGTGTGGAAATCAAAGGCAAAGGAGGACACATGTAGGGCATGATGGATAGAGTTAGTTAGTTGGAATTTAGTGGAATCTTATTTAGTAGGATGAGTATGAGACTAGTGGTTATGATTTTGATTCTAAAAATGTCATCTCTCTATATTTCGACCATGAAGCTTGGGCAAGAAGAAATTCAGGTTTCTTGAGTTCTTATTTTCTCAGTTTTTATCTGTTTAATTGCTTCTCAGTTTTCATTTCTTATCACATCCCACTACCCTACCCCAAACTTATCTCCATCCACACACCAACCCACATACGCACACACACCCACATCCACTCCTATTGCATCCCACCCAAACCCCAACCCTAACCCTATTATGGATTAAAAACAAAGTATGTTGTTATAATCAATAGAAAAATGTAAATAATATAACTATTATGTATACCTTCTAATAAATGAATAAGAGAGTATGCTAGAAAGGGTAGTGAAGGAATGGGAGGAGATGCAAGCCTATATTGAAAGAGAGTTCAAGCTACAAGAGGAGTTCGAAGCCCGTCTTTATGGACAAATGCTTGAACTTGTGAAGCAATTCAACCAAATCAGTAAACCTCCTTGCTAGTCTAACAGTTTTGTGTTTGTGGAACTTGTAACTTTTTAGTATTATGTTTAATTTTGCTAGCTGAATATGTATTTGAAAATCTATGGATTTATCGTATATGTTTAATGTTTGTGGAATATGTATTAGAACCTTTTAGTTCTATGTTATTGGTTTTCCAATCTGGATTTGGTGTATGATGTTTTAGATTTTTCTATTTTGAATATAGAAAAAAAATTGGATTTTTATGAAATTTAAAATATTTTTATGATGGAAAAAAATGTTGCAAAACCTGTCGGCAACTTATTGCCATATTTTTCCATCTGTAAACGTTCCATAAAAGTGTATGTCGGTAATCCGTCACAAAAATATTCCGTTACTAAAGATATTGGTCGGTAATCGGTTACAAATATGCTATGTGGGTACTCGGTCACTGCCAATGGCCGTCGATAATCTGTTAATACTTCCCGGCAAAATCTGTAGGTGAATTAGGTCGTATCCATTGGAATTTCTGTTGCTAAAAATTACTGACAAAATATACCGAAGGATTTGCCCAAATCCGACGGTAAAACCCATAGTTTGGGCTTGCCTGTAACGACCATCACAGCCTAAACGTCTTTTGACGAAAATTTCCTAGCAGCCCAAATACCTTACGGTATCAAATGGTGTCAAAAAACGTTATGTATCAAATGCTTGAATAAGTAGAATAATCTTCGAGTAATTCCACATTAACTTAAAATCCTCTTTTCTTCGAACTCAAACGAGCCCGGATATGTAGAACATATGGAAAAACAACCGCTACAATAAAATATACAAAAAGCTAGAGGATGGTAACAAAGGCAATAATTCCAAACTTACACACAACTTCCTTCCACGAACGAATGATGGGGTACATCGATCGGGATCCCCAACAATCCCAAAACCAGAAGCCTCTAGGCTCTAGCTAAAATATGATGGGGGATCATCCAAAGATGGTCAGACACGATCACACGAACACAATTCATAATATATAAGATTGAAGCGACAATAGCTCGAAACTCAAAAAGAGTTCCACCCCCAATGAAACCCCATGGATATATAGTGGACAACATCGAACGTCCAATAAAAGGTATTCTATGTTGTAATAAAAATCTTTGTAGCATGTAACATGCTATGTTTGACCCTCTAATGATAAAAAACTAAACAAGCCTGAGATGGTTGAACTAAATTCTTCAACTGACATCCTGTTAATCAACAAAATCTGAAGAAGGATATGATCGAAACCATAGCATTGTTGGTATCGGATCCAAAACTATAGCTCACATCCAAAACTGTAGCTCCATTACCACTTGTGGGGATTTATGTAACAGAAATGTTCTTGGTCTCGATGTGAACATGACAACAAAGATGATATAGTTTAAGAAACCCAAAGTTAGGTCCCGTTTGATACACATCTTTCCAGGTCCAAACAGATCTTTCTGGCTGAATGGACAGGAAAGACTGTTTGATTTGCACAAAAGAAGGGGTATTTCCCGGTAAGATATGTCTTTCCCAGAAAGCCCCAAAATCATATCTTTCTGGCTGAATGGGCTGGAAAGACAATTATACACCTAACCCCGCCTCGTTCTTTCTTTATTGGATTATTAATTTTTTTTAAATAACTTTTTTTAAGTTTATTTTTTATTGAATTATTACTTTTTTTGATCATTCAGCACAGTCAATCAGATATACAATCAAACAACATGGTTTCTTTCCCAGTCAGAAAACTTTCTCAGACAGCACTTTACCAGACAGCACTTTCCCAGACAGAAACTATCAAACGGAACCTTACTTTACATATAAAATAGCATTTCATAAAAGACAAAAAAAGGGGAAGCAAAAAAGCCGGCTGAACCTCTTGAGGGTGTGGCAAGCTGGATGGGTCAGGTGAGCGGCCGGACCAGTCTGCCAATGAATTTGATGCGGTGTTTTCTATTGGTAGAGCAAGCATTCAACGACAAGTTGTATAAAGACATTATATGCAAGAACAAATCTTACTCGATATATTAAAATACCATTCAGATAACTTTCCTAAAGGTCAACTATAAAAAACTCCATATACCTATTGAACTTTCTTTTTTTATAGAAGTTCGCTATATATATATATATATATATATATATATATATATATATATATATATATATATATATATAACAACACCATATCTGTAACATGTTGCATTCGGACAAGGAGTTGTTCCTCATGCCATAAGCTAATTAACAACACACATATATGCAAGGAGAAAGTACTAATTAAGTTCAAACCCACACGACTCAACATACTAAACAACATCCATCTACAACTTCTGTTTCTGGACTACTTGGAAACAGAAGAACTCTCCCAGCTTCCATACTTTATGCTGAAGCTCTTTCCACCTATTCCTTGCACAAAGTCGGTGATTACAGATCGAGCACATGCATCCCATTTTCGTGCCATGTCACCAAGAGACATTGGCTCAGGAAGCTCACGAATCGCGCAATGGAATTTAGACACCATTTCCTCATACAATTGCGGCCATGGTTCGCTGATCATGCCAGATTAGTGAAAAAAGTTTTCATAAAAATGACTTTTTGGTAAATAAATATATATTTAATTTAGAGGAATATGCAGAGCATATACATTAATTATATAAAGTTTAGATCAATCATCACTCACCTCGAGACATTATCATGGCTTCCCTTTAAGATCGTAGGTGAAGAAGCTGGATAATTAACCAGAACAAGTAGCTTAATGCGAAACTCAGGCCTCTGTAGAAAGAAACAAAGTGACCTTTTCAAAAACATGCCAAAAATATGAATATATGCCAACAGATATTCAAGATTTACCATTTTAGATGTAACCCCTCCCTGGGTACGGAATAGATCAGGGATACACACATTCCTGTATACGAAGGTGACTTTGATTCCTTCATGCCCTTCAAGTATGCTATTACTATCTTCAGCAGGGTTAGCCACCATCTCCAAGGATGTCTCAAGTAGCTTCTTGTTAATCTCTTTGATCTCTTCTGATATTGCCAGGTTTGTGCACTGTTTGAATAATATAGATTTCAAAGAAGAAACATGAGAAACCACGAAATGGAGAAAACTTGAAACTATATACATGATGAAATAAGTTTTACCTCAATCTTGGACTTCTTCTTCATTGCTGGCACAGTAGAATCGCTGTCCCATTCCTCAGAAAAAAACTGATCAATGCTATCAAAATCCCCGAAATCTTGTAAAGTATGACTTGCTGATGTGAATTTACGTTTCACTTTTCGTTGTGGCACATTTTCAGGTGCGAAAAGAAAGGCGGTTTCTTCTCCTATGTTAAGATGATCAAGATTTACAAGTTCATCATCAGATAAAGTTTGTGTAATTCCACCAACAGGTTCAGCAGGAGCAGGTATGCTATGGTGATCCTGCGCGACTGACTTGATATCATTCATTGAAGAACCTATTGTTCTCGATCGTAATGATTTTACCTGAAACGGAAAATAGATGTGTAATGATCAGCATTCGAACAAATTATACCATCAAATTTAATGAAATATATGTTATCATAAGTTTGGAGTTTGAGATAGACAAAGATATGCTCATGCTACCATTAATATTGACATGATTGAGGTTTTATTTTAGGGAAAAAGTGTTCATCTCAAAGCATATATGTTGCAACATTAATTAAACAAACTAGTATGGATATAAAGATCATCAAAAGAAACTTAACGTACTGTTTCCGTTAAATGAAGAACCGGATCTTTCAAATCTTGTGATTCTGCGGCTTTTTCTGTGCATGGGGTGGTGTCCACGGGTGGTGAGGCTTTTGGTGTTTTCTGAGGATCCATATCTGAAACTTTGTTGTTCATGTTTTTTTGGTTTTTGAAGAGTCCAGCAATGATCGGTATTTCTTGCCTTTGACTCTCTGTGTTTGACACAGAGGCTGGACCAGAAGAAGAGTAGTGTTTCTCATGATGTGAAGGAGCTGATGAAGAACCAAGTAAAAATGGTGAACGAGCTATTGACTGTGGTGACAACACATTGTTTGCATTAACCTGCCAAGATGAAACTGAATGCTGTCCTGATGGCTGAAGTATTATTGGGTTCGGAGCTGACTGTGAAGGAAACTGGTTCTGCAATAGGGAAGCCAAAGGAGACAACACTTGACCCTGGTTTGACCAAGTCATCTCATTGGATTTCTGCATAGGTTGTTTCATTTTTTCTGAGTTGAAACTTTGATTGACCAATGAGGGTTGGTGGTTAACCTGTCGAGATGGAAAGTTAGCTGCAGTTGCTGCTCTTAACAAACTCATGGAAGAAGTTGAAACGTTAACACTGCTGGTCCTTGGTCCCAAGTTTGACCGTTGTGTTGTACCTAAAACAGTTGGCTGTGTACCTTTGAACGAACCAGTGAGTAATGGATTTACAGAAAGTGGACTTGCCATTCTCCCTTCTGGCCTTCTGGAAGGGAAATTCTGATTAAAGTTAATCATTGCAGCTTCCCTGTTTGCAAGATTAATCCCCTGAGAAGAATTTGGTGGGGGCATGCTTTGCAACTTCAAGTCACCATTGCCTTTTTGGCTATTAGTGGGCTGATGAACCCGTTGCTGATTAATGCTTAACGTGTTCATCTCTACGTTTACCACCCCATGATTAAGATTTTCTTGCAGACTGTAAGGCAACCTCATGTCTCCTCCCTTAGGCTGCAGCTGTGATCCTTTCGACTGGCTATGATCTGCAGGTGGCTGATTGATCATCTGGTCAAAGATCTGAGAAGAACCCCCGTTCTTGTTCCTAAAAGAGGTCAAGTAGTTGATGATGAAATTTATGTAGTTGTAAACTCTCTCCCTATTCTTTGGAATCTTATCAATTGTAGCGATATTCAAGAAATTGATCATCTTTTCCAGAAACTCTTTCGCGTGTCCATACTTGGTTGCTATCTCGATGTTTGTTTCCTGCAAAGGAGAATCAAGCCTCAGCACAAGAAGAAACTATGTGGGTGTTAATGGATGGTGTGAAAGATTGTGATTGTGAGTTGGACCTGAGAGCATAAATGAACTGCCCTCTTATGCATATTTAGTAAGTCATTTATATATTTCTCTTTCATCTCTTGAACCTGCAAAAGTAACTCCGAATCATAAAAAAAGAAATCATATGCAATGAAATCAAGATCATAGGAAATATGATAAAAAAGGCATCAAATGAACTAGAGATTGACATCATAAATACATAAGGTATGATAATTGAAAATAAATAAAACAAATACCTGTCGGAAAGCATACTCTCGCCAATTTTCATTTGTAGAAAAATCATTTGGAAGTGAAAATCCGGCCGTAGCTGCCAATTAATTGAAGACCATTAAACAATTACTAGTCACGTCTATATATAATAAGAAGGATTCCATAGAATTCAATAAGTAATACAAGACATCTTTGGCATAAGAACTGATTAAACAAAAAGGCAACAATTAGGGAGGAAAGTGACTGTAGGCAATACTTTCCTTCCATTTGCAAAGAGGGTGTTTCCATTAAACACTTAACATGTGTAACTCTGTGATTAGGTTTGTTCCTTATATAATTAATAAGTGTGGTATATGGGATTGGGAACTATGTGAGTAATTACCTGACAAGGCAGCAGACATATGTCCTTGTGGTTTCCTTTGCCCTTCTGATCCAATCACCAATCCATGAACCCTATGCTGACCACCTTCTGGCATCAGCATATGTGATGTCATCCCTGCAGGCTGTTGAAATTGCAACTGTGCTTGATTCTGGTTCTGCTGGAAGTTCTGTGATGGATGAACAACCATCTGCTTCTGTCGTTTCTGCAATTGACTTGTATTACTAATTTGTTGCATCGGTGTCTGCTGGTTTTGTAGATGGATCGTTTTAATAGTTGACACTGGCCTTGGACATGGACGAAGATGATCTGATGGCATTTGTTGATTGGTCTTTTGCTGACCAAACATGATGGTTGATTGAGTTATTGAGGGATGTGTTGGTGGCTGTTGGACAGCCTTGTGTTCAAAGATCTGTTGTTTCAACGGTTGATTTTGGTTTGTGAATTGGGGCAAATCCTGTGTTCTAAGTGAGGGAGAACTTTGTGAAGCTGGATTAGAGACAAACTTTGGTACTGGAGACAGGATATGACCTGCAACACAAATAACAATCATCAAAACTTTACCAATGGCGACTAATTACAAAAAATATTGATGAATTTCATGTTGCTACCTGATGTCTGCAGTGTTGGTGTGCTACTGTTGGGAGTCAAGCTGCTCATAGTCATCCTCTCCTGGGGAATTCCTCTTTGTGGCTGCATAGAAAAATGTTACACCCATTTAAGCTACTAAGTAATCAAGTAGAACATGAGAAACGGTTGCAACAATCGTTATTCATTTCCTTTCAAATTATATAATCAATATATTTGCATTCATCAACACATCAAAAGCAGAAAGTTTTCGTGTTCTTCACCATACCATTTTGAGCATTGTCATCATAATCTTAATGCCACACCCTCGACTCGACAATTATAGAACACATATTCCTTTCAGAAACTTAAATACATACCAAACTTGAATGACAACATTGGAGCTAAGGGGGTTAATAAATATAGGTGCATCAAGTCTATCATCGGTGAGCATTGAACGTTCACTGTCACTGTAATTGTTGATAAAGCTACAAATTCCAAGTTGATCATAGGAAACGTTTTTAATGATTTGTTTTCTTGTTAGTTGTTAATTAAAGTTTACTTTGATTTTGTGATTTGAAACTTGTTGATCATGCAGTAAAAACGTTTCGTATCCTGATACAAACAATTATAAGAGAGAAACCAACTTTATTCTTACCTCCACTCCACCCCAAAGTACCTCAAGATGCTTGAACAATGAAGAAAACTTCATGAAACAAGTGAATAAATGACGGAATCAAGAAACTATTGGCAGTATATATATACCTTATCTGCTGAACCTCCTCCGAAGATGGATCCGCTGTTTACAGACATGTTTGGCTGATCGCTAGCATAATCTGGATTGATGTTTATATCATCCAAACTGTTGATGAAAAAGAAAAGCAGTTAGTCTCATCTATAATCAATAAATCATAATAGTGGAAATTAATAAGAAATATCGGTACTGATTAAAGTTAAGAAGTTGTCATGACTAATAGCAAGAAAAACAACAAATACCACCACCAAGGTGGCTTGGTAGTGATCATTTGGAAGCAACAACAAATAATTTGATTTTCCAATCACCATCAAGGTGGTGTAGTGGTGATCACTTGAAGCACTCCAAGAAAGAAGTTGCCCCAAGTTTAAATCACACCGGCTTAACCCTTGAGGTATTGACATCCTGTTTAAAAAAATGGCCTTTCCAAAATTGAAAATAAACCTCTATTATTTTGTTTGAACACATTTTTTACATGTATACAAGTACTACTAGCATTTAAAACATATAGATAAACACGTGTGCGAAAGTAAAGTGCGTATCGTGATCCCAAGATGTTACGAATCATGTTCACAATTAAGGAATATCTAAAAGTCGATTCGAGTCACGTGGGAGTGAGGATATCAATAATATATGGAAGAAATAATGTTACGTTATCGGTTATCGGGTGACGAAAGCAAGTATAGTCATAAGATGGACATAATAGAAGTTATACCTATTTTGTTCGCAACTAAGCGACAACACACTAGACATCCGACAAAAAACTTTTAGGATATAAACAAAATACGTGACGGAGAACAAAATAACTCATGTAGATGCAAACGATCAACCGTAGCGGTATACAAACCTACAAAACGGTCTTTTCCAAAAGTTTGGTATCAAGAAATAGATGCAGCTAGTAAGCCACAAGAAAGACATCATTAACATCTTTGGGACAATGTTAAGATCATACCAGCAAACATGTGAAGTACAACAGATGGAAAAAAAAAACGATGTTAAACATGTATAAGATTGTAGAATGACTATAAAATTAGCAAAAAGATTTGATTCCGAAGCAAAAGGACGACTAATTGATTGTGTAATAACAATAGAATTGAAAATGATGTTAAAATAAGTTGATATGCGAAAGTCTTGTGAGTTGGCTAGCTTCCATAAACATGTTCAACAGAAATTATCCATTAGTGCAAGAACTCTTTACAGCTCTTGGTGAATTTTATAAACGCATCTGAGATTCAATTTCTGGAATACATATATGCATTCGAGACGCATATATGTATGAAATAGTTACAATCACATAGAATAATTAATAGCATTTTTTGAAGGTTTCCCCCAAATAGCGCAGCGTCTTCGATAAAGATTACTGACCTTTTGAAAACCTAAAAATGGTCGCAATTTATATAAACACAAATCCACAGCAAAATAATAATAATAATAATAATTAATAATAATATAGCATCGAGATTGCTTCTAGAGTGATTAGCGTTCATTATCAATTAACAGCAAAAAGAAACCTTCAAACATTATCGCAAAACCCCTTCAGGAAAAGAAGCACTAGTAAGCCGATCTTGCTACAACATGCAAAGATTTGTTAAACTTAACCAAAATTTAAATCGCGAAAACAAAAACAAGAACTTGAAAGAAATCAGAAATTTACCCAAGATTCATCAAAGAATCTCGAAACTCATCAGTATAGAGTTCGTTAACCCAAGTTTCGATATCCATGTCTGGCTCATTGTACAGATCAGCAGCTCGTTCGCTGCCAGTGCTGCCGCTGTTCATCATGCAAACCCTGCAACTTCAATCAAACACTAAATTAAAGAAAGTAATGAACAAGGGGTTTGAGCAAAACTCAGTCAGAGAGAACTTCAATTTATCAATCCCTAAAATGACTATTCCACTACGATCATCTTATGTAGTGATTCGATCGACCGACAACTGATGTTAGCACAAATTAATTCCGATTCAACGTGGCATTAGCTATACGTACCTCGCAGTCGGTGGGCACGAAGTCAAGAAAACGTCTAGAGAGAGAAGAGACAAGAAAAGAAAATCTGATGTAATCGACGTTACAATTTTTGTGAAGCTAAATGCGTATGTGATCACGCCTTGTGCTTCTTGATGAATTTAAGGTGGTTCTTTTGCATTGTGCTTTCGTATGAAAATGATATTAGATATGCCCCCTGTTCTATTTCTTAACTACCTATTCAGTCCCTTTGATACATATTGGGTCCTCTCTCTCTTCTACTTTGATAAATTAGATGCAACTTTCGGATGTGAAATGACAATATGGTATCCCTGAGTGCACCAACCACTGTTAACAAACATAAGTCAAAGGACAAAAGGGTCTTTATGTACCAGCTAGTTTGAACTTTGTGTGTATTTGTATGTGTATCTAAACTTGAAGGTGGTGAATGTAAATTTGGAAAACCTATAAGCGCGAGGATATAGGTACCGATTGTAATTTGTAAGTCTGAATACCAATGTAATAATGATTAGTTTTGTTGTGTCGGGTCAACTTTATTTCATTTGTAATTTTTAAGTATCAAGTTAATTGGATTTTAAAAAGAGGTAAGATTTTTAATTGTAATAAAAACTGGTTTTGACTTTTTTGTTATTTTAATTTCTAAGGTTAATATAAAATTATATATTTATGTTAAACTTCAATAATTTTATCATGGTTAATTATCAAAATCCAGTAAACTAGTTTTTCATGACTTGTAGTTAATATATCTGGTTTTATGGCTTTTAACTTTTTATGATAAAGATAACTAGATATTAATAAATATAAAAAACTCGTTGTAAAAAAATCTGATTTTTAAAAATATTTCAAATTTATAATACCTAATTGTAGTAAAAAAAGACTTTTCCAGTTATTTGCTTCTAAATTTTAAATATACTAATAACCACATATAAACACCCATAGGGTGTTCCTAGTTCAGCCAAAGAACATGCTAATCAGGTTATTTGGATTGTGTTATTCTTTAAGGTTTTAAAAAGTTCGGCATGACGAAAGTCATTGCTCGAAGATTTGTATTTAATGCCAAATTTTAAAAAATATTGTATTAAGTTATATATATTTATAAAAATGAATAATAGTAGAAATATAAATATAAAAATATTAATTATATTTAAAATTGTCATCTTAAGTCACATCATTTGTAAGGCGTGACTCGTCATTGCTCATAAAAGGTTGAAGCTTAACATTGTCACCAAAGTCACACCTAATATTTTTAAACCTTGGGTATTCTACATTCAATTATCAATTATCAGATGGAACGAAATAAGAAAATTGTTTAATTTTGTGGTTCAATTTCATTTTTGTGTAACTTGAATCCAGCCCCACTAAAACTAGAAGGAGTCATTTATACCACCATTTTTTTTTTTGTATTTATAAGTTATATACCAGTTGATCCAAATAACCTAAAATTCAAGCCCGATTACCCGAATAACAAAAATGTTTTAAATTGAAATTAAGCTGCTATGACTATCGAAATAACTTGAATCCATATCCATATTGGGTAATCCAAATAACAATAGACTTATCGAATTTAGAGAGGGGATAGTAATTTTGAGGCTTGACTTCTTTGTATCCTTATTGAAACATCCATTATATGAGCTATTTTGAAATAAACATTTAAAAACATTTTTCTTAGTTCAAAAGACTTACCATATATATTCTTCATATCCTAACATTTTAAATTAATTAAATGTCAAGTCATACAAGAATGTAAAATAATAATCATGAAGAAAAAAAGTTTAAAGTAAACATTTATAAAATCAACTTAAGTTCAAAATATGCATCTTCTAAATATTCAATGTTACTCAATCATCCTTCTTCAACTAAGCCTCTTGATCATGAATACAAGTAAGAATATAAATGTTAAGCTTGGAAGTCTAGTGAATATTATCATCGTTCAAAATTTATTAAGTATAAGGAACTCGCACATTCCTAGCACAATTTAAACCAATCAAACATTTCAAATCTTCATCAAATAGTAAATAATCATTATATGGAGAAAAATAATTTTAAAGATAGCATTGCAAAACATCAACTACAAATAAACATATATAAATATGCAAGGCTTTATAGTTTTAAATCCCAAACCAAGTCGCCTCACATCCAAACATCTCATCCAAGTCTCCTTAAAAGTCCAAAAACCACACTAAAGTTGAATTCGAAGTTGTCAGTGTAAAGAAAACAAAAAGCTAAACATTACATGTATGAAGACCACATGATAGGATAATATGCCCATCATACAATATCCATCATGAGAGGTAGCCATCAGTGCATGCAAGTGATGGATATATATAAAACCATCACTTCACCATAATACCACAATTATGTACTCAAGTCATCATTGGTCACACAAGTCATCATCACATCCTAAGTGAATACACAAGCTTATGAATAAAATTAAGTGCAAAATAAAATAGTTGTCTCAATTTATAAAAAATTATTTGAAAATCTACTTTAGGAATACACATAACGTACTTATAGTATCCATATATCATATATATAATATATCTCATCAAGCATAAAAATATGATAGGGACTTACAATATTAGGGTAATAACTCATCTCAATTAGTTGCAACACCTCTACTTCACTCCCCAAGTGGTTTGAGTGGCTAAGTGGCACCCAAGAATAAACATACATTAGATAATAAGCAATTAATTCCACTATAATTAAGGTTCTTAATCTTTAACATCTCATTTTAATCATTACATATATCATCTCTGGAATCATACCAAGACATTGGAAGAAACTCGACTTGATTTGGAAAGTGGGATTTGCCTTGAAAATCCAATATGTTGAGTTGATACACAAACATGAACACTTCAAAGTGTTTTCACTTTTAAGTCTGACATCCTAATCATCATTAAAAACCATTTATCCAATTCCTATATGAAGATCAAAATGTTTCATCACTTCACAACTTGATAAACTTCGTTTTCCAACTTCAAACTCCACAAATGAATTGTAGTCTTGATTTCTACTTTTGATTTGTAATTAGGATAGAAAAAACTGACTATAAATCATATATGGATCCTATAACCATTATTCAATCATAACTTAAGTAGTTTGTGAGAGATTTTCCAATTATAATTTTCAGAAACTATATGTAAGTTATTAATTCTACCATTGATCTAGTTGAAGGTTCTAATACTATGATTTGGACTTTGAATTGATAAATTCACCTTTAAACCACATCATTAACCTAATTCATTTCTTAAATTTGAAATCCACATGGCCAAGTGATGGTTTCGTGAAGTTAGGGTTTCAAAACCTCTATTAAAGCTTGAACATGAACTCAAATTCATCATTATAATGATATTACATCATTATATTAGTGTTTAAAGCATATGATCTACCTCTAAATTCAAATCAATCAATGTATTAAATATGGAAGTTGGATTTGAAGATATTTCTTATATGTTAGAGACTTTGATAATAAAAAAGGATTAAAGCCATTACCAATGAAGATCATTTTGAATATTTTTAACTCCTAGTTAACACTAGATCTTCAATTTCACTTCAAGCCCCTTAGTTATATCTCAAATTCGAGTCCTTTCTCTATATCTCTTAAACCGAGTATCATTCAAATGAAGATAAAGGAGGGAAATTTAGGGGTTATCTTAATAACTATGGTCAACTTACAACGCAGATCCCTAAACTCTTAAGATTCCAACTTGTTTCCTTAACTAACTCCCAAGAGTCCAACAAGACCTAATCATATATAACTAACCTAGAAGGTTAGTTTCTCAATTTGGCCAACCCATTTAAATTATTTCTATTTAAATAAAATTAACTTTGAAACCTAAATTACATTATTTAATTTATTTAGAAATTATTCAAAAATGTTCCCACTAAAACGTTAAAAAAAGTTCTAGGCTCATCACAATAAATTAAAAGATGTTTATAATAATAATTATAATGTTTTATCTATTTAAGCCCTAAAGGTTCTCCTCAACTCCTGTATAACTACTTTTATCTCTCTTAATTTGTATTATTCAATCTATTTGTCACCTAAGCACATGTTAAAATAATATGTTAGTTGAAAAGTCTATTAGTCTAGAAATGTTTACCAGAACTTTATCATCTAGCCCAAATTGTCAAGCTTACCAAAATTCAATACGATCTTATGCTTCTGTCGTACAACTTACAAAAAATCTATAAGTTCGTAAAAGGATATGCAAATCTACTAGAATCTACAAACTAACATCCATAAATGATAAAATTAGAGAAAAAATTAAGATAACACCCCCATCAACTTTGTTCTAGTTCTCTACATAAGAGTTTTCATAAAGGTATGTCTCTATTTCCGAATGACCAAGGACATTCACCATTATATCATAATTTTTGTTTTACAACCTAAGATCTTCGTGATTTACTTAATCAACCTTTGATTCTCCTTAACATGAAACTTCAGGAGTGACACTTAATCAACTTCTTTCCCATGAAACTTTGTCAAAGAAAAGACCCCTCAAACACACAAATATAGTCAAATCATTTATAAAAAATCACTATTTTAGAAAAAAATAGTTTTTTTTTCAGTGCAAAATCATTAATAATAGTATATGTTAGGTTATATACTGTTTATACTCATTTGTATAGCATATGGAGCCATAAGTAACATTCTTTTTTTATATATTTATGCAATACATACATCTTTGGTAAGATGGGTTTCCACAATATTGAACATGGTATCAAGCCAATTAAAAAACTGTAACAACCCAAAAACTAGGAGAAAATTTTTCATTTTTAATTAAAGTTTACAATCATAAGTTTGATTCCAAAATCCAATACATAATCATCATCATATAAAATCATCAGAGTGACAATAACAGTGAATACAAAAAATGGTGAAGAGTGAATGTTGCGCCATCAAGTTGGGCCCTTCCCCTTAGAATCAGAAGTACCTGAAATCACAATATAAACTGTAAGCTAACGCTTAGTGAATTTTCCCAAAATAACACATACCAATCATACAAATGGGCCCAACCCTAGGGTTCATTCCAACCCAAAAACAAGTATGGGCCCCACCTTGGGGTATATTTCAATCCAACATATCACAATGGGCCCCGCCCTGAGGTATATTTCAAATCGTCATGCCATATTGGGCCCCACCCTGGGATGTGTTTCAACCCGATCACAACATGTATCACATAACAACTAGCATACAACATAACCAGATAATGGGCTGGCCTTGATGTCTTTGACCCATAATACCAGGAAGAGACTCACCTCGATCTGCTGATAATAATAACTACTCGGCTACAGCTCCAACAATCTCACACTGACTAAACACAAATTACAGTAATCAGAATTAGGTCAAAAACCCAAATTATGGGTCCAAATCCCCTGAGTCCAAACTCCTAAAATGAGGCCCAAAAGCCTTTCCCTTTAATGGGCCTAACCATAACCAGTTCATTCATAACAAAGGGCTCTATGGCCCACAAGGCCCAAAACGATGTTCTGGTGGCCCAACATGCAACCTTAAACTCCTATGGTCCAAAACGATACCCAATATCGAAGGCCCAAATATCGCAGCACACTGCTGAGTACGCGGGCGCACTCAGCTTGTACGCTAAGCGTACACGCTCAAGGGCCTATACGCTGTGCGTACAAGCTTGTACACCCATCGTACTCCTCATATGTGCCAAATTTGCTTTTTAGATCTTAATTGATTAAGACATTAGCCCCAAGACTCAGATCTGATCTCCTTGAAGTGGTTTATCACGTAAAGTTGGAAACTTTACGTGCATGTAAGGCTCAATAAGATCCTAAAGCTTAAAAGAGCTTAATAAATTACTTAATACTTGCATGGAGGTCACAAACACCATAAAGTTTGTACCTTTAAGCTTAAGGAGTCCACTAAACGTCCAGATCTACAAGCTTGGCATCTCAAATGGTCTTAACTCTTCAAGACCAACCAAAAGGGACCAAAAATGACCAAAACAAGCTTAAGAAGAGATCTAAGCAATAGATAATCAAGGTATGAACTTTATACCTCCATAAGCTCTTTAAGATGATGTGGATGTTGGATCTAGAAGCTCAAACACGTCCAAGACTTTCACCACAAGATCTTCTTCTTGCAAACACACCAAAAATGGCTCCATTTTGTTACTTCAAGCTCAAAATCACCTCTAATGGCTATTTAGGGTTTTTAGGGACGTTTAAATTTAAGGAGGCTGATAAAGGTGAGGGTCCAAAGGCCATAAATGGGTTTAAATATGGGACAAGTCCGAAGATTAGGATTTTAGACACAGGCCACGTACGCCCCACGTACGAGGCTCAGCTGCCCGATCATGCGCGCCTTAGTATGCTAAGCGTACATGCACGTACGCCCATCCTACGAGGGGGTTTTCTTTGCCAACTTAATTTTAAAAAAAAAAAACTTAAAATGAAATTACCTAAATTCAGATGTTCCAACTCTCCCCCAATTGAATTAGACTTTGACCTCCGGCTCCCAGGTCCACTCGGAACCTCTACGGTGCTACCACTGCACCTTTACCACATTTACCAGCTTATTATGCTGAGTTTTAGTCTTCCTATCAAGAATCGCAATAGGCTTCTCAATTTAATTCAAGTGCTCATCAACCTGAATGTCATCTAACGAGATCACCGCAGAATCATCGGCGACACACTTTCGCAACTGAGATACATGGCAAGTGTTATGGATCTGACTAAGCTCATCCGGAAGCTCCAACCGATATGTAACTCTTCCAACCCGGGAAGAAATCCTGAATGGACCAATAAATCGGGGGCCCAACTTTCCCCTCTTTCGAAATTGGATGACACCTTTACAAGGTGACACCTTCAGTAATACAAAATCTCCCACCTAATACTCGAGGTCCGAACGGTGTCGATCATCACAACTCTTCTGACGACTCTGCACAACCCGCAGCCTGTCGCATACCTGTTGTATCAACTTAGTGGTCTTAAGCACCACCTCGTTGCTTCCCATGACACAGTGACCAACCTCCCCCAACAAATCAGAGTCCTACACCTCCTTCCATACAACATATCGAATGGAGATCGTTCGATCGTCTAGCACGCAAGCCCAAAGCATATCCTCGAGCGTCTAGATCATTCACTCGCTTTGCCTATCGGTCTGGGGGTGGTAAGTTGTACTGAAGTGCAATTGAGTGCCCAACTCCTCATGGAACTTCCTCCAAAATTTGGAGGTGAAACAGACATCGTGGTCCGAGACCACGGATACCGACACCCCGTGCCTGACTACCACCTCCCGAACATAAATATTCGCTAACTTTTCTGCGGATATGCTCTCGGCAATAAGAAAAAAATGTGCACTCTTGGCAGTCTATCTACAATAACCCATATATAATCAACACCCCGCGTCGTCTTGGGTAGCTTGTGTTGGGTTTTGAGCATAACATCAATCCTATGGTGTACACGCAACCCTAATGATCTAGGTTTTTCTAATTTGAACATATAACTATGAATACCAAGGCATAAACCCTAATGACTAGCATACAAATCCAAAAATCACACATGATTAGGGTTAGAATCTTTACCTCTCTTGTTATGTAGCAATAACAAGTTTAATCCTTCTTGATCTTGACTTCTGCAAGCCTAGTTCCCCAAGTGTTGCACCTATAATGGAGTCACAAACACCCAATGCAACGAGATGACTTAGGAGAGAGAAGGATTTCGGCTAGGGTTCTCTTATAAGACATAGTGGCCGAAAATCCTTAGTAGAGGGTTCCTTATATAGCTGTGGCTGCTAGGGTTTTCAGGTGGAAACCCTAATACCTGAATTAGGCAACAAGCAGCCCATGAACTCCTTTCCTTAGAGCCCATGGACGAATTCTATAAGGCTTCCGTATAGAAATTCGTCCACTCCACTCTATGGAGTCCATCAGCCCATTTATGTGTAACATGCACGTTTTGAAATCGTGTTATGTAATTTAAAAAGTTAATAATATTATGAAATATTATGTGAAATTGAGTGTTGATTTCTAACATATAGTTTTTACTAGAAATGAAGTAAAACTATGTTTAGAATCACTCAAAAAATATCAGAAGTCTTATGAGATTCCAATTAAAAGTCAAATAGTAAAATTTAGCAAAAATATAAAATTTGAAATAAGTAAAATTTTATTATTGAAAGTTGTAAAGAATCTCGTTAGAAACATTTAGGCGAAAACCTCGTCGAAATCCGAGTTATAACGAAGAAGTTATGACCAATCGAGGATCCACGACAAAACCGACACGGCACCGAATGACGTAAAAAATAAGTTTTTGATAAACTACTTTTTAGCCTTGGTGATCTAAATGAAAGTCGTAGTATTTGTTAAACCGAGAATTTTCATAAAAAGAACGCCAAAATATGACTTCGTATGAGAAAGTTATGATTTTTCTAAGTTTCAGCTTACCAGTAGACAACTAAAAACTCGAATTTTAGATCGAGTGATTTTTAGCCAACACAACCTAAACGAGAATCGAAGGTCTCGTCATAGCAGTACAACGGTAAAAAGTCTGACGAAAACGGACATCGGATGAAGAAGTTATGAATTTTTAACGGATTTACCAGTCCCGGTCTGTTAAAAATAATAATATTAAAATAAAGTCAAAATTTTCCGATGAAGTCTAAACGAAAGTTGTAGAGCATAATTTTCCCTATGCGTGCATATAAAGAACGTCAAAAACGGAGCCCGTATGAGAAAGTTATGGATTTTACAAGATTGGGCACAATTTCCGAGAATATTCGCATGGATAAGATCTGTAATAGGCCACGTCGTCCGATCTCGGTGAGTCACCTGCTTCGCGTCCGACGCGTGTCGCAATCCTTTCGAGTCCGAGTTGCGGTCCAATCCGCTGACTACAAGTATGGCCTCGGTGGCAAGCTCTCGCACGAGCCGCGTGTCCTTCCGAGCCTCGCTGGCCCCTCGCATGCGAAGCCACCCGGAACCCCTCGCTGCTGCCACGCGCCTCGCCTCTCCTTCTGCCACGCGTCTGATCTCGGCCAACCTTCGCCCCTATAAATAGAAGACCTGCGAGATCTCCCGGGTAGAATTCCAAAATTGTCATTTTTTCACCCATTTTTCAATACTTTATTATTTTGACTTCCCCCGAAGCCCCGATATCATTTTTAAAGCCCGAAATACGTTCCGAAGTTCCCGAGAATCCCAAAAAATTTATCTTTTCGGTTTGAAGCTCTACCTTCGCAGAGCCCGATTTTTCAATGAATCTCTCGGTTTTCAACAAATAAAGTCATATTTAGAGTCGAAATGCTGCACAAATTATTATTTTGACCCCCGGTTAATTCAAGGTGAGTTTAATATATAGGAACAATTGTATGTTATGTGTTATATGTGCTATGTGTTTTTCAGTGTTATTATTCCGGGTTATTTTCCCGTGTTATTTTTATTCGCTATTTTTAGTAGCAAAGTTATACCTTTGACCATGTGATCAGTGAAATGACTTAGATTCACATTGGTACTGGTATGTAGCCTCTGGCCATGTAGAGCATGTCTCCGTAAGAGAATGACTTCTATTCTATGGCATTGGCAAAAGGTTAGATAGGGCTGAAAGCCTGAAATCTACCAAAATGTTTAATCAGAAAGTGTATGTCTTCTGTGCCATTTGGGCCAAAGCTTTATTGATGTATATCAAGTATGGAAATTGTTATGTCTCACTGATTGTATATCTTTGAATCAAATCAATGATTGATATGGAAAGTTTGTCACATGATTCACACATGCCTTTGTTGTTCCTTGTTTCTCTTTGCTTCTGCCATATTGAAGTATATATATGGCATAACGTTATATTGTATCTATTATTGAACTCACTAAGCGTCACCGCTTACCCCTCTCAGTGTTTAACAATTGCAGGAAATAAGTAACCAGTATGGTTATATACTGTCGGAAGATGTAGAATAGTTTTTACTATTACTTTTGTATTTCGGTTTATGTTTGTATAAAATTACAATATCCTGGGTAGTTATGTAAAATATTAAAACATAGTCGGTTTGTATCCAATCATTTGTAATCACTTTATCAATGTAAAATATTGTTTTTTTATGAATATGCAAGTAGCATGTTTTGGAGTAACTATATTGTCAAGTATGAAAGTTTGGGTCTTTCAGAAATATGAAAGTTTAGAAAGGGGTTCTTTCATTATGCAACTATAAATGATTTGCATAACAGTCCCTCAATTATTTAACCAGTCTCTTTTGACCATTAAATTAATTCCAAATTAATTTATGATTAATAATAATTAAATAATATGATTTCCAAATAATATATTAATCTTGTAATATATTAATAAAAACCATTTTGAGTATGAATTTATTATTCACATAAAAAATTCTACTCTCTCTCTCTCCTTTTGTCATCCTATCAAGTTGCATGAGTGAAGGCAACCCAAAAGGACCATGCTCATAATCAAATCAAGTACATACAAAAAATAGTTATGGGCTTAGAGACCTAATCCAACAGCCTCCCACTTGGATAAGTCTAATAACTATTATTGCAAATACGACTTCAGAATCTGATTAGCAATCGTAGCTTTCAAACGCCGCTGTCGAACTCTGATCTTATCAGCAACGCGTCCTTTAGTAAGGGATCATATATTCCTCCATTCTCAAGATATCGTATGGACATGAGACATGAATTATAATCATTCTCTCTGTCTATGTGTTGTTTCCGGATTTCTGATTTATGATGACTGACAACAGACTACAACTGAACACATCAACCTAGTCCAGGCTTGGCCAAGCGCTTAGGGTGTCATCACTAAATCATCGAGGGGCCCACATATATCGCTTTTATCCTCTTAGGGTAAAAGGAGCGGATAAACATCGACTCATATGCTTGCACTATTTACTCATCAAATCACACACAACAATGCGTTTTATAACACCAAGTTACTGGTGCGTTTACGTATTATCAATGTGCAACCGAATTGTAAATTGAAACTCATATCTCTTTGTTTCAAGAATATAAGATATTATCGTCTCACAATCACTCGTGATAAAACTTATGAAGTGATTCACGTGAGCGTAGGTTTAATTCTAATACTCAAATCTTATTTCAGGAGCACTCATGAATATTGCAGCAGACTTTTGCTATGTCTAAACGCTTTAGACAATCTACAGTCAGATTCATGACAGCCTTACCTCATTACCTACTTCCAAAGTATGATTGACTGTGGTTGTTTGAATAACCTAGTTATTCGGGAAGTCAAAACATGTGAAGTGAAACATAAGAATAATCGAATTCAATTTGGTCTCAAAACTTTGGAGTATAAATAAAACACTTATTATTTAGTCACCATATGGATTACACATTATTCATTGTATAATGTTTCTAGTAATCAACTTAATACTTGAATTGAAACAATAGTTATCCCATGCTCCAAGCATGAACACTATGTTTACCTATGGTCCTTACTTTGTAAAATAGATCAATTGAACACATTTTCAATGATGCGCATTTCACAATTCTCAATCCTTATCACAAGTGTAAGAATACCAAATTCTTGCCACTATTGGAATATGTTAGATTCTAACATTTTACACAATGATCCTTTTGTAATGTCATAGCACCAAAGTCACCAAGACTATGCCAGTGAAATTACAAAGTGCTCTATTGGAGATTGTTACAAGACAACTCTATAGATATATAGTCTCACATTCAAAGTACATTCCTTTGAACATCCTTCTTGCATAAAAGTTTCTAACCTACATATATATTCTTAACATCCAACTCCAATTTTGGAAACATTTCCATATTTGCCATATGATAACATATTCTAAATAGAATCCTATCTATTCATAATAATATCAATATGGTCCATCCATTACTATACTTCCAACTTCCCACAAGCGACCAATCATTAGCGAACCTCAGATCGTCCTTGACAGTTGTTTAATTATTTTAGTCATATCCGGTTCTGGTCCTTTTTCCCTCTTAATGCCCAAGGCATTTGGAAAATCAAAACGGTCGAATATTACAACATATGTAATCGATCCTATACCCGAAGCGTATGGGATACGATACATAATGTCTTACATAAAGACATGATACTTTACCAGTCTCTTGTTGTAATATTTTTCCATATATAGAATTTCCTTATGTTGAATCTTTTCAATATAACATTTGTATATGTCCTTTGACTAAATTTTATTAAAATTTATTGATCTAAGCTTTTAGATTTGAAATAAAGTATAATTTCCTCTCCTTTAATTATAGCAAAACAACCTTTAAACCTCTACAACTTTGTGAATTGAAACTTTTGTTTTTTTATAATCAACATTGCTAACTCGCAACATAATAATCATGCTCCCACTAACATGATAATTATCAGCATAACATTTATGCTCCCACTAGCTTTGACATGTACTCAGAAAGCAGCTGGACTTCTAGAAAACAATGCCTAATGAATTTCGTTCCAAAGTTTAGATTTTTTATACGAGATGCTTCGATAAGCCTTTATCTATGCTTCTCAAACTCATACACCTTTCCTTAGATAACTCACATGTGTGTCTAAACTATTTCAGAACTTACAGCAGTAAGTCCTGAATGTTCAAACTAATTGCCAAATCTCACAATTCGAACTATGAAGAGGGATGCTGTAATCATAATCAAATTTGAGAATGCAATTTACACAATCACTATCTCCTTAAAATCTTCTTAGTGAAAGCGTTTCCTCACAATCATTTTCATGAAGCGAAGAGAAACCTTGCCACTTAGATTTTATGGTGTATGTGTTCCTATCCATGTGAATTTGTCATAATCATAATCATAAGACAATGTTTGTGACAAATCCCAAATCATATGGACTGAACTTGTTCATTCTTAATTCTTGCCACTTGGCAGCACAAGGGTCTACCATGTCTTTCAAGTTGTTCATCAGCTCACCTTTACAAATTAATGTACTTTCATTGATCAAGGTGCTTTGCTCTATATATGCAGTCAAATGAGAACTCATAGAACTCACATTCATAGCTAACTTAATTGGAATGGCACAAAACCAAGAATATGTCAACACGATAGGTTATCAACCTCAAGTCGTGTGCTAGTGATTAGTTTATTCTTGATTAGTTCTTGAAGCTATTCAATATCATTAAGACTCCCACTGACCTCTTGACATATAAGATTCTCTTTGTGGTGGACTCGACCTAGTGCACAACAATGTGTACTAGATCCTTTAGTCCTTCACTTTACTCACATACTTAGATGAATAAGGAATTAGTCTTAATTTCCCAAATACGAAGGTTCTCATTCATCATACAATGCAAGTTGCATGATTCCAAGTTTCTGTCCAATTGAAATTTGGTCGATGAGAATCATTCATTATTTGGTAAATTTTGACACTACCACAAATAACATAACTAAGAATCACATCCTTTTCAATATTGCTAACAATAGAAACATAGAAACATCAATTTTCACAAAAGCCATTGTAAGGATATATATATATATATATATATATATATATATATATATATATATATATATATATATATATAGTATTTATAAAAAGGCTGAATGCAATTACAAATGAAAACTATGTTACTTAATGTTCCTAAGCAATCTATCATAACTCCTAAGTAGCAACTCAAAAATCCGATCATCGAACCATGCGATCGAAATCTATATGTTCGCGATCAGACTCAACATACTTTTCCTTTAAGCTTCTTTTCTTTTCTTCGATCCTACAAAACATCAAAATGTAATCTTATCACATCATGCATTAAGAATCAACTAATAGGAACTTAATAGAGTTAGATAATGGACTTACCCGAAGCAGAGTCATACATCTTGACTCTCCCATCCTTTCGATCCTTCAGGTAGATATGACAGCTTCGTAACCAATGCCCCTTTTCTTGGCAGTAGAAGCAAACATACTCTTTTGGAATAGTACATGGGACAATCTCAGATTCAACCTTTCTCTTTACCATCCGGTCAAACGGGTTGACCATGGCCAATCCCTTTCCATTGGGAAGAGTAAGTTTTTCTGGACTTCCAATGTTGCCATTGTCAATGTCCATGGAATTTTGGGAGGTTGATCTACCAGTCAAATTTGCTTTACCAGTGCGCCAAATCATTTCTGATTCAACAACAATAAGCATATAGGTAAAATCAATGAGGGTTACATCGTGGTCCATCATATAGTAATCATTAATGAACTCACTATATGAGTCAGGAAGTGATTGAAGAACCAAGTCAACAGCCAACTTCCTTGAGACAACGACACCCAACATTCCCAATCTATCAATATGCAACTTCATCTCCAAGACGTGAGCACATATAGACTTTCCATCTTCGTGTTTGCTTGCCAATAGGGCTTGAGTGACCTTGAACTTTTCAAGTCTTCGAACATGTGGGTCAGGGAGAATTATTGGAGGAGGTGGAGGAAGTGAAACATGATTTCCATTTCCACGATCCAATCGTGGAACATTATCTTCATGTGGAAAGCTTTTTCCAAAGGATTCAGGAAGACCATACTTGTTAGAATTTGACATCTACAAAAGGGAGAAATTCAAGTTAGTCGATTTAATTCCTTAATATAACACCCAAATGAAATATTAAGGCTAAGATCCACACAATATTCTACAACTCGGAAAAGAGATGCCGTAATCCAGTTGCAAAATATTTGAAGGTAGGCAAATGACGATTTACCAATTTCCACCATGAAAAAACGAAAAAGAAAATTAGGTTTGAAATGAATTGAAATTCCTAGATCTTTTGAGATTCATCGAACTTTTCAATGACATGTTTAATCTCGATTATGCCCTTCAAGTTTGTGACTGGGATACCGAGGATTATAAACAAGGTGTGAATAACCATGCAAATTAGCTTGGTAATCTCGAAGACGTATATCACCTAATCAATGTGTCGGTTAACCACACACACCCCATTGATCTATGATAATCTACGAGCTATCCATTTCCATCCTTCATTGGTCCCATATTAGTGTGCTGGTTAACCACACACGCTCCACTAACGACCAACAAGGTGCAATGTGCAATTTCATTGATTAGCACCAATTTCACATTTTTTCCTAAAGTAACTAAGATTTGGGAATTTATAAAAGTGTTTAGTTACTTCATACTACATTATACTTATAATGGAAGGCTGTGTCCTATCCTACCCATTCAGCTAATGACCCTCCACTAGTCAATGGTGCGCTGGGTAAGAGTGGATACCCAATGACGGTCATTTTACAGGCCACTTCCTTAAACACCTATTATAGACCAACTTCGTGAATGAGGCCTACTAACAGTAAGACTGACATTTTACTTATACATATATAATATATTAGACTTTTAATTTTATATAGTATAAGGGTGTATTTTACACTTTTAAAATACTAAGTGGTTTAATCTATTAATAAATTAGAATTTTAATTTGATTAAACTTAAACCATATATTTATGGATTTATTAATTATCTCTTTTAATTAAACACTTAATTAATTTAATAAAACCATAAAGGTGTAATTTGAACTATTCATAATACTAGGGTTTTAGAATTTAATATTTCAAAATTAATACCTTTTAATTAAATTTTAAATTCCAAAACTTGAGGAAAAATTTTGAAAATTTTCAAAATACTAGGGTTTAACTATTTAAATTGATGGGTTTTGCGCATTCTAACACTCCTAAGTGTACATGGAACCCTAAATACCTTGGATCTATGTTTTCTCTATTATACATGCAATTATGAACTTTCCAAGGTATTACCCTATCTAGCATACAATACTTGATACTTGGGTAATCAAATGGATAGAATACATACCTTTGTTTGATGTAGCTTGTCTCCATGAAGCTTGAGTGCCTAGTGCCCCAAGTGTGACACCTCAAATGGTTCACACAACACCAAATGCACATGGAATGACTTGAGAGAAATGGAACACTCCTTGAAATCGTCTAGCCCTCATATTCACACATTAGTGCACGATTTCTTGAGCCATGGGATTCTTTTATATGGTGGCTATTAGGGTTACACCATGTAACTCATAACTTTACCCATTCCTTATACTCCATGGATTTTAACCTCCATGGAGTATCCATGGGTCACCCCATGGACTTAGTCCAACATAAGGAATCTTGGATCACAAGCCCACATATACAAGAATGAATGATTTACACAATCAACCCATATATTTAATTAGTCTCCTTTTGATCACTTAATTAATTCCAAATTAATTCTTGATCAATACTAATTAAATAACCTTATTAATATATTAGAACTTATAATATATTAACCAACCTTAAGTGTTATTTCTCTCATTATAGTCTATCCAAATGCATGATGCCATGCAACCCAAATGGACCATGCCGGGTCGGGTCAAGTCTTACCAATTATAGTTATGGACTTAGACATTAATCCAACAGTCTCCCACTTGGATAAGTCTAAAACTATTATTGCGTATGACTTCAGGAACCGATCAGCAATCGTAGCTCTCAAAAGCTTCTGTCGAACTCTGACCTTGTCGATGAACTCTGACCTTTGTCAATGACTTGTCCATTAGATAAGGGATCATATATTCCTCCATTCTAGATATCATATGGACTGAGACATGGATTATCAATCATTCTCTCTGTCCATTTGTTGTTTCCCGATTTCCGATTCATGATGACTGATTGATTGAACAAATCAAATCAGTCCTGGCTTGGCCAAGCACTCACATGTATCATCTTTAAATCATCGAGGGGCCACAGATATCGCTTTTATCCCGAAGGTAAAAGGAATGGATAAACTTCGACTCATATGGCTTGTTCTACTACTTGTTGAATCATACACAAAGGCACGCTTTATAACATCGAGTTACCGAATGCGTTTTCGTGCAATCAATGTACAACCAACTTATAGTAACAACTCATATCTCTAGGTTTGAAGAATATAAGATATTATCGTCTCATGATCACTCGTGATAAAATCCATGAAGTGATGCAAATGAGCGCGGGTTGAATCCAATACTCAGAACTTATGAGCACTCATGAGTGTTGTAGCACCACTTTGTCCACCAACTTGGACCTCTACAAGCCAACTCATGACAGTCTTGATTCATATCTACTTCCAACATATGACCGACTGTGGATGGTTTGAATAACTTAATCATTCAGGAAGAGCGAATTAGTTATTCTGGAAGTCAAAACATGCAAAGTGAAACACAAGAATAAATGAATCAAATATGGTATCAAACCCTATGAATATAAATAAACACTTTTATTTATCACCATACTGATTACTCATTATTCATTGTTTCGGTTTTATCAACTTTATACTTGAATTAAAAACACTAGTTGTCCCATGCTCCAAGCATGTACACTATGTTTTTCTTAAACAATAGTTTTGCCATACACCAAGTATGCACTCTATGTTTGTCTATGATCCTTACTTTGTGAAATAAACCAATTGAACATAATTTCAATGATTCTAATTTCACACTCCCAAATCCTTATCGAAAAATGTGAGAATTTCAAATTCATATCATTTATTGAAATCTGTTTAGATTTTAAACTTATATGCACTGACCCTCCTGTAATGAATATGTACAAAGTCACAAAGACTTGTCAACAGTCATTATAAGGTATTCCAATGGAGATCAACTCCATGGAAACTAAGTCTCATATTCAAAGTACATTGCTTTGGACATACTTCTTGCATTAAGTTTTCTAATCTTACACAGATAACTTCCACCTATGGAGACAACTCCATATTCTCATTTTGACTATCACTTCTGAATAAGAGATGCCTCTTTTTAGAATATGTCAATTTGGTCCTTCCAAAATTAGCACTATACTTCCAACTATCCCTGAGCAACCAATCTTTGGTAAACCTCAGATTGTCCTCGACAATTGCTTAATCATTTTAGTCATATCCAATTCTAGACCTTTTCCCTTCTTAATGCCTCTGGGCATTTGGAAAAATTTAGAAATGACAAATATTATAGCACATGCAATTGATCCTGTACCCAAAGCAAATGGGACACGATTCATGATGTCTCACATAAAGACATGATTCTAGACCAGTCTTTTGCTGCAATATTTTTATTTGCCATGTTTTCAAAATTTGACTATGAAGAGGGATGCCGTAATCATAATCGAATTTTGAGAACGCAATATATAGAATTTCCTTAAGTTGAACCAATCCAACATGAAATTCATATATATATTCTTGACTAAAGATGATTAAGGTCTCAATTTAAGCCTTTAGAACTGAAATGAAGTATATCCTCCCCCTTAATTATAGCAAACAACTCTTTCAACCCCTGGCTGCCTCACGAATTGAAACTTTTGTTTTCTATAATTAACATTGCTAACTTGCAATACTTATCATAATTATCATGCTCCCACTAACATGATGATTATCAGCATAATACTTATGCTCCCACTAGCTTTGACATGTATTCAGAAATTAGTGGACTTCTAGAAATCAATACTTTATTGACTTTCTTACCAAAGTTCAAATTTCTGATACTAGATTGCTTTGATGCTTTGATAAGACTTTATCAAAATCACACACCTTATTATAGATAGCCCACTGGTGTGTCTAAACAATTTAAGAACTATGAAAAGGGATGCCGTAATCATAGTCTCAATTGGTTAGACCTTTGCTATTTCTCATAAGTCCATGTTAGTGTACTCTACTAACGACTTTGAGAATGCAAAGATTACTATCTACTTAAAAAACTACTTAGTGAAAGTGTTTCCTCACCATCATTTTCATGAATCGGAGAGAAACCTTATGACACTTAGATTTTTATGGTGTATGAGTTCCTACCCATATGAATTTGTCAAAACCATAATCACAAGACAAGGTTAGTGACAAATCCAAACTCATATGGATTGAACTTGTGCAATCTTAAGTTCTTGCCACCTGGCAGCACAAGGGCCTGCCATAGCTTCCAAGTAGTTGTGCAACCAATTGAGAACTCTCAGAACTACTATGCAAAGTCAACTTGAATAGGCACAGAAATGTCAACACGATAGGTTATACACCTCAAGTCGTGTGCTAGTGAAGAATTCCAGGTTTTATTCTTGATTAGCTCTTGAAACTTTCAAGAGCTTTAGGACTCCCACTGTCCTCTTGACATATAAGACTCACTTGCCAAATATACAAGAGATAGTGCGGATTCTTTAGCAAGACAAACACTTCACACACTTGGTCCACGTTGGTCTCTGTTTTATCCAAAACATCACAACTTACCAATTTCAAATGTACAAGAGTAGATAACCTTTTACTCTTCCATTTGAATAGTGTTAATAAACCTTCTTTAAGATATATCACTCAAGTTACAATCTTGGAGTATGACTCTAAGAATTGTTTTGGAACGAAGTATGACTCATCTTTTTGATTTAACCATTTCAACAATTCATGACTCCTCTTCTTAGTCATAAAAATGCACTAAGATGACCTTAGAGGATCAATTGTGATATGGTATCTTAATCATTAAGATGATCATAAACATGATACTAAAGTACTCTCCCATCTTTTCAGATTTGAGAAACTTTTGTCTTTCTGCCAAATTTGATTCTTCTCATTCGTTCTGCCATACATTGAAGTATTTTCAATGTTTTTCAGAATTATACTTAAACTTGTAAGTATAACCATATTTACTAAGCTTTAGTAAATCATGACGAATATTCTTGTCCATCTTTTGTGGTGAACTTTGACTAGTGCACATGAATGTGTACTTGATCCCTTAGTCCTTCTCTTGAGTCACATATACATGTGAACAAGTAACTAGTCTTAATTTTTCCAAAGTTGAAAATTCTCATTCATCATACTATACACCTTGTATGATTCCAAGTTTCGGTCCAATTGAAACTTGGGTGATGAGAAACTTTTCTTATTTGGTAAATTAAGACACTACCACAAATGAAAGAATCAAAACCATTTTCCTATATTACTAGCAATGGAATCATATAAGCAACAAATTTTTTTCCACAAATGCCATTGTAAGGATACTTAAAATAAATAAAATCAAAAATTTTCTTTTATTTTAAAAAACTTTGCGGAAAAACTCATCCTTACAATCCATATGAAAACCTTGTTGTTATCTATTCCTAAGCAATGAGTCATAACTCCTAAGTAACAGCTCAAAAATTCTGATGCGATCGAAGTCCATCTTCGCGATCAGAATCAGCATATACTTCGTTTAAGCTTTCTCTCTTTTCTTTGATTCTTATAACATCAACATGTGACCCAGTCACATCATGTAATAAGAATCTCCAAGTAGGAACTTAATAGAGTTAGACAATGGACTTTACCTGAAATAAAGTCAAACTCAATGACTATACCATCCTTAGGTAAGTTTGGCAGCTTCGTAACCAAAGCCCCTTCCTTTGGCAATAGAAACATATGGACCCTTAGGTAATAGTACATGGGACTATCTCAGACTTAGCCTTTCTCTTTACCATTTGGTCAACCAAGTTGACTATGGCCAATCCCTTTCCATTGGGAAGAGAATGCTTTTCTGGATTTCCTGTGTCACTATTGTCCCTGTCCATAACGTTTTGGGAAGTCGATCTTCTAATCAAATTTGCTTTACTAGCCTTCCAAATTATTGTTGATTCAGTAGTACCAAGCAAATAGATAAGATCATTAAGGGTCTTGTCATAGTCTGTTTCATAGGAGTCCCAAAGGAACTCACTATGTGACTTAGAAAGTGATTGAACATCCAACTTTCTCAAGACTTTGACACCCAACTCTCCCAGCTTGTCAATATGTGACGTCATCTCTAATATGTGATCACACATAGACCTTGCTTGCCATTAGGGCTTGAGTGACCTTGAACTTGTGGGTTAGGGAGAATAATTGGAGGAGGTGGAGGAAGTAAAGTTCCAAGAGATTTAGGAAGATCATAGATGTCTGAACTAGACATCTTTTGGGAGATATTCAAGATAGTTGATCTAAAGTCCTTAATATAACACCCAATATGAAATATTAAGGCTAGGATCCAACAACCTATTTATAACTGGAAGAGGGATGCCGTAATCCGAGTTATAAAATAGTTGAAGGTAGGTGAATGATGATTCACCAATTTCCACCAAGATAAACGAAATGTATTATTAGGTTTTAATTGGATTTGAAACTCCTAGATCTTTTGAGATTCATTGAACTTTTCAATGGCATGTTTCAATCTCGAGTGTGCCCTTCAGGTTTTGTGACTGGGATGCCGAGGATCACAAAACAAGGTGTGAAGTAACCATGCAAATATACTTGGTACCCTTAATATTTACCCCTCAATCGATGTGCCGGTTAACCATACGAGCTTCACCGATACTATGATAAATATTAAGTTACCCTTTGCCTACTTTGTTAAATCCAGGTTAGTGTGTCGGTTAACCACACACGCTCCACTAACGGTTTAAACAAAGTGCAAAGTGTAATTTCATGGATTAGCACCTTATTCACATTTTCCTAAGTAACTAAGATTGGAAATTTATAAGTGTTTAGTTACTTAGTATTTATCATTAATACTTTTAATGAAGGGAGAATTATAGTCCTTGTCCTACCCGTTCGGCTAACGACCCTCCACCAGTCAAGGAAGCGGTGGGTGAGAGTGGACACCCATTAAACTGCCATTTTATAGGCAGTAACCTTATACCCCCCTTATAGATCGACTTCGTGAATGAGGCCTACTAACGGTAAGACTGACTTGCTCTTATACATATATTTATTATTAACTTATAATACTATAAAGTATAAGGGTTGAATTTTAACTTTTAAAATTCTAAGGGCTAACTTGGAATTAAAGTATTCATGGGGAAAGCTTTACAAATTCCAAAACTTGAGGGCAAGTTTTGAAAATATTCAAAACTAATTAATTCCATAACTTATGTGTTTAAAGTAGTTTTAATTAAAAAAAACTCTTCAAGTTCCATAACTTGAGGACAAGTTATGGAAGACTTTAAACTAATAAAACAATGTAACTTTTCTTTATTTTTGTAACTTATGGAACTAATTAAGGTTACACATTTTATCATTTAATGAAGTGACTCTTGAACCTCCATAACTTGAGGACAAGTTATGGAGTCATAAAACCATTTAATGAGGACAAGACTCTTCATTTTTGTAACCATTGCCAACTTTTTATGAGTTTTATGAAACTTAAATGTGACTTTTCATATAACTTGAGGACAAGTTACAAAAACACATTTTAGAATCAACTCTTAGATTAAAATGGATTGGAAACACATAATCAATTAACTTTTCTATTAATCTAATAAACTCATATGAACAAAGATAATTCACATCAAATTTTTTTCAAGTAATTAGCATAACTTTTAAACTAATACAATTCGATTTTTCAGCTAATTTTGCAAGTATAACAAGAAAACAAGCCTTGTCTCTGATACCACTGATGGGTTTTGCGAATTCTAACACTCCTAAGTGTACATGCAACCCTAAATACCTTGGATCTATGTTTTCTCTATTATACATGCAATTATGAACTTTCCAAGGTATTACCCTATCTAGCATACAATACTTGATACTTGGGTAATCAAATGGATAGAATACATACCTTTGTTTGATGTAGCTTGTCTTCATGAAGCTTGAGTGCCTAGTGCCCCATGTGTGACACCTCAAATGGTTCACACAACACCAAATGCACATGGAATGACTTGAGAGAAATGGAACACTCCTTGAAATCGTCTAGCCCTCATATTCACACATTAGTGCACGATTTCTTGAGCCATGGGATTCTTTTATATGGTGGTTATTAGGGTTACACCATGTAACTCATAACTTTACCCATTCCTTATGCTCCATGGATTTTAACCTCCATGGAGTATCCATGGGTCACCCCATGGACTTAGTCCAACATAAGGAATCTTGGATCACAAGCCCACATATACAAGAATGAATGATTTACACAATCAACCCATATATTTAATTAGTCTTCTTTTGATCACTTAATTAATTCCAAATTAATTCTTGATCAATACTAATTAAATAACCTTATTAATATATTAGAACTTATAACATATTAACCAACCTTAAGTGTTATTTCTCTCATTATAGTCTATCCAAATGCATGATGCCATGCAACCCAAATGGACCATGCCGGGTCGGGTCAAGTCTTACCAATTATAGTTATGGACTTAGACATTAATCCAACATAAATTTCAAAACTAAAACTTTTAAGTTCAAATTTAAACTATAAAACCTAAAGGGTGTAATTTAAAACTTTTTTCAAAATTACTAGGTTAAATATTTGAATCAAAATAATCCTATATTATCCATATTTAACCAAATCCACCAATTTTGATAAGGATATCCATACCAATCATAAAAAAAATGAATTTAGGCAAGAAAAACGAGTTTTGGTAATTATCCTAATAAAAAACCGGCCAGAAAATCGAAAATCCCGGCACCAGGACACTTAACTCGTCGAGTTCATGCAACTCATCGAATCCATACATGGACTCGGCGAGTCAGCCAGTCAGATAGCAAGATTTTCGACTTTTTGATCTTTTGGCAGTTCACTTTTGCATCTATTCAATAGAAAAACGACCTAGGCTCTGATACTACTGTTGGGTTTTGAGCATAACATCAATCCTATGGTGTACATGCAACCCTAATTGCTTTGGATCTAGGTTTTTCTAATTTGAACATACAACTATGAATACCAAGGCATAAACCCTAACGACTAGCATACAAATCCGAAAATCACATATGATTAGGGTTAAAATCTTTACCTCTCTTGTTATGTAGCAATAACAAGTTTAATCCTTCTTGATCTTGACTTTTGAAAGCATAGTGCCCCAAGTGTTTCACCTCTAATGGAGTCACAAACACCCAATGCAACAAGATGACTTAGGAGAGAGAAGGATTTCGGCTAGGGTTCTCTTAGAAGTCATAGTGGCCGAAAATCCTTAGTAGAGGGTTCCTTATATAGCTGTGGCTGCTAGGGTTTTCAGGTGGAAACCCTAATACCTAACTTAGGCAACAAGCAGCCCATGAACTCCTTTCCTTAGAGCCCATGGACGAATTCTATAAGGCTTCCTTATAGAAATTCGTCCACTCCACTCTATGGAGTCCATCAGCCCATTTATGCAACTATCAATGATTTGCATAACAGCCCCTCAATTATTTAATCAGTCTCTTTTGACCATTAAATTAATTCCAAATTAATTTCTGATCAATACTACTTAAATAATATGATTTCCAAATAATATATTAATCTTGTAATATATTAAAAAAACATTTTGAGTATGAATTTATTATTAACATAATAAATTCTACCCTCTCTCCTCTTGTCATCCTATCAAGCTGCATGAGTGAAGGCAACCCAAAAGGACCATGCTCATAATCAAATCAAGTACATACCAAAAATAGTTATGGGCTTAGACACCTAATCCAACAGCTCGGTGATAAAATCCATAGTGATATCCTCTCATTTACACATGGGGATGGATAATGGCTGCACCTTAATGTGAGGTCTCTGATGTTCGGCTTTGACCTTCCTACAAGCCAAACACCGCTCAACAAACCAAGCAACCTCCCTCTTCATACAGGGCCACCAATAGCTCAACATCAAATATCGATACATCTTCATGGCCCCCGGATGGATAGAAAACTTGGACTTATGTGCCTCCTCTAAAATCTTCTGTCTCACCCCACCAAATGTCGGAACCCAAACCCTACCACACTGAGTCAGTAATCCCCGAATGTCTCTAACAAACAACGAAATTTGCTCTCTAATCTGCTCAGTCTTCTAATTTTCCTTTTTCAATCAATCCACATGAGCCTCCTTGATCAAATCCAACAAGGGAGAAATAACAGTCATCCTAAAAAAAAATATCCCAGAGCAGTGAGCACACCGCCTTACGGCTCAAAGCATCAGCCACCAGATTGGCCTTCCCGGGGTGATACAAAATCTCGTATTCGTAATCTTTTACCACATCTAACCACCTCCGTTTTCTCATATTCAAGTTCAGATGATCCATCAAATACTTCAAACTCTTATGATCAGTGTAGATACTGCATCGGACGCCATACAAATAGTGCCTCCAGATCTAGAGGGAAAATACCACCGCCCCCAATTCCAAATCATGTGTGGGGTAATTCGCCTCATGATGCTTCAGCTGCCTCGAGACGTAAGCAATCACATGCCATCTCTGCATAAGAACAACTCCCAAACCCGAAATAGAAGCATCACAATACACCACAAAATCATCCAATCCCTCAGGTAACGCAAGAATCGGGGCCTCGCACAACCTCTTCCTTAGAGTCTCGAAGGCCAACTGTTGATCTGGACCCCACTGAAAGGCCACATTCTTTTTGGTCAAGCGGGTCAAAGGCATTGCAATCTTGGAGAAGTCCTGAATAAACCTCTGATAATACACCGCAAGACCCAAGAAACTATGGATCTCAGATGCGTTCTTCGAAACTTCGCAACACATCACAGCCTCAATCTTGGCCGGGCCCACCAAGATACCCTCCTGGTTGATGATGTGCCCCGGAAACTGCACCTCATGCAACCAAAACTCACATTTGGAGAACTGAGCATAAAGCCTCTCCCTCCTTAAGGTCTCCAACACCTCTCGTAAATGCTGCTCATGTTGCTCATTGGTCTTAGAATAGACCAGAATATCATCAATGAAAACTATTACAGACCGATCCAACATCAGCCTACAAACTCAGTTCATGAGATCCATGAACGTTGCAGGTGCATTGGTCAGCCCGAATGGCATTATCACGAATTCGTAATAACCATAATGAGTTCTGAAGGCTATCTTTTGAACATCCTCATCCCTGATCCTCATATGATAGTATCCTAACCGAAGATCAGTCTTGGACAACCAAGATGCACCCTGAAGCTGATCAAATAAGCCGTCGATCCTCGGAAGTGGATAACAGTTCTTAATCGTTAGCTTGTTCAATTCCTGATAATCGATACACAACCTGTGTGACCCATCCTTCTTTTTCACGAATAGAATTGGTGCTCTCCACGGAGAACTGCTCGGATGGATAAAACCATTGTCTAGCAGCTCCTGCAGCTGCGTAGGCAACTCCTGCATCTCAGGCGGTGCCAGGCGATAAGGCGCCTTAGCTATCAGAGCCGAACCAGGCATCAAGTCAATCCGAAACTCAACCTGCCACTTGGGAGGCACTCCTAGTAACTCCTCGGGAAAGAAGTCGGAAAAATCTTTCACAATAGGTACCTTGCTCAACTCCGTCGAGGTCTCGACCCGTGAATCCAAGACATAAGCCAGAAACCTAGAACATCCTTGCTGAAGAAGCCTCCTAGCCCTCATGGACGAACAGAGAGCTGACCTATGCGAAGCTCTCTCACCAGCAATGACTAGTTTTCCCCTACTTGGGCTTCAAACTCTCACCAAATGCCGCTCACAATCAATATCGACCCCATTGGGCCCCAACCAGTCCATCCCGATGATCACCTTTAATCCCTTCAAGGGAATCGGTACCAAGTCGATAGGAAACCTCTCACTGAACATATTCAGAACACATCCTTGAAATACCCTCACAACGTTCATAGTACGCTCATCCGCAATCTCCACCTCCAAAGGGGAATACAAAGTACCCAGGGCGTCTCGAAACTTCTTGCTGAGCGCAAGAGATACAAAAGATCGGGTAGCCCTCGAATAAAATAAAACATGAACTGACAACCCATTGAACAAAAAGGTCCCTATACCAAATCATAACAAATATAAGCATAACAAGGAAACAGTAAAAGATAGGGTTAGGTCACATACCAGTAACTATGTCTGGCGCTGCTCGGGCTTCATCTGTAGTCAACTGAAATGCTCTGCTCTTCACCGCGGGAGCTTCCGCCTTTCCCTGGCGGCCATCAGTAATCCTCAAGGCGGCTGGCGCATGCGCAACTACTGCTCCACCAGACAACCTCGGACAATTAGCCTTTTTATGGCCAGTCTGGTTACAGTGAAAATAAATCAAGGCCCTCTTGGGGCAGTCCTTGCTCATGTGACCTTCCTGACCACAACAGAAACATCCGGAGCCCACAGATCGACAAGCTCAACTGTGCGGCTTGCCGCACTTGGCGCATTGGCCCCGACCTTGCTAGCATCTGTTGTGAACATCAGAGGTCTTAGGCTTGTTAGCCTGACCCACTGCCGTCTGAACTTGCTCCGGCTTCCGCTTCGTCCGGAGCTCCAACGCAATTTCCCGCTCACGGGCTTTCTCAATCATATCATTCAGGTTCTTGCACCATGAAAAACTCACAGACTCTCGAATATCATCCCTCAGCATAGCATGATATCTCTTCTTCTTCATCTCCTTATCCACAGCGTAATGTGGAACTTGCAGTTCTCTCTCCCTGAACTTGGTGGTAATCTCCGTCATAGTCTTCGTAGTCTAGTGAAGGTCCTGGAACTCCCTCACCAGCTGCTGCACCTCAATGGCCCGTGCAAACTTCCGATCAAACCTCCGTACAAAATCCTCTCACATTAATGCTACACCCGCCGACCCTACCTCACGGGTAACCTCCTCCCACCAGTCCCGTGCTCGGTCCCTCAGCATACAAGATGCGGATCCCACCTTTGTCGCCTCAGGGAAAAAGCTCGTGCGCTGAGCACTCTCCATGTCAACGATCTAGCGGCGACTAGCGATGGGGTCATTAGCCCCAGAGAACTCAGGCGCTCTGCATGCCTTGAACTCTCAGAATGAGGGAGTTCGATTCCCAATCTAACCCGCAACGATCTCAGCTTGGAAATACCTGAGCCGCTCCTCCATAATCTCCGTGATCCCCTCCTTGGCGGTACCGAAATCACCCGGGGTAGCGTCAAGGATGCCGCGAGTAAACTTGGTTGTGATAAGCTCGTGCAACCTCTCATCAATCGGTTCCACACCAGAACCTGAACCTGAACCAGAACCCGATCCCGAACTTAAACCTCCTCGTGTAGTCATCACCATCCTCAACTGAAAATACAACATAGAAACAATCGATAAGGAAGTTCAAAGGGATTCCTCCTCACCGGACTCCTTAGAGTTTCCAGGTTTTCTCTTGTCTCGGTTACAGGTCCTCTGCTTTCAGTAGTATGGTCCCAATACTACCTTCCACACCTACATGTACCTTCCTCAAGGTCATACCTGATACCTCTAATTCACCCATCTATACTCAGAACATAATTCATACAACACAACACACACACACACACACATATCCTAGACTCTTCTAGGATTTCTCAATCCTCATAGAACTAGAAACCTCAATTAACACCCTAGGTTGCCTTATGCATGTAAGTTATACACAAATAGAATCACATAGACTGTCAAATAAAGTTTTTACCCTAAGTCCACAGCCAGACAAGGAACATGAAATGAGGCAAAATCCATCATTATAGGGCTATGAAATCCTAATCGTGTATAAGTTTGAAAGTAAACACTTAGCAAATACAGAGTCAACATTTATTCTAAGAAATATATGGCATCAAATTTTCATAGGCTATAAGGCATCACACAAATCAGACAATTTTATCACATAATCCCTGAGGGTATCCTTAGCCCTACTCTAGCATGCACTTCACATATCATACTAATCGCAATACATAAGCATGGTTAATTTTAAGGAAACACTTACTTGAGCTTGGCCGATCGTAGGCATTGCACTCTCCCTTTTTACTTAAGAAAACCTTTTTCAGAAAAAATTGATTCTTTTTCTTTTGAGAAGATTATTATTTCCTCAGTTTGAGTTCTGACACACCTGAGAGTGTGCCTGAATCCCTCACACCAAGGCTTTGATACCAACTTGTAACAACCCAAAAACTAGGAGATTTTTTTCATTTTTAATTAAAGTATACAATTATAAGTTTGATTCCAAAAGTTAATACATAATCATCATCATATAAAATCATCAGAGTGACAGTAATAGTGAATGGGGAAAATGGTGGAGAGTGAATGTTGTGCCATCAAGCCGGGCCCTTCCTCTTAAAATCGGAAGTACCTGAAATCACAATATAAATTGTAAGCTAACGCTTAGCGAGTCTTCCTAAAATAACACATACCAATCATACAAATGGGCCTAACCCTGGGGTTCATTCCAACCCAAAAACAGGTATGGGCCCCGCCCTGGGGTATATTTCAACCCAACATATCATAGTGGGCCCCGCCCTGGGTTATATTTCAACCCGTCATGCCATATTGGGCCCTACCCTGGGGTGTGTTTCAACCCGATCACAACATGTATCACACAACAACTAGCATACTACATAACCAGATAATGGGCCGGCCTTAGTGCCTTCGACCTGTAATACTGGGAAAAGACTCACCTCGATCTGCTGATAATAATAACTGCTCGGCTACCGCTCCGACAATCTGACACTGACTAAAAACAAATTACTAGAATTAGAATTAGGTCAAAAACCCAAATTATGGGTCCAAAGCCCCTAAGTCCAAACTCCTAAAATGAGGCCCAAACGCCTTTCCCTTTAATGGGCCTAACCATAACTGGTCCATTCATAACAAAGGTTTCTATGGCCCACAAGGCCCAAAACGATATTCTGGTGGCCCAACATGCAACCTTAAACCCCTATGGTCGAAAATGATACCCAATATTGAAGGCCCAAATACTGCGGCCCACTACTGAATATGCGGGGTATACTCAACTTGTACGGTAAGCGTACACGCTTAAGGGCCTATACGCTGCGCGTACAAGCTTGTACGCCTACCGTACTCCTCAGATGTTCCAACTTTTCTTCTTAGCTCTTAATTGGTTAATACATTAGCCCCAAGAGTCAGATCTGATCTCCTTGAAGTGGTTTATCAGGTAAAGTTCGCAATTTTACGTGCATGCAAGGCCCAATAAGGTCCTAAAGCTCAAAAGAGCTTAATAAATGACTTAATACTTGCATGGAGGTCACAAACACCATAAAGTTTGTACCTTTAAGCTTAAGTAGTCCACTAAACGTCCAGATCTACAAGATTGGCATCTCAAATGGTCTTAACTCTTCAAGACCAACCAAAAGGGACAAAAAAGGACCAAACCAAGCTTAAGAAGAGATATAAGTAATAGATACGCAAGGTATGAAATTTATACCTCCAGAAGCTCCCTAAGATGATGTGGATGCTGGATCTAGAAGCTCAACCACGTCCAAGACTTTCACCAAAAATGGCTCATTTTTGTTACTTCAAGCTCAAAATCACCTCTAATGGCTATTTAGGGTTTTTAGGGACGTTTAAATTTAAGGAGGCTGATAAAGGTGAGGGTCCAAAGGCCATAAATGGGTTTAAATATGGGACAAGTCCGAAGATTAGGATTTTAGACACAGGCCACGTACGCCCCGCGTACGAGGCTCAACTGGCCGATCATGTGCGACTCAGTACGCTAATCGTACATGCACGTACGCCCATCGTACGAGGGGGTCTTCTTTTCCAAATTAATTTTCAAAAAAAGCTTAAAAGGGAATTACCTGAATTCGTATGTTACAAAAACCTAGGGTTCTACAGGCATGATCGACTAATATTCCCTCTAGGATCAAAAAATATTTCCTCTTTTTTTTCTGGGCTAATAGTTTCCCTAGCCATTTACTTTTCAGTCCTGCACCACTGCTAAATTCCTATTCTGCCTACCTACATCATCATTTTTTCTCTATTGTAGATTTATCTTCACGTCTATTGTATTGATATACCTGTTACATGCTTGTCTCTTGCTGTTCCCTTTAATCAATGTATTGGATCTGCTGTCCCATGATTCTTGTTGTTGTCGCTATCTCAGTATTAGACTTTGTTATTAGGAGCCCGTTTGTTTCCTTCTTCCCATGTGTCATATCTCCACAACATTTTATTTCGTTCATGTATTTTCATTCCAGTCATGTCGATTACAAAATCCTCTTGTCTTGTTGCTCCTGTCTAGAACTTATTGACTCCATTGTGATTTTCTGGTACAACCTCTGCTGCCTCCCTTAGATTGATTTCTTGCTTGATCCCCAAGATAATCACTATGCGCACTCTACCTATTTCCTCCTCTACAACCACTCCATCCACCTTAAGTCTTGTGTGTTCACTCACTAATGTACATAATCAGTTTAGTTTTAAACTAAACATGGATGGATCTCAGTACAAATTTTGGAGATATATATTTTCTAATATGTGTAGAGGTACTCTCTATTATGGTCACATCTCCAGTAAATCCAAACCCACTGAAGATGATGATGAAGAATGGCACTTCATTGATACTCGAATTAAGTCATGGTTCTATAGCACATGTGATCCGAGTTTACTCCAAATCATCTCCAATGATGATTAAACTGCTAAAGACCTTTGGGATAAACTGGACGATTTCTTTCATAACAACAAAATGTCCATAATGTTGTAATTACACGATAAATTTCACAATACTCGCAAAGAGTCATGGTCTATAACTGAGTTTTGTCACACACTCAAAAACATTGCAGCTGATCTCAAGGATGTTGAGTCCCCTATTACTGAGATAGGATTGGTGATGCAATTCTAAGACAACTACCTTCTTCGTATCACAACATCGTTGATGTAATAATCAACACCAAGCCATTTCTGTCTTTTCTTGAGGCCAATAATATGTTACTATTACACGAGTCACGTGAAGCTACAAATGAATCCTCTATTGATCCTCCGGTGTCACAAAGATCGACTCTCTATTCCTCTTCCAAAAACCATAACAACTATGGAAAATCCAAAAATAGGTGGACGAAGAACAAAAACAATTAGAAAAACTCCTCGTAAACATGTCTCAAGTTGCGGTTTTGGATCACTCACACAACTTTGCAAGAGTTTTGGGTATTGCCTCTGGTTCCAATGGTTTTTTCCTGCATTGCAACCCCCCGGTTTATTTTTTCTTAGGTCTGGTGTGCCCTAGTTCAACAGTCACAACTGCCAAATCAGCTGCCTCGTACACAACTTCAGCAACCTTCATCGCTGCATTTTTCTGGCTCCTAGCAATTCGTCGGTCAACAACCTTCCACTCAGCAACATGTCGGTCAATAGCTTACTTCTCAGTAGCTCCATGCTGCCTATGGTGATCTCTATCATATCGTTCATCCCACTGCTTCCTCCTTGCCAACTACTGCCTGTGTTGCAGTCTCCTTACCCACTTGGCATCGACGTCTTGGACATCATGGCTCTTCTATTTTGTAATTTTTACATTCTCAAAAGTTTATTTATAGTTCTTTTAATCAGCTTCCCATATGTCATGCTTGACAGCTTGGGAAGCACTGTCGTTTACCTTTTTCTTCTTCTGAAATTAAAACCTCTTGCTTGTTTGAAGTGGTTCATTTTGATTTATGGACATCACCTATTACTAGTATGAGTGGCTATAAATACTATATTGTTCTTTTGGATTATTTTACGCATTTTATATGGGTCTTTCCGATTCCTACCAAATCTGATGTCTTTCATGTGTTTAAAAATTGTCATGCCTATGTTAAAACTTAATTTCAAATTAACATACAACTTTTTCAGTGTAATAACGGTCATGAATTCAACAATCAACCTTTACTCAATTTTTTTTTGCCTTGAATAGCATTAAAATTCAGTTTTCTTATCCATATACATGCCAGCAAAATGGAAAGGTTGAACGTGTTCTTTGCACCATCAACAATATCATTCGTACATTCCTGTTTCAGGCCTCCCTTCCACAAAAATTATAGGTTGAAGGTCTGTTGACTGTTGTTCATATGCTAATCCTTATTCCCACATCCACCCTTTCTTTTCGCACTCCTTTTGAGATCTTATTTGGTTCCTTCCCCACCTACGACCACCTTCATGTTTTTGGATGCCTTTGCTATCCAAATCTCTCATTCACGACTCAACACAAACCGTCTCCTCGCTCATCCGCATACGTTTATCTTGGACCATCCTCTGACCATCGTGGTTATAGATGCATTGATCTCATCACTCAACATGTCATTATCTACAGGCATGTTATCTATGATGAAGATCATTTTCCCTTTACAGACTTTCATGATCACATTAATAATGGTTAATATTTTTTTTTTCTAAAAATGGTCTAGCCTAAAATAATTAAAGATGATGTTTTTGTAGGAAAAATATTATGGTAATACACGAAAAAAATTGTATGTATACAACAACTAGAAGAGCTTTTTGGGACCATCTGGACCTAAGGAAGCTTGGATTTTACCTTGATTGTAGCAGAAATTGTATAAGTATAGTTTTAGAGAGATAAGGTGAATTTCTTGTATATGCTAATCTATCACTAGAATGCAATATTTATACTCACCAAAATCTGTAACCAACAAACATACATAAATTTTGAAACATACATAATAAATATAATCATTAATCAAGATATTTAATGTGGATTTGCAATTGTAAATTCTAATAAAAATAATTATTTACCAAAAAATGTACAAGTTTTTATGTTCGATCCACATGACACATATGCTAGGTGAACATAAGCCATTTTGTTCGATATGTTATGTTATCATTAAACTCTATAAAATATTCATAACTATCAATTTTTTATTTATGTAGAAGATAATACTACTATGGATTGTCTCTTATTTAACTTCTCATTCTTTTGTTAATGGATTATGAGTTGTAAGTTATTACCATACTTTAAAATATGAAAGTGTGTACGCAAAACTTAATTTCACATGTTCCAAATGAAATTGTCTTTTCAACCAGCAAAACTAAAGTGGCTTGTAAAGAAATTAATAACACTTGCAAAATCAAGACGGTAACTTAATAATTAAAGTTTCGTAATTGATCATAGTCCCTTTAATTGAATAATAAAATGTAAGTGAGATGATTATATGATTTGTAATCTATAAAAAAATAGTTTTTTGAAGTAAATGTGATTCTTAAATTACTGGTTAACTATCTATGTCAACGTTTCTACCAAATGCATCATATGTTTCTATACTTCTTATATTTCATTGGGTTTAAATAAAGAAAGAGATTTTCTAACATGTGCCCTAAGGGCATATATACAAGAAGCATTAATTATAAGAAATATTACCATAATTAAATGTGAAATGCATTAATTATATGAAATATTCTCCATAATTAATACATTCTACATTTTACAATGAGAAATATTTACATAATTAATGCATTTCTCATTTAATTATGGTAATATTTCTCATAATTAATGTTTTTTATGTGTGCCTTAAAGCACATGTTAGAAAATCTCAATAAAAAAATCATTCTTTAGCTGTCGCGGGATAATCCTGAACGGTAGCATTTTTTAGTATCATTTTGGATAAGTTCTCTGTATTTAAGTTTTCAATTTTCATAGTACTACATTTTATCTTGAGTATTTCTTTCATTGTGTTGATGCAGGACAATAAAAATCAAAGAATAAATTTAAAAAGCTCTCCGTTTACCGTAGAAGAATTTGAAAAGGTCGTTATGCAATGGTGCTTTTTAAAATTCCCTAGATTTTAAATCTATTGTGTCTAGCAAGAAACCGAGGGGCGATATGGTTTAGGGTAAAACATGCCCTAATAATGACACTAAAAACAAATTTGTACTTTATCGGTCAATAACTTTTCTACAATGGTTTAGTGTAAAATGTGTGTCGATAATAGCTCTTATAGCATATTTTGGTTAATCAGTTAATCATGGTTTAAATTTTGTGTTTTAGAGTGCATTGTATTTTGTTAAGTCTAGTGTTTAGGGTTTGTGTATTTGAGTGTATTCTATTTCATTATATATAAGTGAAATTAAATGTAAGTACTTGGTTTTATATTTTTTTTTTTCTGTTATATTATGTCTTATTTAAACAAAGGTTATAGATTTTTTAAAGTATGATAATATAAACATAAAACTCGATTACATAAATGGTGAATAACATGATAGTCTTAACATTTGTTTTTCTGTTATATTATGTCTTATTTAAACAAAGGTTATAGATTTTTTAAAGTATGATAATATAAACATAAAACTCGATTACATAAATGGTGAATAACATGATAGTCTTAACATTGTGAAATCCAAGTTATAATTTGATTACATAAATGTAAAGTGCAACAATTTTCCTAGGCATTAATCCATCAGGGGTGTCTATCTACTATTGTCCATTGCCTATTTACATGGATATGGTAAGTATGTTGCTCGATACACCGTCGATGTTAACATGAAATGAAAGAAATGATCACATTGTGTAAACCTAAGTAATTTCACAGTTGTTATCGCATGGCCATGTAGTATACCAAACTATTTCTATTACCGACATACACACGCCATATCTTGTAGATCGACAACACCATTCTTCATATAATCATTTATATATTTAGTTACTTCAAAGACGACGTTCTCAATGGCGTATACTTTCCAAAGTCCATACTAGAGCATCCTCCTTCAAGCACCAACTGTGACCATAAAGTCTCGTTACAAAAGATATTACAATTCTCGTCATATAATACTAAAAATAGTATCATTCCATAGTAAACCCCAATGTGTGTCATTAGCATACGACACATTTTCTTAATGTGTCTATAATGTATGTATTGCATCAACAATATTACATATCATTATATTATAATGCATGCTAGGGAAGCACGTCGTTTTCTTTTTATCATGACCAATGTTTTTAATCCATTCAATTTGACTCGGGATTTCATGACATAACATAGACAAAATTTATTTGAAATCATATGTTCTATATGTTTTACATATCTCCAAGAAAAACTATAATCTAGTCGATTTTCTTGTCCGAACTTGTAAATTCATAATAAATTACGACAACAAATCTCGTGATATGAATTTGAGAAGACATGTCTAATGATTTGGTGGTTTCCATCCATGAGAATTGCTAAAACATGGTTCCTAAGCAGCTCCTTCAAGGGGACATTATCTATTAAGATCAACAGTTGCAACTACTGTAGAAGCGTCTAAATTGACACATTATTTGATCAACAATCAACTTGAAACTGCAAACTAATAGTCTATTAAAAGTAAGTCTTACCACACAACATAAGGCGAAAAATTAGAACTCAGAATAACTAGACAGGGGTGGAGGCAATCATGGGGCTAGTAGGTGTACTTCCCTCCTCCACCCCCCCTCCCCCCACGAAAATTTTTTATTTGCTTTATATACTATTAATTATTAACTTATATCTAGTTTCTTTTTCAATCCAAAATAAAATATAATTTAAGCCTACTAAAACCCCCCTCCTATAGCCCAATTTGTTTAGTATTGTGTTACAAAAAATATAAATAAAAAGTACTTACCATAATTAGGCATACAAAATTTACAATTTCGAACTTCGGTAGACGTCAATTACTTCAAATGGAGTACTTCAGTTATATTCATCACAATTAAATTCATCGGACTCTCAAAAGTTAATTTGTACAAGTTTGGTTTAAAAAAAATTGGTGGTTGAAGTATTCAGAGAAAAAGGATGTTGCATTTTGCTTCCCTTGCTTTCTTTTTAATAATAAACCTATTGGATGAGTCGATTCATATACATTTACCGTTTCACGGTTTAATAGATGGAAAAAGTGAATTGTGGCAAATATTATGCTTTCATCCTCTGATGTGTATTTTTAATGCACTAGTTTTTTTATTTATAATTCCTATTTTATCGCATCTAAACCACACCTTACAGGCAGTGAACCCGATCGAGTATAATATAGCTTTGATAAGCAAAGGTGTCGAACTCAAGGGGAACGGTAGTGAATTAATTTAAAATGTTTGATTATAGGTTACACAAAACACACAAAAGCAGTAAAGAAAGGGTTTATTAAATCTCAAACGAACAACTAAATAGCAAATCTCAATAAACTGACAGGAAGACAAATCTCTTTAGGTACTTTGGTTTAGACAGATTACATCTTAAAATCATAGATAATTGCACACACAGATTTATTTATTCATGTTCACCGATTTCTAAAATGATTAGGTTCATGTTAACTATTACTAATCCTTTAGCAAACAAGTCAATTCAAGCAGTGATCAATTGATTAAACTAACATGTTACCTAGTGTTCAGTTCGTATCAAGCAAGACTTGTAATAATAGTTAATTAAATTTGTCAATTCAATCAACTTATATGTGATTGGTCGTCACATATACTCACACATTAATTTACTTATTTTCTAGTTAACCCTAGTTTCATGTTCACTATTCCTAGGCATATAATCTTATGTTCACAAAACGATATGATTCAAGCAATTAAGAAGATGTTCATGCAACTCAATAACTTGATATTTAACAGAAAATAATTATCATCAATACATGATGATCTTTAACAAGATTAACAAGATAAATTAAACACGAATAAAACAATGCAAATAGCAATTAATCCATAAATCAAGGTTTCATCCAATCATAAACACAAAGCAAATGGTTTTAACACCAAAATCAGAAAGTAAACACATAATAGTATCACAGTGGAATGCTAAACATGGTCACGATAACAAACCACATGATTACCGACACGAATCCGCTCTCTAATCCTTCAGATCTTGGCTCTTGTCAGCTTAACAACCTTCCGACCGCCTTCTAGACCCTCAAAACGGCAATTATGAAGTTTTATTGTCGCACAAGTCGAAGTGGAATATCATAGATTCTGAAAATGGGTGAATGATATGGGGTATTTATAGTTGAATGGAGATGGAATTAATATGGTATATTAGAGTTGGATAGGAATAAGGAAACTAATGTTGGCTTAGGGATTAAGAAAATAAAAATAAGGTAAGTGGTGCTTGGGGAATAAGTAACTTGGAGGGAATTTCCGTCCAGCTTTTATGCTTCATCTTCAAGGCCGATTTTGGATAAGATAAATGCCGAATTAGCAAAAAGGCCCTCTCACATAAGTCGTAGGAAAATTCGTCTAGTTCTCAGAACATTTTGAATCTCGTCAATTGGACTTACGAGTCATCAGATATACCCAAAACACTGAATAGGGGTCAATCTGCCAGCAATATCCTTTTTGCGTCTTTTCAGCTCCATTCTCTTTCTTTTGCATTCCAGCTCCCATTTTAACTGTAATTGAATATTTCAAAGCATATTAAGTATCTTTTAGTTCTAAATAACATAAAAACATAGTATAAAATAATAAGAAAACATCATAAATATATGCATAAAATAGACATTATCATCCTCCATGAAGGTAAGACTCCAGCCTCAACATATAATTATTTTGCTAGATCTTATGAAGATTTAAAAAACCAGTTTTCTCACATAAAGACTGTGATAGAGAAACATATAACACCCGCAAATTTAGGCTACACATAATAGGTAATAGTTAAAATTAGAATCTTTGAATAGGATAATCTATAGTCATAGGCGCTGCATACTATATAATATAAGTTTCATATTAAGAAAAATAGGAAAAATAAACCGAATCGTCCGTAAATTGTAAAAATGGGCGTGCTAAAACACACACACACACACATACATACATATATATATATATATATACATATATATATATATATATATATATATATATATATATATATATATATATATATATATATATATATATATATATATAGAAAGTACACTTTGTCCCGATCCTCAAAATATAATTTTCGTAGAAATTCGACTATGTATGAATTATATATGATTTTTATAAGATATAAAAGTCAACAACGCACAAGGAATGTATGACGTAAAAAGCTAGGAAGAAAATGGTTGACTTTAGCTAAAATTGCAAAAGGAAAATCATAGTACGCTTTAAGAAAGAAATTTTGAGAAATAGAATGCCAAAAACGAAATGCGTACAAGAGAGTTATGATTTTAGCAAAATCCTTTAATTATATAAAAATAGAGTAAGAGTTAGCAGAAGGGTTCTAGAGGAAAGTTGTAGATCTCGTCGAGAGCTTTTCAGGGATATTTTCAGGGATATAAAGAACGGAAAAAAACGGAGCTCGTATGAAGAAGTTACGAAATTTACAAAATCTGCATATTGCGTCGGACGCGGTGCACGACGTGCACTTCTAGAAGGTGAAAACGCGGATCACAGAGAAGCCGACACGTGGCACAAATAAACTGGGGAGACGTCGCCTCATGCGCACGACCCAAACTCCATTTTCACGAGGCGCAGATCTGATTTTGGCCCTATAAATAGTTGCTCACCTCTCATTCGTTCCTGCACCCCTCCCGCCAACTTTCCTTTCTCGAGTTATATCGACTTTTGCCCAATTTTTCCCTTAGTTTTAGTCTTCGGCGAAGCCATGCGATCCCTAAAGTAGTAGTAGCTATCAAGAAAAAGCTCTGTTAGGTCAATTTCCATACTTCTGTCAGGAAGAATCTCTATAAGTTAAGCTATACTCTCATTCTTTCAGTGTACCTTATATTTATATGCAATAGTCGTTATTATGAACCTATAAATAAGATTTATTAGTAATTCCAGTTACGATACTGATTGATATACTTATGGGAGAGGTGTATAGAATGGTCACATTGGCTTGGTTATTGGATTTCAAAAAGGTTATATGCCGAAATGGTCTTGCCTCCAAACTGTCATGGCTGGCTGGTCCTTACTTTATAGATCTTGATGTAGACATTGAGACTAGTGAGGAATATAGACTATAATTATTATAGTCACGGGGATTATGAAACTAGACTAATTCTTAGCACTTTATGTGTTTAGGTCTTTTCAAAGTACGAAGCAAACCTCTGCCAAGATCGTCAATCACTTTTATGAAGTGGGTGCATAGTTACTTTCATCTTACAGATAGATATGAAGTATTTAGATAATTAAATGCTATATGTGCTTATGTGAAAAAATGATTATGTGTTATATGAAATAATAAAAGATGATTTTTATATGATTTACCATATATGTATTTTTCATATTTATAATATATTAGGTAGTGATGGGTAATGAGAGAGAAATAGAATAAAGAGCGAGATGGATGATGAGATATGAAAATAATAAAAAAGGCCTTAACCTACTAGTATTCCAGTACTAGGCGATGATGTCATCTAGTAGAGTATATATGACAACCACAGACTATTCTAGACAATCTAGTGGAACGCTAGGACGCCCGCAACCTATAGGTGTTTTTGAACTATGTGTTCACTACATGTACTCTAAAACCTATTAACATGTATTGTGGGTGGATTCCCTAAAATAATACCATCAATAAAGAAGATGATCCCTAGGATAAATACTTAGGAGTAAATATAGAAGAAAACCTACTGACAAGTATCATGGATGAATCCCTAAACTAGTACTGTCAGCATAGATGGTCCTTAGGATAGATCCTTAAGAATAAAGAATATAATGAGGATGGGAAATTGGGTTAATCGTTTGATAATTAAACATATAAACTATATTATTGTGGGTTGAAAACTCTATGTATTCACCAGGTTTCCCAACCTGGCCCACTCAATTTATTTGAATCACAAGTTATTAAATAAAGATAATCAGATAATGATGTATGAGGGATTGAAGGAGATGTAAACCGTTAGTATATTGAGACATTTTAAGTCTCTGTTTATGTTTATGTTTATGTTTATGTTTCTGTATTGACGATGACATCCCAAGTTTTATAAATAAAACACGTTTCTTCGAAAATCGTTTGATAATATTATTATCATCATGTTTTTGGGACAAATTCCACATAATTAATATTTTTAAAAGAATACTCTGATTTAATAAGCATAAACAAATTGGTCTTTTCTGGCCTTAAAAATGGGGATGTCACAAAAAAATGACTCAACAAGTAATGGATAATAGATTACGCCTTAAAGCTTCTATTGAGGCTATTCAATGGATCACATTTCAATCATGTGCTTTAAAAGGTCAATATGAGCGACCTGACTCAAGAAATCAAGGGAATTTCCTTGAACTTATAAAGTTTATTGCATCTTATAACAAGACTATTGATGATGTTGTGTTAGAAAATGATCCTCAAAATGCAAAGTACACATCACCCGATATCTAAAAATATATATTATGTGTTTTAGCTACAAATGTACAAAAAGCAATTCGTGATAAAATCGGGACGGAAAAATTTTGTTTGATAGTTGACGAGTCTCAAGATGAATCTAAGAAATAACAAATGACAATTGTTGTGATATTTGTTGACCGAAATGGTCATATCAAAGAAAGATTTTTGGATTTGATTCATGTCAAAGATACAAATTCATTGACCTTGAAAAATGGGATAATGTGTTCATTGTCTTGTCATAAACTAAGTGTCCAAGATATTCGGGGTCAAGGTTATGATGAAGCTAGTAACCTGTATGGAGAATGGAATGGGTTGCACGCTTTATTATTAAAGGAATGCCCTTATGCTTATTACATACATTTTTTTGCTCATCAATTGCAATTGGCTCTAGTTGTAGCGAATAAAGATGTGAATGAGGTACATAACTTCTTCAAAACTTTAAACTTTATAGTTAATGTAAGTTCTTCTTCCAAGAGTAATGATCAATTACAAGATGCTCAAATTGTTGAAATTTAATTGAGGTTAATGAGATTGAGAGTGGAAAAGGAACAAATCAAATATGAACACTACAAATGCATGGAGATACTAGGTGGAGTTCTCATTTCAAATCAATATGTAGTTTGATGAGACTTTTTGGTCCAACTTATGTAGTATTGACTGACATTGCTACAAATGGTTCTACATCTTCTCAAAAAGGTGGTGCAAAATTTGCATGTAAACAAGCATTTCCATTTGATTTTGTCATTGTTTTGAATATGATGAAAGAAATAATGAGGATAACTGATAAGCTTTAGCAATCTTTGCAACAAAAATCTATAGATATTGTTAATGCGTTGGCCTTGGTTTCCATAACAAAAATATTGCTTCAAAAACTAAGGGATGAAGGTTGATAATCTCTTTTGGATCAAGTGGTTTGCTTTTGTAAGAGAAATGACATTCCTGCCCCTAATATGAATGAAACTTATAGATATGTAATTCAAACATGATGTGATAAAGAAAATATCACCACAAAGCATAACTATCGAGTTGAATTGGTTATTGTTGTTATGATAGTCAGTTACAAGATTTGAACTCTAAATTTAATGAGTTTGTAACAGAGCTTCTCCGCTTAGTGTTGAGCTAGATTCAAAAAAAATCCTTGAATGTTGAAGATATATGTAAATTGGCAACAACTTTTTATCCTTTGGACTTTATAGAGAATGAAATTAATTTGCTAAAACTTGAGTTATGACATTATGCGCTAGATGTGTGCAATCACCCACAATTGAAAAATTCTTCTACGGTTTATGAGTTATGTAGGGGCCTACATGAAATAGGAAATTAGGTACTTATCCTTTGCTTTACAGATTGATTCACATTATATTTACGCTTCCTGTTTCTACCACGACATCTGAAAGAGTATTCTCAGCAATGAAAATCATGAAAATACGACTTCAGAATACAATGAATGATGATTTTCTTAAAGGTTGTATGCTTATTATCATTGAGAGAGTGATTGCTGATACATTTGGCACAGATAAAATTATAGATGATTTTTCTTCTATGAAGCAAAGACAGGGACAACTTAAAGTGAGCAAGGTACTACTTCTTATACTTTTACAAAAAAAATTAATTGTATTCTTCTAAATTGAGCATAATACCATATGTATTTATGTTCTAACTCGTTCTTTTAATAATAACAGCTTAATGTATGAGAATCAATGTTTATGATCATCAGAAAACATTTGAAGATTGGTTCTTGCAAAGATCGATGCAGTTCCTATTTAGACGATTTTTTTTCTTTATCAATATCTCTTTCAATTTTATAGACTCAATTACGTTATTCAAATATTTTTTTTGAAAATATATATAAGTCCCCTTATCCTAAAATACCGGTTCCGCCCCTGCAATTAGAGTCGTGTTTCTATATATGGGTAATTATTCTGGAATTCACTTTTTATAGATTATAATTGTAGACATGAAAGCTAAAAAAACGTTTTATGGATTCGGTTCGATGAAATTCATTTATAATGATATGATTTTAATAGAGATAAATTATACCGATGGTGCTTGAGATATCTTTGCAAAAACTTTAACCCACATAAGTTCGGAAAAGGTTTATGCACTTCGAAATACATGTTCGAAATAAACTATATCGATAAAGTATATATGAAATATGGATATAGATCCGGTAAGAAGGAAATTTTTGGTAGGAAGGTAATAAGTTTTTTTTCTATATATTTTTTTGACGAACAAAATAAATGAATCACTAGATGATTCATTTGTAAGATGATTCACAAGAAAAAATTCCCAAAAAAACATCTTTATGATTCATTTTTAAGTAAATTAAGAAAAAATTCACTTTTATAACAATTTTAGTGAATAACAACAAAATCATTGTATAAATGAATCATCGAGATGTTTTTTTTGAGAAATTTTTCTTGTGAATCATCTTACAAATGAATCATCTAATGATTCATTTTGTTTGTTCGCGAAAAAATATATAGAAAAAAAAACTTCTTACCTTCCTACCAAAAATTTCCTTCTTATTTGATCTTGACTCTATGAAATATAGTTTCGAAAAAGTAGTCCGAAATACCAATGTATCTTGACATTCCAATATGCATTTTCTTTAGTCTCAAACGAGTCATTTTTGTAAATGCCCAAAAGTAATTCATTTTCTTATAAGGTAAATGGCACAAAAGTCATTATATTTTTCATTTTTTTATTTTGACACTTTGCTTTTTTTTTTATTGCAATTTAAACACTATGTTTTCTAAAAAATTTCAATGTTGGCCTTTTCCCGGATCAGCGGTGATAACACTGCTGATGTGACATATTTGACATGACACTATTTGGTTATGTGGCGTTGACATGATATGATGATGTGTCAAACTAAAAAATGTCACAAAAGATATTAAGTTCTCAATTTTTTTTCAACTTTAACTCTAAGTTTTCAAAAAAAAAAAAAAAATCAATTTTAACACTCCATTATTTTTTTTGTTCCAAATTAAACATCGCTTTTTAATTTCGTTTGAAGTTGTAAAAGATTTAGATTTCTCTACAAAAACCGTCCATATCCACTGCTCGTGGACTTGTGTTGGGATGCCAACAAAGTTAGAAGAAGAATTGATGTTGCATATGTAGATCTTTCACTAACAAATTAAGCCAAATAATTTGCTTTAAATCTACGTTTGCATTATCCACAATATGATAAAACATATATAAACAACTTTGTAGGTTAAAATAAAAATTAGATTTAAAATAAACACAATATTTTTCAACGATATAGCAAGGTACTTGATACTTGGTAAATAAAATGCTTGATAGAGTAAAATACCATAACACCGACTCTTAAATATATTTAGATTGGTTATCAGGTGGCTGATAAACCGGTTGCTGATTGATGATTTGGTTAAAGTTCTGTGAAAAACCACGGTTCTTGTTCCTAAAAGAGGTCAAATAGTTGACAATGAAATTCATGTAGTTGTAAACTCTCTCATTATTCTTTGGAATCATATCAACCGTAGGGATATTCAAGAATGCTATCATCTTTTCCAGAAACTCTTTTGCGTTTTCATACTTCTTTGCTATTTCCATATTTCTTTCCTGCAAAGGAGAATCAAGCCTCAAAACAAGAAGAAACCATGTGGGTGTTGATGGATGCTGTGAAAGATTGTGATTGAGTTGGACCTGAGAGCATAAATGCATTGCGTTCTTACGCATTTTTAGTAGTTCATTTAAATAGTTCTCTTTCATCAATAAAACCTTCAAAAGTAACTCCGAATCATAAAAAAAGTTAACGAAATAAAGATCATAGGAAATATGATAAAAAGGCATCAAATGAACTCGTGACACCATAAAAATATAAGGTATGATAAGAAATAAAATAAATACCTGTCGGAAAGCATACTCTCGCCAAGTTTCATTTGAAGAAAATTCATTTGGATGTGAAAATTTGACCGGAGCTGTCAATTAATTTAAGACCATTTAACAATTACTAGTCACTACAATTATAAGCAGGGTTCCATAGAATTCAATCAAGCAACACAAGATATTTTTGGCATTAAACTGATTAATTAACTAACAAAAAGCCATGGCTTTGTAATGATTAGGGAGGAAATTGAGTGTAACCAATACTTTCCTTCCATTTGCAAAGAGGGTGTAACATGTGTGACTTTGTGGTTAAATTTGTTCCTTATATAACAAGTGTGGTAAATGGTAACTATATGAGTAACCTGACAATGCAGCAGAAATATTTCCTTGTCCATGTTCTTGTGGCGTCCTTTGCTGAAATTGCAACAGTGTTTGATTAAGGTTCTGCTGAAAGTTCTTGGATGGTGGAACCACCTGATGTTGTCGCTGCTGCAAATGACCTGTATTACTAATTTGTTGCCTCAGGGTCTGCTGGTTTTGTAGATGGCTTGTCTGGATAGTTGACACTGGCCATGGATATGGACGAAGATGATCGGATGGCATCTGGTGTTTGTTCTTTTGGTGACCAAACATGATGGTTGATTGAGCTATTGAGTGATGTGTTGGTGGCCGTTGGACAGCCTTGTGTTCAAAGACATGTTGATTCAACGGTTGATTTTGGTTTGTAAATTGGAGCAAATCCATTGTTCTACGTGACTGAGAACTTTGTGGAGCTGGATTAGAGACAAACTTTGGTACTGGAGACAGGATATGACCTGCAACAACACAAAACATGTACAATCATCAAAAACTTTACCAATGGCGATTAATTACACAAACATATATTGATGAATTTCATGTTGCTACCTGATGTCTGCAGTGTGGATGTGCCACTGTTCGGAGTCAAGCTGCTCACAGTCATCATTTCCTGGGGATTTCTGCTTTGTGACTGCATACAGAACCATATTACAGTCATTTAAGCCATTAAGTAATCAAGTGGAATATGAGAAACACAGCCTTAACTGTGTCTGCAACAACTTTTTCCTACTGTATCTACAATGCACACGGACATCCTTATTCATTTCCTTTCAAATTATATAATCAATATATATTTGCATTCATCAACACAAAGCAGAAAGTTTTTGTGTTCTTCACCTTACCTTTTGGGCATAGCCATCATAAACTTAATGCCTCACCCTCGACGCGATAATTATAGAAAACATATTCCTTTCAGAAACTTCAATGCATACCAAACTTGAATGACAATATTGGAACTAAGGGAGTTAATAAATATAGGTGCATCAAGTCTATCATTGGTGAGCATTGACCGTTCACGGTCACTGTAATTGTTGATAAAGTTACAGATTCCAAGTTGATCATAGGAAACCTTTTTAATGATTTGTTTCCTTGTTAATTACAGTTTACTTTGATTTTGTGATTTGAAACATGTTGATCATGCAGTAAAAACGTTTCGTATCCTGATACAAACAATTATAAGAGAGAAACCAAATTTATTCTTACCTTTCCACTCCACCCCAAGGTACCTCAAGATGCTTGAAAAATTAAGAAAACTTCATGATACAAGTGAATAAATGACTGAATCAAGAAACTGTACATTGGTAGTATATATATACCTTATCTGCTGAACCTCCTCCGAAGATGGATCTGCTGTTTACAGACATGTTTGGTTGATCACTAGCGGAATCCGGATGGATGTTCATAGCATCCAAACTGTTCATGAAAAAAAAGCAGTTAGTCTCATTTCAACTCTAAATATGGATATTCAAATACTCCATAATCAATAAATAATAATAGTGGAAATTAATAATAAATATTAGTGCTAATTAAATCTAAGAAGTAGTAATGACTAGAATCACAATTGCAAGAAAACAACAAATACCATCACCAAGATGGCTTAGTGGTGATTGTTTGGGAATTAAGCACTCCAAAAGAAGTTGCCCCAGGTTCAAATCTCACATGTTTCGACTTTGGAGTGGCTCGACATTCTAAAAAAAAAAATTAAAAAGAAGAAAAACAACAAATAATTTGATTTTCCAACCACCATCTAGGTGGTCTAGTGGTGATCACTTGAGAATTAAGCACTCCAAGAAAGATGTTGCCCCAGGTTTGAATCTCACAGTCTTCAACCTTCCGATGACCTCCTGTTAAAAAAATTACCTTTCCAAAACTGAAAATCAACCTCTTTTATTTTGTTTGAAAACAATGTTTTATATGTATACAAGTACTGCTAGCATTTAAAACATCACATAGATAAAAACATGCACGCAAGCAAAGTGCGTATCGCGATCCCCGGATGTACGTTATCGAGTGACGAAAGCAAGTAATCATAAGATGGATACTAGACATCCGAAAAAAACAAAATACGTGACGGAGGCCAAAATAACTATCTAGCTGCAACCGATCAACCGTAGTTTCAACGGTATACAAACCTACAAATTACTGTCTTTCCAAAAGTTCGGTGTCAAGCAATAGATGCAGTTAGTAAGCCACAAGAAAGGTGGTAAAGATCATTAACATCTTTGGGACAATGTTAAGATCATATACCAGCAAACATATGAAGTACAACATATGGAAAAAAACGATGTTAAACATGTATAAGATAGTAGAATGACTATAAAATTAGCAAAAAGGTTTGATTCCAATACAGAAATTAATTGACCACTAGTGCAGCAACTCTTTAATTACAGCCGTTGGTAAATTTTATAAACGCATTGAGATTCAATTTCTGGAATACATATATGCATTCCAGACACGTGTATGTATGAATTAGTTAAAATCACAAAAAATAATAGCATTTGTTGAAGATTTTTTCCCCAAGTAGTGCCATAAAGATTACTGAACTTACGAATACCTAAAAATTAATCTTTGCAATTTATATAAGCAAAAAATGCACCGCAAAATAATAATAATAATAACAACAATAACATCGAGATCAAGGTTGTCAAAATCGCAATCTTGATCGTAGGATCGTACGATCTTACGTATGAAAAACGAGCTGGATCGTATACAAATTTTATTTGGGGTAGAATCGCAAGAAAGATCGTAGGTAGGACTGGGATCCGATCCGATCCCACCTTCCGTTGATTTTTTTTTTTTTTGAAAATTATGAATTTATCAGTTTATGTGTTTTACCATTTACCGGTTTACTGTTTATCATTTTATGTTGTGACTAATGTTTTGATGTTTTTATAGTTTTTGAATGGAAAACTGAATGTTTGAGATATCCTTCATGTTTTAAAATCATAAGTTAAAATTACAAGTTAAAATTATAAACTTCTTAATTAAAATTACAAGTTAACTAAAATTACAAGTTAAAATTATGTTTTATTTTGTGGGATCTTAGGATCCCGATCTCAATATTACGATTTCGATCTTGCAACCCAAAAACGATAGTATATATCATCCTGATCTTGAAAACCTTGATCGAGATTACTTATTAGCGTTCATTATCAATTACCGAAAAATAAATAAATAAATAATAACATTTAAACATTATCGCAAAACACCTTCAAGAAAAGCACAAGTAATCCGATCTTGCTACAACATGCAAAGCTTTGTTAAACATAACCAAAACTTAAATAACGAAGCAAGAACAAGAACTTGAAAGATAGTGATCAGAAGTTTACCCAAAATTCATCAAAGGATCTCGAAAAGAAAGTAATGAACAAGGGTTCTAAGCAAAACACAGTTAGAGAAAACTTCAATTTATCAATCCTTAACAAGACTAGTCTACTATGATCATCTTATATAGTGATACGATCGACCGACAACTGACGTTAGCACAAATTAACTCCGATTCAACGTGGCATTAGCTATACGTACCTGGCAGTCGGTGGGCACGATGTCAAGAAAACGTCTAGAGAGAGAAGAGAGTACTAGAAAATAAAATCTTTGTGAAGCTAAATGCGTATATGATCACGCCTTGTGGTTCTTGATTAATTTAAGGTGGGTTCTTTTTCTCTGCATTATGCTTTCGTATGAAAATATTGTTAGATATGCCCCCTCTTCTATTTCATAACTACCTATGTAGTCCCTTGTGCCTCTCACTATAGTTTACATATTAGGTCCTCTCTCTTCTCTAGTAGGATAATTAGATGCAATTTTCTGATGTGAAATGACCATGTGGGTATCTGAAGTCTGAAATCTGAATGCACCTAGCACCGTTAACAATACATATCTCAAAGGACAAAGGGCAAATGAGCAAATATATAAAAGCCTTTAAATTTTTTAAAAAAATATGCCGGTTTTATCTTTGCACGTGTTTTAGGTCATGTAAAACAGTATATTTTGTTTAATTTGTTTATTTTGTATCTTTATAACCGGTTTGCAGGTTACTAAATGTTAGTAAGCCCTTAAGTTTTCAAAAATGTTCGGATTTACCTTTAAATTCTTTTAAAAAAATCGGATTTACCCTTATTATTATTATTATTATTATTATTATTACTACGTTTTTAAATATATAAACATAATTTTATAGATATAAATGCATTTTTTAAAATATATATACTTGTATTTAGTATTAATATAGGGTTTATTTAAAATATGTACTTGAAACCTTATGTATTATTTAAAAATGTATCTATATATTAAAAATGTATTTATTTGTATTTAGTAGGTGTAAATATATATATTTATTTCATATAAAAACATATTGTATACATATAAATATAAAAATACATATTTATAAGGTTTATATTGTATAAAAGATATAATTATATTTGGTTGTACATATCATACATACTTATAAAGCTAGCATTTTTTCTTAAATCTCATGCATTTGAAACCCCCTTTTTTAACTTCCTTTCACCACATTCATTTGAAACTCCCATGACTTTTCAATTTCTTTACAATAATATTATAAATAAGTTAAATAATGTTCCATAAACAAGAAAGAGTGTTTTATTACAATGTCTTCATCCCACATCGATGGTGAGAGTAAACAAGAGAATGTTTCTCTTCTATAAATAGGAAAGGTTGTGAAATGTTTCAAAGGGACCAAACCATGAGAACTTCCTCATGCCTACCTTTCTAGGATTTTGAAGGTATTATTTGGTGAGATTGTCTATATTGGCAAGTGTCTAGTTAACTTTTAGAATTCCAAAAATGGTTTTGAACCGAATTTTTTCAGGTTTAAACCGTGTTTCAGTTAGAAAAAAAATTATGTAGTTAGGTATATTGAGTTGAACCGGAGCTGGATCAATTTGGACCGATAAAGGAATCATTTTCCTTTCACAACAAACATTTGAAACTCCCATGATTTTTCAAATTATTTCTAATAATATTATAAATAAGTTACATAATTTTATATAAATATAAAAAAGCATCTACCTAAACCTAAAATTATAACTGTTTGAAAAATCACTTTGATTCAAAAGCACGAAATATATACAAACCGGATTTCACTAGAAAAAAAATGTAGTTTGGTATATTTAGTTGAATCGGTCCGAGTTTGATCTATTTGGACCATAAAAGAAGCATTTCTTTCACTACATACATTTGAAACTCCCATGATTTTTCAAATTGTTTCCAATGATATTTTAAAAAAGTTACATAATGTTATATAAATATAAAAAAACATCTACCTAAACATAAAATTATAATTGTTTGAAAATTCGATTTGATCAAAAGCACGAAATATATACGCATATTATATTCTATAAATGAATTCTTTTTATAATGAACTTTTGAATCTTGAAAATACATATAAACAAACTTTCTATATTAAGTATCTAACTGAATTTATGATTTTAGAATTGAACAAAAAGTTATTCAATAAAAACTTACTTTTTTGGATAGCAACTAACCAGATTATAGAAAAATGGAACTATTGAACAATAAAGAAAGGGTATACAAGAGAAAGGGTGTTTTACTAAATAAGTTGAATAATGTTTTATTAACAAGAAAGCGTGTTTTATTACAAGGTCTTCATCTCACATCGATGGTGAGAGTAAACAATAGAACGTTTCCTCTTCTATAAATAGGAAAGGTTGTGAAATGTTTCAAAGGGACCAAACCATGAGAACTTCCTTATGCCTACCTTTTTAGGATGTTGAGGGTATTCTTTGGTGAGATTGTCTTTATTGGCAACTGTCCATTTAAGTTTTAGAATCCCGAAAATGGTTTTGAACAAGATTTTTTTAGGTTCAAACAAAGTTTCAGTTGAAAAACCGTTATATAGTTTAGTATATTGAGTTGAATCGGTCTGAGTTTGATCAATTTGGACTGATAAAGGAAGCATTTTCCTTTCGTCACATATATTTGAAACTCCCATGATTTTTCAAATTGTTTCTAATAATATTATAAATAAGTTACCTAAACATAAAATTATAATTGTTTGAAAAATAAATTTGATTCAAAAACACAAAATATATACAAACCGGGTTTCAATAGAAAAACGTTATGTAGTTTGGTATATTAAGCTGAATCGGTCCGAGTTTGATCAATTTGGACCAATAAATGAAGCATTTATCCTTTCACCACATACATTTGAAACTCCCATGATTATTCAAATTGTTTATAATAATATTATAAGTTACATAATGTTATATAAATATAAAAAAATCTACCTAAACATAAAATTATAATTGTTTGAAAAATCACTTTGATTCAAAAGCACGAAGTATATACTCGATTATATTTTATAAATGAATTCATTTTATAATGACATTTTGAATCATGAAAATACATATAAACAAACTTTCTATATTAAGTACCTAACTGAATTTATGATTTTAGGATTTAACAAAAAGTTATTCAATAAAAACTTAATTTTTTATAGCAACTTACGAGATTACTGAAAAATGGAACTATTGAACAATAAATTTTCTGGATATCGTTTTATTTTTATTATTTAATATTTTATTTAACAAAATGAAATTATTGGCAAATAAAGAAATGAGTTTAATAAAATGTCTTCATCCCACATTGATCGTGAGAGTAAACAAGAGAATGTATTCTCATCTATAAATAGGAAAGGTTGTGAAATATTTCAAAGGGACTAAGCCATGAGATCTTCCTTGCATCTAACTTTGTAGGACGTTGAGTGTATTCTTTGGTGAGATTGTCTTTGTCGACAAGTGACCAATTAAATTTCAGAATTTCGAAAATGATTTTGGATCGTATCTTTTAGATTTGGATCGAGTTTAATAAGGATCCGAGTGTCTTCTGGCTGAGTTAGGCAAACTCGCTTCCATTGGAGGCCGAGTTTAAGTAACATGCCGAGTATTTGGTTGTGTTAGCCAAGTTTTACAACCCTGTATGTAATACAATTTAAAGTTTTAACCTTATAAAAGACGTCACTATTATCATATGTTCTACATAATTATGGTAATATTTATGATACAAAACATTTTTTTTACTAGTTAAGATAAAAAGTTGTTTCTATTATCATATGTTGTACAGAATGATAAAATTTAAGATAGATAAAAAGATGTCTCTATTATCGTATTTTCTACATAATGATAATATTTAATATAAACGTTTTAATTTAATATGAAATTATTATTTAATAGATAACAATAACGATTTATTTATTTTTAAAAAATAATTTTTGTTTCTATTTTAATCATATAACTTTGTATATGCAAAACAACTTCAAGTTCCAACCTTATCTCTTATAATATAGTTCAACATAATAACAATACTAAAAATCATTTTTTATATATTTTATGAAATTATTATTTAATTGTTAATAACAATGATTTAGTTATTTATAATATAAAATATTTTTTTATACCTCACGCAACGCGCGGGCATTCGCCTAGTTACTAAGTATAAGCATGTATTTATTTCATATTTAAATATATTTATATGGTAAAATTCATATAAACCATTTTTTTCCTTTAGGTAATTCATCAATCAAAACACAATAAAAAAAGTTTTTGGTTTTCGCTTACTAACTATAAATATTTATTTATTTCATATTTATATGTATACGATAGTTTTTATACAAAATAAATACATATTTATATCTATTAAATACAAATAAAAACATTTTTAAATCTATACATATTTTTTAAATGTATTAATACCTTTTTATTTGTATTTAATAGATATATTTATTTGTATTTAATAGATATACATATGTATTTATTATGTATAAAAACTACCGTTTACATATAAATATGAAATAAATACATATTTATATTTAATAAGTAAACACCGTTTGTTTTGTGTATTGATGAATCATCCAAATAATTAAAAAAAATTATTTATATGTATTTTACCATAAAAATATGTATAAATACGTATTATATATATATATATATATATATATATATATATATATATATGTTTAAGTAATAATTATACTTAGTAATCTTTAAAAATACATATAATTATATCTTTTATACAATATAAATATCATAAATAGATATTTTTACATTTATATGTATATAGTATGTTTTTATACGAAATGCATTTATATTTATGCCTTCTAAATACAAATATATACATTTTAATATATAAATACGTTTTTAATGGGGTATATTGCCTTTCAAATGTATATGAATACTAAATAGAAGTAAATATATTTTTAAATACTATACAAGTAAATATAGTTTTAAATACTATACAAGTAAATATATTTTTAAATATATAAAAGTATTTTTATACATTTAAAAATGTATGTATCAAATATTTTTACACATTTAAAACATATTAAAAATATAATAATAATAATAATAATAATAATAATAATAATAATAACAATAACAAAAATAATAATAATAATAATAATAATAATAATAATAATAATAATAATAATAATTGTAACATCTATTTTTCTGTGACTTTTAGGTGCTGTTTGAGTATGTTGGGCGTACACGTTGGTACGATGGGCGTACTGTGACCCGCGCCAGTAAGCTGTGCCTACTCTGGTACGTTGGGCGTACATGGCTCAGACTAAAACCCTAATATTTAGGGCTTGTGCACTATTTAAGCACGATTATAGCCCCAAGACATTTCCATTTATCAGCCTTCATCCCAAGATCGACCCTCCATGCAGAACCTAGTCCATTTTGAGCATTTTCAACTTTTGTAGCGAGTTGTATGCTTCCTTGTTTGTGAAGAAGGACCTTCAAGGAGTAGGCTTTGCTCTCAAGACTTTGGATCCAACATCTTCTTTTCATTTTGCACCATTTGGAAGTATAAAGCTCCAAACTTGGCTTTTGTTTCTTCAGATCTTAGTTAAGCCTTGATTTTCATCCTTTTTGTCCCAAAACCAAGAGATCGGTGAGTAGCAAGTACTCCAAAGCCTTTAAGGTGTCCTTTTAGACGTTTTAAGGCATTTTAAGTTATAAAAATTCAAGCTTGGATCTTGATTTGTCCCCATGCAAGATTTATGGTGTAGAAAAGGTTTGAGTAAGCGAGGTTTTTAGTGTTGGGCTTCTTGTAGCCATGCAAAGGCATAAAGTTTGCAACTTTATGGCCTTAGGGGTGTTATTAAGCCCAGTTCTGAAATTTGGTCATATGGTCTTAAGGCATTAAAACCATATTATGGGTTTTGCCTGAGGGGTGCGTACGATACGCGTAACTCCCAATACGCCGTGCGTACTGCACCCCAGTCGCGATCCATTCAGAACGATGCGTGTACCAGTCGGTATGTTGGGCCTACGGCCCAGTTCATCATTGGTGATTTTGGGCCTTAACTTGTTGGGCTTTGCTTGTTGGGCTTGGACCATAGATTTTCATGTTAATGGGTCACTTCTGATTTTGGGCCCATTTTGGACTTTGGATGATCTTTAAGGTTGGGCCTAGGATTTTTTTATTGGGCTCAAAAGAAAAAGATAAATTGGCCCTTTTACCTTGGACATTAGGCAAGTAATGTAGGTTTTCAGTTATGGGTTATGTATCAATTATTAATTGGGGCTTCGTTTGTTTACTTAGAAAGGGGATTTTTCCAATCCAGCAGCCCGAGCATTTATCAGATTTTTCAACAGTTGAGGTGAGTTTCCTCACTAGATCCTTGGTTCGAAGGCACCAATACCAGCCCATTGATTGTTATGTAGAATGTTAGATGCCTTGTGATAATTATATGGAAGACGAGGATCTAGCCCCTGACATTTACTTGAAAGACGAGGGTTTGGCCCCTGACAGTTATATGAAAGACCAGGATTTGGCCCCTGGCATTTGTATGCAAGGCTGGGATTTAGCCCTCGACACTGAACGGAAAGACCATGGTTTGGCCTATGGAAGGAAATGACTATATGACTATGATTTGACCCATAACATTTATCTTCTTTCATGTTTGGTATGTGGTACTTGGGGGAAACTCACTAAGCTTTATGCTTATAGTTTATGTTTATAGTTTCAAGTACATCCAGTTCCAAAAGGAAGGCCCCAACGTGATGGCACAACATCCTCCCCTCATGGTGTCCGCATTTGAAATAATTTGTACTCTAATGTTTTAATACTATGACTTGATATGGGTTTTGAACAATTAATGAATGACTTGATTGACTTTTAAATGAAAAAAATTTATTACTATTTTCTGGACGTTACAAGTTGGTATCAGAGCCTTGGTTTGAGGGATTCGGGCATACTTTCGGGTGTGTCTGAACTCAAACTGATGAAATGATAGTTTTTCTTAATAAAAATGGAGTTAAACTTTTAAAAAGGATTTTATTAAGAAGAGGGGGTGTGACGCCTGCGATCTACTGAGATCAAGTAAGTGGTTCTCAAATTACCCATACCTATGTATTATGAGTAGTATGCTTTATATGAGAATTGCATGCTAGATTAGGGCTAAGGATGCCTTCAAGAATCATATGATAGAATTGTCTGATTTATGTGATGCCTTGTAGCCTAGTAGAACTTGATGCTATGTATTACTTGGAATTTATTTTGGCTCAGTTATTTTCTAAGTGTATGCTTTCGAAGTTGTATACGATTAGGATTGTATAACCTTAGAATGATCGATTTGGCCTCATTTCCTATTCCTTGTTTGGTTGTGGACTTAGGGTAGAATCTTCATTTGACAGTCTATGTGATCCTATTTTTTGTACAACTTGCATGCATAAGGCAACCAACAGTGTTGATTGAGGTTATTGGTATTACGAGTGGTGAGAGTTGAGATTTCCTAGGAGAGTATAGGATATGTATGTTGTATATCATAGGATTGGTTTATGGTTGTAGTGTGGTGACTTAGAGGAATCAGGATTGACCTTGAGGAAGGTACATGTAGGTGTGGAAGGTAGTATTGGGTCCGTACTACTGGAAGCACATGACATGTACCTGAGACAAGAGCAGACCTGGCAACTCTAAGGAGGCCTTTGTGGTGGGAAATTTCCCTCAAGTCATAAACTGGTTGTTTATATGTTGTGTTTCAGTTTGAGGATGGTGATGATTACTCGAGGAGGTTCAGGTTTGGGTTCTGGTTCAGACTCTGGATCAGGTGTTGAACCAATTGATGAGAGGTTGCGCTAGTTCATATCGGCTGAGGTTACCCACAGTATCTTGGATGCTACCCCTGTGTTGTTCGCTATAATAAAGGAGGGGATGATGGAGTTGATGAATGAGAGGATCAGGTCTTTTCGAGTCGAGATTGCTACGAGTCATATTGAAGCTCGAACTCCCTCATTTAAGGAGTTCAAGGCTTGTGGAGCTCCTAAGTTCTTTGGGGGTAAGGACCTTATCGCTAGCCGTCGCTGGATCGCTGACATGGAGAATGCTCAGCGAACGAGCTTTTTCCCTAAGGGGGAAAAGGTGGGATTTGCATCCTGCCTACTGAGGTACAGAGAACGAGACTAGTGGGAGAAGGTTACCTGAGATGTATGGTCAGCGACAGAGGAAGTGATGACCTGGGAGGATTTTATTCAGAGATTCCATATGGAGTTTGCACCGGCTATCGAGGTGCAACAACTAGCGAGGGAGTTCCAGGACCTTCGACATACTACTGAGACCGTGGCAGAGATTACCGCCAAATTCAGGGAGAGGGAATTGTGATGGGTTTTAGTATACTACAACATCCTATGGTGCATATACAACCCTATAAACCATAGATCTATGTTTTCTCTATTATACATGCAAATATTCAACATTCCAAGGTTTCATCCTAACTAGCATAATATAAAGTATATACAATATAAGAATCTAGTAGAATGACATACCTCTTTGTTGTAGCATGATTCCATGGAGCTTAAGAGCCTAGTGCTCCAAATGTGACACCTCAAATGGTTCACACAACACCACCAACAACTTGGAATAACTTGAGAGAAAAGTTCTTATGCTCAAAATCGGCTAGCCCTCTCATGTGAATCCTTTTGGGCCGATTTCTTGAGCTATGGGGTCTTTATATATTGTGGCTATTAGGGTTACACCATGTAACTCATGAATTTCCATATTCCTCATGATCCATGGGTTTAGCCCAACATGAAGAACTATGGATCATAAGCCCACATATATAAGAATGAATGATTTACATAATCAATCCCCATATATCTAGTTAGTCTCTTTTGATCACAGAATTAATTCCAAATTAATTCTTGATCAATACTAATTAAATAATATGATTTCATATTAATATATTAGAACTTATAATATATTAATAAATCATAAATACCCTTTTCTCACAAAAGTCTATCCAAATTGTTCCGATTCCATGCAACCCAAATGGACCATGCCAAATCGGGTCAAGTACATACCAATTATAGTTATGGACTTAGACACTAATCCAACAAATTGTTGGTCCCGCAGTATGTTGCGGATGAGTAGATGAGGAAGACAAGATATCATGACATGTTGAGGGATGATATCAGAGAGTTTGTGAGATTTTCAGGGTGCAAGACCCTGAATGATATGATCAAGAAGGCCCGCGAGCGGGAGATTAAGTTGGAGCTCTGGTTGAAGCGGAGTCTGAGCAGGTACAGACAACAGTGGCCCAAACTAAGAGGCCCAAGACCTTTGATGCTCACACCAGAGGCCATCAGGGTCGGGGTTGTTGCGGCAAGTGCGGCAAGCTGCACAGTGGGGTTTGCCGATCAACATGTTCAGGTTGTTTCAGCTGTGGCCAGTCAGGCTATGTGAGCAGGGATTGCCCCAAGAGCGCTCTGATTTGCTTCCATTGCAATCAGACCGGTCATAAAAAGGCCGATTGTCCGAGATTGTCCGGGGGAGTAGTGGCGGCACCTGCACCAGCTATCTTGAGGATTACTGATGGCCTCCAAGGCAAGGCGGAGGCTCCTGTGGTGAAGAGCAGGGCTTTTCAGCTGACCGCCGATGAGGCCCATGCAGCGCCTTATGTGGTTACTTATATATGTTTTATCTCGATCTTTTATTGCTTTGTTTGTTTATTCTTATGCTTATTTTGATCTTGTATAGGGACATCTTTGGTCAATGGCCTGACCGCTCATGTTCTGTTTGATTCGGGGGCTACCCAATCCTTTGTATCTCTTACACTCAGCAAGAAGTTTTGTGATGCTCCGAGGACTTTGGATTCCCCTCTAGAGGTTGAGATTGCAGATGACCGCACTGTGAGTGCTTCGAGGATGGGTCCTGCACCTATTTAGTGAGAGATTCTCTATTGTTTTAGTGTCGATTCCCTTGAAAGGATCGAATTTTATCATCAGGAGGGATTTGTTGGGCCCCAATGGGGCCATGATTGATTGCGAGGGACATATAATGAGAGTTCAAACCCCAAGTGGGGGAGAACTGGTTATTCCTAGCGAGAGAGCTTCACATAGGCCAGCTCTCTGTTCAGCTGCGAGGGCTAGGAGATATTTGCAGTAGGGTTGTTCTGGGTTCCTAGCTTATGTTGCAGACACATGGGTTGAGGCTGCGTCATAGTTAAGCAGGGTGCCCAATTTGTGGGATTTTCCCGATGTATTCCCTGAGGATTTACCAAGAGTGCCTCCCGAGAGGCTGGTTGAGTTTCAGATTGATTTTGTACCCGACGCGGCTCCGATTCTGTTTGTGAAGAAGAAAGATGGTTCGCACAGAATGTGCATTGATTACCAGGAGTTGAATAAGCTAATAGTGAAGAACCGTTACCCACTTTCGAGGATTGACGATTTGTTTGATCAGCTTTAGGGTGCATCTTGGTTTTCCAAGATTGATTTGCGATCAAGGTACCATCAGATGAAGGTCAGGGTTGATGATGTACAAAATACAGCCTTCAGAACTCGTTATGGTCACTACGAGTTCGTGGTGATGCCATTCGGGCTCACCAATGCACCAACATCATTCATGGATCTCATGAACCGAGTCTGCAGGCTGATGCTGGATTGGTCTGTGATTATATTCATTGATGGAATTTTGGTCTACTCCAAGACCAAGGAGAAGCACGGGCAACATTTACGGGAGGTGTTGGAGACCCTGAGGAGGGAGAGGCTTTATGCCAAATTCTCCAAATGTGAGTTCTGGTTGTGCGAGGTGTAGTTTTGAGGCACATCATCAACCAGAAAGGTATCTTAGTTGACCCGTCCAAGATCGAGGCCGTGATACGATGGGAGGTTCCGAGGACCGTATCTGAGATTTGAAGTTTCTTAGGTCTCGAAGGGTATTATTGGAATTTTATCTAGGATTTCTCCAAGATTGCAGTGTCTTTGACCCGTTTGACAAAGAAGAATGTGAACTTTTGTTGGTGGCCTGATCAACAGTTGGCTTTTGAGACTCCGAGGCAGAGATTGTATGAGGCCCCGATTCTCACGCTCCTTGAGGGTTTGGATGATTTCGTGGTTTATTGTGATGCCTCTATTTCGGGTTTGGGAGCGGTTCTTATGCAGAGGGGTCACGTGATTACTTACGCTTTAAGACAGTTGAAGCCTCATGAGGCGAATTACCCTACACATGATTTGGAGTTAGGCGCTGTGGTGTTTCCCCTCAAGATCTGGAGACATTATCTGTATAGGGTTTGGTGTACTATCTACACTGACCACAAGAGTTTGAGGTATTTGATGGACCAGCTTAACCTAAATATACAACAACGAAGATGATTGGATGTGGTAAAGGATTATGATTGCAAAATCTTGTACTACCCTGGGAAGGTTAATGTGGTGGCCGATGCCTTGAGCCGTAAGGTCGTGTGTTCGTCTATCTAGGATATCTTATTGAGGATGACTGTCACTTCACCTTTGATGAATTTGATCAAGAAGGCTCGGGTGGAGGGATTGAAAAAGGAAAATTGGAAGACCGACTGGATCAGAGGACAAATTTCCTTATTTGTCAGAGATAGCTAGTGGTTGTTAACTTAGTGTGGTAGGGTTTGGGTTCCGGCATCGGGTGGGGTGAGACATACGTTTCTACAGGAGGCACATAAGTCAAAGTTTTCTATTCATCAAGGAGCCACGAATATGTACAGGGATCTGAGGTTGATTTATTGGTGGCCTTGTATGAAGATGGAGATAGCTTGGTTTGTTGAGCGGTGCTTGACTTGCAGGAAAGTCAAGGCCGAGCATCAGAGACCCCACGACAATATGAAACCCTTACCCATTACCATGTGGAAGTGGGAAGAGAGTACCATCGATTTCATTACAAAATTGCCAAGGAAGCATGTGGTGTTGATTCTATATGGGTCATTGTGGTCAGACTGACCCAGAGTGTGGTTTTCATACCAATTGCCAAGAGCATATCTGTAGAGAAGTTAGCTGACATTTATGTCCGAGAGGTGGTAGTTCGGGGCAGGGTGCTAGTTTTGGTGGTTTCTGACCGGGATGTTCGTTTCACCTCTAGGTATTGGAGGAAGTTCCATGAGGAGTTGGGTACTCAGTTGCATTTTAGTACAACATACCACCCTCGGAACGATGGCCAAAGTGAGTGGACGATTCTGACACTCGAGGATATGCTCCGGGCTTGTGTGTTGGATTTTGGAGGGAGTTGGGATACTTACCTTCCACTGGTCGAGTTCTCCTACAATAACAGTTGTCATGCCAGTATTGACCGACCACCATTTGATATGTTGTATGGAAGAAGGTGCAGGACCCTGGTTTGCTGGGGGGAGGTCGGGCATGAGTCATGGGAAGTGTAGAGGTGGTACTCAAGACTACTGAGTTGATTCAGTAGGTGTGCGGAAGGTTGCGAGTCGTGCAAATCCGGCAGAAGAGTTATGCCGATCGGTGAAGTTCGGACCTCGAGTTTCAGGTAAGAGACTTGGTGCTTCTGAAGGTGTCACCTTGGGAAGGTGTCATCCAATTTCGGAAGCATGGCAATTTGGTCCCCATATTTATCAGACCTTTCAGGATTTCGGCCCGAGTGGGCAAGGTTTCATACCGGCTGGATTTTCCTGATGAGCTCAGCCAAATTTATAACACCTTCCATGTTTCTCAACTTCGGAAGTGTGAGGCCGATGAGTCCGCAGTTGTTCCTCTGGATGATATTCAGGTTGATAATCACCTGAATTATGTGGAGAGATCGGTGGCGATCTTAGATAAGAAGAGGAAGGCTCTTCGTAACAAGGAGGTGTCAATGGTCAAGGTCCAGTGGCAACATCATAAAGGGTTTCAAATGAACACGGGAACCCGAGGCATAGATGCGAGAGCACTACCCTGATTTGTTCACGGCAGCAGACTTCGAGGGTGAAGTCTAGTTCAAGTGGGGGAGAGTTGTAACATCTATTTTTACATGTATTTGCTTTTGGACCCTTGAGTTATGAATTGGTTGCAAGAAGGGTCCCCAATGACAATTTCGTGACTTTTTTGGTGTTGCTTGAATACGTTGGGCGTACTGTGACTCGCACAAGTACTCTATGCGTACTCCGGTACGCTGGGCGTACGTGGTTCAGACCAAAACCCTAATATTTAGGGTGTGTGCACTATTTAAGCACCATTATAGCCCCTATACCTTTCCCTTTATCAGAGTCCTTCCCAAGAACGACCCTCCTTCCAAACCCTAGTCCATTTTGAACATTTTGAGCTTTTGGAGTGAGTTGTGTGCTTCCTTGTTTGTGAAGAAGGGCCTTCAAGGAGTAGGCTTTGCTCTCAAGACTTTGGATCCAACATCTTCTTTTCATTGTGCACCATTTGGAGGTATAAAGCTCCAAACTTTGCTTATGTTTCTTTAGATCTTAGTTAAGCCTTGATTTTCATCCTTTTTGTCCCAAAACCAAGAGCTTGGTCAGTAAGAGGTACTCCAAAGCCTTTAAGGTGTCCTTTCAGACATTTTAAGGCATTTTATGTAATAAAAATGCAAGCTTGGATCTTGATTAGTCCCCATGCGAGAGTTATGGTGTAGAAAAGGTTTAAGTAAGCTAGATTTTTAGTGTTGAGCTTCTTGTAGCCATACAAAGGCATAAAGTTTGCAACTTTATGGCCTTGGAGGTCTTATTAAGCTAAGATTTGAAATTTGGTCGTACGGTCTTAAGGCATTAAGACCTTATTATAGGTTTTTCCTTAGGGGTGCGTACGCTGGGCGCAACTCGCAATACGCCGCGCGTACTACACCTCAGTCGTGATCCATTACCTCATCGGTCGAGTACGCAGCGCGTACCAGTTGGTACGCTGGGCGTACGACCCAGTCCAGCTTTGGTGATTTTAAGCCTTAAATCGTTGGGCTTTGCTTGTTGAGCTTGGACCATCGATTTTTATGGTAATGGGTCAATTTTTAATTTTTTGCCCATTTTGGACTTTGGATGATCTTTAGGGTTGGGCCTAGGACTTTTTATTGGGCTTAAAAGAAAAGGATAAATTGGCCCTTTTACCTTCGCCATTAGGCAAGTAATGTAGGTTTTCAGCTATGGGTTATGTCCCAATTAGTAATTGGGGCTTCGTTTGTTTAGTTAGCAAGGGGATTTTTCCAGTCTAGCAGCCCGAACATTTATCTGGTTTTTCAGCAGTTGAGTTGAGTTTCCTCACTAGATCCATAGGTCGAAGGCACCAATGTCGACCCATTGCTTGTTGTGTAAAATGTTAGATGCCTTGTGATAATTATATGGAAGACCAGGATCTGGCTCCCGCCATTTGTATGAAAGACTTGGGTCTAGCCCCTGACAGTTATATGAAATACCAGCATCTGTCCCCTGGCATGTGTATGCAAGACCGAGATTTTCCCCTAGACACTGAACGGAAAGACCATGGATTGGCCCATGGTAGGAAATGACTATATGACTATGAGTTGGCCCATAACATTTATCTTCTTTCATGTATGGTATGTAGTTCTTGGGGGAAACCCACTAAACTTTATGCTTACAGATTATGTTTATGGTTTCCTCATTTGAAATAATTTGTACTATGATGTTTTAATACTATGAATTGATATGGGTTTTGAACAATTAATGAATGACTTGATTGACTTTTAAATGAAAAAAATTTATTAATATTTTCGGGAAGTTACAATAATAATAATAATAATAATAATAATAATAATAATAATAATAATAATAACAATAATCAAAATAATAATAATAATCAAAATAAACAAAATAATAATCAAATTAAGTGTAAATCCGAATATTTTTGAAAGCTTAAGGATAAATCCGAATATTTTTGAGAACGTAAGGGCTTTACTAGCATCATGTAACTGCTAGGTGACATGTAAACCGACTATAAGGGTATAAATGAACAAATTAAACAAAACATCCGGTTTTACTAGACCTAAAACATGCCTAAGGGTAAAACCGATATTTTTTTTGAAAATTTAAGGGCTTTTATGTCATTTACCCAAGAACAAAAGAGTCTTTATGTACGAGCTCATTGAGCTTTAGTTGTATTTGTATATGTATCTAAACTTGAAGGCGGTGAACGTAAATTTGGAAAATCTATAAGCCCGAGGATATATGATCAATTGGAAATCAGAATACCAATGTAATAAAGATTAGGTGTTTGTTTTTGGAAGGTAAAACATTTTTAGTACATAGATCACATATGTAACTATCTCTAGTAGAAGAAATGGATCAAACGTCAGCCCATTACAATAAGAGATTTGTTTGTTTTCTAAGCAGACTGCTGAAATAAACTGAAATTAACCATACATTCGTTAAAAATAATTTTAAGTCAAAAATTTATTTATTTTTAATCATATGAAAATCGAATATAAAGATCATTGTGATGATATGATTTTTAAAGATACTTATATAAAATAATTACTAAATAACAATAAATAAAATTGTTTATTTAACTTTTAACATATACAAACAATGGATAAATGTCATTTAAATTATAATGGTTTATATGTAAAAAAATGTTATTTTATTGTTAATGTAAAAATAGTTACTTTAATTAAACATAAATTTATAAATATTTTAAGTGAAGTAACTTTAGCCTAAATGTCATAAAAAGTTAGACTTCAACATCGATTCACGAATTGGACTTAATGAACAATTTGTTATTTTGTTAAAAATTCCAAGACGATGCTTATTTCTTCAGTTAGCTTCAATAAATTTGATAATTTTAGTGATTAGCTTTACCATTTATTATTATTTTGTTATAAACAATGTACCACAAAAAAATATTTATCTGAAATTTACCAAACGGTTTTGAAATTATGTAAAGTATAGTTGAATTGTTTATAACATCCTTCATAATATTATTACAATAATAAAAATGTTCTTGAAAATACTTAAACAAAACTTAAAATAAGGTGAGACGTGGTTTGAAGAGGATGTTCCAAAATTGTGCCGCGCAACAAAGTCGCAACATTTTTTTAAGTTCAGAATCTTTTAAAAGCAAACATTTGTGAAAAGTCAAGTGTTGCATGTGTTCTACGTGGCGCGGCCAAAAGTGGTTATTTGAAAAAATAAAAAGAATAGTCTCTTAGTTGGCGTAGGGTCAACTTTATTTTATTTATGATTTTTTAAATATATATTAAGTTAATTGGATTTGTAATAGGATAATCACCAAAAGTAACAAACAAATAACCAATAATTTATATTTTTGGCAATATAACTATGTAGTCCGGATTCCTTCATTTGGTACTGTTTTAAATCGGGCCACTCACATGGTTAACTAGATATATTAATGTGCCCCCTATATATTTTAGTTCAGAGTATCACTCTAGAACGTTATTTCGAATGCCTTCTTCTCCAACCGGTGTTTCAGATTTACATGAAAACCCATTTTGAACTTATGTTTTTTTGAAGGATGTCGTCTAACATTGAACTACTTTAAACCTATCCGTTGTAGGTTTGCGCACTTTATTTTAAAATCCCTCTTTAGCACATTTGAATCCTAAGTTAAGCTTAAGCTCTTCTATCCTTTTAAAAAGTTGACACAACTTCACATACGAAGATAGATTGTATGCTATATAACCTTTATGTTTCTTATCTAAGAATTTGAGCAATGGTAAGGGACATACATCCTCCAAAGGGTGGTTTTTGTTTGTTCAAAATCTGAAAATAATAAGGGTATTTTTCCTTATTGGATTGTGAGAGCTTAGTTTCATTCTTATTAATCTCATTCCCATCAAATATAGAGAAGCGATGAAAATTTTCCACCATGTCTCCTTATGGTAGTATATTACCAACCAACATCATTTCATGATGAATGATTAAAGAATTAAAAGTTTTCAATGAGCTAAAGATTATTATATTGTGGATAATTAAGGACTTATTTTTATCAAAGAGTTTTTTTTTAAATCGTTTTTGGGATTTTTCATTAATCAAAGAAATGTGCAAATTCATTTGAGTTTAAAGATGTGAAATCTCAGTATTAATCACTAGGCATTTAATGGGGATTTTAGGTTACAAAACAAATATACATGCGGAAATTCTCTTAACACTTAATGGTACATGAAACTTAAAATGGATTTATGTCTTTTTCACATCCAATAGAAACATACTTATGACAACCACAAAGTAAACCCTATGAATCGAAATTCATGGTTATAAATACATACCTTTTGTTGATTCCAATCAAGCTAATCAAAATCTTATTGTCTCCTAGGAAAACCTAACTCCAATAGTGTGCGAGCCTTTAATGGTTCACATCGAAAACTCAAGAAACCTTAGGATTGAAGGAGAGAGGGAGACGAGGAGGATAATTTCATTCTCCACCTTTAGGTATGTGAGAGCCACAAAATTAAGTGCCTCAAGGGTCCTATTTATAGTTTAGGTAACTTGCAGACAAAGCCATATTTGAATAATTAAATAACATATTTATTCTCAATTCAAGTCCCTTCTTTATCAGCAACCAGGAGGTTTCTGGAAACGCTAAGAAAGCTCCTGAAATCGTCCATGCCATGGACTATTCTAAAACTGCTTCTTTTGTTCAACTATTGAACAATTACAATTCACCTATTGCACCTTTAATTATGTAGCATCCCAATGTTAAGGTACTTCTAAATTCAACCCTATAATTTAATCATGTTGCATTTGTTGGATTAGTGTTTAAGCCCATAACTATATTTGGTATGTACTTGACCCGGTTGTAGCATGGTCCTTTTGGGTTGCCTTCACCAAAGCAACTTGACAGGATGATTTATGGAGAGAGAGAGAGAGAGAGAGAGAGAGAGGATATTATGGTTTATTAATATATTATAAGAATAATATATTAAAAGAGAAATCATATGTTTAATTAATATTAATCAAGAATTAATTAAGAAATTAATTATGTGATCAAAAGAGGTTAATTGAACTAAGGGGACTGGAATTGCAATTATAAGATAATTGAGTTTTGGGTTGTGGATCCTTATGGATATAAGGGGGGGGGGGGGGAAATTAGGGTGGAAGACCACCTTGAAATCGTCCAAGCCTTATTCCAGAAGGTTCCTTGGACTGCTTAAGGCCTAAGTTATCTAATTAGGGTTTTGGCTGAAACCCTAGGAGCTTAAGTATATAAGGACCCCTAGGGCTACAGATTTCGGCTACCAAAAACCCTAAGAAGTTCTTAGAGCCGATATTGTGCCTCCATTCCCTCTCTTCTAGATCATCTTCTTGCCTTGGTGTTTGCAAGTCATTAGAGGTATTACACTTGTGATACTAGGCGCTCAAAGCTTGAAGATTCTTGCAACAATCAAAAGGTAAACATCTAAACCTGTTTTTATGTTATTTCGATTTTGCTATGATAGATATAGGGTTTGTAAGCTTTGGATGAATTTGCATGTACAATAGAGAAACCTAGATCCAAAGCTTTAGGGTTTTGCATGTGCACATAGGAATGTTCTTTTGCTCAAAATCCACCAGCGGTATCAGAGACTTGCTTGGTTTCTATTGTATTTGATGCATTATATGTTTGTTCATTGCTTAAAATCGATTTTCTTGCCTTCTGCCTGACAGACTCGTCGAGTCCCAAAGTGAACTCGACGAGTCAGATGAACTCGGCGAGTTCTGTAAGGGACTCGGCAAGTTCTGTAAGGGACTCAGCGACTCGGGGAGTCAGACAGAGGGAATTTCGGGATTTTTGCTTATTTTGACTTGGGATAATTACCATAATTGTTTTTAATTAATAAAATCCGAATTTTATTGATTCTATGTGATTATCTTTGTCAAAATAAAAGATTTTTATCAATTAATTAGATAATTATTGCCTTATTTGATAAACCTTAATTATTTGAATTATTTGATCAATTATCTTGCATGAAATTGGATTAGGTCAAAATTAGATAACCACCAATTAATTGTTTAATTATATTATTTGAATTTTGATCAAGATAATTTTGAAATGTTTCAAAACTTTCCCTCAAGTTTTGGGAGTAAAATTTTTGGATTAAAAGTTTAATTTTGAAATATTTAAATTTTAAACCCTAGAATTTTACAAGTTTAAAATTCAACCCTATACTATTATAATATTATAAGAATGATTATTACATATGTATAAGATAAATTCTAGTCTTACCGTTAGTAGGCGTCATTCACGAAGCCGATCTATAAGGGGGGTATAAGGTTGTTGCCTATAAAATGGCAGTTTAATGGGTGTCCACTCTCACCCACCGCTTATTGATTGGTGAAGGGTCGTTAGCCGCACGGATAGGATAGGGCAGCTAATTCCTCATTAAAAGTATAATGATTATACAAGTAACTAAATGTTTTTATAAAATTCCCAATCTTAGTTACTTTAGGGAAAAAAATGTGAAAATGATGCTATTCCATGGAATTACACTTTGTACCATTGCCAGGACGTTAATGGAGCGCGTGTGGTTAACTGGAACACTAATTTGGGTCTAGCGAAGGGGGAAAAGGGTGACTCGATGTTTGTCATAGATCAGTGGAGCGTGTGTGGCTAACCGACACATTGGTTAGGTGACTGTAACATTGGTGGCACCATGTACATTTGCATGGTTATTCACACCTTGTTTGTGATCCTCGGTATCCCAGTCACAAACTTGAAGGGCATATCGAGATTTAAACATGCCAAAAGTTCAATGAATCTCAAAAGATCTAGGAGTTTTCAATACATTTAAAACTTAGTTTCCTTTTGTTTTTCATGATGAAAATTAGTGAATCGTCATTCACTTACCTTCAAATTATTTGCAATTTAAATTACGACATCCCTCTTTTAAGTTGTGAATAATGTTGTTGGATCCTAGCGCTAATTTCTCATTTGGGTGTTTAATTGGGGATTCTTGTCTAATCAAACTTTGTCTCTTTTCCTTTCAGATGTCTAACTCGAACAACAACAATGCTTCAGGCTCGTTCTCACTCATGAACTTGTGTGGGAGGGTGATTTTTGATGGGACCAATTTCAATGATTGGATCTGCAACATCCACATGGTCACCCGCTACGAGGACAAGGAGTATGTTCTCGATAAAAAGTTGAAGGAGGTCAACGTTAACACTATTACTCCCGAGGAGATCGCTGCCTTTGAGGCCCACGAGCGAGATGCTACGAAAATACATTGCATCATGCTCGCGACTATGACTGCCGAACTCCAAAAGTCCTACGAGGACTTCTACCCCTATGAGATGCATCAGGATTTACTGGACAGGTACCACCAAAGTGCCAGGAAGGAAAGGTACGAGATCATCACTTCGATGATCACTACAAAAATGAGGGACGGAGAGTCTGTCACTGCTCACCTGCAGAAAATGTAGAGATATGTTGACCGACTGCTGAAGCTAAATGTTAACTTCGATGAAGAGCTGGCGATTGATATTATTCTTCATTCCCTGCCTCCTTGCTACAACCAGTTCCGCATGACCTACCACATGAACAAAGAGGAGGTCACGTTGAGCAAGCTTCAACGCATGTTGAGAACTGCTGAGAGCAACCTTAAGGACAAATTCGTTGCATCAACTCCTTCTGTCGTTGCCCCCATCTTGGCTATTGGGCAGGGGAAGGGTAAGAAGAGGAAGGCTCCTTCTAAGAGCCACCACAAGGGAAAGTCTCATGATGGCACCTCTTCTAGTGGAACCACGGCTGCTCCCACTACACCCTCCTCCAACCCGAAGGATGCAGAGTGCTTCCACTACTATGACAAAGGGCACTGGAAACGAAACTGCCCGAAGTATCTGCAGGACATCAAGGATGGAAAGATAAAACCATCCTACACAGGGCCTAAGAATAAATAGGGATGTGGAGCATGGAAAGATAAACCTAGTGATGGGAAACAGAAGATCGTCGCTTGTCACCAAGATTGGAGTTTACTCTTTAGTGTTTAGTAGTGGGTTAGGACTAGAGTTGAATAATTGTTTCTATTCGCCAGAAATGGCAAGAAACATCATTTCTTTTCATGGTTTATATAAACAAGGATTTATATTTTCGTCTGATAATGAAAAAGGTTCTATTAATGCTTTTCTTAATGGTGTTTTCTATTTTGAAGCATTTCCTTGTAATGGAATATATGAAACTGTGATGGTTGTAGACAATTTAGGAAATGATGTGTTGTATATCGATTCTTCCAATGATTTGGATAAAGCATGCTTGTGGCATTGTCGTCTTGGACATGTCAACAAGAAACGCATAACCCAACTCCAAAAGGATGGAATGTTAGAGTCATTCGACCTTAGGGACGATGACGTGTGCGAGTCTTGTTTACTTGGAAAGATGACCAAGTCACCCTTCACTGGTTCTTGTGAAAGGGGTGAGGGTTTATTGAATCTCATACACATAGATGTGTGTGGGCCCTTTAGATCCACCACAACGGATGCAAGCCGCTTCTATGTGACTTTCACTGATGATTATAGTAGATATGGCAATATCTACTTAATCAAACACAATTCAGAAACCTTTGAAAAGTTCAAAGAGTTTAAGCAGGAAGTGGAGAATCAGTTGGGCAGGAAAATCAAGATGCTTCGATCCGATCGAGGTAGAGAGTACCTTAGTCTTGAGTTCCACGACTACCTCAAGGAATGTGGAATAGTTTCGCATGAGAGTCGTAATTGAACCTTGTTGGACATAGTTCGTTCCATGATGAGTCGTGCTTCGCTACCTATCTCATTCTGGGGGTATGCCTTAGAGACTGCTGCCCATATCCTTAACATAGTCCCTATAAAGAAGGTTTCCAAAACACCTCACGAGATGTGGACAGGGAAAGCTCCCTTGTTGGCACATATCAAGGTTTGGGGTTGCGAGGCTTTCGTAAGAGGAGAGACTCACGACAAGCTCGAACCTCGTAGTGAGAGGTGTATTTTCATCGGCTACCCACAGAAATCCTTTGGATATCTCTTTTATAGACCGAGTGACAATGTTGTCTTCGTTGCTAGGAGAGGGGTTTTCCGAGAGCGAGAACTCATAAGCCAAGAGGACAGTGGGAGGAAAATCGATCTTGAAGAGCTTCAAGAATCGAATGATGAAGGAACCTCAAATACTGGCACTAAACCTGAGGAGGAAACTCCTTTTGAACCAATTGACGAGTCCTTACCACTTAGACGTTCCAGTAGAGTTAGTGTTCTGCCTGTGTTATATGGTTTTCATATAACAAGTGAAGGTGATACGTTTATTAGTGACAGTACACTAATAAATTTGGATGAACCTAACAGCTATAACGAAGCCATGGCAGGCCCGAAGTCTGCGAAATGGAAAGAGGCTATGAATAGCGAGATTCAGTCCATGTATGACAAACAAGTTTGGAATTTGGTTGACAATGTGACAGGTCGTAAGACGGTCGGGTGCAAATGGATCTTCAAGAAGAAGACCGACATGGATGGGAAAATACACACTTATAAGGCGCGATTAGTTGTGAAGGGCTTTACTCAAACTCCAGGAGTTGACTATGATGAGACCTTTGTTGGATAAGGTGTCTAAGTCCATAACTATATTTGGTATATACTTGACCCAGTTTGGCATGGTCCATTTGGGTTGCTCGGCATCTTAACCATTGGATAGACATAATGAGAAAAAGGACACTTATGGTTTGTTAATATATTATAAGTTCTAATATATTAATATGAAATCAAATTATTTAAATAGTATTGATCAAGAATTAATTTGGAATTAACTTTGTGATCAAAAAGAGACTAATTAAATATATGAGGATTGATTGTGTAAATCATTCATTCTCATGTAGTGGGCTTATGGTTCATGATTCACTAGATTGGGCTAGGACCCATTGGGTGCTCCATGGATGCTCCATGGAGGTTGTAACCCATGGATCATGGGGGAAATGAAAAGGCATGCACATTAGGGTTTACATGGTGTAACCCTACATGTGACACACTATATAAAGAACCTCATATGGAGTAAAATCAGCCACTAAGACAAGACAAGGAGGGCTAGCCGATTTTGTGATCAAAGTGTTCTTATCTCAAGTTATTCCAAGAGTTGTAGGTGTCGTGTGAAACATTTGAGGCATCACATTTGGGGTGCTAGGCTCACAAGGTCTTAAGGAATCCAAGCTACAAGAAAAGGTATGTCATTCTACTAGTTTTTATATTACAAGTACCCCATGCCATGCTAGATACGATGAAAACCTTGGAATATCAAATTTGCATGAATATTAGAGAAAACATAGATCCAAGTTTACTAGGGTTGCATGTACACCATAGGAGTGTTAGAATTCTCAAAACCCATCAACCTTCTCACCAGTTGCAAAGGTAAAGTCTATTAGGGTGATGTAAGCCATTGCTGCATTTCATGACTATGAAATATGGAAAATGGATGTCAAAACCGCTTTCCTTAATGGGAAGTTGGCTGAGAATGCTTAAATGAGTCATGCAGAGGGTTTTGTCGATGCTAAGCATCCTAATAGAGTGTGTAAGCTTGAGAAATCCATTTATGGATTGAAACAAACATCTCGCAGATAGAATCTTTGTTTCGATGAGAAAGTCAAAGAGTTTGGTTTTCTGCAAAGCGAGGATAAGTCATGTGTATATGATTATGCTAATCCATTTACAATGGTTATTATCAAAATTTTAAGTTTTATATATGTTTATATGATTCTTGAAATTGTTGATATGAATGTTCATACTTGTGAGTTTTAGAAGATCATAGGAGTTATTTGAAAATTGTTTGTTAGTGTAATTCTTGATCTTAATGCCTATTGATGGATTCCATAATTTGTCCTCAAGTTATGTATTACCAAAAGTCACTTCTTTAAATTGTCATTAAAGAGCCATAGGATACATAAAGTGAAGAGTCTTCATTTTAATAAACCATTAATCTCATAAGTTATGAATATGAAAGGTTTTGAATAGTTTCAAAACTTGCCCTCAAGTTTTGGAATTTGTAAAGTCCTTTAGAAAACTTTAATTCCAAACCCTAGAGTTTTAAAAGTTAAAATTCAACCCTTATACTTTATAGTATTATAAGTTAATAATATATATATATATATATATATATATATATATATATATATATATATATATATATATATAAGATCAAGTCAGACTTACCGTTAGTAGGCTTCATTCATGAATTCGGTCTATAAGGGGGTATAAGGTTGTTGCCTATAAAATGGCAGCTTAATAGGTGTCCACTCTCACCCACCGCTTCCTTGACTGGTGGAGGGTCGTTAGCCGAATGGGTAGGACAAGGACTATAATCCTCATTAAAGGTATAATGAAATATATAAAGTAACTAATCTTTTTTAAAATTCCCAATCTTAGCTACTTTAGGAAAATGTGAAATTGGTGCTAACCCATGAAATTACACTTTGTACCTTACCAAGTCGTTGGTGGAGCGTGTGTGGGTAACCGGCACACCAACATGGATTAGTAAGAGTGGCAAAGGGTGACTTAATATTTATCATAGATCGGTGGAGCGCGTGTGGGTAACCGACACATAGATTAGGTGATAAAGATTGAGGGTACCAAGTAAATTTGCATGGTTATTCACACATTGTTTGTGATCCTCGGCATCCCAGTCACAAACTTGAGAGGGCACAATTGAGATTTAAACATGCCATTGAAAAGTTCAATGAATCTCAAAAGAATGTAGGAGTTTCAATCCAATTAAAACCTAATAATTTATTTTGTTTTTCATGGTGGAAATTGGTGAATCGTCATTCACCTACCTTCAAATATTTTATAGCTTGGATTACGGCATCCCTCTTCCAAGTTATAAGGTATTGTGTTGGGTCCTAACCTTAATATTACATTTGTGTGTCTTATTAAGGATTCTATATCTAATCTAAACTTGTCTTTCTTCTTTTCAGATGTCTTCCAACAATGTTGCTTCTGGCTCAATCCCTACCGGCTCCTTCTCTCTCATGAAACTTTATGGGAGAGTCATCTTTAATGGTTCTAACTTTAATGATTGGATTAGGAACATTAGGATGGTCACTCGTTACGAGGAAAATGAATATGTCCTCGACAAGGAGCTGAAGGAAATTGATGAGTCTACTGCTACTCCAGAGGAGATCGCTGACTTTAGGGAACATGAGAGAGATGCTACCAAGGTGGAATGTATCATGTTGGCCACAATGAAAGCTGAACTCCAAAAGTCCTATGAGGACTTTTACCCTTTTGAGATGCACATAGATGTGATGGACCGCTACCATCAAAGTGCTCGTCAAGAGAGGTATGAAATCATCTCTTCCATGATAACAACCCGAATGAAGGATTGTGAACCCATCACGGGCCACATGCAGAAAATGCAAAGGTTTGTGGACCGTTTGCTCAAGTTGAATGTGAACTTCCCCGAGGAGTTGGCTATTGATATCATACTGCACTCCTTACCTACTTGTTATGATCAATTCCGAATGACATATCACATGAACAAGGAGGAGGTTACACTTAGAAAACTTCAAGGGCTCTTGAAGACCGCTGAAACTGGTCTTAAGGGAAAATCGGTTGTTTCTACTCCTACTCCTACCGCCGCCCCTGTTCTTGCAACCGGTCAAAGTAGAGGGAAGAAGAGGAAGACCCTTTCGAAGGGTACCAAGGGAAAGTCTCTTGATGGCTCCTCTTCAAGTGGAACCAAAGGTGGTTCTGTCACTCCTTCTTCCAACCCAAAAGAAGCTCAATGCTTCTATTGTCAGGAAAAGGGGCACTAGAAATGAAACTGCCCCAAGTACATGCAAGATGTTAAAGATGGGAAGTTCAATCCTACCCATGCAGGTATTTACACTATATTGTCTAATAACTCACCACATACTACTTCTTGGGTTATTGATACATGTTGCGGTATTCATATATGTTCTGATTTGCAGGGACTAAGAAGAAGTGAGGATGTGGAGCACGGAAAGATAAACTTGATAATGGGGAATAGGAAAGCTTCACCTGTCACCAAGATTGGATTTTATTCTTTGTTGCTAAGTAGTGGGTTAGTGTTAGATTTGAATAAGTGTTGTTACTCGTCTGAAATGGCGAAAAATATTATTTCCTTTCATGGCTTGTACAAATAAGGATTTACTTTTTAATTTGATAATGAAGTTGGTGGTATTAATGCCTTTTATAATAATGTTCTTTATTTTAAAGCATTACCTTGTGATGGTGTATATGAAATTGTGTCGGTTGTAGACAACTTAGGAAATAATGTGTTACATATCGATTCTTCCACTAGTTTGGATAAAGCATCCTTGTGGCATTGTCGTCTTGGACATGTTAACAAGAAGTGCATAGGCCAACTCCAGAAGGCTGGAGTCTTGGAGTCATTTGACTTAAAGTCAGATGATAGTTGCGAGTCTTGTTTGCTTGGAAAAAATGACAAAGTCACCCTTCACTAGCACTTGTGCTAGCGGTGAAGGTTTGTTGGTCCTCATACACACAAATGTGTGTGGACCCTTCAGAACCGCCAGAAGGGATGCTAACCGCTTCTATGTGACTTTTACTGATGATTATAGTAGATATGGTTATGTCTACTTAATCAAGCATAAGTCAGAAACCTTTGAAAAGTTTAAAGAGTTTAAACAGGAAGTGGAGAATCAGTTGGGCAGGAACATTAAGATGCTCTGATCCGATCGAGGAGGAGAGTATCTTAGTATAGAGTTCCTTGACTATCTTAAGGAATGTGGAATTGTTTCACAACTGATACCTCCCAGAACACCACAGCTTAATGGTGTGGCTGAGAGGCGCAATCGAACCTTGTTGGACATGGTTCGTTCCATGATGAGTCGAGCTTCGTTACCAATCTCGTTCTGGGGGTATGCCTTAGAGACTACCACCCATATCCTTAATCTAGTCCCTACCAAGAAGGTTGCCAAAACACCTCACGAGATGTGGACTGGGAAAGTTCCCAATGTAGACCACATCAAGATTTGGGGTTGTGAGGCTTTCGTGAGACGTGAGACTCAGGATAAGCTCGAACCTCAAAGTGAGCGATGTATTTTCATCGGCTAACCACAAAATTCTTTTGGTTACCTCTTCTACAGACCCAGTGAGAATGTGGTCTTTGTGGAAAGAAGAGGGGTCTTTCATGAGAGAGAATTCATAAGCCAAGGAAACAATGGGAGGCAAATTGATCTTAAAGAACTTCAAGAGTCAAGCGGTGAAGGAACCTAAAACCCTAGCGATCAACCTGAGGAGGAAACTCCTGTTGATGAGTCTGTACCTCTGAGGCGTTCCACAAGAGTTAGGATCCACCTGAGCATTACTATGGTTTTCATATTACTGCAGAAGGTGATGAATTTATCAGTGATAGGACACTGATAAATCTGGATGAACCTAACAACTTTAAGGAAGCCATGGCAGGCCCTGAATCTGGCAAATGGAAAGAGGCCATGGATAGCGAGATTCAATCCATGTATGACAATCAAGTTTGGAACTTGGTTGACAATGTACCTGGTCGTAATACGGTTGGGTGCAAATGGATCGTCAAGAAGAAGACCGACATGGATGGGAATGTGCACACTTATAAAGCGCGACTGGTTGCGAAAGGCTTTACTCAAACTCCGGGAGTTGACTATGATGATACCTTCTCACCAGTAGCGAAAATTAAGTCTTATAGATTTTTGCTAGCCATAGCTGCATTTCATGATTATGAAATATGGGAAACGGATGTCAAAACCGCTTTACTTAATGGAAAGTTGGCTGAGGATGTTTACATGAGTCAACCAGAGGGTTTTGTCGATGCAAAGCACCCTAATAGAGTGTGTAAGCTTGAGAAATCCATCTATGGATTTAAACAAGCATCTCATAGATGGAATCTTCGTTTCGATGTGAAAGTTAAAGAGTTTGGTTTTTCGGGGAGCGAAGATGAGTCCTGTGTATATGTTAAGGCTAGTGGGAGTATAGTTAGCTTTTTGGTATTGTATGTGGATGACATACTACTCATAGGAAATGACATCCCAACCTTGCAGGAAGTTAAGTCCTGGCTTGGGAAGTGTTTCTCTATGAAGGACCTTGGAGAAGCTGCCTATATCCTAGGGATAAGGATATTAAGAGAAAGGAGTAAGAGACTAATTGGACTTAGTCAAAGTACCTACTTGGATAAGGTGCTGAAAAGGTTCAGCATGCAGGATTCCAAGAAAGGTGACTTACCAATCCAGAGCAACGCCAAACTGAGTAAGACTCAGAGTCCGAGTACAGAGGCTGAGATAGCTGAGATGAGTCATGTACCATATGCTTCCGCTGTGGGCTTAATCATGTATGTTATGACTTGTACTCGTCCTGATGTGGTTTGAGCATGGTCAGCAGATATCAAGGGAATCCGGGCAAGGTACACTAGACTGCAGTGAAGAATATTCTCAAGTACCTACGGAGGACTAGGGACTGGGTCCTTACCCTTGGTGGGAGTAATGACTTGAGGGTAGTGAGGTATAGTGATGCTGGCTTCCAGACTGATAGGGATAATTTCCGCTCTCAGTCGGGATGGGTCTTTACCCTAAATGGAGGAGCAATCACTTGGAAAAGTTCCAAACAGGAAACCGTGGCTCATTCAACTTGCGAATCAGAGTATATAGCGGCAAGCAAGGCAGTAAAGGAGGCAATATGGCTAAAGAACTTCATTGGAGACCTTGGAGTTGTACCAGCTATTAAGGAGCCTATGGAGATTTTCTATGACAATGAGGGTGCAATTGCCTTAGCTAAGGAACCAAGGGATCACGGCAGATCCAGGCACATCGACAGAAAATACCATTTCATTAGACATCGGATAGAAGAAGGACTCCTCGTGGTGAAGAGGGTATCATCGGATGAGAACCCAGCTGACCCCTTCACGAAGGGGCTGTGTAGGGCTAAGCATTTGCAGCATGCGAGGCGCATCAGGCTGAAGGATGATAATAGTTTTATAGATTAAATAGTTTTTCTGAAACTTGTAAAATGTAAATTGACATTTGATGATTAAATAAAAGTTGTTGTTTATTTATAAGTAAAGTGTTGCTATCTTGTGTCAATTGTTTACTATTGTTTCAATTTTGCATGTTTTGACTTCCAGAATAATTACTTTATTCAAAATCTCCACAGTCAGTCATATGTTGGAAGTAGATATGAATCAAGACTGTCATGAATTGGGGTTGTAGATGTCTAAGGTGCTAGACATAGCAAATGGTTGCTACAACATTCATGAGTGCTCATAAGTTCTGAGTATTGGATTCAACCCACGCTCACTTGTATCACTTCATGGAATTTATCTCGAGTGATCATGAGACGGTAATATCATATAAGTCTTCAAACCGAGATATATGAGTTGTTGATTATGAGTTGGTTGTGCATTGATTGTACTAAAACGCATTGGTAACTCGATGTTATAAAACGTGCTTTTGTGTATGATTCAACAAGTAGTTAGTACAAGCATATGAGTCGAAGTTTATCTGTTCCTTCTAGTCCTTGGAGGATTAGAAGCGATATATGGGCCCCTCGATGATTTTGTTTTGACCTATGTACCGGACCCGGTCAGAACCAAATTGATGTGTTCAGTTTAGTTCTACGTCAAACAAATCAGAAATCGGGAAACAAACTGCTAGACAATAAGTACAACATTGTTCCATGTATTTGTCCGGCTGATATCTAGAACAGAGGATTATATGATCACTTATCTTAAATGGCGCATCATCATTATCTTAGTTCCACGAGACTTTGAAAGAGCTACGATTGCTGGTCGGTTCCTGAAGTCATACTTGCAACTATAGCTATTAGACTTATCCAAGTGGGAGACTGTTGGATAAGGTGTCTAAGTCCATAACTATATTTGGTATATACTTGACCCAGTTTAGCGTGGTCCATTTGGGTTGCTCGGCATCTCAACAATTGGATAGACATAATGAGAAAAATGACACTTATGGTTTGTTAATATATTATAAGTTCTAACATATTAATATGAAATTGAATTATTTAATTAGTATTGATCAAGAATTAATTTGGAATTAATTTTGTGATAAAAAAGAGACTAATTAAATATATGAGGATTGATTGTGTAAATCATTCATTCTTATGTAGTGGGCTTATGGTTCATGATTCACTAGATTGGGCTAGGACCCATTGGGTGCTCCATGGATGCTCCATGGAGGTTGTAACCTATGGATCATGGGGGAAATGAAAAGCCATGCACATTAGGGTTTACATGGTGTAACCCTACATGTGACATACTATATAAAAAACCTCATATGGAGTAAAATCGGCCACTAAGACAAGACAAGGAGGGCTAGCCGATTTTGTGATCAAAGTGTTCTTATCTCAAGTTATTCCAAGAGCTGTAGGTGTCGTGTGAAACATTTGAGGCATCACATTTGGGGTGCTAGGCTCACAAGGTCTTAAGGAATCGAAGCTACCAGAAAAGTTATGTCATTCTACTAGTTTTTATATTACAAGTACCCCATGCCATGCTAGATAGGATGAAAACCTTGGAAAATCAAATTTACATGAATATTAGAGAAAACATAGATCCAAGGTTGCTAGGGTTGCATGTACACCATAGGAGTGTTAGAATGCTCAAAACCCATCAACCTTCTCACTAGTTGCAAAGGTAAAGTCTATTAGGGTGATGCTAGCCATTGCTGCATTTCATGACTATGAAATATGGAAAATGGATGTCAAAACCGCTTTCCTTAATGGGAAGTTGGCTGAGGATGTTTACATGAGTCATCCAGAGGGTTTTGGCGATGCGAAGCATCCTAATAGAGTGTGTAAGATTGAGAAATCCATTTATGGATTTAAACAAGCATCTCGCAGATGGAATCTTTGTTTCGATGAAAAATTCAAAGAGTTTGGTTTTCTGCGAAGCGAGGATGAGTCATGTGTATATGTCAAAGCCAATGGGAGTAAAGTCAGGATACTTAGTTGGATAAAGTACTAAAGTGTTTTAGTATGGAGAATTCCAAGAAAGGAGAGTTACCAATCCAAAGCAACGCCAAACTGAGTAAGACTTAGAGCCCGAGTACAGAGACCGAGATAGCAGAGATGAGCCGAATACCTTACGCTTCCGCAGTTGGCTCGATCATGTATGTTATGACTTGTACTCGCCCTGATGTGGCCTTCGCTTTGAGCATGGTCAGCAGATATCAAGGGAACCCTGGCAGAGCACATTGGACCGCAGTCAAGAATATTCTTAAGTACCTTCGGAGGACCAAGGAATGGTTTCTAGTCCTCGGTGGGAGTGATGACTTAAGGGTGCGAGGGTATAGTGACGCCAGTTTTCAGACAGACTGAGATAATTATCGATCTCAGTCAGGCTGGGTCTTCACCCTAAATGGAGGAGCAGTAACTTGGAAAAGTTCCAAGCAGGAGATCGTAGTTGATTCAACGTGCGAATCATAGTACATAGGAGTGAGCGAAGCGTCAAAGGAGGCGATATGGTTGAAGAACTTCATCGGAGACCTTGGAGTTGTGCCAACCATAAAGGAGCCTATGGAGATTTTATGCGATAATGAAGGAGCGGTTTCCTTGACCAAGGAACCGAGGGATCATGGCATATCCCGAAATATCGACAGGAAATAGCACTTTATTAGACATCAGGTAGAAGAGGGACTCCTCGAAGTGAAGAGGGTATCATCAAAGGATAACCTAGCAGATCCCCTTACGAAGGGACTGAGCAGGGCTAAGCACTTGCAGCACACTAGGAGCATTGGGCTGAAGGACGATATTAGTTTAGATTAGATAGCTTCGAAACGTGTAATAGATAAATTGTAATTAACATTTGATGATTAAATAAAGAAGTATTATTTATAAGAAAAGTTACTGTCTTTTGTTAATTATTACCTATTGTTTCACTTTGCATGTTTTGACTTCCTGAATAATAAGATTATTCGAACAGTCCACAGTTGCTCATACTTTGGAAGTAGGTATCAAAGAAGACTGTCATGAATTGGTTTGTAGACTGTCTAAAGTGTATTAGACATAGCAAAGGTTTGCTACGACGTTCATGAGTGCTTATGAATTAAGATTTGAGCATTGGATTAAACCCACACTTACTGGCATCACTTCATGAAATTTATCATGAGTGATCGCAAGATGATAATATCATATAGTCTTTAAACCTAGATATATGGTTTATTGTTTGCGAGTTGGTTGTGCATTGATAATGCGTAAACGCATCAGTAACTTGATGTTATAAAACACATTGTTGTGCATGATTTGATAAGTGAATAGTAAATGCATATAAGTCGAAGTTGATATGTTCCTTTTATCCTAAGAGGGTAAAAGCGATATTTGGGCCCCTTGATGATTTGGTTTGACTTATGTGTCGGGCGCGGTCAGGACTGAATTGATGTGTTCAATTAAGTTATATGTCAGACGAATCAGAGATCGAGAAACAAACCGTTGGACAATAAGTATGACTATGTTCCATGTATTTGTACGCACGATATGTTGAACGGAGGATTATACGATCCCTTGTCTAAAGGACGAGTCAGAGTTCGACAGCGGCTTTTGAGAGATACGATTGCTAATCGGATCCTGAAGTCGTACTTGCATTTATAGTTATTAGACTTATCCAAGTGGGAGACTGTTGGATTAGTGTCTAAGCCCATAACTATATTTGGTATGTACTTGACCTGGTTGTAGCATGGTCCTTTTGGGTTGCCTTCACCAAAGCAACTTGACATGATGATTTATGGAGAGAGAGGATATTATGGTTTTTTAATATATTATAAGAATAATATATTAAAAGAGAAATCATATTGTTTAATTAATATTGATCAAGAATTAATTAAGAAATTAATTATGTGATAAAAAGAGGTTAACTGAACTAAGGGGACTGGAATTGCAATTATAAGATAATTGAGTTTTGCGCTGTGGATCCTTATAGATATAAGGGGGGACGAAATTAGGGTGGAAGCCCACCGTGAAATCGTCCAAGCCTTATTCCAGAAGGTTCCTTCGACTACTTAAGGCCTAAGTTATCCAATTAGGGTTTTGGCTGAAACCCTAGCAGCTCAAGTATATAAGGACCCCAAGGGCTACAGATTTCGGCTACCAGAAATCCTAAGAAGTTCTTAGAGCCGAAATTGTGCCTCCATTCCCTCTCTTCTAGATCATCTTCTTGCCTTGGTGTTTGTAAGCCATTAGAGGTATTACACTTGTAATACTAGGCCCTCAAAGCTTGAAGATTCTTGCAACAATCAAAAGGTAAACATCTAAACCTGTTTTTATGTTATTTTAATTTTGCTATGATAGATCTAGGGATTGTAAGCTTTGGATAAATTTGCATGTACAATAGAGAAACCTAGATCCAAAGCTTTAGGCTTTTTCATGTGCACATAGGAATGTTCTTTTGCTCAAAACCCATCAGCATTTTTGTCCCTAAGTTCAAGAAAGTGTGCAAAGGATCCTTAATGGCATTTTTGTAATTTTGGCCTTGGAGTACGCCATGCGTACATGGTGTACACTGGGCGTACATCAGTGTATACTGGGCGTACTTGCCAGATAAGGAAACTCTAATTTTTAGGGTGTGACTCGTATTTAAGCAATCTTATGGCCTCATTTCATTCACCTTATCTGCCTCCATCCCTCTCATACGTTTGTGCAACCCTAGTTTCACCTTGAGGAGGATTTTTAAGCTTAGAAGTGTGTTTTTGGTGTCTTAGAAGAAGAAGGAAGGAAGCCAAGCTCAGGTTGAAGAAGTGGAACACTTGGATCTAAGATTTCTACATCATTTGCAACCATTCTAAGGTAAAAAGCTTGCAACTTTATTATTCGAGCATATAGATCTAGTTTTAGATGTCTTTATGGAGCTTTTTGGTCCCAACATGTTAGATCTTGAATATGGCATGTTCTTGACCTTTGATTTGTCCTTTTAGACCCTAGGAGGGGTATTAACTTATAAAAATGGGTTCCAAATGGTTAGTTTTGCTTCATGCATCATTTAGAAGGTCTTAATGGAATAAGACCTTGTGTTAAGCACTTATTGGACATGCTAGGTCATAAAGTTGGAGACTTTATGACTCCTAGGAGGATTTTAGCCATGGATCTGAATTATGGACGTAATAGCTTAAGCCATTAAGCTCTAAATGGAGTTTGGGACTTGCGAGGGTACGCCCCGCGTACTCCGAGTATGCCTTGCGTACGAGGTCAACCACCCTGATGGTAGTCAACTACGAGGATGCGTGTACGCCCAACGTACCTACGAAGTACACCCCACGTACGCACCCTGAGTTGACTCGGTTGGGTTGACTCAGTTGACCTAGTTGGTTTGACGAGTAGAATTTGATTAAGTTTGACCTTGAGGGTATTTTGGGATTTTCATGGAAATTGGTCATTGGTGGGAATATGTGTCGGTTAGAGAGCTGAGATTCGGAGTTGAGACCTCATCAGCTTCTGTTCAAATTGTGAGGTGAGTTTTTCTCAATGTACTTTCAGGTCGAAGGCACCAAGGTCGGCCCATTGGATTGTTATCCTGGTTGATCATATGTTGGTATGCTGTAGTGATCTATTAGATCTGTATCCTGGTACATAGGATGATGCTATGCTTAGTGATCTGTAAGATCTGTCTGATTGTCTATTGACTGGTTATATGTATGCTTATCTGTTATGTATATGTCGACATGGTTTAAGTGTGGTTGGGTTTAGGCGGACTAGTTTAGACTGAAGGCCAAGAGACCTAGGGCATCCCGAATAGACTGCAGACCCGAGAGGCATAGCAGTCTGGCCGAAGGCCCAGAGAATGTTCGAGATAGGTTACCAGTCATGCTGAAGGTTCTGTAAACGTACCAGATAGTCTGTAGGCCGGTGGGGCGTACCAGTCAGGCTGAAGGCTCTCTATGTATGCTGTTTTTTATTATGATTATGTGTTGTGTTGGTACTTTGGGGGATCTCACTAAGCATTGGCTTACAGTTTTGGGTTATGTTTCAGGTACTTCAGATGACCGCAGGAAGGCGAAGGCGTAACCGTACACATACTCATGTTTTGTCTTATGATTTTGGGAGACTCTGATGTTGAAAGTGTTTTGAAAACTATGTTTATAAGCAATTTGTGAATTTGGGTTGGTTTTGAAAAGTTTAAATTTCTTGTGATTTTTATGGGTGTTACAAGTTGGTATCAGAGCCTTGGTTTGAGTGAATTGGAGGGACACTTGTGCGATTCCAGTCTCAAACTAAGGAAAAAGATTTTAAAAATGATTTTCAAATTCTTTTCAAAATATTCAAATAGTATGCGATGTGTACGATCAGTCGGAGCCGGTAAGTAGACCCCAAATTACCACACTGTTATTTGATCTTATGATATGTTAAAACAGTATGCTAGTGATAGGCTAGGGATCTTCAGGAATTGCATGATAGAATTTCCAAATAATATGATGCCTGATAGCCTAGGGTTCTTCCTTATATGAAACTGACATCATTACTGTAGTTGCTTAGTGTACGCATCGTAGTTACACATAACTAAGATTTTATAACCTAAGAATGTTTGGTTTGGCCTTATTTATTGTTCTTGTTTGATGAAGGTCTTAGGGTAGGATCATATATTCGATTGTCTATAGCATCCAGTGTTATGCATGATTAGCCTTCCTCTAGGGAGTGAGGTCAGCCGACCAGTTTCATGATGTTTAGCCTTCCTCTAGGGAGTGAGGATTGATTATATGCGTTTTCTAGTGTGTATTGTTAGGTTTGTTGTGATGATCCTTGAGAAAAATATGGGTAGGTGTGGAAGGTAGCATGGGCCCGTACTACTGAAAGCACATGACCCGTATGCGTTACAGGGAAGTCAAAGCCCCTAGGGCTTTGTTGGGAGTTAATTCCCCTGATATGATATGCATGTTATCTGATATCTCCCTAGTTTATTTTTAGTATGGTTATGACGCAGCGTTTCAAGGCAGGATCAGGGACGGGTGGCCAGAATGGGCCAGTGGTGTCCAAGAACAGGATTCGGGAGATCCTTCAGAAGGAGGTTGTTGCTCACTTTCGAGCATAGTTGCCAGAGATGTTTGGGTCTATTAAGACCGCCATGGTGGAGTATTTTGATGAGCTTTATGCTGCTTTGTCTGAGACTGTTGCTGCTGCAGACACCGTGGTTGTTGCGGCTACAGGGATTGGTGTTGGGAGAGCCTTTCAGTATCGGGATTTTGACAATACGAAGCCCCCTACATTTGATTAGGGATGTCAAAAAGTCCCATGGGACCCCATTCCCATAGGGCCCCCGTCCCGTTTGGGGGGTTTTTTTATTAAAAACAATCGAGGACGGGGACAGGGGCGGGGGCAAGGTTAACCCCTGTTTTAATTTCGGGGGCGGGGGCGGGGGCAGGCAGTACCGTCTCGAAACCCCCATGGGGACCCCGTTAATAAATTATACATATATTCACACACACACACACACACACACACATATATATATATATATATATATATATATATATATATATATATATATATATATATATATATATATATATATATATATATAATAAATAATAACATGATTTTGAGCTTCTAAAATTCAACAAAAAACATGTTTTTAAGTTATTAGTATAATGTTCTTAAGATGCCATAATTTTTTATTTTTAACATGTAAAATTTTGCTCTAACTAGGGTTTTTGGCACTATAGCACAACAAAGTTTAGCGAATTTACACATTTGGTCACCTAATTATTTTTTGTGCTCAATTGGTCCTTAACGTTAGGAAATACCAACTAATTAAGGGTTTTGGGGGAAATTGTATTTGGTTTGTGGGTGACATGCTGACGTGGATTGCAAAACCATATGGTGTTTTTGGCACTGTAGCACAACAAAGTTTGGCGAATTTACACATTTAGTCACTCAAATAACCGGTTGTTCCTGTATCAGGTCATATAATGGTGTAATTAATAGGTAAAATTCAACTTTAATGGTCCATTAGGCACAAAAATACTTGAGTGACTAAATGTGTAAATTCGCCAAACTTTGTTGTGCTACAGTGCCAAAAACCCTTAAAAAATCATATCTCTCTCATACGGATCCCATTTTTGGCAAACTTTTTTCTAAATTTTATACCTTGAGGAGTACTACGAAATCCTTTTTGCTCTTTTAGTCAAAACTCAACCAATCTCTAAGTACCGTTTTGACGTAATTAATTTTAATTATGCGGTTGATTTCTATTTTTATAAAATCCATAACTCTTTCCATTGGAGTCGGATTTTTACGAATCTTATATCCTTGAGATCACGTTAACGAGTACTATCCAAGTACGTTAACCAGCTTAGAAAACGTAACAACTTTTCTGATGCTAATTTTGGAGCCTAACGGACGCTTTAACAAATAAATATAGTGGCACATCTGATTCTTATTATCTCAAAAATAAAATACTACAACATTAAGCTATTACATATATTTTCCTACTCTTTTTTAATGGTGATCAGTGACGAAAACCGCTCGGTTGTCACACTTGAGCTCAACTGATTACATGCATCACACCCCTTTTTTGTAAAAATCTTTTTAGAAAATTTATTTTATTTCAAAAAGATTATCAATTCCTCAGTTTAAGTTCAGACACACCCGAGAGTGTGCACGAATCGCTAAAACCAAGGCTTTGATACCAACTTGTAATGTCCTAAAAATACCAATAAAAAAATTTATTTTTAAATCATCAAATCCATACAAAAATTTGTTCCAAAACCATTTGTAGTAAAATGTATCTCTCAAACATCAGAGTAAAAAATAATAATCAATGTGGAAAAAGTCATCAAGGGATGTTGGGAGTCAAGCAGGGTGCTTTCCTTTGGAACTGGAAGTATCTGAAAACATTTTAAACATAAATCGTAAGCAAAAAGCTTCGAGACTTTCCCAAAATACCACATACCATACATAAGATAGTGCATGCTATGGGCCAAGTCATAGTCTTATAGTCATTTCCTGCCTTGGGCCAAATCGTGGTCTTTCCATGAAATGTTGAGGGCTAAATCCTAGTCTTACAAACAAGTGTCAGGGCCCACATCCTGGTCTTCCATGCAAGTATCATGAAGACAACTAGCATCCTACATACAAACGCCAAGGGCCAGATCCTGGTCGTACATACAATTGCTAGGGGTAGATCCTGGTCTTTCATACAATTTCCAGGAGCCAGATCCTAGTCTTTCATACATATGCCAAAGGTCATACCCTGGTCTTCCATGTAAGTATAACAAAGACAACTAGCATCCTACATAGTATAGTGAGAAGACTCACCTTGCAGACGTAGTCAACAAAGAACAGCTCTCACAGCTAATGAACGAGTGTTATACACCTCCTAATAAACCACACAAAGTAAACCCTTAATCCACCTTCTAAAACTAGCCAATTGACCAAAAGTCAACCAAGACAAAAGTAACGGTCAAAGTCAAAGTCAAAGTCAAAAACCAAAATCCTCATCATCTGACCTCCACATCGTGGCAGTCCATGTCCATATTGTAGCTAACGAACTTAGTCTGATCCCACAGCCCAGTTACGAATAATTCGATCCCCACGTCGTGAATTACTGCAGAAAAATAGTCGATGAGTCCCTCGTTGCTACATCGTAGCTACTGGTTGAGAACAAATTAATAGACTGAGTCCATAATCCATTAAGCCTTCAACTCCAACTTTCCATAAATCTTTTAGGGACTCCAAAGGCTCATAAAAATCCATATTATACAGACATGCATGTATAATGCGTCTCTCTCTCTCTATCTCTCTCTCTCTCTCTCTCTCTCTCTCTCTCTCTCTCTCTCTCTTTTTCATCTAGGCCAAAAATGGTAGAAATAGGGTCAAAACACCCATGCATGAGCTCAAAACTACATAACTTTTCAGATCTGAAACATCTAACCATCTAGGGACCTCAATGACCAATAAAGTTGCCAAATTTTTTGAATCTAACCATAGAAAACATCATGAACATGAAGAAGATGCATAATAACCTAGATCTAGAAAGGCTAACCAACAAGATCAGATAAAGGAAACTCACAAAGCTCAAGAGGCTCTACACCACAAGGGTCTTCTTCTTCCTTTTGTAACACCCAATTTTTGCATTCCAATAGAATTTAATAAACTGAATCGTCCGTAAATCGTAAAAATGAGTGCGCCAAAACATTATATATATATATATATATATATATATATATATATATATATATATATATATATATATATATATATATATATATATATATATATATATAAACTACAAATCGTCCCGATCCCGAAAAAAATAAATTTCGTAGAAATCCGACTCCGTATGAATTAGATATGATTTTTATAAGATATGTGTGACATAAAAAGCAATGAAGAGGATTGTTGAATTTAAGGTAAATTCACTAAAAGGACAACTGGATTACTCTTTAAAATAAGAATTTTTAAAAAAAGAATGCCAAAAACGGAGTCCGTACGAGAGAGTTATGATTTTAGAAAAATCATTAAATCATATTAAAGTAATGGATAAAAGTAAATTGATAATTATCCGGTGGAGCCTAAAGAAAAGTTGTAGTACTCGTTGAGAGCTACGTGTGGAAAAAAAACGTCGAAAATATAGTCCGTATGAAGAAGTTATGAAATTTAAAAAATCTGCAATTTGCGACCCTTGCAGTACGCACCAGATGCACAATGCGTGCTTCTAGAAGGTGAAAATGCGGACCACAGAGATGCCGACACGTGGCACAAAGTGACTGGGGAGATGTGACAACCCGAAATTTTCATTTGTATAATCTCTACCGTTAAACACTTCATATAATATTCAAAAACATTTCAGTACATTTTTGGCCGGATTTAAGTCCGTTTGGGTGTTTTATTTTATATTTCGTCAAACGACTTAATAAAAGGAAGTGTCGTTATTAGTGAGGTGTAACAAACAAAACAATCAACACATTAACTAGGAGTTTACGGCCAAACAAGTGGTGTTTGGGCCGTAAACACCAATTTCCCAAGAACTCATGCATATAGCATGAGTTTACACACTTTTTCCTCATTTCTCCACTTCCCACCTCAAGAACACCAAGGTTTTCTCTCAAGTATCATAATTTCATTTCTTCAAATCCGCCAAAATGTAAGTATTTCCTTCCTAGATTCTTTCATACAACACTTAATCTAGTGTTTATACATCATTTCATCCATGGATTCTTGGTTTTTACTTAGATCTTCAAGTATTCTTCAAAACACCAAGAACACCAAGAACACACACTAGTGTTCTTGGGTCCTAAACACTCTTACAAGCTTCCTATAAGTAAGTATACTCTTCCTAACTAGTTATTTGCTTAGTGTGCTTGCTAATCCATGGAATGAACACCAAAAATCCCCAAGAACATGTGTTTACGGTTTGGGGATCTCCCAAAACCGTAAACACCCCCAAAGGGTGTTTTGATGCCCCTAACGCCTTCTAATGCTTGGACAAGAGGCTAGAAACTTGCATGCATGAACTAAGAACCACAAAATACGAAAAGGATGAAGTGGCCAAGGGTTTACGGCCGTAAACTCTAGGGTTTACGACCGTAAACTCCCAAGGAGTGGTCCAAGGACCGTAAACTCCAAGGGAGTGCCATTTCGAGCCCTAACCACTTCCTAAGCCTTTGATTCAACCCTAGGACACATCTTTGTGAAACATGAGAGCTTGAAACACTCAAATGCACCATTCCCATGAGTTTACGGCCGTAAACTCATGGGGGGAATGGTCCATCAACCGTAAACTCATATAGGGTGACCATTTGAAGTGTAAACTCCATTGTGAGGCCATACACTCCTTAGAAGCAACCCTTAGCACTCCTAGCACTTGAAACAAAGTGTTTTCATGCATTAGAGTGTCTTTAATTACTTAATTAGTGATTAATTAACTAATTAGATACATTTATGTATCACTACATGTTACATAGGATCCGTGTGTGTGTTCAAGTCCTCAATTGACACCTAGCATCCTACCCGGCACTTCCATCAAATCCACTCACTACAGCTGAGTTCATACCCCTAAATCAACCTTTTTAAATGATTTTAAATGCTTTTATGGGGGGGGGGATACAAGTTGAACTGTTATAGTTATGATATCAATCATATGTGATTAATAACTAGAACAGACTATCAGATTTATTGCTGCTTTCAAATTATCATCAAACTTTGGATTTTCAAGTGTTTCAAACCTTTTGTCAAACTATTAAATATCTAAAATTGTTTTCAAACTCTTTTAAACTTGCTTATTTTCAAACCCATATCTATACTAATATATTTATATAAGTAAGACTTGAAGGACGTAGGACTGATAGCTCACCTTATTTCCTGTTCCTTGTTTGGTTGTGGACCTAGGGTATTCTGTTATTTGTCCGACAGTCGTTGAATTCTTAGTTATACATCATATATATTTGTGTTTAGATATAAAAGTCTTCATTTCAGTTCAGTACCTTTGTGTAACAAAGGCATGCAACCAACATTACTATTTAACTATAATAGGTATAGTTAAGGAGTACTACTCATTACTATTATTACAAAGACACCCACCAGAGTCAGTACAGTTATGAGTCAATACATGTTAAATACTATACAAAGAGAACACTATATACGAGAACACTCTATACATTATACTAGAAGATACATTATACAATATACAAGAGAATATACTATAATTAGAATGTGACATACTACTTCTCGATACGACACTTCATTGTGCTATCACAGTGTAACCAGAGTCTCCTGGAGGGAGAACGGGCATTATGTGTATAGATCTATACGGGACAGACACTCCCACATCCCGACTGCTAGCTACAGTCCGAGCCGACTAGGCCCAGGGGTGACAAAATGTCACCATACTACGTGTGATCTGGAGGGTCATCAGTTATTCGATCGTCAATCAGCATGGTTACATACGAGTTCACATTCATACCTTTAATTAACACTTTAAGAATTAAAGGCAAAACAGACTCCCCGAGGTGTATTGTACATTTAATACCACCTGGAGTCTGCATTTTCATTACATTCAGTCGGCAGTGACACTGCTGGGGTAAAACATTATTTTTCCCATTCTTTACATTAATGAGGTCAAAAACTATATTTTCATGTTAATAGTTTCACTAGGAAAATCTCTACATTTATGAAAGAACAAATATACAAACAATTGAGTCTTGGTAGAAGGCTACTTTTTACTGGAAACATAGGGTTTTCTAGGGAGTGTACTATTTTCAAACACTGAAACCAGTTATTATACCACATTATTGTGAACCTTTTTATACAAGTAATGACACTAAGTACTTATGAACTCACCAGCCTTATGCTGATACTCGCTTTCAAAATAACTTGTATTCTCAGGTCATCAGTAGACAGGTACAAATGCAGCTTTTGAGAAGATGGAGCACATATAAGACTCATCTTTTATTTTGATTATACTTTTGGTGTCTTACAAACTGTACAGAACACGCTTGTATTACAATTATTATATTAATGCAATGGATGTTGTTGCTTGTCTTTACTATTATGCATTGTTATGATACTGTACATGACGTCCTCCACCCCAGAACGTATTCTGCCGTTCTTGGTTTTGGGGTGTGACAGGAGACAACCTTAAAATGCGAGACGTGCACGCTTTTTGCACGCTACACACCCCAAAAATGGCCTATAAAAGGACATCAACCCTTATTCTCTTCCTCACACCTCTCCAATCGTTCTCTCTCAATAAACTCTAGATACTAGCCTATTTTTCCTTCGTTTCTGGCCTGCGACGAAGTCCTATGACACCCCTGAGTACTCATCTGAGTAGTAGCTTTCGAGTAGGAGATCCCTGAGTCAGTATTCTGCTTGCTTAGATCCCGGTTCTCATCAATAGTACTCTGTAAGTGAGCTACACTTACTCAACCTCCGTGTAATTAGGGATGAGCGTGGGACGGAACCGGTACCGTTCCCGATTTCCCGAATACCGAATTTGATCAAAAGTCAATCCCGAGTACCGTACCTAATTAACGTTACCGGTACCGTTACCGGGAATGGTACCGGTTTTCGGCACTAGCACTGATACCGATGGTACCGAATCCCGAATTTTGTGATTTTGAAGTACCAAGTACCGTCCCATATTTTTAGATTCGGTACGGTTCGGTTACGGTTCCGGTACGATACCGGTACGGGATCAGGATTTGGTACAAACTGCTCATCCCTACGTGTAATTTATAATTATAGTCATAGTCGTTATTATGAAGCTATAATTAAGATTTATCAGTAACTCCATGTTTTAATAGTGATTAATCTACTTACGGGTAGAATGGTCACTTTGGTTTGGTTGTTGGATTTGAGAAAAGCTATATGCCGAAATAATCCTGCCTCCCAACTATCCTGTCTAACTGATCCTTACTTGATAGATCTATGAGTATTCATTGGGATTAATGATTGGTCTATACTACGTTACCAGATCGTCGTAGAAAATAATAAGTTATAGTATTATAGGTTAATACTTGTTAAGCGTGTTACCCATCTATTGGATCACCAATCGGATCGCTCAAATCCTGTCAATCGTCTAAGTAACTGTCCAAGTGAGTTCATCTCACTATATTATGTATTCCTGTATATATATCCATGTGTGTTAGGATATAGGATAGTTTTCTATGTTCTTGTGGAGACGAATATGTAGTATCTATGTGCTGTTGGGTTTTGATATGAAATAAACGTTTGTTTTTCACAAAACCCGGCAACGGAAGACTTTAAAAATAACAAGTTTATTTTTAGTTCATAAAAAAACCGAACCATCTTGGATCCATTTATAGAGGTTAGAATGAAATAAAAAAAACAACCATAGGATGTTTTAGATATAACCTTTACAACCTTTGAACCCACTTGGTTTTGGGGTGTTGATGAAGATAACAAAAGATCAAAGTGTATGATCTTCTCTACAAGTATCCACCGTTAAGAGTAAGGTACTTGGAATGCTAGTTCCTTCTTGTATTCTTGAGTGTCTTCAGCCTTTAAGTGCTTAACTCAATTAAGCACTAAAAGGAACAACTCAAGAGGTCTTCTAAACACCAAACTAACTTCAAAAGAGAGAGAGAGAGAGAGAGAGAGAGAGAGGAAGAAGAGAAGAAGAACCCACAGTTCTAGAGAGAAAAGAGAGGAAGAAGAAGAGCTTCACTCTTGCAAAAAGTTCAAGCCTCATGCATCTCTTATATAGACCATGAAAAGTGAGGCCTAACCATTAAAATAATATAAAGTAATGGTAGCTTTTTAGAAGCATGGGAGACAAAAGGTGGAAGGTTGAAAAAGCAACCTCCCACACCATCATTATGCCTTTTAAAAAGTAAGATTCTTTATTTTTTATAAACTCCAATTTTATAAAATATAAACTTTTTCTTTAGGTAAAAGACAAAAGAATCCAACTAGTCCAAAATGTTGTGCATGACTTTTTAATTCATACCATATGAAATAATAACTAGTGACACTCTCTTAAAATTATTATTTTCACAAAACAATAATTATCCCCTAATTAAAATACAAGAATCGATATTATTTATTAATAATCATATTAATAATAAATATACAAAATGTGCCAACTTGATAAAGGTGTGACCCTATAAGATCATATATTATTAGCAATATCACTCCATAATGATTCTTGGGCATATAGATCCAACAATCTTCCACTTGCACAAGATTCATTACAGACTGACATAGACAGTAGCTGACGTCTAGTAACAGACTATTGCCCCTAACAACATATGAAGGGTGCCATCTCATCAACAACCAATTCCAGGAGCTCTAAGCTGCAATTGTTACTAAAGGTGTGGTATCAATTATTCCTTTGTCTCAGACATCATGTCGAACATGAGATATGGATCACGATCAATCTTATTTAGTCTTCAACTTTAACTAAGGCCTTAGATGTCATGCTCTCAACGAATAAGAGGGACAAATACCATCTTGACTACATACGCCCATCAATGTAGTTCATGTCATACCCAACGATGGCCCTTATGACTGCCTTTTACGAAACAACGTTAAACCATGTCAAAGCACAACAATTCCTACACCTCAAGTCCCAAATATGTATCTCAGGTCTAAGAATACAAATATCATCTTGACTACATACGCCTATCAATGCAGTTCATGTCATACCCAACGATGGCCCTTATGACTGCTTTTTACGAAACAACGTTAAACCATGTCTAAGCACAACAATCCATACACTTCAAGTCCCAAATATGTATCTCAGGTCTAAGATTAAAAAGTGGTTTTGATGTGGGTCAAGTCCAATACTTATTCTCAAAATCAAGTACTTATGAATTTGGTAGCAACTCTTTGCCATTCTAATCTCTATGAAAATTCACCAATCCACCCATATTCGTCTTACCTAATAGATGCTCCTACAACTATGAACGATTATGGACATTTAGAATAACCTAGTTATTCAGGGATTTAAACATGCTAATATAGAACACAACAATTATTTAATGAAAGACTCATATCCAATATATCATTCATTACAATATATGTTGCTTTATTGTTCCAATATCCAAATACTAAATTTCAATCAAATACATCTACTTGTATCGATAATGCTCTATAGCACCAGTTTGACTTTCATGATTTAGCTAATGAAGCAACTTTGTTAAGTAGATTTGAGAAAATTGATTTGTGTAAACTTTGCGAATCCAATCATTTTTAGTTTTATATATATAAATCAGACATAAAGAAAAACTATTCATAATGAATTAGATGCTTGAATATGACTTAGATACCAATACTTGCGTAATGGGATTACTCATAGTCATAATGAACTATACATTAAGAATCTTTGTATGTGGTTCTCCAAACCACGAGGTACTTTAACTCTGATGTGTAACTGTAATTAAAATCTACATGGAACCACTATCCATGTAACTATCTCTTCATTCATAATAAGGACACGCCCGATTGTGACTGAGAGTCATCTCAATCTATTTGAAAATTTAGCACATGTGTAGCAACTTTAAACATAGCTTTCTTTCAAATACTCCATAGACTAGGAATATTTCTCTAGTTCTCGCAAGTACTTTGGAATATTCCTATAAGTCAGACAATGACTTGTTCTCGGATTATACTGGTATCATTTGTCATGCTCTAAGCATACGACTTATTTGGCCTTTATGCATAATCATGACATATATGATTAATCCAATTGCATCAGCATACAGAATAAAATCATATTATATAGTTCAAAACATTTGCACTAGGATTTTGCTCAAAATCATGTCATGTGGTTTTTTACAAGATAACTCTTCTCAGAGCCCTTTATCTTAAGCTCTTTAAGATCCTTGACAATCAATGCCATTTTACTTAATCCTTTAAGTTTCCATGATATATATATATATATATATATATATATATATATATCCTTATTCCATGAATTAATATGTCGACTACATATAACATTAGGAATGTTACTGCGCTCCCACTAGCTTTGTAGAAAACACAAGAATCATCTAGATTCATAATAAAATCACACTATGTAATTAACTTATAAGAAAGAAGATTCTTACTTTGAGATGTTAGCTTAAATCTTGGAAAGATTTTTATTCATGTATGTTTTCTCCCTTGAAAACTCACTTACTCTTTGTAGTCAAACTATATCGAGGAAGATTAATCAAGCCCATACTTGATAATCGTACATGAATACATCTCTATGTGTTTTATTAGTTTCTAATCAACCGTTGAGCAGATTCAACAACAGTTGAAAACTTGCTAGTTCCAAACTATGTTGCATTTTACTTTATGGTTCTTTAGCTCTTAAAGTTCCATATAGCTCCCACTTAGAAAAGGCACTTACTAATCACTTGTCTTAGGAATGAAAATTAGTGGGATTAGTAGAAACTTCATCCTAAACAATCATTTAGGATATTCTACATAAATGCAATAAGTAGATACTAGAGTGGTTAAGCTTATTGTCTAACATGAGCTCAATGACTCCATACCTTTTAGATAAGGATAAACCATTTCATCATTAGCCTAAGAAAATATTTAATCCATTTGTTTAGTTGGAAATATATATATTCAATATATATTTGTTGCAGTGAGCATAATTCCAAAATTATGTAAAGTAAATAGTTCTTTTAAAACATCATATAATAGACTGCAAGGTCTATGTTTTATCCTCTTTAAAAACTTGTACTATCAACATTCAGCTAGTGGTCAGGTGACCCTATCCCACTAGAGAATATGAACGTTGCCTCGAATATCAAAAGATAGATTCAAGTGACCAGGTAATCATGTGCCACAAGGAACATACTAATGATGAGTGAGTGTTTTTGTCGGAATGAGTTGTGAATCAATTCCACAACTCCTAAGATGTTCCAAGAAGACTTGGTTTACAAAACTCATTTTCTTTATCACATCGAAAGGTTAATGATGATCTCATTCATGTGTATTTTAGTCTTCACTATGAAAAATTTGATCAAATCAAAAGGTTTCATCAACGACGAATAAAATTTGTCAGTGAAATTGATTAAGTATCTATCACCAAATCTATTCATGGATTGAAAAAGATTACATACATCACTTATGTATAACTCTTTGTCAAGCCTTTTGTTCTTTAACTACTAATAGGTAAAGACACTTGTGAATCATCTTCCCATATAAATATGATTCACATATATCAAATGAATCAAGCTCATTTGCCTTCAAAAATTCCATCCTTTTGAAGTTGGTATATGTATTTATTATTTATATTGTCATGATGATTATGACATAGATAAGTTCCAATCAAATATCATTTTATTATATAGGTGTTATGATCAGAACTATTAATTTAATGAAAGATTATAGATTTACTTCATAAATTACATTATGAGAAAATATTCTTTAACACATAATACATCATTTCAGAACATGAATGTGAAAATCCATTAAACGATAAGTAAATCTAGATTTATTCATAAATATACAACTCTTAAATGTCCCTATAAGAATAGGTACAAAACATTTATTGTTTAAATAAAAGACTATAACAACACTTGTTATATCTTCAACACGAAATATCCTTAGTCTGTAATCAGTTGATTATTTTTTCCAATCATCGGCACATAATATCAATTATTTGTGTCACATGAAGTATTACATACTCAAGTGAATGATGGAAACATAAATAGTTCTATCATATAGACATATGAAGTCTTATCCAAGTAAGACTTCTTCAGCTCGATGAGATGAGAGGAGTAATTCCTCTTTTAGTGTCCAGTTTCTTCCACAATAGAAACAACACTAATCATTTGGTCCTTTCTTGATTTCTGGGTTTATGTTGTATTTCCCTTAACTGAACTATAAGTCTATATGAGTGCACAATCTCTTAGACTTCCTTTTTTTCAATGCTTGAACAGACTTGAAGCTATTTCTAGTGTTCTGATTGAATATCTGCTTTACTTGATGAGACATCTGATATGTTTCATAATTATACAAGACTTTCAGCAAGTCATGGTTAATCACTCCAGTATGATGTGAGACACATCAACATCATCACAATAATACTTCCATCAAAGTATCATGACCAGACTAACTGGTTGCAGTGGTTACTCCGATATGGGATCTTTCAGTATATATAATTTCTATTTATCTTAAAGGTAGAACCTCAAGATATTATACCAGTTATAGAAGTTATAACCATCAAATGTTACTTTCTCTTGAAACTCAACAAGAGAGATTTTGCAGGGCGTAAAATTATTAACAGTTATCAACAGAATTTAACAAAGTTTCATTTAGTATTTTCAATAATTAGTCTTTAAAAATTAATACCTTATATTGTTTCTTAAAACATTAATTTATTAAAGTCTAGGATCCAAGTAACGAAACAAGTAAATGGTTAGGCGACCTTTATCCCATAAACTTAATCAAACTCGGTAGGTAGCGATTACCAATTTCATACGATATGTAACTCCTAGATTATGGGATCCTAAACAACCATTGTTTAGTTTGGCATGTTTATCATATTTATGCCTCAAAACTCTTGTGCTTAGGCGACCTTTATCACATAATAAATTGATCAAATCATCCATTTAAAAAACATGTGAGTTCTATTTCACAAATGGTTAGGTGACTTTTATCTCATAATCAAATACAAAAACACCTTGACTATTTTTGACAACTCAAATAAATAAGGTGACCCTAAAATCCATATGAACTGCACAAAAATCCCAAGTGAATTTTAAATGGATTGCATAGATTTGAAGTTTTGTAAATAAGGGTTTATATATGTTTTACAATTATAGTTTATAAAAACATGGTCTCATGAATATTGCATGCATCCAACAATGCATGTACCACTTTGTAAAATTCATATCACTTGTTATGAGGTTCTTTAGGTGCCAAATAAAATTTCATTTTATTTTCCATTAACCGCGATCAACTGTATACTAAAATCCGGTATTTTAAAGTTTAGTCGTAGATCGGTTTTAAGAACCGGTAACAGTCTTAACAAAACTATATTTTATATTTAAGACTTGGAGTTTTGGATGAGTTATCAAATCACTATTTTAAATCTCCTTTTAATAATCAAAAACCTATGACTTCATGAATTTATAGAATAAACTCAAATTATTTTAAACTCAATTTTATGCATCTGATAAAAGTCATATTTTGCTAAACCAAAACTTAGGTGATGATACTTATGTTTTAAATCTCGTTTAGCATGCATAAAACATAATGTTATGTTTAAAACACCAATATCATATATTAAGTTTCGATGCAAAAATAATCACTAGTTTTATCATTTGTCGTTATAACGCTATAAACCGATTTTAGTCTTTTTAATAAAAACTCTTTATTTATTATAAAGACATGGAGTTTATATAATGTTTAAATATCTTTTAAACCATTTCAAATATTTTGAATTTGGGTATTTACAAGTTTTACAATAAAACTATTTTCAACAAAAATTGAGTTTTAACCGGTAACCGGTAAAACGTTTTTGTAAATATCCATTTATAAACATCTTATGTTCTCTTTTAAATATTTTTTACTCAAACTCCAAGTGATATTATCTTATAAAAAATTGTTATTTGACATGTAAAAACCATTTTTATACATAAAACATAACATACATTTAACATAAAATAAACATCACAAACATGCATTATAATGTGTATAAACCAAGCCATGTCTAGTGATTTATACACAACAACATATCGAATATTATAACAAACAACTCTTTGTTTTTTCTAAGGCAACTTTTATATAACCAAAATGCATGAAAAATGTTTCTATATAAAAATTAACAATTTTAACCAAGAAGTTGCCAAAGAAGACAAATATGGATTTTTCTTAACCAAAAGAAATTCATGCTTGTTTTCCAAAAACCAAAGATTATCAAACATAAAAAATCATTCTAACATATAAAAGATGGCTCTGATACCACTGTTGGGTTTTAATGCGAAATAAAAGTTTGTTTTTCACAAAAACTGGCAACGGAAGACTTTAAAAATAACAAGTTTATTTTTAGTTCATAACAAAACTGAACCATCATGGATCCATTTATAGAGGTTAAAATGAAAAAAAAAACCATAGGATGTTTTAGAGATAACCTTTGCAGCCTTTGAACCCACTTGGTTTTGGGGTGTTGATGAAGATAACAAAAGATCAAAGTGTATGATCTTATCTACAAGTATCCACCGTCAAGAGTACGACACTTAGAATGCTAGTTCCTTCTTGTATTCTTAAGTGTCTTAAGCCTTTAACTGCTTAAATCAATTAAGCACTAAAGGGAACAACTCAAGAGGTCTTCTAAACACCAAACTAACTTCAAAAGATAGAGAGGAAGAAGAGAAGGAGAACCCACAGTTCTAGAGAGAAAAGAGAGGAAGAAGAAGAGCTTCACTCTTGCAAAAATACAAGCCTCATGCATCTATTATATAGCCCATGAAAAGTAAGGACTAACCATTAAAATAATCTAAAGTAATGGTAGCCTTTAGAAGCATGGGAGACAAAAGGTGGAAGGTTGAAAAAGCAACCTCCCACACCATCATTATTGTTAGGGTCGAATATGTTGTAATGTGTCAAAGTCATTTGAGTCAGTTTCGAATGTTATCTTATATATTTACTAAGGCATAATAGTTTCGAAGTTATGATATCTAGCCCTTAGTATTTTTTGTGTACTTTCTTATTCTCCTATAAATAGGAGTTGTACTCAGAGTTAGAGAGAACTTTTTCAAGTCATTATGTCTAGAATTCTCTTTGTATTTGAAAGTATAATCGAGCTATAAACCAGATCTAATTTACTCTCCGTGTTCATACTACTTTGATTACTCTGATTACATTCATACTCGATTAAGTCATAACTACAATTGGTATCAAAGCAGGAATCATACTGCAATGATCTGATTTTCATCTTGTATCAATTGTATTTTGAGTCTCATTTTAGATTCAAAAATTTCCGCTAAATTGATACTGAAAATCATCCTTGATCTTCAGTTGTGATTCGATTCTACAACTTGTTTGTTTAATCGAGTGTTATTCTTGTTCTTTCTGTTCAATTCACCAATTAATTCTCAAATTTTCTGAAGTTTTTCTGAAAATTTATCCATACGTCCATGGCGAATTTTAACATGAACACGATGACATCGTATTCTCATCTTCTCGGATCGTCTATGAAGATTCCAATGCTGATTCTAGAGTATTATGATCAGTGGGCTGATCGGATGGAGGATTACTTTAATGGCATATATGAAGAGCTATGGAAATTCATTACAAATGATGTGATTCCACCTTCTTCTGTTGAAAGCATGGGTACTTCTTCATTAACTCCAAGTGTAACTGAACAAAATGATAGGTTGAAGAATTATGAGAAGAGATGCATGAGAGAGCTTCGCGGTGCTCTTCCTCCTATGGTGTATAATCATGTTCACACTTGCAAAACCTCAAAAGTGCTCAGGAATACGTTGAAGGAGAGGTACCAGGGGAGTGAGAAGACTAAAACCAGCTCTGTCACACAATGTCTGATTGACTTAAGAGAATTCAAGCAGAAAGATGGAGAAACGATTGAAATGTATTACGATCGTCTGAACGAGCTTATCTACAAATTCACAAGATATGGAATCAAAAGGACGAACATGGAATACAACATTACTTTTGTTATGGGTCTTCGTAAAGAATGGAGGAGTGTTATTTTGATGATTAAGACACAGCATGGCTTCGATTTTTCTACCTTGAACAATGTTTACAATCAGCTAAAAACTCATGAAACTGAAGTGAATGAAATGGCAGAAGAGTCAAGGATCAGTTTGGGTAGTCCATTAGCTCTAGTTTCGAAGGTCAGTGGTAGAGAAAGTGAGAAGGGAGTTGCTGAGAATGAAGGTTCTGATGAAGAAGGTCTTATTGTCAACTCTGATGATGAAAATGTATCATTTTACTCCAACAACAAGGTGTAGAAGTTCTACAAGAAACCATTTAATGCGAAGAAGAAGTCTGGAGAAACAAAGGGAAGTTATTCTGGAAAAGGTAGTAAGGAGAAGAGGGTTGAGAAGAAAGAGGTAAAGGCTGAGGATTCGAAACAAGAGAAGAAGCTGAAGGGTGATTCAGGGATAGATTGTCATTATTGTCATGGAGCAAACCACATGGTTAATGACTGTATGCTTAGAATGAAAGAAGAGAAGAAGAATAAAGTGAAGGATGAGGCTTATTACTATGAGAAGCTGGAGGAACTCAAGAAAAAAACAAAAAATCTTTCACTCGTGGCTAGAGGAGAGGATGAAGATGAGGGAAAGTATCAAATATGGTCATCGGGGTCTGATGACTAAGAAATGAGGAATCCGACCCATGGGGCCATGTATGCAAGGTATGAGGATGTCGAAGAGGAAAAAGTGATAGGCAGATGCTTTGTTTCGAAGACTGGAGATACTGCTCCAATGACTGCAAAGGTACGTTCTCTACTTCAATCTTTTAGCATTCCTTCCTCTGAATATGATTATGTATTAACTGATTTTGATGCTTCTGTTACTTAAGTGAATAATCTTGTTATTTCTGCTAGAAATGAAGCTAAGAAAGCTAGTACTTAGTTACTAGAAACTCAAAGAATCTTGGATACAAAGAAGACTAAGATAGATTGTTTAGAATTGCAGATAACGAATATTATGGTAGATAGAGATAATCTTAGCTCTAAAAATAAGATTCTGTTGAAACAAAGGAACATATATTGTAATTCTGCTAAGAGACTCTATGGAAAATTAATAGAATTACATCATTCGTGTGAAATTAGTAAAGAACAACATAGGAAGCTTCTACCATTTTAGCTTTTGAAAGAGCAAAAGTAGATGAGACTTCTTATGATTGTGAGAAGAATATTTCCGATTTTGACAAAGTTCCAGATAATAGATATAAATATGGAATTGTGAAATTTGATGAATGTTTGGATGCTAATGAATTAGTTGACATTGTGAATGAAACCTTAACCAAGAATGAACAAATAAAGATTTTGAAAAGAACTGAGAATTCGACATCTGATTCTCAAACTAATTTTGCTGATATTGAAGATAATTCTGATAATATTAGCGAAATTAGTGAAATTGAGGAAGAAGAAATTGTCGACTGTTCTCAGTTGTCTGTCATTAATGTCACAACTTTGAGTAAAGGCAAAGAAAAATGTAATGACTCGTTTGTTAAGATTGATACTGATCACGCCTCCACTTCGAAAGATTGTGATTTTGATTATGTGAGTGTTAGAGAAATCGACACTGACAGTAGTGATGATGAGAAGGATTATGAAGAACTTTCGAAAAAGACAACCTCAAAAACTGATGATTCGAAAGCAAATGAAATTCCAAGAGTTATTGTTGATCAAGTGTATGGTGAAACAGAAAATTTCAACAAAGTGTTCAAAGAAAAGGGTGCTCATTATCTTGAAACAAATACGGTTGTTTATCCAAATTTCGAGTGTTCTGATGATGTCATCTTTCCAAATCAAGTATTTGTTACTACTGGAAATGTTGATGACATCAAGAAGGTTTTTTCGAATAAAGTTGAATTGAACTTGGAAGCTGATAATAAGCAAACTTCTAAAGAAGGTTTTTTCTCTAATCAAAGCACTATTGAAAATAATCTAACAAATAATTCATATACTTTTCAAATATCAAAACCTCAACGCACATGGGTTGAAAAATCAAAAATGTCGAATGAAGTTGAATTGAACTTGGAAGCTGATTCACAGAATGTGAAAATAAATTCGGAAGAATTTAAAGAACAAATTGAAACTTTTTCAAAAGAAAATGGCATTTGCAAGAGACAAGCTAGAAAGAAAATCTTTTGGTAATTTGTTGAATCTCGAAAGAAACAAAATGATTTGCAAAAGAAACCAACTGAAAAGAAATTGTCTGAAAAGGTTAAGACAAAGTCTTCAACAAGTTCAGTTACAAAGAAAAATCCTGCTCTGTCTGAAAAGCATATGTCTCAATCAACTTCAAACAAAGACTTTTCGAAAATCAAAAATCAAGATCCAAAGTTTTTGTCACGAAATAATAGTTCAACATTTCATGAAAAGAAATTTTCAAATTCTTCAAATTTACCATCCTTGAAGAAGTCTAATACTAACAATCAAACAAAGTTTTCACATAATGGTTTTTCAAAATCATTCCCATCTAAAACCAATTCATCATCTTTTCAAAATCGAAATTTTGCTCAATAAAGGTCCGAATCTAAATTTGACAATCATAAGTTTGCTCAAGTTCATTTCCAACGCAATGTCCGGTTCACACCTCAAAAACCAAAATTTCCTAATCCACCAGCAAAACAAGCTTTCAAAGTTTCGTATGTCAAGGGAAGATCAAATGTGCAAAATATAGATCATTGGCTTGAAGGCAAAGGGAAGTTGTATCAAACAGGAAAATACTCTCAACAACAAATCAAAAATGCTTATGAAAAGTATTTGAACAAAATGTCAAATGTCATTTCATCATCAAAAGACTCGACATCTTCAGTTAAGGCATCGCGTCCTGTTTCAAAGGAAAAAGCAACAGAAACACAATCTGAAAAGAAAAAGGCGAAGGTCAGTGAAAGTCCAAAACTTTCGAAAAGTTATATTTGTGAGCCTTTACCAAATGAAGTAGACTTAATTGATAGTGTCAAATCTAAAGTTCGTAATTGGATTTTAGGTTCTTCATTTCATAATGTGTTTCAAACTGATCATAAAGGACCCAAACAGCCTTGGGTACCTAAATTTTTCCACTGATTACAGGTTCTATGTGACGAGCAATATGATGAAAAATGGTACATCGATTCTGGTTGCTCTCGTCACATGACTGGAAGGAAAGAGAATTTGCGTGATTATCGAAGTCTGGAAAATGCAGGTGTTGTGAAGTTTGGGAACAATAAAAAATGTCAAGTCAAGGGATATGGTAAAGTCACAAATGGGAAATTTACTGTAAACCGTCTTGCTTATGTCGAAGTTCTTCAACATAATTTGATAAGTGTTTCGCAACTTGTTGTGGGCACTGGAAATCAAGTGGTGTTTAATGAAGAAGGAAGCATTATTTCGAATGTCAATACAAACGAAGTCTACTCAAATCAACACGAAAGGGAGATATGTTCACTCTCGACATAAAGCTAATTGTTAGCGTTCCCTCTATCTGTTTACTTTCGAAAGCTTCATCTGATATTAGCTGGCTTTGGCATCGACGTCTTTCTCACTTGAACTTTTGAAATCTCAATAAATTGGTGGTAAATGATCTTGTTCGAGGCTTACCTGTTTTAAAATTTTATAATGATACTTTATGCGCAGCTTGCGAACAAGGGAAACAACATCGTCAAGGACATCCAATTGTCATAGATGCAAAAATTATCGAACCATTGGAACTTCTTCATATTGATCTTTGTGGACCATCAACTGTTGAAACTCTCAACAAGAAACAATACATTTTAGTCATTGTTGATGATTTTTCTCGATTTACTTGGCTTTATTTTCTTAGGTTAACTTCAGAAGTAGCTCAAATAATGATTGATTTTATCAAGAAGATGGAAACAAGTTTAAAGAAGAAAGTTCGAACAATCAAAAGTGACAATGGTGCTGAATTTAAGAACAATGTTCTTGATTCGTATTTGATAGAACAAGGCATTTCACATAATTTTTCTTCACCCTATACACCTCGGCAGAATGGGGTGGTTGAAAGGTGCAATCGTTCTCTTTGTGAGGCAGCAAGAACGATGCTCACATATGCGGATCTTCCTCGATACCTATGGGCAGAGGCAGTCTCAACAACATGTTTTACACAAAATAGATCATTCATTCATCGCCGATTCAATATAACTCCTTATGAAATAATCAATAACCGAAAGCCTAATGTCAAATTCTTTCATGTTTTTGGTTGCAGGTGTTTTATCATGAATCTTAAGGATAATCTTTCAAAATTTCAGTCCAAAGCTAATGAAGGAATTTTCTTGGGTTATTCTCATAATTCGGTTGCATATCGAGTGTTGAATAGACGAACAAGTAAAATAGAAGAAACATTCAATCTTACGTTCGATGATTATTATATCAAACAAGTTGAAAAGTCTTTTGAACAAAAACCAATCCTTAAAGAATCAACAGATGAATCTAAAAGTTTTAATTCGTCTATTTTGATTATGATTTAATTTTTGGTGTTCGAGATAGGGCTGCTGATGCTGAAATCAATGCTCCAGATAATCATCTTCCGGAATCATCAAAGCATTCTGATTATTCGACCCTTATTCCGGATGCTGTTGATGAAAACTCAACATCACCTTCTCCTGGAAATAGCGAAAGTATGCCCAATGATCCAGTAGAGGGGGAGCACTTGGATTCGACTTCTCGTGTTGAGGGGGAGCATTCTTTCGAGGGGGAGAATAGGAGAGTGAATGATGATGTTGAGGGGGAGCAACCTGAAAATGCAATTGTTGAGGGGGAGCTAAATGTGTTGAATAATGAACAATATGACATCTTTCATGATCTAAATGATAATAATTCTGTTGCAAGTTCAGAGTCTGAAGAAATGTTAGAAATATTCGAAGATGCATCATTGGATTTTGATACAGCATATCCACCATTACAGAAGTGGACAAGAAATCATCCAAAAGAACAAGTGCTTGGAAATCCTCAAGATGGAGTGTTGACAAGAGCTCAACTTCGTGCAAAGATGAGGTATTAAATGCTCATCAGGAGTTTTGCATGTTTAATGTCTTTATTTCGAAAATCGAACCAAAATCAGTGAAGGCTGCAATGGAACACTCAGATTGGGTTGTTGCAATGCAATCTGAATTGTCTGAATTCGAAAGAAACAAGGTTTGACGCTTAATTCCTAAACCAAAAGATGTTTTAATTGTTGGATTAAATTTTCAAAAATAAAACAGACAAAGATGGTAATTGTCACACCCCCAAACCAGAACGGCGGAAACGTTCGGGGGCGGAGGACTTCATGTAAGTATCACAACACATGTAATATAGTAATCAAAGTACAAACAACCATTGCATTAATAAGTATAAGTTTTACATAAGTGTTTAAACATTACATATTCAAACACCAAAGTAGGTACAGTAGAAGACAAGAGTCGTAGTACGATACTAGGTAGTCTTCTTAAAAGCTTCAGGAGTGTACCTGTCTACTGGATTCCTGAGAATACAAGTTATTTTGAAAGAGTAGATCAGCATTTAAGCTGGTGAGTTCATAAGTATTTTAGTTGTATAAAGTATACTCTAAGTTCTTGGAAAAGTTCGCTGGTTCCTCCAGAAAATCCTATATTTCCTGAGGTGATAAACGGATAACCTCAATAGTTCCCTCTACAATTACTTAGTTTATACTGATTATATATAACCTAATATCGAATGGACAGTTAAATGGGTGTATCTGCCCTAAGCCCACAACCAAACAAGGAACATGAAGTAAGGCTGAAGTCACACATTTCACTGTTAATCGGATATTACTTATGTATAACCCTGATGTAAAAACTAAGGAATTATAGAATTAACCACTAAAGGTCCTTTATATTATACTAGTTTACAGAGAATAATTGACTAAGTTCCAATTGTTAAAGTAGTTTAATTCCATAAACCGTTTCATTTGTAAAAGTGGTTTAATCCCATAAACCGTTTCATTTGTAAGAGTAGTTTAATCCCATAAACCGTTTCATTTGTAAAAGTAGTTTAATCCCATAAACCGTTTCATTTGTAAAAGTATTATTAGTTATATCCGTTCTACGGTAAAACATTAGTATTAATCCTGGAAAATGTTATATTATCCATAATACTGCTTTGTGGTTTTAAATGTTCCAAAACCAGAAGTACAAGTATATTTACCATACTTGATTTCATGATACGTAGTTTTTACTGTAAGTAAAACTAACTGAAGGTATATTTTGTCAGGATGTAATTATCTTTTCTTACTGTTTTAAGAGAAGTATATTCCTAGGTAATTTACTCGTTGTTTTATCCATGTAAGTTCTATTAACCATAGTAATATGACTGATGTGCCTGATGCGACGTTCTTCATGCATCATAAACGATGTGATATTTGACACCCTAGGCCTACCGGCCAAACTGTAGCGAACAGTAAAAGTGTGGGATTGTCAGTCCCATATAGATCTATACACAAATTCACGCCCTCCCTGCAGGAGATTCTGGTTAATAAATCAGGACTTAAGGTCGTAGTTAGATAAGTACACCATGAAGAGTCTCACAAATTTATTGTTTCAACGAGATTTACGATGTATTATTACCCCGTGATTGCTAACCCTGGTACTCTGTATTGTACCCTTGTTATTGCAAACCCGATATGATGTATTATTACCCCGTGATTGCTAACCCTGGTACTCTGTATTGTACCTTTGTTAATGCAAACCCGGTATGATGTATTATTACCCCGTGATTGCTAACCCTGGTACTCTGTATTGTACCTTTGTTAATGCAAACCCGGTATGATGTATTATTACTTCTTTAATATATTATCCTTATATTAAAAGTATTATACATATCCTGGTATAGATAAATGAATTGTTGGTAATTTCCTTGGAAAGTATACAATCGTGAATCATACTTGTATATTTAGTTTTGAATCATAAATTATACTTATTATAATTTATATGTTCTATCTGATTAGCATGATTTCTCATGGATGAACACCTTTGCTCAGCATGATACAAAGGTAATGATACCGAATGAAGTAACCTTTTATATTCATATATCTATAATATATATATATATATATATATATATATATATATATATATATATATATATATATATATATATATATATATATATATATATATATATATATATATATATATATATAATTAAGAAGGAAACGACATTCGGACAAATAACACCACCTTAATTCCACATCCAAACAAGGAAAAGGAAATAAGATAATTCATTAGTCCTAAGCCCTTCAAATCTTATTTATATATTTATACATATATAAACATGATTTTGGCAATTATAATTTGAAATAGTTTATAAAACATTTTTCAAAGAATTTAACGGAGTTTACATGACTTTAAAGATTTAACATGGCTTTAAGTCATTTTGGAAGTATTTTGGTAATCCTTAAAAGCATAAGGAAACCCTTTGTGTGATTATTATCACATACAATTATTAACACAATTTATATTGTATTCAACTTGTATTCCCTCCCTAAAAAGCATTTAAAAACCATTAAAAAGGTAAATTATAGGGGTATGAACTCACTTTGATAAGTGGTGATTTGGGCAGCGTTTCGTTTCTATAGATGATCTTTCTCGAAGAAACCGCGAGTTTTTGAGTAAAAACTGGGCTTTACGCGGGCAGCATTTCGACTGGAAAGAGGTTAGCTTCTCGAGAATTCCGGGGCTTCGGGGCTTGCTTCGGGTTTTTGATATGATACCGGGGCCTTGGGGGGTTGTAAGGAAGTTTGGGGAGGTGAAAGAAGTGAAAAAGGTGAGAAAATGGAGTAAAAATGGTTAAGGAACCGGGAGGGTTCGCACCCTTTATATAGGGCCGAAGCCTCGGATCCGAAGGGGAGTCATCAGCAACGTGGCAGCGAAGGAAGGGAGACGCGTGTCTCAGTTCGGAAGAAGCCAGGTGGCCGAAGTCTGAGGCGGTTGTGCGAAGCTCGGATGCGCGTCGGACCAGGAGAGGACCGAACTTCGGTCCAATCAGGAGATACCACGAAAACTTCATTCCAATCAGCAGGTGACACGCGTCGGACATGGGGAAGCCTTGCATGCGAGGGTGACGTGGCCGAAGAGGGTCCATGCGAAATTTCCCGGTTTTCTAGATTTTTTTGATTTTCGTGCCAAAAACTTGCGAAATTCATAACTTTCGCATACGAGCTCCGTTTTTGGCGTTCTTTATATGCACGCGTAGGTAAAATTATACTCTATGACTTTCATTTAGACTTCGTCGGCTAATTTTAACTTTATTTTTAATATTATTATTTTTAACAGACCGGGACAGGAAATCCGTTAAAAATTCATAACTTCTTCATCCGACGTCCGTTTTCGTCTGTCTTTTTACCGTTGTACTACTTTTAACGAGACCTCCGATTCTCGTTTAAGTTGTGTCGGTTAAATATCGATCGATTTATATTTCGAATTTTTAGCTGTCTACTGCTAAACCGAAACTTAGAAAAATCATAACTTCCTCATACGAAGTCAGATTTTTACGTTCTTTTTATGAAAGTTCTCGGTTTAACATATTCTACAACTTTCATTTAGATTGGTAAGGCTAAAAAGCCTTTTATCGAAAATTTACATTTTACACTGAACAGTGTTTTGCCGGTTTTGTCGCGGATCTTCGATTAGTCATAACTTCTTCGTTATAACTCGGATTTTAGTGTTCTTTATATTTTTGGAAACCTTGTTACAATCTCTACCACTTTGTTCATCCCAATTACGATTATTGATCAATTTATTTTTGACCTAAATTTGACTGGTGTCACAGTAATATTGTTCGAAATAAGGTTAGGCTTGTAGTTAAAGGCTATTCCCAACAAGAAGGTATCAACTATGAGGAAACCTTTGCCCCTGTCGCAACACTCGAGGCTGTTCGAATATTTTTGGCATGTACAGCACACAAAGATTTTGATGTGTATGAGATGGATGTCAAATGTGCTTTTCTTAATGGAGAACGTGAAGAAACAGTCTATGTAGAACAACCTCCAGGTTTTGTTAATGAAGAATTTCCTAATCATTGTTATATCTTAGATAAAGCAGTATATGGGTTAAAGCAAGCACCAAGAGCATGGTATGCAACTCTTACCTCTTTTTTAAAACAATCAAAATTTAAACAAAGATAAGTTGATCCCACACTCTTTCGAAAGAAAGTTGGGAATCATCTTATGCTGGTTTAAATATATGTCGATGATATAATTTTTGGCTCGACTAACCCTGCTTTGTCTAGAGATTTCAAAAATCTGATGAAAAGCCAATTGGAGATGAGCATGATGAGCAAAATAAACAACTTTCTGGGATTGAATATTCGTCAAAGAAGAGAAGGAATCTTTATTTATCAAGAAAAATACACGAGGAATCTTTTCTTTTATTTCAAAAAATCAAAAAGCACAAAAATATTTTATGTTTGTTTTGTCTTTTCAATTTCGAAAAATCAAAAAGTACAAAAAGATTTTATGTTTGTTTTATCTTTTCAATTTCGAAAAATCAAAAACCTCAAAAAGATTTTATGTTCGCTTTGTCTTTCCATTTTCAAAAAATTAAAAAGATCAAAAAGATTTTACTTTTGTTTTGTATTTTAAATTTCGAAAAATCAAAAACTATAAAAAGATTTTCTTGTTTTTGGATTTTGTACTCTGTTGTCTAAATGCAGATTTTAGTAAAAATCAACCATGGTTCATGCTTGTAGTTCTAGGGTCGGGTATATTTCTCGAAAAACTTTGCACTAGTTAGGATGTCCCTAGAAGCATGCTGCAGCATGTTGACCTAAGCCTCTTTTGACTCAATGTGTGTTTTTAAAGCCTTAATGAAGTTTTCATCACGAAAATTTCTTCCCAATCACACTATCTTCACATTAGTCCTTGAGCTACCTTACTCTTCTCAATTGAGTTAAGAGTTTACTGCTGGGTCCATACATAGCAGAGGTACTTACGAATCTTTTCCCAAATCTTTTTTATCCTAAAGTTTTTACACTTTCACACACAATGACATATGCCCGAGAGATTTCTAGTACAACCAATTAGGATCTAGACATATCAATATTTTGTGTTTATGATCTAACATCATGAGACCGTGATGAAAGTGAAACCCTAAATGTCGAACCACTTTAAGGAATTGATGGGGAATTGTGTTCCAGAACTTACGAAACCTTTGTTTCTGTACCAAAATTCGATACTCAAAATCATATTCTTTTCTTGATTAGTAATCTTGATCAAATGTTCGAAACCCACGACATGTGTTTCCCAACAAGATTTAGGTCTTATTTTGGTTTCAAGAATATTATTTCCGTCTGAGTATCTTTCTCACCCTTCGTTACTTAATAAACTTTTCAAAGCTTACTTGTCACCGACTACACTGGTCAAAAAGGTAGTTTCGTTTACAACTTGTCATACTTATGTTGAGTATGCTTTGTAACGAAATGTTTAAGCACCCTGGAAACCTTAATAAAAAAAACCCTTCGATACTTCTCAATAAGTATTCGATTGTAATTCACGGGAAACCATGCAAGCTGTGGATCATCTTTCTTGATGATTCGCGAAGCAATCTTTGCCCGAGATTTATCTGCCTTTATGTTGAAATTATATTTTTGACATCACAGCTCCAGATTTTTTTCTTTGCTTCTTATCTTTTTCATTGACTCGTTGCACTCACGAAATCCTTGAGGTTCTGAGTATTACCAACTCAGGCTGATGATTTCGAAAGTCTGGTACATGACTTCGTTTTCAAACCCAAAAACGAAAGAGCCCAAACTCCATTCCGAAGGTTTTGGTCCTTATCCACAAGTACTCACGAAGAGACGTTTTATGTGATGGTTTGGCTCGTAGATTGTGTCTAATACTTTTTCTGACATGGCGTATATGATGGCTACTGGTACAAATTTCAAGGGCCACGTGTCACGACCATTAATGGTAACTGTTTGAAATTCAAAGCGGGGATACATATAAAAGGGGCAATTGGGTCGTCATTCCAAGTTTACGCGTATTAAAAGTTCTCAATAAGATCTGTGCTATCCTTATCTCTCTGTTCTTCCTTATTTTCAAACAAACCCTAATCATGGCTGCTCTTCAATCCAACACAACCGACGATGCATCTTCTCAACCCATTATGAAGATCCAGAGTAACAATTATCAAGTGGATGGTGATGTTACAGTGTACCCTGAAGAACTCAATATGCTCATTGTTGCTTTAAAACATTCTGTTTTATCGACTGCGATGTTCAGTGCATTTGCAGTACCCATGACCTGGTTGTCAATGGCGGGTTCTACTGCATCATACAGCAAGACGATGGATACTGTGACTTTCAATTTGATCAATAAGAAGAAGTTTCGTCTTACGAAGAAGTTGTTTGTGAAGATTCTTCAAATCCCTAATTCTCCACCTTTCTACAAAGTCACTAATGAACAAGTTTTACACATGTTCAATGAGCTGGGTTATCAACCTACTCTCTTAAAGATCAGTGAATTCAAGAAGTCTGGTCTTCCAAGTTTGTGGAATTTTCTTTTTGGGATTTACCTTCGATGCCTCACAGGTCGAAGTGTTGGTTTAGACAAAGGACGTATGGAGGTGTATGCTATGGTCTCCGGTATTTACTATGATCTTCCGGTTGATTATGCGACTCAGATGTGGAAATAATTTTTGAAAAGTATTGACAACACGAATGCAGTAGGTGAGATTTCATGTGCAAGGTATTGGAGTCTCATTCTTCAATATGCTTATGACAAGGAAAATATTTTGGTGCCTGCTGAGGAGCCTAGAGTACAATTTTTGAAGTATCATTATCCAAAGTCACTTGAAATTGATGTGAGTATTTTTCCAAAAGTTGCTAGGATTCCTGATGGTATGCTCAAGAAGGTTGATCCTTCGAACCCTGTGTTGGAGGCGTATTTGCTTACTTTCCACACAAATGATGGAATTGGTATTTTATTGACAAAACGTGATGAAGGCTCTTCAAAGAAATCTCGTAAGTCAATGATTGTTGATGAAGCTACTCCTGAGAAACATGTTCAAGAGACAACTGTCTCTAAGTCACCGAAGAAAAAGTCTGCAGAGGTAGTAAAAGTTTTGAAGAATTCTATAAAAACTCAGGAGACTGAACAACCTGATCCTACCAAGCAGCTTATTCCTACAAAGTCAGGTGTGTTAAAGCGTCTCAAAAGGATGTCTCATCATTCAAGAAAATCTCTTGAGAGGTCATCTAGTTTCTCACCGTCGATGGTTCGTAAGCCCCATGTTACTCGGAAAGGAGTTGTTCTTTGTGAAGTTCCTATGCCAGTGTCACCATCATCAAAGAAGCGCAGGGCTGCGGATGTTGCAAAGCATATTTCCAAGAAGACACAGAAGCCAAAGAAGCGAAAGTTGATCCTTCAGGAAGATGAAGAAGATGAAATTCTTCCTGATTCTCCAATAGGTAATCTTTCACCTCAACATAAATCACCTGTCAAATCGACTTTCGAAATGACAAGAATTTTAAGTAGCTCTGTGGAAACTTCGATAGTGGACACATCTACTATTCTTGGTGAATCATCACAAGTATCGACTCCTATGCAGACTTCGGTCATACCACCCGAGGTTTCGTTAACTGAGTCATATTTTGAGGAGGTTCAAACCTCAGACATTATCACACACGTATATAATACAGATGTAAATGTCAAAATGGGTGAAGGAGTCTCGAACAATGAAAACCCAGTTTCTACTCAAGGTATTTTCGAAACTACTGTCATCACTACCAATACTTCTTTATCACCATTTGTCACCATTGTTCCTACAATCACACATTCCCCAACTTTTGATTTCGTCATAAATCAACCCATTACTTCTCTATTTTCATCACAATCCACTGACCTACCCAAACCCATAAATGATGATGATACTGATCATGGAGCACTACAATAAAAACGCGATTTTGCTAGGGAAGATCGTGATGGAACGTATTTCGTTGTTAATATGCAATGGATTGTGCTATGGAATGTCGTTCCATAGCAATGTTGCTACCACATTGTCTACGGATTTTATTTCTGGCAGCGAGAGTGGGAGTTGCTAGGGAAAATGCTACCGACTCCATATCCGTTGGTATTATGCTACCGATAGTTCTATGGAACAAAAATTCGTAGCAATTTTCCAACAACATTTGTTACCAAATCATTTTCCATTGTACTACTGCTATGGAATTCATCATCGTGGTTACTATGCAATGGAGTTTGTGACGGAAACCAATTCCATAGTTGAATTGCTATGGAAGTACCATTCGTAGGTATTTGCAAGGGAATTCTGCTATGGAGTATGATTTCGTTTGCTTGTTTTGCTATGGAACAAAACACGTAGCTAATTTGTGATGACATTTATTGGTTTGAATGAAATGTTTTTGAATTGGTAATATGCGGCATAAACTAATGGCTAAAAAATGTAAAAATGAATTATAAAGTAGATATTGCTGGCAAGCGGACTCGAACTTAAGCTTATGCTCGAAAAGTGCGCGGTTAAGCCAATTGTGCTAATCAAGTTGTGTATAATTTCTTGAAAACATAGTATATAATGAATAATTAATAACGAATTCATTACAAACTTATTTTTAATTACATTAACCGGGCATGTTAAAGTATATAATCTATGTAGATTATTTTCCTTAATAACGAATTCATTACAAACTTATTTTTAATTACATTAAGTATACTTCATCACAAAAATAACGTGGGTTTTACGTATACTTCATCCTACTCAAACAACATAGCAAGAAAAAATTACTAAAATGCCCTTTTAACATAATGATCTAAACACAAAACCAAAATAAAATTATAGTAGTATACAACTTCATATACAATACAATAAGAACAATAATATTCAATGTCCAATCTATTATCAACCATTAATATTTTTAAGAAATATACAAAACCTACCATACTCTACATACCAACGACAAACCGTGCAATATCTTTGTCGATCCTCATCCTCTTCATGGCCTATTGCAAATGCACCTTTAACAGAATGTCATGGGTCTTCACATTGGAATGTGATGTTATTCGTTGTAAGTCTATGAACAACATCAACAGCCCGCAACAACTATTTGGCATTATCAACAACACCCGTGTACTCCCCATCACCCGGAACTACCCAGCCAAAATAGGTATCAAGTAATTGTAAACCTACACATTAAAATATCCATCAATTAATCCAATGTATCATTTTAATAACAACAGTAAATATTATACAACACAACACAACTAAATACTAACCCCAAACTACAAGCATGCCTTTAATTAACTATATATATAATTTAATTTACATATATACCATATATACATACCTTCATCACATTGACGAGGCCCTCTTGAAATGTAGATCATTCCAAGCAAATAAATTGCCTCAAGATGATCTTCATTTGCTGCTTCTCTCAACAAAGACAATCCTAAATCAAAATGGCCATAATAGAAGCACTCTTCCTGTTGACAGAATAACAATATCAATATATAACTTCAATGACACAAAATATTAATAAATGGTATAGATTACATATAATTAATGAAATTACACATACAATTCCTTGTCTGAACATGGCTTCAATGTTATTATGCAATGCACATGTGCGTATAAATGAATCAGCATTCAGATTTTTGGGACCCATTCCTTCAATCATGTCAATGCATGTTGTTCTCAGCACTTGAGGATCACCCTCCGCTTCATACATCTTCTTTGAACTTCAAAAATTTAAATACACAGTAAATAACAAATAAAGAAAGTTGTATTTCATCAAATATACATTCATTAGTTGATGTTTATTGAGAATTACCAAAGTCTTGCAGAGACGATGTCTTTCGCAAATTCTGACCCTAATACTACATATATCCGACTCAAAATCTCTAATAGGAGATCATCTAACAAACAAAGACTTCTAGTAATCAACATTCTACTAACAAAATAGACATTGGAGTAGTTGATTTCAATTTCTTTTTAAAAAAGAAGCGTAACTATGAAAAACAATGTAACAGGGTATGGAAAAAAATACTTACTTTATGATGATCTGGTCGCGAGGTGTACAGGAGTGTCTATTATCGGAGAAAATCGATTTTAAGAACCATTACCCTTCGACGATTTCGCGGTTTTAGTGTTTCTATGGAGATTTATCGTCCGGAATAGTTGAGACGTTCTGAATGGTTGAAGAACTGATAACGCCACTGTGAAGTCAGAGGTATGATGGTGCCTCAACGCTTCAGAGTGCAAAAAGACCAAAGTGCCCTTGAAATCATTTCAAATATGTGAATTAAGGATATTTGTGTCAAAACACATTATTCAAATATTATAACCTTTTATAGTTAACAGTGGATTTTTGCCACATTTTTTTGGTAACTTTGACACTTTTGGCCCTTGTAAACAAAACTTTTACAATTTGGTAAAAAAAAACACAAAAAAACTTTAGATTTTTGCCACAATTTATTAGCCAGTTTGACACACTTAGTCCTTATTATAAAAAATTATACATTTGGCACAATATACACGAAAAACATCTAGGTTTTTTCCACAATTCTTTAGCCACTTTGACACTCTTGGGCTTTACAGTCAATAGTTTTACATTTTGACATAAAAAACACAAAAAAACATCTCGGGGCGAAGCCCGGGCTTTCTTCCTAGTTTACATTTATGTATTGATGTTAAACCAAATTACAAATTAACTTCATCTCAAAAAACATTAAACACAAAATCATCTAGTCATTATCTTCTTCCTCCTCTTCTTCTTCATTGCTCGATGTACTATACTCATAACTAACCTCGCTGTCAGGAATACCATCATTGTCGTCCTCATGAATTTCACCTTCTTCATCAATATTATTATCATTATCTGAACCGTTGCTTGACATTTCGTGATCATCATCATAATTGTCAGTATCGGCTAGACTTGGTATAATGATTTCATTTGATTCAACTTCATCTTCTTGGAAAGCAACGTCTTTCTGAGGATGATTTTCATCGGTCCAACCACGAGGTTTAACTTTAAATACAGCACACCAGTCCGAGTTGTTTGTTTTCGAACTTGGGTAAGGAATGTAACACACTTGAGTGGCTTGCATGGCTAAAACAAATGGATCGAACTTGTTGTATTTTCTTTTGATGTTTATCTCGACCAAGTTATATTGTTTGTGAACCTTAACTCCTATGTTAGGTGTTGGATCGTACCAATGACATTTAAACAAAACCGTGGTTTTAATTGGGTAACCAGGGTACTCGACTTCTAAAATTTCCTCTACCTTACCATAATAATCACCTCCTTGGCTACTAACACACAATCCGCTATTGGTTGTTAATTTGTTCAGACTATGAGCTTCTGTGTGAAACTTGTAACCATTGACAAAGTATACACTATATAACTTCACTTTTTTGAATGGCATTTTGGATAGGTCAGATATAGACTTGTTGTTTATCGAGATCTTACGTGCCTATATGAATAATGGTAAAACACTTAATTAGAGTTAATTATAACCATAACAAAAAATAATAAATTTTAAAAAATACAAAAATAACACCCACATAGTTTTGAAACGATAATGCAAAGTTCTTCTCAACTTCAGTTGCAAGGACCTGTTCATCCATATCCCCCATAAGTTCATTCAAATGTTCTTCAAATATTCTGTATCACCATTTCAATAACATTTTAAAGTTACTATGAATGTAATAAACAAAATCATGCATGTAAATATTATTCGATCATAGCAAAAATGATTATTATAATTAAAAGTGATGCATATGTTACGTACGAACCTGATGTAATGCTTGATCTTATCTTCGTTAAGGAGTATGTAAGTTTGGGCAGCATGCACTTCCTCATCATACATCATTCTTTTCGTGAATCTTCCATAATTACGCCCAGGATATGAAAATATATCTAACATGTCGTTGTTAGCATCCACTTGCTCATCTCCTCCTCCATCATCATTTCGAGGCAACTTTCTATTACGTGTGGGGACACCAGTCTTGAAATAATGAGAGCAAAATATAGATACTTCACGTAGCAAGTACGCGTTAACAACGAGCCCTTCCACTCGAGCTTTATTTTTCACATATTTTTTCAACTGATTTAGATACCTATAGTGAAGATTATTTAAATTAGCTTACAAAAATAGCAACATACATTAAGATGTACCACACAAACCTTTCAAATGGATACATCCACCGATATTGGACAGGACCGGCTATCTTCTCTTCGTATGGCAAATGTACTGGTAAATGTTCCATGGAGTTAAAAATACTAGGGACAAAGATGGTCTCTAATTTACATAATATTATTGGGATCTCGGTTTCAATCCTTTCCATGTCTTTTGTTGTGATTGATGTTGCTGTTAATGTTTTGAAGAAAATACTCAACTCTGTTAATGCTTCCCACACTTGTTTTGGCAACATCTTACGAAATGCAATTGGAATCAATCTTTGCATAAAAACACGACAGTCATGGCTTTTCATTCCGAACAGTCTACACCCTGTTAAATCAACACACCTCCCCAAATTAGAAACATAACCATCAGGGAAACACAATTTCTCCACCCATTGGCATATGGCTTTCTTTTGATTCTTGTCCAAAGTGTAGTATGCTCTTTCATTATCTTCGACTCCTTTTCTCTTCCTACAATAGAGCTTCAGATCTCTTCTGGCTGCTACATTGTCATTCTTCTTCCCTTAGACATCCATTACCGTGTAAAAAAAGTTTTCAAATACATTTTTAACAATATGCATAACATCAAAATTATGTCTAATGAGGTTTTTTTTCCAATATGGTAAATCCCAAAATATGCTTTTCTTTTTCCAACCATGATCGCCACATCTTTTGTTTACATCATCAACATTTAGTTCAGTCACTTTTACCAAACTTAATTGTTCAATCTCCCTTAAAGTTTGTTCACCATTCTTACTTGGAGGAGGACCTTCTATCACTTCACGATTCTTCTTGAACTTATTTTTATCCTTTCTATATGGGTGATTTACCTGTAGAAATCTTCTATGGCAGTCAAACCATGACATCTTATTACCATTCTTTAGTCTAAATGCTTGTGTATGTTTCCCACAATGTGGACATGCTAGCTTACCTGATGTAGACCATCCGGACAACATTGCATATGCTGGAAAATCGCTTATTGTCCACATCAAAGCCGCTCTTAGATGGAAATTTTGTTTTAAAGATATATCATATGTTACTACGCCTTCTTCCCATAATTGCTCCAACTCTGCAACAACTGGTTGCAAAAATACATCTATTTTATGCTTAGGGTTTGACGGACCTGGCACAAGTGCGGTCAAAAACATGTAAGGCTCTTTCATGCACATAGAAGGTGGCAAATTATATGGTGTTATAATAATAGGCCAAGATGAATATTGTTTTCCAAATGTTCCATGTGGTGCAAACCCATCTGTACTTAGTCCTAATCTTACGTTACATACTTCTGCTGCAAATGAAGGATGACTTTTGTCAAAGTGCTTCCAAGCTTCTGAATCGGATGGATGACACATTACTCCAGCATCATGTCCACGATTCTTTATCTGCTGCATCTAGCATATCAAAGAATTTTTTATCTAGAGCATTTGGCTCCTCTTCAGGATTACTATTATTTAAACCAGTAGCCATTGCATCTATGACCATTTCTCTATAAGAACATGCACCTTCACTAAAATTGGTGTTTGAATCATCCACCCCAAAAAACGTATTGTCATCATCAATTGATGTTTCACCATGTGTATCCCAAAACCAATAATCCTCAACAAAACCAAACTTGTACAAATGATGCTTAACAGTATCAACTTCTGTATATGGTACGTTACGACACCTGATGCATGGGCATTTGATTTTATCTTGGTCCATGAACCTATGTTGACTGGTAGCAAAATCTATAATATTTTTCACTTCTTGTTCGAAAACACGGGATACACAACTACGATTATCTTTTCTTTCATACATCCACTTTCTACTTTGATTGTTCATTGTATTTAATATTTAAAGTAACGTATAATTTTAAATAACACAATATTTTACCTTAGTAGAATGGTATAATTGAGATCGACACTTGCAGAACACATATGCAAACAAAGTGTGTATCGATTAGGGAACCTTCGACAACCCTTGATTTCAATGTGTTGGATGGATACTAGGTCAAATTATTGGGTCGATATTATGCAAACAAAGTATACGGGTAATGATAATTTTAAATAACATTCGTAATATATATATATATATATATATATATATATATATATATATATATATATATATATATATTTAGAGCTACTTAAAATATAAATTATGTATACGATATTTTCCTTATTAATAACGACTTGATTAAACACTTATTTTTATTTCCATAGCAAAAATGGCGCCTTCACTTTAGAGATTGCAAATAGACCAAAGTGTCCTTGAAATCAATCCATATATGTGATTAGTAACGGTATTTCAGTCAAAACACATTATTCAAACAATATAACCTATTATAGGTCACAGTGGACTTTTGGTTAGTAAAATGACAAAGACAAAAATAACATACATATCAAAAATAACATATATATAGTAACATTTAATAAAGTTAAAAGTATGTATTCACATTACATCAAAATACACTTACAATATGCATCACTAATTGTGTGAATCAAACAACTATTATATATAGCTATTCGAAACTAATGTCAAACATCACAGCAAACCTAACGAAACACGCATCCCACAAACAAATATCACAATGCAATAACCACTTGTATTGACTCATAAAAGCTGTGTAATAACTGCCGACATAAGGATGCTTTGCACAACATCTATGTAAGCCATCGAACTTTATCTCCTTTGTTCTCTTTACCAAGTGATTATGAACCTTGTTACAAGTATCTCTTAGATTCCAACTTCTCCTAGTATTAACGTAGGCTTTATTAACATGATCAGAGCTTCTTGCTTCCTTTCAATGCCTTCGGCCATCAACATCATTCCCAGAACGAAGATCGCATCCAACTGCCCCTGATCGGCTGCATTTTTAAGCAACTTTTTCCCTGTTATTTTTTCCCCTATCGTAAAATACTTCGCCTGACATACAATAAGTAGTCATACAATTTTTAAAAATACAAATGTAGAAAACTAATTGAATTCTCAATTATCGGATTGCTTAAAAAAAGAGTATCATTCCATCGTTGAAGAGTACGTGTGGGTTGTTCAACTTTCTGCATTTGCTTGTGACTTCATACTGGTGAACACTTAATGGACAAAACCTTATTCGACTTGTGTCTATGCTTTTATATAATGCGTTTGATGTTACATAATCCCTAAAGAGTTTGCAACTATACATATATAATTCACAAATCAACACAAAATTCACATATTAAACACTAAATTATGTATGTAAACAAGTTTAATAGAAGTAATGCACATCATACTTACACTATATGGCACTTAAAAGCATCGATTGGTGAATTTCTCCCAACCATAGTTACTATTTTTCGATCAAGTGTGATGGCAAAGTAGTGATCCTTGTTACTTGTTGCCTTGTTTGCATTCTTTCTGAAGAACAACTCGCTGCCATTATGTTGATCTGCGTGGAGTGTAATCCAAATTATGTAGCAACAACGATTTTAGGGTTTATTGATCAACGTTCAGGAATTTTGAGTGTTGGTAATGGATTGTAGAAGATCAATCGTCAATAAACTGAAATGATGGGATGACTCTGACTACAAATTATGGCGCCTAAGTGTTTAGACTATGAATTGACATAATTGCCCTTGAATGTAAAACGGTTACTACGTAAATGGTTAGGAGTATTTTTGTCAATACATATGTGCATTTTTGTAATTAAATTGAACAGATTAAATTAAAAAAGATGAAGTTAAATAAAAATATTGATTACATTTAGAGAGACGAATTTAAATAAAATTATTGACATAAGTAGGATTCGAACATGCGACTTCGGGTAAGAAGTAAAACGCGTTTGCCAGCTAAACTAAATTAACTTTCGTTTCTTTAAATTAAAAACCCATAATATTATTCTCAATAATATTGCAGCCCATATGTCATCCATGGGTATATCATATACACCATAAGCCACTACCATGTTGACATATGGCCCATATGTCATCCATATGTCAACCATGGACACCATAAACCATTACCATGTGGACCAATCAACCATATGTCAACCATGGACACCATAAGCCATTGGCATGTGGATCAATCAACCATATGTCATCCATGGACACAATAAGCCACTACCATGTCGACCAATGGCCCATATGTTATCCATATGTCAACCATGGACACCATAAGCCATTACCATGTGGACCAATCAACCATATGTCATCCATGGACACAATAAGCCACTACCATATCGACCAATGGCCCATATGTCATCCATGAACACCATAAGCCACTACCATGTTGACCAATGGCCCATATGTCATCCATATGTAAACCATGGACACCATAAGCCATTACCATGTGGACCAATCAACCATATGTCAACCATGGACCCCATAAGCCATTAGCATGTGGATCAATCAACCATATGTCATCTATGGACACAATAAGCCACTACCATGTCGACCAATGGCCCATATGTCATCTATATGTCAACCATGGACACCATAAACCATTACCATGTGGACCAATCAACCATATGTCATCCATGGACACAATAAGCCACTACCAAGTCGACCAATGTCCCATATGTCATCCATATGTCAACCATGGACACCATAAGCCATTACCATGTGGACCAATCAACCATATGTCATCCATGGACACAATAAGCCACTACCATGTCGACCAATGGCCCATATGTCATCCATATGTCAACCTTGACACCATAAGCCACTACCATGTGGACCAATGGCCCATACGTCATCCATATGTCAACCATGGACACCATAAGCCATTACCATGTGGACCAATCAACCATATGTCATCCATGGACACAATAAGCCACTACCATGTAGACCAATGGACCATATGTCATCCATGGACACAATAAGCCACTACCATGTTGAGCAATGGCCCATATGTCATCCATATATCAACCATGGACACCATAAGCCATTAGCATCTGGACCAATCAACCATATGTCATCCATGGACACAATAAGCCACTACCATGTCGACCAATGGCCCATATGCCATCCATGGACACCATAAGCCACTACCATGTTGACCAATGGCCTATATGTCAACCATGGACACCATAAGCCATTACTATGTGGACCAATCAACCATATGTCATCCATTGACACAATAAGCCACTACCATGTCGACCAATGGCCCATATGTCATCCATGGACACCATAAGCCACTACCATATATATTGACATGAGCCGTATGTCTTTTGTATATAAATTTCGGTTTAAATAGAAAAGCATAAAGATGTATAGTTTATTAATCTTTAGTCCTCGTATATAATTTTAAGATAAATTATACTATGAACACATCGTTAGTCTATGTTCTTTCTTGACGTTATTTATATGTATATACCCTATCTATCAATCTGTAACTACTTTAAATAAATTTGAATTACTGAATATTTAGCGGCAATTAGCACAGTTCGAATTTTTTATTAGCGGAGGTTCAAAGTATTTCACAATTTGTTTCCCTCCAACCTACACACGTTTATGCTGCATATTAGGGTAAGTTTACCGATTAGAAATAGGGTTTACATTTTCTATAATCATCATCTCCGGCGGCTAATTGATCGAAATCTTTGTTCATTATACGTTTGTGCACTGACTTTGGCGATATAGGTTGTCACTCATCTAAAATTTATATTTATTTAATTTACTGTTGTCGTGATGATCGATTGTTTTTTGTTCTTTGATCATCTTCATGTAAATTGGTTTTGATTGTATTCAATAGTTTGAATTCAAAGTAATGCCTTCATATATAATTTATTTTTATTGTTTGTGTCAGAAAGATGTCGACCTCGAAAGCAAAATGAGCATCCGGTGTGAAGCCAACTAAATTCATTGCACCACAAGTTATGAAACGCAACAGGATTTCTGCTACAAAATTCGTAAACAGACAGTTACAAGATGAAGAAATCAACTTCCCAATACCAAGAACCACACCCAAAGCACCTATAACATCTACCAAAAAAACCCCTAAACCTATATCATTAACATCACCCATGACTACCACTTCCTCGGCATCACTTACAACATCCACACCCTCCTTAGAAAAAAACATCTAAAACATCAGAAACTGGAACAATACAATCGTCAACACTTACATCAATAACCAAACCTTTAGCACCTACATCATCTAAACCATCCTCAACACCGACACCCACTACCACATCATCAACACTTATATCTACTACCACAACCTCAAAACCTGCATATACACTACCATCCTCCACAACTACAGTAACTACCACACACTCCTTAAGTAAAGGAACTACCACATCCTCAACATATACATCTATCCCAACACCTACCCCAGAATATACCCCATCAACAACACCTATCCCAAAATCTACCTCATCACCAACACAACCAACCATGAATGGATCTGTAGTGCAAAGTGTATAAGGTGAAAACAATTCCTCTGAATATTGTGGACCAGATGGACGTTTAAATGTTTATGTTTGGAAAAATACGTGAGTTACCAATTCAAATCTTAATTACAACTTTTTTTATGTATTAAATTTTGGTTTACACCTACATATCAATTCATAACTTAACACATCACATGATTACTTGCAGGCTAATGCCACCAGGCCCTTGTGCACACTTTATTAGTCAGTCCTTTAAACAAAGAGTAGATCCAGAAGGGTACGCTTGGGCACAAGTAAGCAAAGAAATGCGCGAATTATATTGGGAGGAGTTTCAGGTAACTATAAGTTATAAATTGTTGTTTGGTAAACATTTACACTTCAACTTATGTTTATATTGTTAATGTGTAGAAAAAATGTTGTTGGGATGACACAATAGACTCGCTGGTGAGGCTGGCTTAGACAAGGAAAGCGGCACAAAGTTATGGTCAATATCTCTTCAACATGAGAAGCCCAAAAAGAAACAAACATTGCTTTAAACCAGCTCATATTCCACAGGAAGTCTGGAACTCCTGGCAATTAAAATGGAATACAGAAGAATACAAGCTAAAATCTGAGCAAAACAAGAAAAATAGGTGTAACAGTGTGGCTGATGGAGTAGCAAAACCTACACATAACACTGGATCCGCATGTCATTTGAAGATAGCTTCTGATTTGGTAATTTTTTAAATGGTACATCGTATCACTGTTTGCATATGTTTATCTGTATATTTGACTTTTTATATGGTATTTATGTAGAAGAGGAAATTAGGACATGAGCCACCCCAAAGTGAATTGTTCCTGTATATACACACTAAGAATCATGATGGAGTCACTTTCACAAATGAAAAAGATAGACAAATTCATGTAATATTCATTTCAGTTTAAATTAACTTTTATATTGTAGCTACTCCATAATATCATTCCTAAATTTGATATCTTTTCACTTATAATATTTTTATTTTGTAGGCGGCCTATACAGATAAACGGGAAGAGTTGGAAGCTGAAGGTGTTGAATTTGAGGAGGACAAGCTATTTTATGTTGTAGTTGGTGGTCATGATAAAAAAAGAAGACTTTATGGATTAGTCTCTTTTGCAAAGGCGGTTCCCAATAGGAATGGTAAAACGGATGTATCTTACATTCCGGAAAAAAAATGATGAAATAGAAGAAATGAGGGAGCTTATTGCTAAACAAAAACAGCAAAACGAAAAGCTTAAAGAAATGATGAACGCCCGAACCAGAGGAAAACAAAGTAAGGGTCGGGCATCTTGAAAAACAACTTCAAACGACATTGGATCTTATTAATGTCTTTACAAAAAAACAAGAGTAGTAGGTTGATATATGTTTATTGAAGATTATGTATTTTAGAGTAGCAACTTTCTTTTTTCCATGTAATAAATAATTATTTTTGTTATTTTATGATATAATGGTTATGATTTTTTTGTTTTGTTTTTTTTTTGTTTTTCATATATTACTATAAAATTATTTGGATATAATTTATAAATCAATTATCCATCGGTCCATATTGAATCTGGTATATAATATATACACCACTAAAATTGCTAGGGATTCATGACCACGAAATTTGATAGGAAGTGATCAAACGGAATTTTCTAGGGATTCATGACCACGTAATTTGCTAGGAGATCATCAAACAGAATTTGCTAGGGATTCAGCACGACGAAATTTGCTATGGAATCAACACCACAGAATGTACTAGGGAATGACCACCACAAAATTTACTAGGGAATCACCACCACGGAATTTGCTATGGATTCATCACCACAAAATTTGCTAGGGAATGACCACCACGGAATTTGCTAGGGAATCACCGCCATGAAATTTTCTAGGGAATCACCACCACAGAATTTGTGATGGAATAACTACCATGGATTTTGCGATGGAATCCTACTACGGAATACACGACGGAATACCACTTACCACGGATTTCATTCCGTTGTCACATTTATGACGAAATTATCTTTTCCGTTGCAAACCCTCGCTACGGCGTTTTTAGGGACGGAAATAGGTCGTTGCAAATTCCGTCGCTAATCGTCATTTGCAACGGAATTTCAGCTTTTAGCAACGGATTCCTTTCGTAGCAAAATCGCGTTTTTCTTGTATTGGAGGGTTTGGCGGATCCTTTGCTGATTTGGAATTTGATCCTGAAGAAGAAAATATTTCGGATCATATGCTTATGTCAAGAAAACAATTCAAGATTCTCAACATGAAGCTTAATTCCTTGTTGCAATCACAAGCAGATGCAGGGGGTCGGAATTCTGTTTCTGGTATTGAAGTTGATGTGATGGTCAAAGCTCAAGAGCTTCGTCTTCTGAATAAATTGAATGTGTTGATACAAGATTCAGAATCTCGAATTCAAGACAAGCTTGATGTCTTGGATCAAAATAATGAGTTACGAGTAAAGTCTTCATCTTCGACTTTTAATGATGCGCTCAAGGATTTGAAACATGTTGCTAAGGAACTTCATGTTCTTTTTGTGCAAGATGTAAAAACTGTTCGTGAAAATGTGAATCAGAAGCTTGAAGAGATGAAAGTGAGTGTGTCTTCAGAACTCTGTGAATTGGATAACAAGTATTCTTCTCTTCTTGAGAAAGTTGATATTATTGCGGATGGTGTTACTTTGTTTGTTAAAACCCATCAATCTTTTGATCACAAGTTTGATGAGAAAGCAACTGCTGCTGTTTCAAGTTTTGGTCAACTTAACACCATGCTTGAAGAATTGAAGGGGCTTGTTTCGAAGTCTGGCTTATCCTAAATTTTCACTCCTAAGTTTTTAGATCAGAAGTTTCGTTACTTCGAGGCAGCAATTCAAAAAATGTTGCCTCCATTGTCTCAGTTTGTCACTATTTTACCAACGAATGCCCCTCCTGTTATCACAGGAGTGCAAGGGGAGAAAAGGAAGGTGTTGGTAAAGAAGAAAATGTTTCTGAGAAAACGAATGAAGAAATAAAGGTTGTGGGAAAAGTTTTCAAGACTCAAATTCCTACAACAAAACCAATATTTTCGAAGGCTGAACCAGTGATGGCAACCACAGTTACAACAAGGCCAATTGCAAAAGGCATTGTAATTGAGTCTATTGGTGGAGGGAGTTCTTCGAAACCCAAACAAAATGAAGCAGATAAAGGGAAAGGAAAAGGGGTTATTATAGAAAAGTCCAAGGAAGGAAGGAAAGCTGAAATTGAAGGAGAGATGGAGAAGCAGCGTCGAATTCAGAGTATTTTGATGCTTCGTAAAAATGATCCTCCTGCAATGAACAAAGGTGATCCAACGAAGTTGCATAGTTATGAAAATATTGAAGCAATAGTGTCATATAATGAAATGTATGCATTCGAGAAGAAGCCAAGGAAAAGCTATGTAATAGAGAACACAGATATGAATCAACTTGATTTCCCAATTAATGAAATGATGTTCATCACAGCTCAATACAAAATTATTGAGAAATTCAAGAATGAAGATGAATTTCTTCATATGAAGCTGAGGTTTCATGTTGTGGTGGTAAAGAATCAGGAAGAGGTCTGGTCCCTTATCAAGATTGTTCGTGTGATAAGTGTGACTAAGGATGTATTGTTTGAGAACATGATTCAGAATTTTCGATTTCATGTTGTAAGGGAAAACAATGTGGTGTGTGATTTTTCATTTGCTGACTTTCCATTGATGAACTTAAATGATCTTATTCAAGTTGCAATGATACTCAAAGATATGGATGCTTCAAAACTTCAAGGAACATGCAAAGAGATTTTCAGACTTGGTCTTGCTCATATCAAAATCTTTATAGATAAATATTATGATTGTATAGCCTTAACTGATATTGAGTTGTGTACTGCATTGGGAAAGGAAGTAAAAGTTGCTCCAGAAGTTGTGAAGAGTCAAGATGAACTGAAGAAGTTCGTTGATGGGGAAATTTGTTTAAAGCCTATGGGATTAGTTTTCTCAGGAAAAGACAAGAAAGGAAAAGCTAAGAGGTTTTTATTTCAAGCTTCGAAAGTGGAACGGTATACTACAACTCAATATACAAACTTTATTGTTCGTATGAATAATTGTAAGAAAAACAACGAAGGAGATAAAGCTGAGCTGAAGAAGGTAATGAGCTGGTATACAGAACTTCGAAGGTCGATGCATATGGTTGCTCAAATTCTCACAAACTGAGTTCGACACTGATTACAAATGGGGAGAATGTTAGGGTCGAATATGTTGTAATGTGTCGAAGTCATTTGAGTCGGTTTTGAATGTTATCTTATCTATTTACTAAGGCATAATAGTTTCGAAGTTATGATGTCTAGCCCTTAGTATTTTTTGTGTACTTTCTTATTCTCCTATAAATAGGAGTTGTACTTAGAGTTAGAGAGAACTTTTCCAAATCATTCTGTCTAGAATTCTCTTCGTATTCGAAAGTATAATCGAGTTATAAAACAGATCTTATTTACTCTCTGTGTTCATACTACTTTGATTACTCTGATTACATTCATACTCGATTAAGTCATAACTACAATTATGTCTTTTAAAAAGTAAGATTCTTTATTTTTTATAAACTCCAAGTTTATAAAATATAAACTTTGTCTTTACGTAAAAGACAAAAGAATCCAACTAGTCCAGCATGTTGTGCATGACTTATTAATTCATACCATATGAAATAATAACTAGTAATACTCTCTTATAATTATTATTTTCATAAAACAATAATTATTACCTAATTAAAATACAAGAATCGATATTATTTATTAATAATCATATTAATAATAAATATAGAAAATGTGTCAGCTTGATAAATGTGTGACCCTATAGGATCATATATTATTGGCAATATCACTCCATAATGATTCTTGGGCATATAGATCCAACATGTGCTTGGTTGTTGATATACTTATAAATTATTATAAATTAATTAGGGGATGATGGCAGAACAACATATATGTCAGGAGTCTATAGGCCCACGTGTTAACGAAATGGCATATAGGCCGTAAGTACACATTGATACGTATTAACGAAATAGCATGTAGTTCGTAAGTACATGTAAACTCGTGTTGAAGACAAAATGGCGTGTAGGCCATAAATCTAAAATACATATATTATTTTTATGCATGTATGTGTATGTGGTATATGGTATATTGGGGGAACTCACTAAGCCTAGAGCTTACCTAGTTGTTATAAATGTTTTCCAGGAACTTCATTGGTTCGTGAAAAGGGCAATGTTTGACTGTACTCATGCGCATTCGCAATCATGTTTCCCGCATTATACTCTGATGTAAATGGATATTTAATAAATAAAAATGAAAATTTTGGTTTGAAAATCGGGATGTTACAAGTTGGTATTAGAGCCCTGATTTGAGTGAACTGCATGAACACTCGTCTGATTCCATACTCAAACTAAGGATCTGAGTAATTTACAAATCTTTTTTATAAAAAGAATAATTCAAAAGGAAAGAATGTGATGTTTACAGTCAACCAAAGCTGGGAAAGGAATGTGATTCCCAAAATATCCATATTTGTTATGTTTGTTGATATATGAAATGTTAGAAATGCATGCTAGTATGTAGGCTAGGGATTTTTTCCTGGAATTGTCAGTTAGAATTTCCTGATGATATAGACGCCTTATAGCCTATGGATTTGGTTGTTAATTGTTGCTTAGAGCCTATATTAATATTAATTAGTTATGTGACAAATACATTAGGTTGCATGCTCCCAAAATTAAATAGTATTAGATTTCTTGATTTGGCGCTATTACGCAGGTCTTATCTGAGTCGAATCGTTGCAATGTCGGATCATTCAGTCAACACACTATTTGATTTTAGCGGCATGGAATTGTATTCTTTCGATAATTAGTTAATATTAGTAGAAGCTCTTCCTTGGCCAATAGTAGAGTGAGGCAGAAGGAATCTTAGAAGGGGAATCTAGGAAATATAGTATGACATATAATAGGATGTCAGTAGAAACATAAGATCCTAGAAAAGTATAAGAAAGAGAGTAGTTAGACCCTTGAACACTATGTGTGTGAAAAGGCATGTCTTAGGAGAGTGTAGTGACTTAGAAACATTGGGAAAATTCTTGGGATGAGTATGAGCAGGTGTGGAAAGTAGTATAAGGGCCCATACTACCTAAAGTACAACGTTCATACTTGAATCAAGAAGAATCACAAGGTTACTAAGAAACTGGAAAGGATCGATCGTTACCCCGAAATAGTTCATAGATTCATATTAATCTAGCCCTAACTATATCTCCAGAATGGTGATGATCACGAGGGGAAGCGGTTTGGGTTCTAGATCAGAAGGATCAGGACCAAGCGAGACTGATATTCACGACTGGATAGAAGTAGTAGTATCAATCAACATAAGAGAAATGATTCCAGAAATGTTCGGATCTATCAAGACCTAACTAATTGCCATGTTTGACGAATGGTATGCCGCCGTAGCTAGCACCGCTACCGCAGCAGCCACTGCTACCGTTGCTACTGCAACCTCGCCTAAGGAGAAGGAGATGCCCTATAGAGAGTTCAATAACACTAAAACACCAGAGTTTGAAGGTGTCAGAGACCCAATTGTTGCAATGAGATGGATCTCTGATGTATAAGGATGCTTCTACACTTGTGCCTGCCAAGAAAAATTGAAGTTTAGGTATGCACATAATCTCCTACGTCATGAGGCAAAGGATTGGTGGAACTTTGTCACAAAGGATTATTCACCGGCAAAGAAGAGCTCGGTGACCTGGGAGCAGTTTGTTGAGAAGTTTAGAGAGGAGTATGTTCCATTAGTAGAGAGGGAACAACTAGCCTAAGAATACTTGTCGCTCAAACAGAAAACTGAATTGGTGACAGAGATCACCAAGATGTTCATAGAGAGGGCCTTATTCTACCCATATTATTCCTCCTCAGAACAGGTGCAAATGTCTCGGTACCTGAGTATACCCAAGACCGATATCAGAGAGTTTGTATCAAGCAATCGATACATAGGCATGCATACCCAAGACCGATATCAGAGAGTTTGTATCAAGCAATCGATACAAAACCTTGGTAGCAATGCAAGACCATGCAAGGAGGAGGGAAATTTAGTCAGAAACTCAAGCGAAGGAGAAGAGGCCGACTCGTGATCCATCTCAGCCAGTAGCTAAAAGGTCCAAGCACATAGATTCGAGGCCTGAAGGACAGAGAGGTCCAAGGTGTGATAAGTGTGGAAAATCACACGAAGGGATTTGTTGTGCTAAAGTATGCTACAATTATAGAAAGGAGGGACATTACAGCCGAGACTGTAAGCAGGGAGCACAGAGAGTGCACATCTATTTTCACTGTAATCAGATGGGCCACATTAAGGCCAACTATCCTCTTCTGAACCCGACAGGCACAATACAAGCTCCAACACCTGCAACATTGAGGATAACCGACAGACGAGAAGGCGGAGTTGAAACCCCAAGAGCCAAAGGGTGATCCTTTCAACTCATGGCAGAGGAAGCAAGGGAAGTACTAAAGTTTGTAACTGTTTTTTCTTCGGATCGAGGAAAGGCTCCAACATGAATGAGATAACATCGTAGAAGTTAATAGTGCTCTTAGGCTTCAACTAATTAATAAATTTACGATGGCAGTTTTATAATAAATAAGGGATGTTTACTTTACATATGGTTACTAGTGTTAAGACAATCAAACAAACTTGTTGGTGTATTTCCAAACAACATGTGTTGATCCTATTTTAAGGGAGTCACTTTTGAAGAATACAAGTTGTAGTAGTACAATAGGAATACCAAAGGTCAATGGATATGACAAACATGAGTTTCTTCAAAGTCAAAAGGAGACACAGATGACATAGCATAAGCTAGCTTAAGTTACAAATAGCAGCAAATGATGGGTCGAACCCAAGTGCGGGAGAACCGAACCTTAAGGAGAAAGGACAAAGGGTGGCTCAACTTCAATTTCGACATCAAGGTACAGGAGGGTAGAAGCACGAGTAGGCAGAGATAGTTAGTTCGTTTTCGGGTAACAGAAGAATGAAGTCTTCTCTTAGAATACCTATAGGGCATGAATTTCTTGCTTTTCAAAGAAAGATGGGTCTTTCATCTTCATACGAATAATAGGATTTAGAAACTCCCAGGTATGACTTAGATAGCCAAGAGAACCATATAGGTTCGTACGTTCAAGGATGTAGGATTTACCCTCGCAGTAGAGGATCATGAATTCAATCGGTAGTATAGGTTTCCACTGAGAGCGTCAGGTACTCAATGGATACACCAGACTTACGAATTAATTTTCAACCATAGTAAAGGATTTAGATAACCCATGACAATGGATTTTAATAGTAGGATCAATGTCAAGGGAGAAAGTGTTTATGATTCGGAGCCCATAAGAAGAGACCATTCAAAAAGGTTTATGCCCATTAAGCATATGGTAATACCTTAGTGTAACTTTAAGCATTAGGATAGAGTACATGTTTAGTTTAGTTATTCTTTAAATCAATAAGCAAGCCTAATGATGAGTGCGTCACCAATATTAAAACATTGGTTCCAAAGTTCGAACTGGTAAACTCGTAATAGTAGCTTTAGTTAAATTTCAGGCTGTTGGAACACCTAAAATAGGTTGAATTACCATTATAATATAGATTCATGTGTGATTTAAGGATATAGCTTAAGCCTTTTAGAGGCATTTTCCTTGAAAATGGATTCTATTAGGACGTCGTAGATAAATCTCCTTAATCAATCGCCTCAAATCCAATCAACTCTATTTCTAGCCAAAGAAACCAATTGACATTTCTCGTCTTGAAAGTGCAAGAACAATGCGCGAACAAGGTTTGAAAACTCAAACCTTGAATTAACTTTTAAGATCAATGTCTACTGCTAATATTTAGAGTCCAGTCAAGTCTGGTAAACCAGTCTTGTCTCGAAATGAAAGATCAACAAAGTATTCAAGAATGAACGGGTGAGTATGAACAAAGTAAAGCTAATTTAAGAACAATAAGAATGAAGGAGAGAATGATTTGACTTGTAAAATACATAGTATTGATGTGAAAGAGAATGTTCCTCAAGTCATACATTACATGGAAAGTAACTTCTCCTTAAAAAGACAAAGAGAGATAAAAGACAAACAACAAGTCTGCGTCACTTTGCTAGGCTACAAAGTCAAAAAGCTGACGCATGAATTTTCTTGATCCTGTCCTATCGACTTTACAATACAACAAAGACTAAAAGACAATAAACATTAAATGCAGATGCAGACTCAAAATAGCACTGACTACAAGGAGCTTCTCGGACTTGGTCTTCACCTTGGAAGTTGCCTCTATTTCGGAACACACCACATCTCAGAATGCACTTAACTTTGGTTTAGGCTTGGCTTTGTATTTCTGGAGGTTTACTTTCATGTATCAACAATATCTCCCAAAGTGAACTTAGCAATCAATCAACTCTTCATTTAGCTTCTTCAAACACAAAGAGATACGCAATGTGGAGCCAACTTTAAACTTCTATGTACCATTTTATATGCACAATGAACTTCTTCTTGATGTGTTCGGGTGTATCACTCTTGGCATCGTTGGATATGAACTTCTGAAGGATCTTTGTTAGAAATAGATGTTTTTCAAGAACTCTAAAGAATTCTTTTCGGTTAGTCTTCTTTTTGAGATAGAAAAAACCGAGTTTTGGTTCTTCGATAGGACCTTCTGCTAGGAGTTGTGCTTCTAGAAGTCCGGTTGTGATTTTTGCAAGAACATTCTCCGTTCCAAACAGATGAGAAAACTCAATATCGGATATGCAGAACTCAACAATATAATCCTTCAGGAAGCTTATTGTAGAATTGTAGGCTCCAATGCTTGATTCACTCGTTTGACGATCTCGAAATGAGCGGATAATATGAGAATGTGGTTAGGGTTGATTGAAGGAAAGTCTACATCCGTGATGGTGATGGTGGATTCTTTATTCTGAGAGCCATAATATTTGTACATCATGCAGTTGAGATCCAATTTGCTCTGAACATTGTTCCCATAGACGACAATTTTGGTGATTCTCTTCTGAGACCACACTTCTTTTTGGGGTCGAGCATTTACTAGTGGACATATGTTCCAGATCTGAAGTTTGTTAGTGCATTGAACTCCATGCACGAGATCTTGGTTTTATTTCTCCATTTGGACCTAGTTTAAATTCTAGACTTGCATTAGAAATGCATGACTGAAAAGCACCAACTCTTATGTTGTTTTAGACGTTAGGAAGTTTTTTGGAGTGTTTGAATGGGTGGCTTAATGGATTGACAACTTAATCCATTAGGTTGTGAAAACCTAGTTTCCACGACATGCAAGTCTGCTCGCCATGATGTGCTGATTGGTAGTTTCCCGACTGTTTTGTTGAGAACCTAGGCGTGGCCTATGAGTGGCCACAACGTGGAGGTCTTCTGAGGTTGACTTTGACCGTTGACTTTTTGACCATTGTTGACTTTTGGTTTACCTGAGGGTTTTAGGGTGTAGACTGAGAGGGTACATCTTTATTGATGTTAGGTCTCTCGTAGTACCGATCTTCACTATTTGAGAGCTGTTTTGTCTAGCTGCTATCTGCGAGGTGAGTCTTCTCATATATTATATATGTCATAGTAAGGTGTATACCAGGCTAGTTAAGTCGTATTTGCTGATTGATGTTATACGTGCTTATTGAGTTACTAATGTTGATAGTTCGCATGGTTACTGATAACACATAGGGTTGTTGATAACTCATAGGGTTGCTGTGAGCCCATAGAACTGTTGATAGTCCTCAGGACTGCTGATAACCCTACCTGTTTATGTTGTGTTATATGTTATGTTTTAGGGAACTCACTAAGCTTTGTGCTTACAGTTGTGGATTTAAATGTGTTTCAGTTACTTCAAATGCTCATAGGAAGGCGAAGGCTTGACTGTACACTTTTCTCGGCAGTTTTCTTGATTCTGTATTTTTATGATACTCTGATTTTTATGATGAATGTATTCTGATGCTTATAGTATTCTTGACATGGCTTTCCTAGAAACAATGTTTCATTTAAATTAAAAATGAAAATTTTGGTCATGATTTTTAGGATGTTACACATGTCTAATGATTTGGTGGTTTCAGCCTATGAAAACCGCAAAAAACATGGTTCCCAAGTAGTTCCCTTAAAGGTGTACTGTTTGTTAAGATCAATAGCTACAAGTTGTGTAGAAATGTCTAAATCAACAAATTATTGGATCACTACTAAAATTGAAACTGCAAACTAGTGTTCTATTGAAAATGAATCTTACTAGACAACCGTTGGTGACAAATAAGAACTCAAACTGATTATATTCGTTGTAACATCCAGATTCGCAGGTATGTAATTTCAGGGTTTTATGCTTATTGTAGGACCTACTCGACGAGTTGGGAGGGCCCCAACTCAACGTGTAGAAACCAAGGAGGCCGGGAAATTTTACAAATTTACTTGACGAGTTATGGGGCTCAACTCGACGAGTTGGAGCTGAGTGTGAGAACCCTAATTTTTAGGTTTTGCACCCTATTTAAAGGACCTTAAGTCCTTTACCCCGCCTCCCTCATCACCTTAGCACCCAGAGGAAAACCCTAATCGAGTTACCTTCCATCTTGAGAGTGTGTTAAGGCTAAGAGTGTATGTTTTAGTGTATTCCTTGAAGAGTGAAGAGCTTGGAACAAGAAGGAGTCTATAGATACGTCATCCATTTAGTTGTAGCAGCCATTTGAAGGTAAAAAGCCATTACCTTGATCACTTGTTTATTAGATCTCTCCATTAGAGAGTTTATGGCCATTTCTAGCTTCTTCTTGAGTCATTATATATTTTAAGCATGGTTTGAAGCTAAGACTTCAGATCTGGACACTATTAGGCCCTTTAGCCCTAAAGACTCAAGCTTTATCAAGCTTTGGCCAATCTTCATGACTTAAACCGCTTGTTGAGCCTTGTTTTGGCAAAGTTAGCCCCTAAATGCCATACATGGAAATAAAGCTTGCAGCTTTACGTGGTATCTCAGCCCTAGAAGACTAGATCTAGAGTTTGGGGCCTTAGTCTCGCTTAAAAGCGTCTGAATTAGAGAAGGAGATGAAGGAAATCGACGAGTTGGTTAGCCAACTCGGCGAGTTGAGTGGGTTTTCCCCGATATTCTAGACACTTTGCAAAATCGACGAGTTGGTGAGACAACTCGGCAAGTTGACTCGAATTTTCCCGATTTTCTGAGAATAGAAGGAACTCGACGAGTCGCATAGATGCACTCGACGAGTTGAGTCAACATGGGCTGTTCACTTGAGTGTTGAATTTTATTGACTTTTTAGGGTTGGTCAAATTGTGGACTTTGGAGACCATTGTGGGGGGGGGGAGGGTAAAATGGTGTTTCACCCTTTCTGAGAATTAGTAGAGGAGTTAGCTTAACTTCTTTGGGAGTTGTTAATGCAAATTGTTAATTAGAGATGATTGTGATATATGTAGGCGGAGTCTAGACTGGCAGTTTGAGTACGAGACATACTTTCTTTACTTATGAGGTGAGTCTTCTCATTATACTTACATGAGTGGTAATTACTGTGCGACCGGAGGGTCTTATCTGTGTTAATGACCGGAGGGTCTTATGTGCTTATACTGAGATATGTGATATTATGCATTCTGTCCTTGTGATTTATGGTGTATATTATTTTGTGCATTCATTGAGATAGGACTAGAGGGTCCAAACCGAGTTGTGAGACCGAAGGGTCCTCACTGAGATACAGGACTAGAGGGTCCAACCCGAGCCGTGAGACCAGAGGGTCTTCACTGAGACACATGAACGAAGGGTCCGTATTGAGATATATCCATAAGAGGCTAATTATTATGTGTGGTATTTTGGGGAACTCACTAAGCTGTGTGCTTACAATGTTGTGTGAAATGTGTTTCAGGTACATCACGGGATCGCGGGAAGGCGTCAGCATGATTGTACACACCAGCTCGTTGATTTATGTTTTGAGGATTCTAGGATATGTGACAAACATTTTTATGTTCGTGTTTTGAAACATTTATAAATTGAGTATAAGAGATGTTAAACTGTGTTTTATGTGGAATCAAAAATGAAAATTTTATTTGAAAATTTAGAGTGTTACAAGTTGGTATCAGAGACTAGGTTTGAGGGATTCGGATGTACCCTCGGGTATGTCTGGACTCAAACTGAGGATTTGAAATTTTTTCTAAAAAGAAATGATTTTCTGAACGAGCAAAAGATTTTAAGAGGAAACAAGATGAAGCAGTGTGTACAATCAGCCAGAGCCCGAACGGTGATTTCCTAAAATACCCTTACTTGTTTATACTATGAGACGAGATACTTATGAGATATTAGAGCTGCATGCTAGATGATAGGCTAGGTATTTCAGGAACTTAGAGCTAGAGTTGACGTATTCAAGATGCCTTAGCCTAGGAGGATGCTATTGATTGACATTATCTGTTATTTGCTCTATGTATGTGCTGAGTAGGGGTACATGGTTTGAGAGATAGTTTAGAGTCAAAGAGTAATCTAGGAGGGATACCTAAATGTTCATTTGAGGAATTTACTGAGAGAGTAGTTTGATATCTGTGAGGGATAGAGTACTTGTGAATTAGGATCCTGGGAGGAGAACTTGGGACAACTACGGGTTGGTGTGGAAGGTAGTATTGGGCCCGTACTACTGAAAGCACCGGATCTGTATGCGATTCAAGTAAGAATTGCAGAGGTTCTAAGAGGTAGACTGAAGGGAGATAACATGGTTCGGGTACCATGATTCGTGGAAGAGTGTATTTCTGTCTTTACCGGTTGTCCTGCTACGGTTGTCCAGACTGAGAGTGGATATGGTAAATTGTGGGGCTAGAGGGCCATGTCGGTCGAGCTTATATGGATTATACCTTACGAGAAGAATTGAGTTTAGGTCTCTAGGTATTTGACTGGTGAGGTGCCAGTTGGGGTCACAGGACTCAAAAAGGAGGTGAATGTGATGCACTGTTGAGGATTTCAGTCTGAATAGAGTGATCGGCCGATGGTTGTGATGTAATTTGATGTGAATAGAATTACATTATATCCGATTTTCGTGTGGAATGGCAGGGATAGCGAGCTTCCATTTTTAGAGTTTGGAGGTAAACCCTGTGGGGTAGCTTATAGTTGCGATATTTTCGCCAGAGTATTTTGTAGTATGTCTGCTGCAAGGTGTTTCTTATACTGTAAGAGAGTCATCAGTGGGGACTGAGACAGATGAGGACAAGGGTATGCCTTAGTTGATTATAGTAAGGCATATTTTAGCAACAGTTCCAGGTAACCAAGAGGAGTATATCGGGGCGACAACCCTCGTTGTCTACGTTGTGTATCGACTGTGAGAGTAAGGTATCTTGCGTCTACGATGATTCATGCGATGGAATGTCGGTTGAGGAATCGGAGATGAGGTGTGTGATAGTCCATTATTTCCATATTGAGAGTCGTAACTAATTCGGGACAGTCGAGATGTCTAGTGGTGTGTCGGTATGGGATTTTTAGTGATTGGAGGCAGTCACATTGATAAGATTCCGAGGTTTCCATCTGAAAATCAAAACACTTTGGAGTTTATTGGTCTTTATCGAGAAGGTCATCGAGTGTTGCGTGGTATGTTCCAGGAGTCGGGCATGGTAGATCTGGTGAGCCAGTCTGTAGTGTGGCATGTGTGGTATGCCAATTGGTGATGGTTCGAACCCTAAGTGGGGGAGAATTGGGTATTCTGTTGTGAGGATCATCAATCTGTTAATTTGCGATCCAGAAGATTGCGTTATGGGGAATCTGCGGCCCGGGTATATGAGACTTGGGTCTAGTGGTAGTCAAGGCATGGTACAGAGCGAGATGATGCATATTGTAAGTGCTTAGGAAAGAATGAGTGTCTCCATGGCAGGTAGCCATTGGTTAGAGATCTTATTGTGGTCAGCGTTTCTTCGGGTTTGCCAATGTTCGAGTTTCGAGGCGGTTGGGTCGTTGAGGGCAAGCTTCGGCTATTGAGAGAATTGTTAGTTCGACGTATAGATTGTTATCTATACTCTGGGAAGGGCAGCAGTTGATTTTTCAATCAACTTCAGAGTCAGTATGTGTAGTTTCACATGGGTTTTGATCAGTAGAGGATGGGGTTTTGGATTGTCGTCAACGCGTTCTTAGTCATTGACGATTCCTCCGTACTTCAAATTATGAGTTGGAGTACTTCAAAGGTTCCGAGTTATGTAAGTTGAAGATCAGTGGTCGTGGCAAGCTATCATGAGATTATGTGATGGTGTATCGAGGTATCCGCGTATGATGCCCAAAATTGTTGGATTATTATGAGACTCGGGTTTGTTAGATGGCAAGTGGAGTATCGAGCGACTATTATCTATTCCAGCTGTGAATCCATCAATTAATTATCGCCAGACGGGAATTTTTCCAAGGACATAGATTTGTATTGAGGAAGATGTTTTGTATGCGACCATCTTCATCAGGAGTAATAATGCTTGATCTGAGTAGGTGTGGGCACCTATTTAGGTTGGGCCGTGGAGTATGAGTTCAGTGAGCTCGGTATGGTGATAGCTTGATAGTGAGATTGTGGGGTTGTTCGGTAATCTAGTGGTTGCAGGGTTGTAAGAGAGAGTGGATGAATCCAAGTGGGAGTAATCACTTAGGACTGTGGGGAGCCGTAGCATTCACTAGTCAGTGAGGGAGTGTTGTAAGACTGGGGGGAGCCGTAGCATTCACTAGTCAGTGAGAGAGTGTTGTGAGACTGCGGGGATCCGTAGCATTTACTAGTCAGTAAGGGAGTGTTGCAAGACTGTCGGGAGCCGTATCATTCACTAGTCAGTGAGAGAGTGTTGTAAGACTGCGGGGAGCCGTAGCATTCACTAGTCATTAAGGCCCTGTTTGAAATGCTTCTGACCGATTCAGGTCATACATTTTTGGCTGACTCGGTCAGCTGAAGCTGTTTGGTAAACCTTATGACTCGGAAATTGAAGTCTGGCCTGGTAAGAAAGAAAGAATCGGCTGACTGAGAAAGGAAGACCTCGTGTTCCACTTGTGCCCTTGCTTGTGTATCCCTGTGAGTTTGCGTGTGTATCATATCCCAGCAGGAAGAATCGATCCAACACCCACTTTGCGTCTCGTCCTTAATAGACTCACATAATCGATCGATCCAACACCCCCTTTGCTTTCTTAAAATCAATCACACTCCACCAAGTTTTAATCGTTTATATCTCTAGATCGATCGATGGACTCGAGGGACTGCCTCACCACTTTGGTTCGAATTTAATTGCAGGTATGTTTCCCCTTCTCATTTGTGTTTATATCTCCAACAACAGCAAGAAATCGGACACTACCCCTTCTTCTAAATCGATCACAGTTGCCTGTTGATTTTGGATTTAGACAATATGAAGAAATATTGAAGAAAAAGAAGGGGCGTGATATGTAGGTGAAAGTGGAGAACGAGATAGGCTTAACTTAAGGTATCCATTTTAATTTTTGAATATTTCTTCATATTATGCAAATGTCTTCTAAAACACGTTTTAATCGTTTTGTTTCATCACAAATCATGATTATAATATGTGTATTTGATAGCCTCCACTATAATCAGGCTCCGATTATGATTGTGAAAAATATCCAATTTGGTGGTCAAAAGTCAAAGTATTGAGTTCACTGTATGGTTGATGTTGCTCTACAAATTTATCATGGATATCATAAATCTAATGTTGTAGGAAATAGGATATGATTGATAATCACTTAAAAATTTAACTTCGACATTTGTTCATATTGATGATTTCTAGAGTATATTATTCTTGGAGTTGACTTTTGTTGATGAATTGTACTATATGATATGTTATATGATCGATCTTAAGAACACAAAAAATAAAAGTATACTTTAATTGGTGCTAGGTGAAGCTCTCTGTAGCTATATATTATAGATAAATATATATTATGTATGTTGGACATTTGTTGTTGCTATTGTATTTTTTTTGGTATGTGTTTGGTTTGAAATCAAGTGTCTGATCAGATGTACAATCAAATTTCAGGGTAAAATGGTCATTTTTCATCAGTCAGCACATTCAGTCAGATGTACAATCAAACAACATGGTTTCTTACTCAGTCATAATTTCTTTCCCAAACAGACATTTCCCAATCAGCACTTTCTCAGTCAGCAACTATCAAACGGGACCTAAAAGAGTGTTGTAAGGCTGTAGGGAGTCGTAGCATTCACTAGTCAGTATGTGACGTAGAAGGGCTCTTAGGCTGGTTAGCCTTGCCATTTTAGTCGTTGGGAGTCAGGTGACCGGACCAGGTGCGAGACTGGGGTCTCAGCGATGGTCGGGAACTATTATATCCCGATTTAGGGAGGTGTTGTCACAAGTCAAGATGATTGGAGTGTAATGCATGCGTAGAGACGCGAACCTCGGGGTAATGAGTTGAGTATCAGATAGGATATGAGTGGGTTCAATTTTGCTGTCAGAACAGACTCTTGTGTTTGAGTTCTGCTCTATCTGCGTAAAGGATGAGCAGGTTGGGGTTTCGGAGTTTCAAATGGATTTCATTTTGAGTAGTTATGGTTTCCATCTGGTGTGTTAGACCTGTTTGGGTCGGTTTGTATGGCTTGGGGAGGACCACAACACGCATGGAATTAGTAAGTCATAGACGACAGAGGTCGGAGGTGATGTGTGACTGCAGATCGGTTGTAATATTGTCTGGGTTAGGAGAACTTAGTGATTGCGTATACCATGTGATTGGTTGAGGTAGCTCTGTTGGATTGAACGGCTGCGGAGTCTTGTTGCTTAATGTGCTAAGGGTAGCCACAGGCGGTTTAACTTTTGGGTCGGGAGTCGACCATGCATTCGGATTTGGAATAAACATGGGAAGGTAGATGCGGCTTATGCTTGTAGATATCAGTGAATAGTTCCGGTCGGTCATGGTCATTCAACTCGGGGTCGGAGCTGAATCATCCTGGGCTTGGTAGCAGAGTGGTTCTGTCCGACGAGGGGTCGTACCTAGTGTAAAATTTCGGTTTCCATGCGGATCGGCAGGTCATTCTTTTAGCGTATAAGGGCAGAGTATTGAGGTTCATTCTTCAGATGGGTTCTGATAGCAGTGTCAGTGGTTGGTCTTCGGTGCGAGGTGACCCCTTCGTTTCTTTTGGGTTTTGGGTCAAGTCGACTGGTATGACGGGCATGAGTGTTCAGCAGTTGGTTATTGCCAACGACTCGTTTCCATCAGTCGCATCGAGTTAATCATAGTTGGAAATGCTTTGTAAAGACGGCTATTCGATGAGCGATTGGCATGATGACATTTTGCATGGGCGGTCTGCTGGGGGAACAGACCGATATAGATTCCAGGTTTTGGGGAGGTAGTAGTGGTTCTTGCAACGACGAAGGGTTCGATATTCTTCGGACTGAAAGGTTCTAATTGATTTCGGTCAACTTGGGGAAAGTCGTTTTATGTTCTGATTTTCGGATGCACTTCTCGGGGTGTTTGATTTGATCTGAGTCTTGATAAGGAGCACCGAGATAGTGCTCAAGACGACAGAGCATATCCAACAGGTCAGAAAGAGGTTGCTTATGAATCAGATTCGTCAAAAGAGTTACGCAGATCGGAGACGTTCCGAGCTAGAGTTCCAGGTCTGCGATTTTGTCGTCCTGAAGGTATCTCCACGGAAAGGGGTGATACTATTCAGGAAGCAGGGCAAGCTGGGCCTAGATACATTGGTCCTTTCAGAGTGATAGCTCGAGTATGTAAGGTAGCTTATCGGTTAAAGCTGTCTGCAGAGTTGAGCCAGATTCATTACACCTTCCATGTATCCCAGCTGAGGAAGTGTGTAGCCGACGAGACGGCAGTGGTCCCTTTGGAGGACATTCAGGTTGATAATCGCCTGAACTACATTGAGAAGCCGGTGGCGATTTTGGATAAGAAGGTGAAGATCTTGAGAAATAAAGAGGTGCCCTTGGTTAAGGTTCAGTGGCATCATCGGAGGGGATCCGAGTGGACTTGGGAGCCGGATTCTGAGATGCGCGAGCAATACCCAGAGATGTTTGCAGAGAATGACTTCGAGGGCGAAGTCTAATCCTAGTGAGGGGAATTGTAACATCCTGATTCGCATGTATGGAATTTCGGGGTTTTATGCTTATTGTAGGACGTACTCGACGAGTTGGGGACTCCCAACTCGTCGTATAAAAACCAAGGAGGCTGTGCAATTTTACAAATTTACTCGACGAGTTGGAGCTGAGTGTGAGAACCCTAATTTTTAGGGTTTGCATCCTATTTAAAGGACCTTAAGTCCTTTACCCCGCCTCCCTCATCACCTTATCACCTAGAGACAAACCCTAATCGAGTTACCTTCCATATTGAGAGTGTGTTAAGGCTAAGAGTGTGTGTTTTGGGTGCATTCCTTGAAGAGTGAAGAGCATCCATTTGAAGGTAAAAATCCATTACCTTGATCACTTGTTTATTAGATCTCTCCATTAGAGAGTTTATGGCCATTTCTAGATTCTTCTTGTGTCATTATTGGTTTTGAGCATGCTTTGAAGCTAAGACTTTAGATCTTGACACTATTAGGCCCTTTAGGCCTTAAGACTCAAGCTTTATCAAGCTTTGGCCAATCTTCATGCCTTAGCCCCTTGTTGAGCCTTGTTTTGGCAAAGTTAGCCCCTATGACATGGTCGTAAAGCTTGCCGCTTTACGTGGTATCTCAGCCCTGGAAGACTAGATCTAGAGTTTGGGGCCTTAGTCTCGCTTAAAAGCGTCTGAATGAGAGAAGGAGCTGAAGGAACTCGATGAGTTGGTTAGGGTTTTCCCCGATATTTTGGACACTATGCAAAATCAATGAGTTGGTGAGACAACTCGGCGATTTGACTCGAATTTTCCCGATTTTCTGAGAACAGAAGGAACTCGACGAGTAGCATAGATGCACTCGAAGAGTTGAGTCAACATGGGATGTTGACTTGAGTGTTGACTTTCGTTGCTTTTTAGGGTTGGTCAAATTGTCGACTTTGGAGACCATGGGAGGGGCGGGGGGGGGGGGGGGGGGTAATATGGTCTTTCACCCTTTCTGAGAATTAGTAGAGGAGTTAGCTTAACATCTTTGGGAGTTGTTAATGCAAATTGTTAATTAGAGATGATTGTGATATATGTAGGCGGAGTCTAGACCGACAGTTTGAGTACGAGACATACTTGCTTTACTTACGAGGTGAGTCTTATCACTATACTTACCTGAGTGGTAATTACTGTGCGACCGGAGGATCTTATCTGTGTTAATGACTGGAAGGTCTTATATGCTTATACCGAGATATGTGATATTATGCATTCTGTCTTTGTGATTTATGGTGTATATTATTCTATGCATTCATTGATATAGGACCAGAGGCTCCAAACCGAGTTGTGAGACCGGAGGGTCCTTACTGAGATACAGGACTAGATGGTCCAACCCGAGCCGTGAGACCGGAGGGTCTTCACTGAGACACATGACCGGAGGGTCCTTATCGAGATATATCCATGAGAGACTAATTATTGTGTGTGGTATTTTGGGGAACTCACTAAGCTGTGTATTACAGTGTGGTGTGAAATGTGTTTCAGGTACATCCTAGGATCGCGGGAAGGCGTCGGCATGATTGTACACACCAGCTCGTTGATTTATGTTTTGAGGATTCTGGCATATGTGACAAACATTTTTATGTTTGTGTTTTGAAACATTTATAAATTGAGTATGAGAGATGTTAAACTGTGTTTTTTGTGGAATCAAAAATGAAAATTTTATTTGAAAATTTAGAATGTTACGGTCGTTTTTCTTGATTTGTGTAACTATTCCAACATTCACTTTGTATAGATTGTAACATTAAACTTAAAAGCTAAAAAAACTTTTTCATGGATTCGATTCAATAAACTCATTTCTAATAATAGAGATAATTTGCATATGTAGCGCTTGAGATACGTTTTCCAAAACTTTAACCAACATAAGCCGGAGAAAAATATCCACTTCAAAATGTATCTCCAAAACGATCCATTTCGACAAAGTATGTCTCAAATATAGTTTATGAAAAACTGGCCTATAATGTCATAATACATTAATACGGACCATTTTACCTAGACCTGACAAACATGTTGTATTGGGTTAGTGTCTTGTCAAGACATTAAACGGGTTGATAGGGTTTAACCCTAACCCGACCCATTTAATTATCGTGTAACGCCGTGTCGAGTTTCGAGTTAAGGTTTAGACTCTGTAAGGTTTAGGCCTATAATGTCATAATACATTAATACAGACCATTTTACCTAGACCTGACAAACATGTTGTATTGGGTTAGTGTCTTGTCAAGACATTAAACGGGTTGATAGGGTTTAACCCTAACCCGACCCATTTAATTATCATGTAACGCCGTGTCGAGTTTTGAGTTAAGGTTTAGACCCTGTAAATCTGTTGTGTTGTATCATGTCAGGTTGAAACATTTTAAAAGTTTTAAAGTAGGAAACGAGGAGATGAAAAGGAAAAAATGAAACACTGGAGTTAGGAGATGAAATGACAAATTTCATAGTAAGTTTAGAAGACAAATTAGAAATAGTTAGAGTTTGAGAGCAAAAAGGATAGGTGGTGAACATGAGTAAAATTAAGTTACTTTCAAAGTTTGACTTTTAATTTTAATCACCCACTATAAATTCATAATATATAATATATTTATGAAAAGATGAAATTTATAAAAATTGATATATAATTAAATGAGTCATCTTTGAGTTGAATGTTTTAATCTTAACCATACCCGTTTAATTATCGTGTGGTGTCGTGTTAACCCGTTTACTTAAACGTATCGAAATCTCTTATTCAAACCCGCTAATTTCGTGTCGGGTTGTCGAGTTTTGTCACGTTTTGCCATGTCTAATTTTACCTCCTATCTTATCAAAAACTTGGCATTCCGATATATATTTTCTTTATACGAATCATTTTGCCAAATGCCCAAAAAAATAAGTCAATTTCTTATATAAAAAACGTTAGGTCTTTTTATGAATATCTATTAGAATACATGTTTCAAAATAAAATATTCCCGACGTATTTATAAGTCAATTAGACACGAAGGCGGGTGAAGTTATTTAATATAAAAGAAAAATTAAGTAGAAAATCCCAGTTTTGCTTCCACTAGTTTCTAACCTGGTAAACTTTTTTTAAACTCTTCTTCAGATTTAGTGTTTTTGATCTCAGAAAGAAAATGGTGAAGGATCGGAAGGTAGGTGTGGCGATGGATTTCTCCAAGAGCAGCAAGGCTGCTTTGCAATGGGCAATCGATAACTTAGCTGACAAAGGTGATACGTTCTACATCATCCATATCAAATCTCCTTCCGGTGATGAGTCCCGTAACAAACTCTGGACCACATCTGGCTCTCGTAAGATCCGATCCATCATTTGCTCATTCTATTATTTCTATTTTGTTTGTAAACGGCGGATTGATTTACTTTTCTGTGGGAGATCACTGATTAGCCTTGATTCCGTTGGTGGAGTTCCGTGAGCCGGAAGTGATGGCCAAGTACGACGTGAAGACGGATATTGATGTTCTTGACATGCTTGACACCGGAGCTAGACAAAAAGAGGTTTTCACTTCGCTTCATCTTCGATCCTCATTCAAACATTTCGTTTTTCTCGATTCAAACTTTTGATCTAGATTTATAGATTTCTAGCTCAATATAACTTTAATATGAAAGTTATTTTTATCAGATCCAAACCGGATGCCAAATCCGATGAACTTCATAGTTCACCAAATTCGTTTGACTGTTGGTAGCGGATTTAAACTCAGGCTTTAAATCGTTTGTATCAAACTTCAACGGTTCAAGCATCTGTTTGAAACTTTCACTGTCTAATGTTCCATAATAAATGTTTATCCTTTAGGCTTTAGTTTATATTTCTTAATCGGAAGCTAAGTATTTACTTCGAATTATAATCAAACTAATATGATCCGAGTTAGAAGTTGTTTAACAAGTAATTGATAAGAACAAAATCATGAAATTTATGACATTAATTTGGCCGGGTTGATCAAATTCCTTGACTAAATTATTTGTAATATGTTCGCGAGTAGATTCATGTCGTGACCAAATTGTATTGGGGAGATGCAAGGGAGAAGCTAATTGAAGGGATTGAAGATCTAAAGCTGGATACATTGGTCATGGGAAGCAGAGGACTCACAGCTCTTCAGAGGTACCTTCTTATTTCTTGTCTTATTCTTTAATGCATCTACATATATTTGAAAAGAAAAAAACTGGTATATATTTCCGCTTTCGTATTTTTTTGTTTTATATTTTATAACAATGTATTGTAAGCCAATATATTTTTTGAAAAAAAAAATAATATATTGAAAATAATTAATTTAAATACCTTATTTATACAACCTTTGAATGAGAATATATCCACAATAATGATGGTCAAACATCGATATTAATCCTTTCTAGATATCTACAACGCCATGTTTAAAGATATATATTTTTATTCAATAAATATATCATTTTTCTAATATTTAAATGATAAAAGTTCGAGGATATAATTAAAAAGTTAAAAACAACAGAGAGCATAATTCGGCGTATTTATAGATATAATATTGTAAGTGGATATCCATTTAACCTGGTAGAAATAAATAATAATGTAATTCGGCGTATTATTAGGCGGAATTCCCACATCTATAAACACTTCACTATATTCAACTAATACAATTACATCAAATTTATAGACTATTATGAAATATAATATCTGTGCCGTGTACGATTGTTGTATTGCAGGATAATATTGGGAAGCGTGACAAACTATTTGATCACTAATGCACCTTGTCCCGTCACCATTGTCAAAGACAAGCACTAATCTTGTTGATTAATACTATCAATAACTCATACATGGAGTATTAGTACCCCATGTCCATGCTTCCTTTAATCTTCAATCATTTTCTTTTTAATTTTAATCTCTACGTTATGTAGTGTGGCATGTAAAACCAAAACATAATATATATCATTATTCAACTTGTTTTTAAAGATTATAATCGAGTTACAACTTACAAGCCCAGTAGACAGAAAGATATATGTGTGAAATTAATACATTGTGTATGTATATGCCTTAAAAACAAGCAACGTTGAATACTTTTGAGGATATGTGATGGTGATTATTAGTGATGTATGGATTTCTGTTGGGATTCAACAAAAAAATTAAACATCTTCAGACAGACAAACGATAAAAGGTTTTGGTCAAAACATGGAATAAAATTCTTAAAAACAGTAATCGAAAAAAAAAATGTAAAACTGAGCATAGTATTTAATGTGGTTTCGTCGATGTGACTTATGTCCACGAGCGAACGAGTGAGAAAATTTTATTAAACTTTCAAAACAGTTTCTATCACTCACCAAAGGGTGCACCACACTTAACTCTCAAACAAAAAAAAGGATCTCTCTCGCTGACAAACCACTCCAAAAAATATGTTTCTACCTCAAAATGATTGCTCTCTTGAAATCTATGTATATTAACACACACTATACACTCGCACATATTGATCTACACTATACACTCACACATGTTGATAAAGATGGGAGTGCTTGTTTATCCGCAAGCATAGTGATACCCTAATTCTGATGGGTCAAGTATATACGTAATTTAACCATAAATGGAATCAACCAATCACAAAACGTCATACATTTGTTTCAATAATGTTCAACCTTGAGGGTTGTGCATGGTCACCTGCCATGCATATTGGAGTGCATTTACCATGCATGGGGCACATTCTTCCTGCATGGAACACTTTATTCCTCTTGCCAGCATTTTCTATTCGTAGCAATGCTTTCAGATGTCTGTCAGTGCTTTCTGATTCCTAACAACGATTTCTATTGCTTGGCAGCGCTTTTGACATTCAAATGAGAACAATTATAAAGTTGAGAATACGAGAAAAAATCTGAGCCACTTAATTTTTGTTAATTAAAATAATAAAATAAGAATCATATAAATCAAAGAACAATTTATGTCACACCCCGAAACCAGAATGGCGGAATCGTTCCGGGGTGGAGGATGTCATGTTTAGCATCACAACCAATGAAGAATAGGAAACATAGCAACACAACCAATACAGTGGATACATATATAGGTAAAATGTTTACATCAGTTTGAAAACTTGTTTTAGGTACATCAAAAGTATGTAAAAATATAAAAACAAGACTCTTATTGCTCCGACTTCTCTAAATCCAAGGAGTACCTGTTTACTGATTTCCTGAAAATACAAGCAGTTTGAAAGAATATCAGCAAAAAGTTGGTGAGTTCATAAGCGTTTAGTTTTGGTGGAAGAGGTTCTTTGATTCTTTTGAAAAGTGTTCCTCAAGAAAATCCCATATTTTCTTATGAAAAGTAGTGTTGAAAGAGTATCTATTAGTAGAAGATAAATCATCAGTTTTAGAAATGCCAGTGTTATCCTGGGAAAATATCATATTTTCCCTAAAAACAAGTTATCCGTCCTAGAGGAAGAGATGTAAGTTTAGAAATCCCTGATTATTATCAGTGTATATATGAAGGTAGTTTTATTACTAAAAATAAAACAAATGAAGAGTAGAGTCTGTAAACCAAGGTTAGTTTATACTTATTTGCGAGTCGTATAACCTTACTTGATATGACCTAGAGACCTTATAACGTTCTTCAGACATTAAGCTAAATGACATTTGTTCACCCCAGGCGTGCCCGCCTAACTGTAGCTAGCAGTTCAGGTGTGGGATTGTCAGTCCCGAATAGATCTATTCACAAATCTCACGCTCTCCCTTTAGGAGACTCTGGTTATACTAAAAGGATTTATCACTGTACACCTAAGAGTACAGTATTGAAGTAGAGCCTCACAATTCTGTATAATCTAGTTTACGTGCTAATAACAGTATAAAACAATAATCATCCTTAAATAATTGTATTTTATACTCCTTAGAAAATACATAACATAAACTAAATCTGTCATAGTTTACATATATTCATTTATGAATTCTGAATTGGTAAGAGCTGCCTAGAGGGTTATCCCAAACTATACCCGTTATAGTTTATTAGAATTGATATGGAAATGTTTTGTAAAAACCTTTCTGAAAACTATGAAGTTAGATTTCCAAAAATAAAGTTTCCCTTATGTTTGACATAATACAAAAGGGATAAAATATAGGAATATTTTATTAGACATGGAAATCGTTGAATTGTATTAATAAGTTTAAAACTTAATAAAATACTTTGAGTTTGGCTTGTATTCCCCCCCCCCCCCTGAAAACATTAAAAACACGGAAAATGTAGGGGTATGAACTCACTGTAGTTGTGCGAAAACGTCCACTGGAAACGAAGATCCTCGGGTTGTTGTACGTGGCACTTAACGGAATCCTAATATCAATAAATACGTATATGTATCTAAATTAGCGATTTCGTTAGATAAAGTGTTAGAAAAACACTTGCTTTCGGTTAAGGAATGTTACCGGAACCTGTTTGAATCGAGAAAACGAGCTTTCACCACTTTGGAAGAGTTTGCGGCCGTGAAGAGTTTACGGCCGTAAACTGGGTTTACGGTCTTTGAAGATGGGCCGTAAACTCAAGAACAAGGGTGCTGATTTCGAAGAGAAATGTGTTCCAGATGCCCCGAAATAACTCTAAACGGTGTTTCTCGGTGTTTTCTCGAAGATTGAAGGCCTTCTAGGTGTTTACGGTCAAGAGTTTTAGAGAGAGAAAGAGAGAGTTTCCGGTCAAAGGTGTTCAAATGAGGGTGGGGGTCTCATATTTATAGGGTTTTGTGGTCGGTGGGTGGGGTCCACCCGATGCTGGCCGCAAACGAGTTTACGGCCGTGAACTCCAGTCAGGCCGTGAACATGATGTTTTTCGAGGATAATTCGAGTTTCGCGCGGTTTTGGTTCTGACTTGCATAAGTTTAATTATATAATACCAGATGATTTTTCTAAATCAAAGGTTCGACGGAAGATTAATAAAATTCAAATTTTATTAACGGAAATTGCATAATGGAAACGGAAAAAGTTTCGGGTTGTCACATCATCCCCCCCGTTAGAGGGAATTTCGTCCCGAAATTTAAGAATAGAGATACAAATTATGGATTTGGAAAAAGATGAGGGTACTTCTGTTTCATTGAATCCCCACGCTCCCAAGTGAATTCAGGTCCCCTCTTGGCATTCCAGCGAACCTTCACTATCGGGATGCGACTTTGTTTCGTTCGTTTGACTTCCCGGTCCATGATTTCCACGGGTTCTTCCACGAAGTGTAGACTTTCTTCTAGTTCTATCTCATCGAGGGGAATGAGAAGTGTCTCATCGGACAAACACTTCTTTAGGTTCGAGACATGAAAGACAGGATGTACGTTGCTAAGTTCTCGAGGTAACTGGAGTTTGTATGCTACAGGACAGATCCTAGCGAGGATTTCGAATGGTCCGATGTATCTTGTATTCAGCTTTCCACGCTTTCTGAAGCGTATCATGCCTTTCCAGGGTGAGAGCTTCAAAAGAACACGGTTACCAACCTAGAATTCCAAGGGTTTTCGTCTCTTATCAGCGTAGCTCTTTTGTCTATCTCTTGAAGCTTTTAATCGTTCCCGGATTTGTATGATCCTTTCGGTCGTCTCTCGGATGATTTCAGGACCCGTGAGAGTGCTGTTGGGGGTTTGACCCTTGACTAGCTGCGTGTCACCCACTTCAGCCCAGCACAGAGGGGATCTGCACTTACGGTCATAGAGGGCTTCGAACGGCGCAGCCTTGATGTTGGTATGATAGTTGTTGTTGTAGGAAAATTCGACCAAGGGTAAATGAATGTCCCATGACATGCCGAAATCTATGACGCAGGCTCTCAACATATCTTCCAATGTTTGAATTGGTCTCTCACTCTGGCCGTCTGTCTGCGGATGATAAGTCGTGCTCATATCCAGCTTAGTTCCAAGAGCCTTCTGTAGCGATTGCCAAAATCTCGAGGTGAACCTGCTATCTCGGTCGGAGATAATGGATACAGGTACCCCATGAAGGCGAACTATTTCTCGAATGTAGATCCGCGTGAGTCTCTCCATCTTGAAATTGTCTTTAATTGGCAGGAAGTGGGCGGATTTAGTCAACCGATCGACAATTACCCAGATGGCGTCGTGCCCACTCGGAGATCTGGGTAACTTGGTGATAAAATCCATGGTGATCATTTCCCACTTCCACTCAGGTATTTTTGGCTGCTGAAGCAAACCTGAGGGCCTTTGATATTCTACTTTTACCTTGGCACAAGTCAGACACTTACCCACGAAGGTAGCAATTTCTGCTTTCATGTTCGGCCACCAATAGAGTTGTTTGAGATCCAGATACATTTTATCTGAACCTGGGTGAACGGAGTATCTCGTCTTGTGAGCTTCGTTCATGACAACTTCTCTGTAACCACCATACTTCGGGGTCCAGATATGGTCCATGAAATAGTAAACTCCATCTCCCTTGACCTCTAAGTTCTTTTCCATTCCTCTCAAGGCTTCATCCGACGTGTTCTCTGGTTTTAAGGCTTCCAGCTGAGCCTCTCAGATTTGTGTGGGTAATCGGGAATGGATGGTCATAGTCAATGCCTTCACTCTACGACCTGAATACTCCTTGCGGCTGAGGGCATCTGCTACCACATTGGCCTTGCCGGGATGGTAGTGAATTTCGCACTCGTAGTCACTGAGTAGCTCTACCCATCGCTGATGTCTCATGTTTAACTCCTTCTAATCAAAGATATGTTGCAAGCTCTTATGGTCGGTGAAAATGGTGCACTTGGTTCCGTAGAGGTAGTGTCTCCAGATCTTTAACGCGAAGACCACTGCTCCCAATTCTGGATCGTGAGTTGTGTAATTGACTTCGTGTGTTTTCAACTGCCTCGAAGCATAGGCGATAACATTTTCTCATTGCATGAGCACACAGCCTAGGCCCTGATTGGATGCGTCACAGTAGACAACGAAGTCTTCCGTCCCTTCGGGCAGGGACAAGATAGGTGCGCTGCATAGGGCCTGCTTCAATGTTTCAAACGCAGTGTCTTGTTTTTCTCCCCAACTAAAGGTTACACTTTCTGTGTCAGGGTGGTGAAAGGCTTAGTGATTTTGGAAAAGTTTTGGATAAACCTGCGATAATAGCCAGCGAGACCCAAGAATTGCCGGATTTCTGTGGGTGTCTTTGGTGCCGACCAATTCTCAATCGCTTTGATTTTGGAAGGGTCCACATGTATGCCTTCCTCGCTAACCACGTGACCGAGGAAAGTTACCTTCCTGATCCAGAACTCACACTTTGAGAATTTTGCATATAGTTTCTCCGCCCTTAGTGTTTCGAGTACCTGCCTCAAGTGTTGTTTATGATCATCTTCGCTCCGCGAATAAACAAGTATGTCGTCAATGAACACGATCACAAACTTGTCTAGGAAAGGGCGGCACACCCGATTCATCAGGTCTATGAATGATGCCGGTGTGTTGGTTAGACCAAAGGGCATTACTACAAACTCGTAGTGTCCATAGCGAGTTCGGAATGCTGTCTTGGGCACATCATTCTCGTGAACCCGCAACTGATGATACCCTGATCTTAGGTCTATCTTCGAAAAGTAACTAGCTCCCTGAAGTTGATCGAAGAGGTCGTCGATTCTGGGTAGGGGATAACGGTTCTTGATGGTAAGCTTGTTCAGCTCTCGGTAGTCGATGCACATCCGAAAGGATCCATCTTTCTTCTTTACGAATAAAATCCAGGCTCCCCAGGGTGAGGAACTCGGCATTATGAATCCTTTACTGATAAGTTCATTAAGTTGGCTGGATAATTCTTGCATTTCTGTCGGTGCTAAACGATAGGCAGATTTAGCTACACGACTAGCTCCGGGGATTAAGTCGATGCGAAACTCGACTTGACGCTCGGGAGGAATTCCTGGAAGATCTTCGGGGAAGACGTTAGGAAAGTTACAGACTTCGGGGATGCTCTCGAGGTCTTTAACTTTTTGCGTCTTGTTGACAACATGAGCTAGGAATGCATGGCACTCCTTCCGCAGATACTTCTGGGCCTTGATGCATGAAATGATACGAAGGCTCGAACTGAGTTTATCACCGAAAATAGTGAGGGCCTCGCCAAAGGGAAGATTGAGACGGATAGCCTTCTCGTAGCAAAGGATATCAGCACGATTGGGGCTTAACCAATCCATGCCGATAATGACATCGAAACTCTTAATGGATACATGCATAAGGTTGATGGAAAAGGAATGACCGTCTAGGGTAAGAGTACAACCTATGAATATATCGTTAGTGCTCTCCTTCTTTCCGTTAGCCATATCGACGGTAAATGTTTCGGTTAGAGGTTGGGATTTACATTTGATTAGATGTTTGAATGTATGACTAACAAAACTCCTTTCCACACCAGAATCGAAAAGAATGCATGCATAAGAGTTGTCAAGGAGGAACGTACCTGTAACAACGGTAGGATTAGCGAATGCTTCCTCCTGGCCCATCGCCAACACTCTTCCTGTATTGCCGTCCGTTGTCGCTTTGGGGCAGTTTCTTTTGAAATGCCCAACTTCTGCACATCCATAGCAGGCTTGGCTGTCACCCGCTCCAGGAGTCGGATTGGTTGGTTGGGCTAGTGCTCTGAAGTATCGGGTCGTGTGTCCCTTCCTTCCACAGTTGTTGCAATTCAAATCATGGCAAGGTCTGTGATGATGAAAGGTACACTTGTTGCACAGAGGTAGTTTCCCTGAATAACCACCGGTAGGAGCATGAGTGGTTGGAATAGCAGTGGGAGCAGCAGTAGGAGTAGTAGCAGCGTGGACTTCCACTGTTTGTTGCTTCTTGGAGGGCTCCTGAGGAGACTGGCCCTTGCGTTTGTTCCAAAATTTCTTCTTCTTCTCACCACTCTCCTTTTGTGGCTCGGCGACCACCGATGCCTCATCCAGATCGATCCCATGATCAATCAGAGTCTGTGCCAGATCCTAGGCGCTCTCAAACGTGGCCGGTCTAGTAGCCAAGACATTTCCTTTGGTTGGTTGTGTCAGTCCCCAGATGTACCTCTCGATTTTCTTGCTTTCCGGGGTGACCATTCCCGGACAGAGGAGAGCCAGATCACAGAATCTAGCGGTGTAGGTAGCGATGTCGGAACCCTTCATCTTCAAATTCCAGAGTTCGTGCTCCAACTTTTGCACTTCGCCTCTCGGGCAGTATTCCGCAAGCATGAGTTCCTTCAGTCTTTCCCAACCCATGATATTAGCCACTGGCAGGGTTAGGGTTTTGACTCGACCATTCCACCAGGTCAAGGCTCTGTCGGTGAAGGTGCAGGCGGCGAACTTCACATTGTTGGCTTCGGAATAGGCACAAATTTCGAAGATGGATTCAATCTTCTCGAACCATCGAGTTAGAGCGATAACACCTCCATTTCCGTCGAAGGGCTTGGGTTTTGCGGTCATGAAGTCCTTGTAGGAACACTCCTTTTGATGTCCCTGACTCCGTCTTGACGTTGGGGGTCGGTTCCACCTCCAGCCCCACCAGAGTTCACTTGTGCCATCGCTGCGGTTACGGCAGCGGTAACTGCTACCTGGAACATGACGGGCTCGAACTGAGGGGGTGGTGGTGGTGGTCAAGTGTCGTCGTTTCTTCTGATGGGTCTTGGTCGGGGAGGCATCTTGTTCTAGAAACAATCAGGAAGAAGAGGATGGTAAGTCCTCGAGGTATATGAAACAAGATATATCTCATCCCGATAATAAAAGTATACTACCGAGCGATAAGCACAGAAAGGTTACTAACGCAAGTAAGTTATCGCTTAAGAAGAAAGTGGTATCAACACTTGGAATGAATCTGTATACTGAATTTGGCTCTAGCTAAAATACTCCTATAGTATTTTATGTTGGATGTTTTTGTTCTTGGTTAGTTTTAGGCTTGCTGTAACACCACAGTCACTCCCAAGCACATGTTGGTCACGTCTCGAATGAATATAGTTGATCAGGCTATATTGACACTAGACATGATTACATAACTGCCCAGGTTTAACCGTAGTGTCCCAACATCCAAATACTTTTGCTTTGTTCTATCTATGACTCTGGTTTTGTTATGTATGCGTACTAGTATACTCGTTACAAAATACTTTAAATTTTGAAAATATACTTTTAGTTTAGAGCACTTAGGTCCCTTAGTGTTTATAGTTGTATACCATGTAAGGTTCGGTATACTTAGTTGGCTATAAACAAGGGCTTTGATACCAATCTGTCACACCCCGAAACCAGAATGGCGGAATCGTTCCGGGGTGGAGGACGTCATGTTTAGCATCACAACCAATGAATAATAGGAAACATAGCAACACAACCAATACAGTGGATACATATATAGGTAAAATGTTTACATCAGTTTGAAAACTTGTTTTAGGTACATCAAAAGTATGTAAAAATATAAAAACAAGACTCTTATTGCTCCGGCTTCTCTAAATCCAAGGAGTACATGTTTACTGATTTCCTGAGAATACAAGCAGTTTGAAAGAATATCAGCAAAAAGCTGGTGAGTTCATAAGTGTTTAGTTTTGGTGGAAGAGGTTCTTTGATTCTTTTGAAAAGTGTTCCTCAAGAAATTCCCATATTTTCTTATGAAAAGTAATGTTGAAAGAGTATCTATTAGTAGAAGATAAATCATCAGTTTTAGAAATGCCAGTGTTATCCTGGGAAAATCCCATATTTTCCCTAAAAACAAGTTATCTGTCTTAGAGGTAGAGATGTAAGTTTAGAAATCCCTGATTACTATCAGTGTATATATGAAGGTAGTTTTATTACTAAAAATAAAACAAATGAAGAGTAGAGTCCGTAAACCAAGGTTAGTTTATACTTATTTGCGAGTCGTATAACCATACTTGATATGACCTAGAGACCTTTATAACGTTCTTCAGGCGTTAAGCTAAATGACATTTGTTCACCCCATGCGTGACCGCCTAACTGTAGCTAGCAGTTTAGGTGTGGGATTGTCAGTCCCGAATAGATCTATTCAGAAATCTCACGCTCTCCCTCCAGGAGACTCTGGTTATACTAAAAGGATTTATCACTGTACACCTAAGAGTATAGTATTGAAGTAGAGCCTCACAATTCTGTATAATCTAGTTTACGTGCTAATAACAGTATAAAACAATAATCATCCTTAAATAATTGTATTTTATACTCCTTAGAAAATATATAACATAAACTAAATCTGTCATAGTTTACATATATTCATTTATGAATTCTGAATTGGTAAGAGCTGCCTAGAGGGTTATCCCAAACTATACCCATTAAAGTTTACTAGAGTTGATATGGAAAATGTTTTGTAAAAACCTTTCTGTAAAAACCTTTCTGAAAACTATGAAGTTAGATTTCCAAAAATAAAGTTTCCCTTATGCTCGACATAATACAAAAGGGATAAAATATCGGAATATTTTATTAAACATGGAAATCGTTGAATTGTATTAATAAGTTTAAAACTTAATAATAAACTTTGAGTTTGGCTTGTATTCCCCCCTGAAAATATTAAGAACACGGAAAATGTAGGGGTATGAACTCACTGTGGTTGTGCGAAAACATCCACTGGAAACGAAGATCATCGGGTTGTTGTACTTGGCACTTAACGGAATCCTAATATCAATAAATACGTATATGTATCTAAATTAGCGATTTCGTTAGATAAAGTGTTAGAAAAACACTTGCTTTCGGTTAAGGAATGTTACCAGAACCTGCTTGAATCGAGAAAACGAGCTTTCACCACTTAGGAAGAGTTTGCGGCCGTGAAGAGTGGTTTACGGCCGTGAAGAGTTTACGGCCGTGAACTGGGTTTACGGTCTTTGAAGATGGGCCGTAAACGGGTTTACGGTCTTTGAAGATGGGCCGTAATCTCAAGAACAAGGGTGCTCATTTCGAAGAGAAATGTTTTCCAGATGCCCCGAAATAACTCTAAACGGTGTTTCTCGGTGTTTTCTCGAAGATTGAAGGCCTTTTAGGTGTTTACGGTCAAGAGTTTTAGAGAGAGAAAGAGAGAGTTTCCGGTCAAAGGTGTTCAAATGAGGGTGGGGGTCTTATATTTATAGGGGTTTTGTGGTCGGTGGGTGGGGTCCACCCGAAGCTGGCCGTAAACGAGTTTACGGTCGTAAACAGGTTTACGGCCGTGAACTTCAGTCAGGCCTTGAACGTGATGTTTTTCGAGGATAATTCGAGTTTCGTGCGGTTTTGGTTCTGACTTGCATAAGTTTAATTATATAATACTAGATGATTTTTCTAAATCAAAGGTTCGACGGAAGATTAATAAAATTCAAATTTTATTAACGGAAATTGCATAATGGAAACGGAAAAAGTTTCGGGTTGTCACAATTTAAAATAATAAAGAAACTCACTAACCAAATCACCTGTTACCCAACCAACACCACTAATGGTGTACCCGCGCTGGTAATCCAACCAAGTCCAATACCGGTCCGCTCCCACCAGGTCGGCTTAACAGAATCAAAAAGTTACAAATACAACCCATCATGAGCGAATCTCGGACCGGATGATCGTACACAAATTCCCGAAGCAACAAGGGACGGGTCGAGCACAACTAAATCCGCGAGACATCATTAATATCATAAGGATAAAAGATGGAATGGGAAACACATCCCACGGTTCATGCAAAAGGAAGATCTGGAGCAATAAATTAATAAAAGGACAAAAGGTGTAACTCCTCATTAACCGGACAATAACAAAAGATCGGGCAAAACCTTATACCAAAAGGTTTGGAGAAGCCTATAAATACTCTTAGTGGAACGATAACAAGGTATGAATAAAAGAGGTAGTATCATAAGTAATCCATAGCAATTTAAACGTTTTCCATCTAACTTAGGCATCGGAGAGCAATACCGGTGTCTAACCCTCGGTTTGGCTTTCTAACCTAGCAGTTGCTTATCTTATGTAGTGTGACTTCTCGGATGCTGATTAGACGAAGTCCCAAACAGTACGATGCAGACACCCAAAACCATTTACTATATAAGACAATACAACCTATGCAATATGATCACGACCCGACCAGGGAAAAATCAGATATCACCACGTGGGGAGAATGACGCCACTACATATCTACACAATATGTTTAACATACAGCAAAGGCATATCACCCACCGCCAGGGAGACAAACCGATACTCATATACAGGCACATACATGAAATAGGTGTTCACCGGATATACTGTGACAACGAAAGCTCAAGCGAGATCATGTATACCCATTTTTTTTTAAAACTACCAATGCAAATAAAGAAAAAGCTCAAACAACCAGCAGGGCATTTAACGAGCTCGGCGGGACATTCAGTATGACCTATAGGAATATTATCAGTCCCGTTGAATTTAAGAGACAAGTTAACACAAGCCAAAAACACACAGATGTTAGATTTCACAATCACACAGTCTTTATCACTATACAACATCATATTTGGGAGGACTGCCATTAAGAAATTTGAAGCCATTGTATCAACGATTCACGGTTTAATTCGATTCAAGATACCAAGCGGTTATGTGACAATCTATAGCAAGCCCTTAGGAACATCCATGGCAACGTTTATAGCGGAAGGAGCAGACATAACGACGTCAGGGTTAAAACAAACACAAGTCGGAACAAAGGAAGTTGTAATAAATGACAGATACCCAGAACAAGGAATACGGATTGGGGCAGGATTACCTAATACGCTAAGAGAGGGATTAACAAAGTTGTTAAAAGAAAGTATTAATGTATTTTCCTGGCAGTCATCCGACATGACCGATATACTAAGGGAACAAATCGAACATAAATTAAATGGCAGCCTGGGAAACAAACCAATCCGTCAAAAGAAAAGAGGGCGGTCCAAAGATAGAAATAAAGCAATAAACGATGAAGTAGACAAGCTAGTCGGTGCGTAGGTAGTAAGAGAATCTCTTTTCCCGTCTTGGTTAGCAAATCTGTTATTGGTCATGAAAGAAGATGGACAGTGGAGGATATGTGTCGATTTCACAAACTTAAATAAAGCATGCCCAAAAGACTGCTACCTATTGTAGTCCATAGATGAAAAGAGAGATTCTTTTCATGGACACAAATGGAAGAGCTTATTGGATGCTTACAAAGGGTATCACCAGATACACATGCATAAAGAAGATGAGGAGAAAACCTCCTTTTATACAAACAGAGGAACATTTTCTATACAAAAATGTCGTTTGGACTGAAAAACACAGGAGTGACATACCGAAGCCTAGCAGAAAAAGTCTTCAAGCCACAAATGGGTAGGAATATTGAAGTGTATGTGGAAAACATGGTCATCAAAAGTCGGGATGACGACCATTTCTTAAAAGACATAGCGGAAACTTTTGCAAACCTAAGTGTAGTGAACATGAAATTAAACCTAGAGAAATGCATGTTTGTAACAGAAGAAGGAAAATTCCTAGGAAATGTCATTATGAAGGAATGGATAAGGGAAAACCCAAGGAAGATATGATCATTAATAAAAACGCGCTCACCAAAAATGGTAAAAGAAGTACAAGCACTAAACGGAAAATTAGCGGGATTGGGACGATTTTTAGCTAAATTTGTAGAAAATACACTACTATTCTATAAAACGCTAAAGAGAGTATTGGACAAAAAGGATTTTTGGTGGACAAAGGAAGCGGAGAGTGTGTTTCAGAAGCTTAAAGTAACATTAACATAATTGCCTACGTTAACATCACCAATCTAAGGAGAAATTTTGACAATGTACTTAGCAGCATCAAAGACAGCAGCAAGTGCAATATTGGTAGCCAGAAGGGACGACAAAAAAGTACCTATATACTTTGTGAGTCACATATTACAAGGAGAGAAAATCAGATATTTAGATATGGAAAAATTAGCATTGTCCTTGTGAATGCATCCATAAGACTGAGGAGGTGTTTCTTAGCACATACTATAGAAGTCCTTAGGAATTTCCCACTACGGAAAATGCTACTTAAGCCAGAAATGTCAGGACGAATAGTTAAGCGGGCCATGGAATTAGGAGAACATGAAATCGTTTTCAAACCCCGAACTAGTATCAAGGCACAAGCACTGAAAAATTTTATTGTTGAAATAGTATGTCATAGGGAGGTGGCAATAGTAAAGGAAATGGAAACTAAAAATGCAATCATGGAGCATACACGAAACACGCAGTGAAAGTTACACACCGATGGATCCTCCCCTGTTGAAGGGGCAGGGGATAGCCTAATATTAACAAGCCCAACAAGAGAGGAAATAGCATATGTACTAAGGTTCGACTTTTTGGCGTCGAATAACGAATCATAGTATGAAGCACTTATCTCATGATTACAGCTAGCTATCAAAGTGGTTTGCCAACACATGCATGCACTCATAGACTCAATTGTTGTGTCAAACCAAATTAACGGGTTATACGAAATCCGAGGAAAAAATCTTGCACAGTACGCAGACAAAGTAAAGGCATTAACAAAGCAATTCATAAATTTCAAATTATAACACATACCAAGATCGAAGAACAAGAGAGCGGACGCATTAAGCAGCATCAACATTTCCTCACTTAACCAAGAAAGTGTTAGTGAAAATAATGCAAGTCAAATTAATCGACGAAACATTGACGGTATCAATGTTAGAAGAGTCAAACAACTGGAGGAAACCAATAATGGAATCTTTGTTAGAAGGGAAATTACCGTAAGATCACAAACAAGCCAGAAAGTTGCGAATCAAAGCACCATAGTTTGCAATGAATAATTATATATTGTACAATAGAGGATACTTGGCACCTCGCCTATGTTTTGTGAATGGAAAGCAGGCAGAATACCTCACAAGAGAAATGCATGAAGGTGTCGCAGGGGCACATGAGGGTGCCTAAACAATAGTAATAAAGATAGAAAGGGTTGGGTACTACTGGCTGACCATGTACCAAGATACAAAAGACATAATCTATAAATGTGAGAAATGTCAGAATCATGCACTGATACCAAGAAAATCAGTTACGCCCATGATTAGCATCAGTAGCCCATGAACTTATGCTCAATGGGGCATCAACATAGTGGGGCCTTTCCCAGAAGCACAGAGAAAAGTGAATTTCCTAGTAGTAGCAATAGACTACTTCACAAAATGGGTGGAGGTTGAGCCGCTTGTGATGATAACCGGACAAAATATTATAAAATTCTTTTGGAAAAAAATCATTTTCCGATTCGGGATACTCCACACACTCATTTCAGATAATGGCACTCAATTGGAACATAACCCCTTTATGGGAATGGTGTGAAGACGTCAGGATAAATCAGAAATTTACTTCCATGGCACTTCCAGAAGCAAATTGTCAAACGGAGGTTACGAACAGAACGATAGTGCACGGCCTGGCGACAAGATTGGACACAGCTAAGGGAAGATGGGTTGACGAATTGCCAAGTGTGTTATGGGCATACCGAACCACAACACGTATTGCGACGAAGGAGACACCTTCAACTTATTTTATGGATCAGAAGAAATTCTACCAATAGAATTAATCGTTTTAACAAACTGAACATCGAATTTTGACACAACAGACAATAGTGAGGGTTTGCGATCAAACTTAGAAGTATTCATGGAACAAAGAGAGATAACAACAATATGGCAATAGAATTATAAGAAACAGACAGAATGCCACCATAACCAACGTGTGAAAGGAAGATTTTTCAAGACAGGCGAGCAAGTATTAAGAAACAACGAAGCAAGCAGGCAAGAGCCGCAAGGTAAACTAAGACCAATATGAGAAGACCCATATATAATTCAGGAGGCGAATAGAAATGATCATACATTTTACAAACAATGGAAGGAGAGACAATACCAAGGTCATGGCATGTAAAAAACCTAAGAAAGTTCTATGTTTAAACAAACGAGGAAACGAAGTAAATGTATAATGATATTGGTCGATGGGATAAAGGGAACAGTTGCTACGACAATCTATATTTACGACTAAATAAAATGAGGGGCAATTAGGAAATTCCAAGAATATACTTATTCTTCAAAACATGTAGCTCAGTCAGCCGACTACACATTCAAATAATGGTCGAGTACCATACTCCGACCTAGGCTACCTGCTTAGCCGAAGAATGTACTTATTCTTAAAAACATGTAGCTCGGTCATCCGACTACACATCCAAATAAAGTTCGAGTACCATACTCCGACCTAGGCTACCTACTTTGCCCAAGATAATACTTATTCTTCAAAACATGTAGCTCGGTCAGCTGACTACACATTCAAATAAATATCGAGGACCATACACCGACCTAGGCAACCTGCTTAGCCTAAGAATATACTTATTCTTTAAAACATGTAGCTCGGTCAGTCGACTACACATCCAAATAAAGGTCGAATGTCATACTTCGATCTAGGCTACCTGCTTAGCCCAAGAATATACTTATTCTTCAAAACAGGTAGCTCGGTCAACCGACTACACATTCAAATAAAGGTTGAGTACCATACTCTGACCTAGGCTACCTGCTTAGCCGAAGAATATACTTGTTATTTAAAACATGTAGCTCGGTCAACCGATTACAAATTCACATAAATGTCGAGTATCATACTCCGACCTAGGCTATATGTTTAGCCCAAGAATATACTTATTCTTCAAAACATGTAGCTCGGTCAGTCAAATACACATCTAAATAAAGGTCGAGTACCATACTCTGACCTATGCTATCTGCTTAGCCCAAGAATATACTTATTCTTCAAAACATATAGCTCGGTTAACCGACTACACATTCAAATAATGGTCGAGTACCATACTCCGAACTAGGATACCTTCTTAGCCCAAAGATATATTTGTTCTTTAAAACATGTAGCTCAGTCAAGTAACTACACACTCACATAAAGGTCGAGTACCATACTCCGACCTAGGTTACCTTCTTAGGCCAAGAATATACTTGTTCTTTAAAATGTATAGCCGAGACAGCTGACTACACGTCCACATAAAGGTCTAGTACCACACTCCGACCTAGGCTACCCATTTAGCATAGGAATAAGGCTATTCCTTCAACAAGGTAACACGGTTAACCAATTTTACCTGGCATAAAGATATCAGGATGCATGATTAGTTCATAGACGCATTTTTTCTAAAATATGACCAAATTAGACAATTACACAACGCACAGAACCACCACATCCAGACCACACGTGTATGTGGCAATACAATTTTTTTAGATAAACTCGTTGCTAAGAAACCAGTTTGTAAAAATAAAAATACAAAGCACAAGCTTCACATTACCGAGTACCCAACCATGAAGAAACAACCATAACAGAAAAGAAAAAGATACATAAAATTTATCAAATGAGAATATTATGATAATAGGTTTGGTTAGACCCACAAGCAAAGGTAAAATCGTTGCTTTCAACAGAAAAAGATCATAACTAAGCCATATATTAAGATTCACAGAGACTTGGCTACAAGTTAAGCACGAAGTACGTCATTTTCTCGGAGACACACTTCATAATCTGATTCCAAAAGAGACCTTTGATTCTCCAACACTACAACCTTGTCAGCAGCAACACGATATTGACTATACAAGTCAGCATGCACCTCCACAACCTTGAACAACATTTCTTCACCTGCAAGTTTCATACCCTCTGTGGCCTGTAAATTAACTTCAAGAAATAAATACCGGTCCTGCAAAGTTAACAACCCATCAAGAAATTTTGATTCCTGTCCAAGAACTGTAGATATGATACTCTCAGCAAGCGCAATAGAACGACACGCCTCATTTAGCTCCTCTTGAAATTGAATACACGAAGCGCAACCATCTAGACAAGAAAAAAACCCTTATTACGATCATGCTAACATCAACAAATATATATATATATATATATATATATATATATATATATATAAACAAGACGTACCAGCTATGATAGGAGAAGTATGATCAAAGGGTGGAGGTGACACACAACGAGAACCTCCTGAAACTTCACGCAAAAAATGTTCAAACTGATGAGGTGTTAAAGGTCGCTTGCGCTTGCGACTAAGAGAATGGGCACTTAAAGAACCGACGTCCACATGGCTAGTAGAATCAGTGTGAGTTGGAACAACAAAAGTAGGACAAGGAGCTCCCAAAAGTTGGCTAATACCAAAAGTGTCCGGTCCAAAACCAGGTAATCTAAATGGTGGCTGAGGAACCACAACCACCGGGTCCACATATATTAATCCAGAATGACAGTTTCCAACATAATGGCTTGAGGGGGTATGTCACCGGACACATACGCAGTCACTTGAAACGAGCATTTACTACCATCTACCATATTTAATGAACAAAGAGAAAATGAATAAAAACAACATTTATATCAGGAGAATGTATGAAAAGGACGAATGAAAAAGCCTTACTAAATAAAGTAAAAGGTATAACAAATCACCAACCTAGACGACGAACAGCTAAAGCTAAAACTGGCAGTTCACCTTGATCTTTCCAAATATGGCTCATACGACATAACACAAGTACAACCTCTAGCAAAAATGACCTATGTACACAAAACAAGAAAATAAAGTTATATACACAAATAGCTCGCTAGACAATGATACCGAATCATCAGCGGGAGGCACGTGTCCAGGCGTGAGGGGAAGACAAAAACTATGAATATCTACCCAACAAAACTTGCTCTTCCACCCACCATTTATACAAGATAAATCATGAGAAAGTGGAAAATGGTGACTGCTAAGGAGTACCAGTCCATGTATATCTTCAAACGATAGAAGTAACGAAACAAATCAACTTTTAGAGGAATATAACGCGACACACAGAAAGCTTCAAAAGTTAACACCTTTGATACAACATTAGGATAAAGCTGCACCGAATGAACCTTTTAAAAACATAGCATTTCTAGAAAGAAATAGGAAGGGGTGACCGTAAACCACACACCAAGTGTCTAAGGTACAACCCTACCTTGCCAGATGGAGCATTAAGAATTCATGAAGACAGGGATAGAAGTTTAATGTCGTGAACTTGGGACAAGTGATACTCGTGTATGTATCGGTCTAGCATAAAGCTATCTACCTCAGAAACCACAGTCGACATGTCACAAGCCACGACAACCATGATGTGAAAGGAGGGATAAGATAGTAAAAAAAGAAGTGTCTAATACGTCAGGATTATCCGTTAAATAAAAGGAGGGACTGGTTAAAGCATTAATTAAGGCAATCCAATCAAAATTCGAATAGATGACTTACCGATGACGCAAGCATTTAATGCACACTTGTACACACCATGTGTAGGACGCTTCATTAACCGAGGAAGATTTTTAAAAGTCTGAACGGTCAACTAATTTCGTGTCATTATTTCATGTGACATCCCCAAATTCACGGCCAGAAAAGACCGGTTTAATTTATGCTTTTAAAATAATCTCAGAGTAATCTTTTGATTAAAAGAGTTGCGGAATTTGTTCCCAAAACGAAATATGATAAAATAAGATTTACCAAGGCATTTCTTAAAGAAATGTATTTTTATTATATAACAAAACTCGGGATGTCATTTTCCGATACAGACCAAAAGCATAAACAGCACATTATAAGCCTTACAACAGTTATATACACTACAGGCCTATAATCAAAATATCTTGATAAGTCGTTCAACTTATGCTCTCGCGCCACTACCTCTAATACAAAGAAAACTGAGTGGGTCAGGCTTGGGAGCCTGGTGAGCATATAGGGTTTTCAACCCATAATAAATAAATATATTAATTTCATCAAACAACAATAACCCGATTACCCATTCCCGTTATCCTCACTTTACATCCCTAAAACAACTATCACAAGGGACCTAGTCTAAGGATTTTCATCGGGGCGACAACACTGCTTTGGGGGTTTCCCAGCAATTTATGTCAAATAAGGCAACCATGTGGGGGATGGAGTACAACAAATGAACACCCAAGCTCATTAACACCTACAGGTTGCGAGCCTGCCAGCGTTCCACTGGACTGTCTAGAAAAGTCTGTGGTCGTCATCCATACTCCGCTAGATTACTGGATCACAATAACATCGAGGCCTCTCATCATTTTATTTCATCACACATCAACTATCTACCCATGTTTTACCCAACATATTTGTAGATAAAAATACATATACAGTTTAATTTATTTAAAAATCTGTATAAATCATTCATTTATCATCCATCTCAAATAAATAAACAATATATGATCACATAGCACGTATTTTATATAAAATACTTCATATCTATGTGTAAGATGAAAGTGACTATACACTCACTTGATTTAACGAAAATCGGGCAGCACTTCGTTTCCTAAAACAATTGTTTCTAATAAAACCGGTAGTTTTATTGAGAAACCGGGCTCTGCGAGGGTTGGGCTTCAAAACTGAAAAGATAAAATTTTCCGGGTCTTCGGGCACTTCGGGGTGTGTTGCGGGTGTTGGAAATGATCTCGGGGCTCCGGGAGAAGTCAAAATAGTGAAAATATGAGTTTAGGGGTGAAAAGTGGCAAAAATCCAAACTTACCCGGAAAGTCTCGCAGCCCTCCCTTTTATAGGGACGAGGTTCGGAGCTCCGGCCGAAGGAAAGGACACACGGCAGCAGCAGCGAGGCTCGGATCGGACGCCAGACGTCGGATGTGAGGGGGGGCTAGGTGGCTCGTGCGAGACTCGGACACGCGAAGGGCACACGTCGGACTGAGGTTGGACCAGCGCTTCGGACGCGAGGATCAGCGGCACGCGTCGGCTGCTGCGCGGATGACTCATCGACGTCGGACATGTGGCGAAATCCGGCGAGGGTGACGTGGCCAATCTGGATAAGGCTTATCCATGCGAGATTCCCGGAATTTGTGCCAAAATCTTATGAAATCCATAACTTTCGCATACGAGCTCCGTTTTTGACGTCCTTTATATGCACGCGTAGGGAAAATTATGCTCTACAACTTTTGTTTAGACTTCGTCAGCTAATTTTGAAATTATTTTTAATATTATTATTTTTAACAGACCGGGACAGGAAAATCCGTTAAAAATTCATAACTTCTTCATCCGACGTCCGTTTTCGTCTGTCTTTTTACCGTTGTACTACTATTCACGAGACCTTCGATTATCGTTTAGGTTGTGTCGGCTAAAAATCACTCGATCTAAAATTCGAGTTTTTAGTTGTCTACTACTAAGCTGAAACTTAGAAAAATCATAACTTCCTCATACGAAGTCAGATTTGGGCGTTCTTTTTACGCATACTCTCGGTTTAACGAACACTACGACTTTTATTTAGATCGCCAAGGCTAAAAAGTAGTTTATCAAAAACTCACTTTTTACGTCATTCGGCGCCGTGCCGGTTTTGTCACGAAACTTCGACATGTCATAACTTCTTCGTTATAACTCGAATTTCGGTGAGGTTTTCGCCTAAATGTTTCTAACGAGATTCTTTACAACTTTATCCTTAGATATCGGCTTTATCTAATATTTATTTTCGCCGCTTATTTTTATTCTTAATTCATTAATCATAATAATTAAGCAGATAAGCATATAATATTCACATAATTCCTCTTTATTACTTCAAAATGAGTTACAAAGGTTAACCTAGACTATTACGTCAATATTAATGCCTAGCCTAGAAACACGGGCGTTACATTTCACCCTTCAGACTGGGGGGCTTAATGGTGTACTCGGACCAGTAATCCAACCAAGCCCAATGTTGTCCCGCACCCACCAGGTCGGCATAACAAAATCATAAAGTTACAAATACAACCCATCATGAACGAATCTCGGACTGTATGATCGCATACAAATTCCCAAACCAACAAGGGATAGGTCGATCACAAATAGATCTACGAAACATCACTAATATCATAAGGATAAAAGATGGCATGGGAAACACATCCTAGGGTTCATGCAAAAGGAAGATCCGAAGCAATATATTGATAAAAGAAGGACAAAAGGTGTAACTCCCCATTAACCGAACAACAACGAAATATTGGATTCAACCTTATACGAAAATGTTTGGAGAAGCCTATAAATAATCTCAGGGGGAACGATAGAAAGGTACGAATATAAGAGGCAGTATCATAAGCAATCCATAGCAATTTATATGTTTTGCATATAACTTAGGCATCAGAGAGCAATACTGGGGTCCAACCCTCATTATGGCTTTCTAACCTAGAATTTGCTTATCTTATGCAGTGTGACTTCTCGGATGATGAGTAGACGAAGAGCTATGATTTCTCCTAGAAATCATTGTAACAACAACCACCCACCACCCAATACCAACCACCCACCACCATCCACCACCCACCACCATCCACCACCCACCACTGCACATTATCAACCACCCAATATTCGTTTTCACATTCTCGATTCAATAATTTTCCTATGTATTTAATCACATGAGATTTCATATATTTAATCACATATGATATATGTCGACAAGATTCGTTTTCGTGTTCTTGATTCAATAATTTTTCTCTTGTATTTAATCATATGTGATTATATGTATTTAATCACACATTATTCATGTAGATAATATTCATTTTCACATTCTAGATTCAATAGTTTTTCTCGTGTATATAATCATATGTGATTATATGTATTTAATCATATATGATTTATTTGGACAACATTTGTTTTCATGTTGACGATTCAATGATTGTTCTCGTGTATTTAATCACATGTGTTTATACGTATTTAATCATATATGATTCATGTGGACACTATTTTGTGTGTTCTGGATTTAATAGTTGTTATCATGTATTTAATCATATGTGATTATATTTATGAAATCACATATATGATTTATATATACAAGATTCATTTTCATTTTCTCGATTCAATAATTGTTCTTGTGTATTTGATCACATGTGATTATATGTATTTTATCATATACGATTTATATGGGAAATATTTTTTTTACGTTCTCGATTCAATATATAGTTGTTCTCGTGTATTTAACCACATGTGATTATTGTAACGTCCCACATTTTTTCAACTAAGATTTTCCTTTTAAAATTTAAGTAAACAATATAAAACCATTTTTCATAAAGATGTAACAAGTATCAAATGATTTTCAACGTTATAAATCAAGTTAAAAGCATAAATCAGAGTTTGTGTAAATCAAAATCATAACACCTCCATATATGTGTATAGTAAATCGACACCTTTACCATTCTCAACGGAACTACCTGAAAAACATTTAACTTTAAAATGTAAGCACACAAAGCTTAATGAGTTCCCCATTATCCCAGATATTCCAATGCAAAAACTATACATACAATTGCGAGACTCGACTAGTCTAGCTAATCATACAATCATACCATAGTAATACACAAGTATCCTACACAAAAAGATCCCTAATGTCATGTAATATCATTTGAAAACTCACCGGAATCTAGAAATCATAACTCCACAGAAGTGTACGCAAATGAAATCGATAGCACAAACCACCTAATACAAAAAAACATCAAGCTTTAGTCTAATACTCAAATCCATAAAAGTTTGACCAAAAGTCAAACTGGTCAAAAAATTCAACAATTAACAATCAATAGCCAGATGTGTTATAATCAAGACCTGGACGCAACGTGTTCTCTAGGCGACAAAATAGTCACAATTGCACCCTTGGCAACGTGTTGCAACCTTCTACTTGACGCGTCGCATCCCCTGACTTAACAACTTCACTTATTATGTTCTTCATCCATAAGGACAGAAGGTATAACTTAAGAAATTCAAAAAATAAGGGCCTTAATGGATAAAGTTTCCAATTTTATCCTTGCACAAGTCTATAGCATTCCAAATCCCAATCCTTGATCCAAAAAGAGCCCAAAATGGCTAGATCTCTTTGCATGGTTCAAAAAGAGTTGCATGTTCTCTTGTCACTATAAAAAGTCAAAAGTCAATAATAAACATGCCTAATGATTTGGAGTTTCCAAAACTCCAAGAACATCTTGAAACAGGGACCAAAAGTGGCTACAAACTCCTTAAAACCCTAGATTTATGCTTACAGTTTGGAACTTTATCACTTAAAATGGTCCAAAATAAGATGAGAAGATTGGATCTCTTATGGAGATTGCTTCCTTGAACCAAGAACTCCTTTCTTCTTCTCTAAGGTTCACTCAAAAGACACAAATATCACACAACACCAAAGGAGGAGGCTAGGGTTTGCTCCCTAGGGTTTCTGGAGAGATGGCGGTTGCACAAAATGAACAAGTGCCTTAAAATAAGGCTGCTTCAGGTTGCTTCGATTTTGTCGCCTATGCCGTGGATACCCGGGATAAGGGTAAGGCGACCGTGGATGATGTGTCGATTATGCAGAATTACCTGAATTTATTCCCGGAGGATTTGCCTGAGGTGCCTCCGGAGAGGCAGGTTGAGTTCAAGATTGATCTGGTTCTAGATGCGACTCCGATAGCCAAAGCATCGTATCGGTTGGCTCTTCCCGAGATGCAATAATTGTCTACACAACTGCAAGATCTGTTAGACAAGGGATTTATTCGACCGAGCAGTTCGCCTTGGGGAGCACCGATTTTGTTTATGAAGAAGAAGGACGGGTCTCATCGTATGTGTATCGACTATCGAGAGTTGAATAAGGTGACGGTGAAGAACTGTTATCCACTTGTGAGGATTGATGATCTTTTTGACCAGCTTCAGGGTGCATCTTGGTTCTCCAAGATTGATTTGTGATCGGGTTATCATATGCGGTTCAAGGATGAAGATATGCAGAAGAAAACTTTCCAGACTCGTTATGGTCATTACATGTTCGTGGTGATGCCTTTTTGGCTCAACAATGCTCCAGCCGTGTTCATGGATCTCATGAACCGCGTGTGCAGACCGATGCTGGATCTATCTGTGATAGTATTTATTGATGATATATTGGTTTATTCCAAGACTCAGGAGCAGCATGAGGAGCACTTGAGGGAAGTGATGGAGACATTGAGGAGGGAGAGACGTTTCGCAAAGTTCTCCAAGTGTGAGTTCTGGTTGCGCGAGGTGCAGTTTCTGGGGCACCTTGTCAACCAGAAGGGTATTCTGGTCGATCTGGCCAATGTCGAGTTTGTGATGCAGTGGGAGGTTCTGAGGTCTCCATCTGAGATTCGGAGTTTCCTTGGCTTGGCTGGTTATTATCGGAGATTCATCTAGGATTTCTCCAAGATAGTTGTTCCTTTGACCCGACTGACCAAGAAGACGGTTACATTTCGCTGGGGGCATGAGCATCAGGCAACTTTCGAGACTCTGAGACAACGGTTGTGTGAGGCGCCGATTCTGATCCTTCCAGAAGGTGTTGATGATTTTGTAGTTTATTGTGATGCTTTGATTATAGGTTTGGGGGCAGTGCTGATGCAGATGGGTCGCGTGATCGCTTACGCTTTGAGGTAGCTGAAGCCTCATAAGGCGAATTATCCGACACATGACCTGGAGTTGGGTGCCATGGTTTTCGCCCTCAAGATTTGGCGGAATTACCTCTATGGGGTCCGTTGTATTATTTACACAGATCACAAGAGCTTGAGGTATTTGATGGATCAGCCGAATCTGAACATAAGGCAGCGTCGATGGTTGGATGTTGTGAAGGATTATGATTGTGAGATCCTTTATCACCCGAGGAAGGCCAATGTGGTGGCCGATGCTCTCAGCCGCAAGGCAGTCGTGGATTCAATCAGAGACATATGTTTGAGGATGACCGTGATTACTCCATTATTGGAGCGGATTCATGAGGCATAGGTCGAGGCTATGACGGAAGAGCACCGAAAGAGCGAGTGTATTGTGGTTCAGGTGGCTTCCTTCGATTATGATATTCGTGGATTGTTGACTCTGCATCGACGAGTTTGGGTTTCGTATTGGGGTGGCGTGCTCCAGATTCTGATGGAGGAGGCTCATAAGTCGAGGTTCTCCATCCATCCAGGGCGACGAAGATATATAGGGATCTTCATCCTGATTATTGGTGGCCTTGCATGAAGTGGGATGTGGCTTTGTACGTGAAGCGGTGCTTGACTTGCAGGAAAGTCAAGGCTGAGCATCAGCGTCCTCACGGCAAAATACAGCAGTTGGAGATTCCCATATGGAAATGGGAAGACATCACCATCGATTTTATCACGAAGCTTCTGAGGACTGCGCATGGAGTGGATTTGATATGGGTCATCGTGGATCGTTTGACCAAGAGCGCGCATTTCATTCCGGTTCAGGAGAGTATTTCTGCAGAGAAATTGGCCGAGGTTTATATCAGAGAGGTGGTGGCACGTCATGGGGTGCCAGTATCAGTGGTTTCTGACCGGGATGTCCGATTTACTTCTAGGTTTTGGAAGAGGTTTCATGACGAGTTGTGCACTCATCTCCATTTCAAAACAACATTCCATCCGCAGACCGATGGTCAAAGTGAGCAGACTATTCAGACTCTTGAGGATATGTTGCAGGCATGTGTTTTGGATTTCGGTGGGAGTTGGGATTTGTATCTTCCATTAGAGGAATTTTTGTATAACAACAATTATCACGCCAGTATTGATCGACCTCCTTTTGAGATGCTCTATGGGAGGAAGTGCAGGACCCCGATTTGTTGGGGCGAGGTCGGTCATCGGGTTATGCGGAGTACCGAGGTGGTACTCAAGACCACTGAGCTGATTCAACAGGTTTGGAGCAGGCTCCAGACAGCTCGGAGTCGGCAGAAGAGTTATGCCGGAAGGTGCCGGTCAGACTTAGAATTCCATGTGGGAGATATGGTTCTCTTGAAGGTGTCACCTTGTAAAGGTGTCATCGGGTTCAGGAAGCGGGGCAAGCTGGGCCCCACTTATATTGGTCCTTTCAGGCTTTTGGCTCGGGTGGACGAGGTTGATTATCGCTTGGATCTTCCAGATGAGCTCAGTCAAATTCATAGCACATTCCACGTCTCTCAGCTACGGAAGTGCTTAGTGGATGATTTCATAGTGGTACCATTGGAGGATATTCAGGTGGATGACAGCATGAATTATATTGAGAGACTGGTGGTGATTCTGGATTGGAAGACGAAAACCTTGAGGAACAAGGTTTTTGAGTTGGTGAAGGTGCAATGGCAGCACCGCAAGGGTTCAGAGTGGACTTGGGAGCCCGAGGATGAGATGAGAGAGCATTATATGGAGTTATTTGGGGCACCGGACTTCGAGGATGAAGTTTGATTTAAGTGGGGGAGAATTGTAACACTTGAATCCTTGTATAGTTCTTATTTTGCCTTTGTTATTGAAAAGTTTGCATTTTGGTCCCTGGGCAGTACGCGGGGCGTACCACTCGATACGCTTAGCGTACAAGCTGTAAAGAAAGTACGCGGGGCATACCACTTGGTACGCTTAGCGTAGTGGTGTGAGGTTGGGACGAGACTCTAGACACATATGCGGGGCGTACATGTAAGTTGATGAAACCCTAATTTAGGGTGTTGCACCCTATATAAACACCTTAAGTCATTAGGTGTAACGCCCCGACTCTCAGGTGATAATTTTATAGCTTTGATTTTTCATGAATTGCAAGGTCTACTCGACGAGTTGGATGCCCTGACTCGTCGAGTAGAAGCGGGTTGGGCCACTTGTTTAAGTGACCTACTCGTCGAGTCCAGGAATGGACTCGACGAGTAGGAGCTGGGGGATGAAACCCTAATTTTCGGGGTTTTGCACCCTTTAGAAAGAACCATAAGCCTCCTTCAGCCTCTTTACATTCCCTTGAGAGCTCAGCAAAACCCTAATACGTGTGTGTGTGCTCTATTGTGTGTTTTAAGCTTTGGAAGAGGATTCTTGGTGAGAAGAGCTTGGAGATCAAGAGACTAGAAGCAAGGAACTTGTGGGGATCTGATATCTACCTCAGTTGGCATCTAGTGGAAGGTATCAAGTCGTTACCTTGACCTCATTTCATTCTAGATCTCATTTGGTTAAAGATTAGGGCTTTTCTAGCATAATAAGAAGCCATTCATGGGTATAAGCTAAGATCTGAAGTTGTAACTTCAGATCTGGACTCTCCTTGGTCTCTAAGTCCATAAAGTTTTCAGCTTTGGCAAGTATGAACCTCTCCTCAAGTGTAAAACTCCATTACAAGCTTGGTTTTGTCATTATAAGACTTTAGAGCCTTGCATGCACGTAAAGTTTTCAACTTTACGTGATAAACATTCCTTGGGAAGCTGGATCTGCAATATGGAACCTTAAGATGGCTTAATAAGCATCTGCATGGATATGGACTGAAGGGACTTGGGGACTTGCATGGTCAAGTCGGTGAGTCTGATGAAGATTGTCGTGGACTCGGCGAGTCAACTAGGGTTTTCCCGACTTTTAGACACGCATAGAGTCGACGAGTTGGTCGGAAAGTCGGCGAGTCAGTGAGGGTTTTTGACCTTCGGAACTCTTAAAGAACCCGACTAGTTGCTAGCTGCACTCGACGAGTTGGGTAAACATGGACCTTTAACTTTGACTTGGACCAAGGGTTGACCAGTTTGACCACTGGGGGTATTTTTGGAAATGTATGGAAATGGTTTTATGGTAACTATAGGTGGTGGAGTTCGTGTCGGTGATCCGAGAGGTTGAGCTTATCTTTCGAGTCGACAGTTGCGAGGTGAGTTATCCTCACTATATATCAGTAGGGTCTAAGGCACCAAGGCCGGCCCTTTATGGATTTGCATCCGGATTATGGCATGATATGTTTATTGATTACATCCTGGTAGTTAGGATGGTGATATGCTTATGCTTAGTGACCTGGTTAGGTCAGTGTCCTGATTATAGGATGATGTTATGCTAGTGACCGTTTAGGTCTGTACCCCGATTATTGGGATGTTGCTATGATTAGTGATCTGCTAGATCGGTTTGACTGTTATATGATATGTGCTAGCGTATGATATTTATGTGCACATGTTTGTCGATTGGGGGTTGGTTGAGGCGGTCCTGCTTTGTGCTGTAGGCCAACATACCCGGTGAGCGGTCCGGATAGGCTGTAGGCCCTGCGAAGCGGTTCAGTCATGCCGAAGGCTCGGGAGCGGTCCAGATAGGCTGTAGGCCCTGCGAGGCGGTCTAGTCAGGCTGAAGGCTCGTTATGCATGTTGTTCTGTATTTGTTGATAGGATATGATTATGGTTATACGTGGTTGGTATTTTGGGGGTAACTCACTAAGCTTTCGGGCTTACAGTTTCAGTTTATTGTTTCGGGTACATCAGGGAATCGCGGCAAGGCAAAGGTGTGATCATACAGCTCCTCATGTTTTGTTTATGTTTCTGGGAAAACTCTGATATTATACATTTTGAAAACAAGTTTGTAATGATTTAATGGTTTTGAAACATTTTTAAAAGTTCAAATTTGGCATGATTTTATGGGTGTTACAAGTTGGTATCAGAGCCTTGGTTTGAGTGAATTGGATGAACACTCGTGTGAGTCCAGTCTCAAACCAAGGAAGGATTTTCAAAATAATTTTAAAATGGTTTTCAAAATGAGAAAAGGAGGATGCAGGGTGTACGATCAGCCGGAGTCAATAAGTAGACCCCAAAATACCATACGGTTATTTGATATTGTGATATGTTAGAACAGCAAGCGAGTACTAGGCTAGGGATCTTCAGGAATTGCATGATAGAATTGCCTCATTACATGATGCCTGCTAGCCTAGGGTTTTCCTTATATGAGATTGACATCATTACTGTAGTTGTTTAGTGTATGCATCACGGTTATACATAATTAAGATCTTATAGCCTGAGAATGTTTGATTTAGCCTTATGTTTTGTTCTTGTTGATTGGGGGCTTAGGGTAGGATTGGATATTCGAAAGTCTATAGGGTCCAACGTTACGTATGACTAGAATACACTAGTGCTGCAGGGTTGGTGAAAGTTTCATGGATGGGTGGGTCGTGCGAGGCCGGGAGCCCAGTTATGAGATATTTAGCATTCCTCTAGGAGTGAGGATTGAGTGCTCGCTATGTTATATATATATATATATATATATATATATATATATATATATATATATATATTGTTAGGGTGTTGTGGTGATACTTGAGACGAATATGGGTAGGTGTGGAAGGTAGTATGGCTCCGTACTACTGAAAGCACAAGACCCATACGCGTAGCAAGGAAGTCACAACCCCTAGGGTTTAGTCGGGAGTTGGTTCCCAGTTATTTATGCGAATTGTCTGATATCTTCCTGTTATACTTTCAGTATGGTGGTTACGAGACGCTTTGTGACTGGATCCAGGTCAGGATCAGGATCAGGAGACAAAGGCCAGGAGGGGCCAACAGCACCTGATCCTGTGGTGCAGATGGGTACAGAGGAGTTGGATGCCAGGATTCGAGAGATCCTACATGATGAGGTTGCTGCTATATTCCGGGCACAGCTGCAAGAGATGTTTGGGTCTATTAAGACCGCTATGGTCGAGTACTTCGACGAGCGTTACGCAGCCCTTGCAGAGACAGATGCCACTGCAGCTGCATCGGCTGTAACAGCGGTAGGAGGAGGTGGAGCCAGTCGGGGCTTCCAGTACCGAGACTTTGATTACACGAAGCCCCCGACATTCGATGGTACCCAGGATCCGATTAGAGCCATGAGGTGGTTATCTGACGTGGAGGCCTGTTTCTTCACGTGTTCAGGTCCTACTGACCAGAAGGTCAGGTGTGTCGTGAACATGCTGAGGCTCGGGGCCAAGGACTGGTGGAGGTTGATGACAGGGTCGTACACTGATGAGCAGAGAGCTGTTGTTACTTGGGAGCAGTTCAGGGATATGTTCGGCGCCCGATACATTCCACGGGTTGAGCGGGAACGTTTAGCTCAGGAGTTTTTGAGTTTGAGACAGGATGGGGAGTCGGTGATGGAGATCACCCATATGTTCACTTAGAGGGAGATGTTTTGCCTGGAGTTTGCTTCCGAGCAGGCTCAGATGACTCGTTATCTGAGCATGCTCAAGACGGACATCCGTCAGTCTGTTGCCACACAGCGGTGTGATACTCTACTGGATCTACAGGAGGCCGCTAAGCGGCGTGAGTTGGAGATTGAGTTGCAGTTTAGGGAGCAGCGTCAGGCCCCGGCACAGTCTCAGCCAGCGTCAAAGCGGTCTAAGACTGTTGATTCTAGGATCAGGGGTCAGTAGAGCCGCACTTGTTGAAAGTGCGGCAAGGGTCATTCTGGAGCTTGTCGAGCGGGTAGTGGGTGCCACAAGTATGGCAAGGAGGGGCACTATGCTAGGGACTGTCGCCAGTCCGCCCCTGCATCGGATATGAGGATATGCTATCATTGTCATCAGGTTGGTCTCGTGATGACCAACTGTCCACAGCTCGCAGCCAGGCCGGCGCAGGTTCCAGCGCCTGCTAGATTGAGGATTGCGGATGGGTGGCTAGTTAAGGCAGAGCCTCTGAAGGCTCAGGTGCGTGCCTTCCAGCTTACAGCCGAGGAGGCCAGGGCAGCACCGGATGTGGTTGCTGGTATGTTTCTCTCCTTTATCTCATTTATTATATCTGTTTTATGCTTATCTGCTGTACCTGTGATTAGGTACATTTTTAGTGAACTCCTTGCCTGTATTGGTTTTATTTGACTCGAGGGCGAGTCGGTATTTCGTATCTCAGGCATTTAGTAGGGAATTCAGTGTGCCAGTAGGCGAGCTAGAGTTTCCGTTGCGAGTCTATCGCCAACAAACACAGAGTTTCTGCTTCTTCGGTCTACCGAGGATGCGAGTTTGAGATCTTCAGAGTGTCCTTCCCGATAGATTTGATTCTGATTCCCATGGGGGAGGTGTGCAAGATTGTGAGGATGGACTGGCTTAGTCGATTTGGTGCCATGATAGATTGTGAGGGCTAGCGGGTGGTTGTTCGAACTCTAAGTGGGGGAGAACTGATTGTATATGGCGAGGGCACCAGAGTGGGATCAGGGTTTTGTTCAGCTGCCAGGGATCGGCAGTATTTTCAGCACGGGTGTGCGGGTTATCTAGCGTATGTGGTGGATACGCGGGTCGGAGGTCAGACTCCAGTTTTAGAGGTTCCAGTGGTGAGAGAGTTTGCTGGCGTGTTCTCGGAGGAGTTACCGGAGGTACCTCCGGAGAGACAGGTCGAGTTACGGATCGACCTGGTGCCGGGTACGGCTTCTATCGCCAAGGTGTCGTACCGGTTGGCACCACCCGAGATGCTGGAGCTGTCTTCATTGCTGCAGGAACTGCTGGGCAAGCAGTTCATTCGACCTAGCAGTTCTCCATGGGGAGCACCGATCCTCTTCGTCAGGAAGAAGGACGGTTCATACCGGATGTGCATAGATTATAGGGAGTTGAACAAGTTGACGGTAAAGAACTGTTATCCACTCCCGAGGATAGATGATCTCTTTGATCAGTTGCAGGGTGCATCTTGGTTCTCCACGATAGATTTGAGGTCGGGGTATCATCAGGTCCAGGTCATAGAGGAGGACATGGAGAAGACTGCATTTCGGACCCGTTATGGACATTACGAGTTCGTGGTGATGCCGTTTGGGCTCACCAACGCGCCAGCAGTATTTATGGACCTGATGAATTGGGTTTGAAGACCGATGCTTGATCGCTCGGTTATCGTGTTTATAGATGATATCTTGGTGTATTCCAAGACCCGGGAACAACACGAGGAGCACCTCAGGGAGTTATTGGGAGTTCTGAGACGAGAACGGCTTTATGCCAAGTTCTCGAAGTGTGAGTTTTGGTTACGAGAGGTTCAGTTCCTCGGACATATCGCGAACCAGGATGGGATTTTGGTTGACCCGGCCAAAATCGAGGCAGTCATGCAGTGGGAGGTGCCAAGATCTCCTTCAGACATCAGGAGTTTTCTGGGATAAGCAGGGTACTACCGGAGATTCGTTCGGGATTTCTCCAAGATTGTAGTACCCCTCACTCATCTGACGAGGAAGGGGGTGGATTTCCGGTGGGGCCCTGAGCAGCAGAGGGCGTTTGAGACCCTCTGTCAGCGTTTGTGCGAGGCTCCAGTTTTGACTCTCCCGGAGAGAGTTGAGGATTTTGTGGTGTTCTGTGATGCATCCATCACAGGTTTGGGGGTGGTCCTCATGCAGAGAGGACGAGTGATAGCCTACGCATCGCGACAGCTGAAGCCGCATGAGACGAGATACCCTACGCATGATCTGGAGTTGGGGGCGGTGGTATTCGCTCTCAAGATTTGGAGGCATTACCTATATAGGGTCTGTTGTACCATATACACGGATCACAAGAGCCTGAGACACATCATGGATCAGCCGAACCTGAACATGCGGCAGCGCAGGTGGCTGGATGTTGTCATGGACTATGATTGCGAGATCCTTTACAACCTGATAAAGCGAATGTGGTGGCGGACGCTTTGAGCCGCAAGTCCGCTGGGTCTTCCACCCCAGCGATATGTATGAGGATAGCGGTGGATTCTCCGCTTGTGAATTTGATCAGATATGCTCAGGTCGAGGGCATGCGACCAGAGAACTGGAAATTGGAGAGGATCAAGGGTCAGAACACCCAGTTTGTGTAGGATAGCTGGGGATTATTAACCCGATGCGGTCTGGTATGGGTTTCGATGTCTGGTGGGGTCAGACAGACAGTCATGGAGGAGGCTCACAAGTCTTACTTCTCTATTCACCCGGGGGCCACCAAGATGTACCGAGACCTGAGTTTGAGTTACTAGTGGCCATGTATGAAGCAAGAAATCGCTTGGTATGTCGAGAGGTGCTTGACCTGCAGGATGGTCAAGGCCGAGCATCAGAGGCCGCATGGTATGCTGCAGCCCCTAGAGATTCCCATGTGGAAATGGGAACAGATCACGATGGACTTCATTACCAAGTTGTCGAGGACAGCGAAGGGATTTGATGCTATATAGGTCATCGTAGATCGATTGACCAAGAGTGCCCATTTCTTGGCTATACGGGAGAGTTCATCGGCCGAGAAGTTGGCCGACGTGTATGTTCATGAGATTGTAGCTCGCCATGGGGTTCCGGTCTCCATTGTTTCCGACCGAGATGTTAGATTTACCTCCTGTTTCTGGCAGAAGTTCCACGAGGAACTGGGCACGCGACTGCATTTTAGCACAACATTTCATGCGCAAACCAACGGTCAAAGCGAGCGGACCATTCAGACCCTCGAGGATATGTTGAGGGCGTGTGTCATAGACTTTGGTGGGAGCTGGGATTCCCACCTACCCCTTGCAGAGTTCGCCTACAACAACAGCTATCATTCCAGCATTGGCGCCTCGCCTTTCGAGCTGTTGTATGGGTGGAAATGCCGCACCCCGGTTTGTTGGGGTGAAGTCGGACATAGGGTAATGGGGCGGACGGAGGTAGTCTTGCAGACTACCGAGAAGATTTAGCAGATTAGGCAGTGACTGCAGACCGCTTAGAGTCGGCAGAAGAGTTACGCCGACAGACGCCGATCTGAGTTAGAATTCCAGGTTGGGGACATGGTACTCCTGAAGTTCTCGCCTTGTGAGGGTGTCATCCGCTTCAGGAAGAGGGGGAAATTGGGTCCCCGGTATATTGGGCTATTTAAGATTATTGCCAGGGTTGGCAAGGTGGCTTATATACTAGAGTTACCGGAGGAGCTCAGTCAAATCCACAACACTTTTCAAGTTTCGCAATTGCAGAAGTGCATTATGGATTAGGAGGCGGTGGTATCATTAGATGACATTCAGGTCGACGAGCGCCTGAATTATGTTGAAAGGCCCGTGGCCACCTGGAAAGGAAAGTAAAGGTTCTACGGAACAAGGAGATACCTTTGGTAAAGGTACAATGGGAGCACCGAAGAGGGTCCGAGTGGACGTGGGAGCCGGAGGCAGAGATGCGGGAGCACTATCCGGAGTTGTTTACTGCGGCAGACTTCGAGGATAAAGTCTAGTTCAAGTGGAAGAGAATTGTAACGCCCCGACTCTCAAGTGATAATTTTATAGCTTTGATTTTTCATGAATTGCAAGGTCTACTCGACGAGTTGGATGCCCTGACTCGTCGAGTAGAAGTAGGTTGGGCCACGTGTTTAAGTGACCTACTCACCGAGTCTAGGAATGGACTCGACGAGTAGGAGCTGGGGGATGAAACCGTAATTTTCGGGGTTTTGCACCCTATTTAAAGAATCATAAGCCTCCTTCAGCCTCTTTATAGTCCCTTGAGAGCTCACCAAAACCCTAATACGTGTGTATGTGTGCTCCATTGTGTGTTTTAAGCTTTGGAAGAGGATTCTTGGTGAGAAGAGATTGGAGATCAAGTGACTAGAAGCAAGGAACTTGTGGGGATCTGATATCTACCTCAGTTGGCATCTAGTGGAAGGTATCAAGTCGTTACCTTGACCTCATTTCATTCTAGATCTCATTTGGTTAAAGATTAGGGCTTTTCTAGCATAATAAGAAGCCATTCATGGCTATAAGCTAAGATCTGAAGTTATAACTTCAGATATGGACTCTCCTTGGTCTCTAAGTCCATAAAGTTTTCAGCTTTGGCAAGTATGAACCTCTCCTCAAGTGTAAAACTCCATTACAAGCTTGGTTTTGTCATTATAAGACTTTAGAGCCTTGCATGCACATAAAGTTTGCAACTTTACGTGATAAACATGCCTTGGGAAGCTGGATCTACAATATGGAACCTTAAGATGGCTTAACAAGCATCTGTATGGATATGGACTGAAGGGAATCGGCGAGTTGCATGGTCAACTCGGCGATTCCGATGAAGATTGTCGTGGACTCGGCGAGTCAGTAAGGTGACTCGACGAGTCAACTAGGGGTTTACCGACTTTTGGACACGCATAGACTCGACGAGTTGGTCGGAAACGCGGCGAGTCAGTGAGGGTTTTATGACCTTCGGAAATCTTAAAAGAACTCGACGAGTTGCTAGCTGTAGTCGACGAGTTGGGTAAACATGGACCGTTGACTTTGACTTGGACCAGGGTTGACCAGTTTGACCACTGGGGGTATTTTTGGAAATTTATGGAAATGGTTTTATGGTAACTATAGGTGGTGGAGTTCGTGTCGGTGATCCGAGAGGTTGAGCTTATCTTTCGAGTCGACAGTTGTGAGGTGAGTTATCCTCCTTATATATCAGTAGGGTCTAAGGCACCAAGGCCGGCCCTTTATGGATTTGCATCTGGATTATGGCATGATATGTTTATTGATTACATCCTGGTAGTTAGGATGGTGATATGCTTATGCTTAGTGACCTGGTTAGGTCAGTGTCCTGATTATAGGATGATGTTATGCTGGTGACCGGTTAGGTCTGTACCCCGATTATTGGGATGTTGCTATGATTAGTGATCTGCTAGATCGGTTTGCCTGTTATATGATATGTGCTAGCGTATGATATTTATGTGCACATGTTTGTCGATTGGGGGTTGGTTGAGGCAGTCCTGCTTTGTGTTGTAGGCCAACATACCCGGTGAGCGGTCTGGATAGGCTGTAGGCCCTGCGAGGCAGTCCAGTCATGCCGAAGGCTTTGTAACGGTCCAGATAGGTTGTAGGCCATGCGAGGCGGTCCAGTCAGGCTGAAGGCTCGTTATGCATGTTGTTCTGTATTTGTTGATACGATATGATTATGGTTATATGAGGTTGGTATTTTGGGGGTAACTCACTAAGCTTTCGTGCTTACAGTTTCATTTTATTGTTTCAGGTACATCAGGGGATCGCGGCAAGGAAAAGGCGTGATCGTATAGCTCCTCATGTTTTTTTTATGTTTCTGGGAAAACTCTGATATGATACATTTTGAAAACAAGTTTTTAATGATTTAATGGTTTTGAAATGTTTTTAAAAGTTCAAATTTGGCATGATTTTATGGGTGTTACATTAGGGTTGGCCTCTTTACCAGCCCTTAAGCTTCCAAAACCCTAGAAATCGTCCCTTAGCCTCCATTGTGGTATTTTGAGCTCACTGTGTCCATTTTGGTGTGTTTTGGTCCATATCCAAGAAGTAGAAGCTTGGTGCAAGGTGGTGGATCAAGGAAGAGCTTGTGGATCTCAATTATTTGTTTCATTTCCATCTTGTTTGAGGTAAAAAGCTAAGAACATGATCATTGATGGCTTAGATCTAATATATATTGGTTTAGGTCCCTTTTTGGCCCCATGAAAGAGATCTAGTGTTTTGATACCACTCCAGGAGCTTTGAGTTGCCACTCTTGGTGTTTCTGAGGTTCAAGGTCCATAAAGTTGGCACCTTTAGGGTTTAAATCCATCCATGCATGAGTTTATGTTCATTTTATGATAGTAGAGTACTATATTTTGAAGTTGGGTCCTTATGGGGCATGCAAAGTCACCAAGTCAATGACTTTATGGCTCTAGACGTTTATTAGGATATATATCTGTAGTTTGGGCTTCTGGTCTTATGCTTTAAGTGCTTAATGTGGAATTTGGCTTATTGGGTGAGTACGCTGGGCGTACAAGTCTGTATGCACGGCGTACAAGCCATTTAGCATGTACGCTTAGCGTACAGCTGAGTACGCCACACGTACTTAGTCAGATGGGTTTTGCGTTTTGGGCTTCAAGGTTGGGCCGTTCTTTTGGGCTTAGGTGCTTGGGTCCTTGTTGGGCCAACTGAGAACAAGTATTTTCGACTACGGAGAAATGGTTGGGCTTTAAGGTAAGGCCCATGTAGGGTTTTGGGCCCAATTTGGAAAATTGGGCCATAAGTGGGCCTTGGAGGATTAATTGGTTTTGGGTCTTTTGATTGTGAGTTTGGGCCTTAGTCTTGGTACAAACTAGGTTAGGGTAAAATGGTCATTTTATCCCAAGTATAGATTATTGGATATAGATTGGAATCCAAATGTTAATTTGGGTGTAATTTTGTATTGATAAAAAGTTGTAGAGTACATTCCCGCCTACGCGTGGATATAAAGAACGTCAAAAACGGAGTCTAAACGAAAGTTGTAGAGTACATTCCCGCCTACGCGTGGATATAAAGAACGTCGAAAACGGAGCTCATATGCAAAAGTTATGATTTTAGAAGTCGGAGTTTGAATTTGCGAAATCTGTTGTGAAGTTGATGATGTGGCTCAATCAGGGCCGTCGCTTGCTGATCATGGTCTGGTCTTCGGATTCGGACACCTGTACTTCAGACGCCCATCGTAGCCAAGAAACGCCACGCGTACGAGGTACGCCCTGCGTACGAGGAGGGAGCGCTGCGCGTACGCCAAGCCTTCTGCAGTCCGAGAAGCAGCCACGATGCACCATCAGTGAAGCGACACGTCTCAAGAGGAACGCGCCGCGTCCGAGGCTACGCCCCGCGTAGTCCGAGGACCTCCGGCCTATAAATAGGATGCGAAATTTCTCGGATTTTCACACCAAAATTCACTCTCTCTCTAATTACTTTCTCTCTCTAGCCTATCCTAACCCTCCTAAACCCTAAGGAACCCCCCTAGCACCCGAAGGAAGCCCCGAGGCTCCCGGAGTCCCGAGAAAAAGGGTCTTTCGGTTCGTAAACGCTGCTCCAAGCGAAGTCCGGTTTTCTATAAAACCCGCTGTAAGTGAGCTACGCCTATGCAATTTTTAATATAGCTTTTAAATAATTATAGTAACATTATTAGGACCTTAAAATAATTATTTGGACTATTATTATGAGTTATATAGAGTGTTGTTTAACGCTTATATAATAATAATAATAGCTAGACTATTAATTAGTCGCGGTTAACGTTAGACTAAACCCTAGTGGTATTGATACTAGGTTTTGTCAAGGGAAAATTGTTTTGAGATAACGAAGTGCTGTCCGAGTACCGAGTCACCACCTTTTCAAGTGAGTGCATAGTTACTTTCATCTTACACATAGATATGAAGTATTTTATATAAATTACATGCTATGTGTGCATATTATCTGTATACTTGCTATCTATGCTGGATGAACGATTTTATACAAGTTTTATATGATTTAAACTGTATATGTAATTATATCTACATAATATGTTGGGTAAAACATGGGTAGATGAAATATGAGTTGGATGATGAGTTGAGAGGTGATATAGACCATGATATAAGGGTGAGAGGTGGACGATGTGAGAAGCCTTTTTCCCAAACGATGGCCCCGTCATTCAGCAGAGTATGGATGACAACCACGGACTATTCTAGACAGTCCAGTGGAACACTAGCAGGCTCGCAACATGTAGGTGTTGTGAACGATGTGTTCACCCGGTGTACTCTAAACCGTGACGATCATGCAGACTTGGTGCCTAAACCTTGGCGATCATGCAGACTTGGTGCCAAAACCCTGGTGACTATGCGGACTTAGTGCATGTTGTATAAACCCTGGCGACTGTGCAGACTTAGTGCCTAAACCCTGGCGACTATGCGGACTTAGTGCCTGTTGTATAAACACTGGCGACTATGCAGACTTAGTGCCTAAACCGTGGTGACGATGGACTTCGTGCCGATTCCTTAGGATGATCCTTAGGAATGAATGAACGAGGAATAGTTGATTCTTAGGGTAGATCCTTAAGAGTAAAAAAGATAATGGGGATGGGTAATTGGGTTGATTGTTTGATGTTTAAACATAATAATTATATTATTGTGGGTTGAAAACCCTATGTACTCACCAGGTTTCCCAACCTGACCCACTCCAACTTATTTCTATCACAGGTGTCGATATGAAGTTACATTACACTGAGAGATTGAAAAGAGATGTAGATCACTAGTGTAAATGAATGTAAGTTCTGTTTATGCTTATGTTTCTGTATTGACGATTACATCCCAAATGTTTTAAAAATGAATAAAAATACATTTCTTCGGAAATGCTTTGATATCGTATTTATCATGTTTTACTGGGAACAAATTCCGCAACACTTTTATTAAAAGAAGTACTCTGATTTTTATAAAGCATAAACAAAAATCGGTCTTTTCTGGCCGTGAAAATGGGGATGTCACAGTTGGTATCAGAGGATTAGTTTAAGCGAACTAGGAATTTGTAGGATTTCTAGACTTAAACTTAGAATGCTAAGTGATGATTGTGAGATGTGAGCACTAGCTTATTTAGGAAAGTATGCCTAATATGCTTTATGTGCTAAATGATTTATGCCTTATATGTTGTTCGGATCTATGGTCTGTTGCCGATCGGATCTGGAAACCTTATGTGTTTAGGATTCTAAACGTACGACTACGATATTAGAACTAACATGTAAATGTTTCGGAGTGGTAATGATGATTTAAACGTCTATCCTAAGTAAAAATCTAAATTCACCCTGTTCGGTGTAAAGATCAAAATGGCAAGAACCCGAAGTGGAGTCGGGAATGCGAATGGAAACAGGAATCAACCTCCAGTGGTTGAGCAAATACCTGTTGTAGTAGAAGCTGCATCTGAACCAATCACCATGGCTGGAGTACAAGCCATGATTCGGGCTATGTTAGTTGAAAAAAGGGAAGAAATGAGGCAGATGTTGCATGAAAATAGGGACGAACCTACCATGCCCATTGAGCAACCTGAGCTGATTCCCGAGCAATCTGAGGAAGGGAACTACAGCAGGACCGTTGGTCAAGCTGATCCGCCGGTGATTAAGAGAAACAACCAAGATGGAGGAAATGACGGACGTGGATGCAAGTACAAGGATTTCATGGCATCCAAACCCCCGAGTCTTTCTGGAAGCCGAACACCGGTGGAAGTTATGGACTGGATCTCCAACATGGAGACAATGTTTGAGCGTTGCGAGTGTAGCAACAGACAAAAGACCGCTCTCGTGGTTCCTATGTTAAAGTCTGGAGTACTGAGTTTGTGGAAACTACTAGCTAATACGATACCCAAAGGAGAAGCAAGCAAGATGTCTTGGGAAGATTTCGTGGTGCAAATGAAAATGCAGTACTGCTCTGAGCAGGATCTTCTGGAGATCAACAATGACTTCCAAAATCTGAAGAAAGGAGGGATGAGTGTCACTGAGTATGCTGCAAGTTTTACGGAGAAGATGAAGCTTGTTCCTTACCTAGTTCCAACTGAGCTCTCCAAGGTCAAAAATTTTGCCCATGGATTACCAGCGGACTTTGGTCCAATGGTCAAGCAAGCAACCACTTTGAAAGCCGCCATCTGGGCCGCCAGGAATGTTGAGACTCAGATTAGGGAAAAGGGTCTTGAGAAAGCGGAAGTTGGCGAGAAAAGGAAGTATGAAGGATCTTCAAAGTCCAACAAGGAAAGAAAATTCTCAAAGTCTGAAGGAGGAGGAGGAGGTGAAGCTAAGTGGTGCGAGAAGTGTAAAAAGAAACACTTCGGGAAATGTGGCGAAGAAGTGACTTGCTACAAATGTAGAAAAACTGGGCATTACGCCAGCAAGTGCACATCCAACAAGAAGGTGTGCTACAAATGTAACAAAGAAGGGCATGTTTCTAAAGACTGCCCGAAGAGAAACGAGGCTGCAAGGCCAGAAACGCCACCAAGGCCAAGGGCATTCCACATGCTCCTCGACTAAGCAGAGAACAACGCAATGAATCGAGGATGAGGAGTTCATATCCGAAGATCGAGTTATGAAGTAGCCAAGGGGATAATATCTTACAATGTAGCCTACTAGAGGCATAGTCTAGGGTGAACTTGAACACCTATGTAATCGTTTCAAGGAATAATATAAAATCTTCGTTTTGTTATCTGGTGTGTTAAATTGTTATGTGATCTTCTTGTATGGTGACTTGGAAAACTGCGAGACAATACTTGGGACGAGTATAAGTAGGGGTGAATGGTAGTAGAGGCCTATACTATCGGAAGCACAGGACTCACACTTGGATCAGGGAAAGTCACAAGGTTGCCAAGAAACTAGTAATTGACTTCGTTTTATTCGAGTATATCATTACCATTGTTTCGGTAATGATTGAGAAGATGATTATTATTCCGACCCGAGAGGTCATTTCATATCGAGTCCGACTATGATGAGTATGTTACGTGGTTCAGAGAACCAAGTTTGATGTAACATCCGACTTAAGCCAGAAGATTGAAGATAGTCCAAGCGATTGTGATCGTTGTTAAAGTAAGAAACTTATAGTTAGAAGTGCTACGTACTAGGATGTGATTAAATCACATAAGAACATGAAGGAAGGTATAGTCTGTTCTGGAATTTGACTCTAAGAGACCTGAGTCTAAGTGTTGCAACATACGACGAGAGGTCGTTAGAACGAGGCACGCCAATCTATTATAGAAATCAAATAATTTATTCTTAAGTTTGTCAAGAAGAAGAAGGAGTCTCCAGTAAGAATCGAGATTGTGACTTGAAGGTCATAATTTGGAGTCTAATGAGAGATAGGGAACAGGTGCAAGATCGAGCACCGCCTGTAGTCAAGGAGTCTAAGAGTTAGATACTCGTTCGAAGAAACATCAAAGTTATGGTTATCACTTAGGATGAAGAGATAACGGATGGAGTCATCATGTGAGCCCTGTTTCGTTGATGATTCCGGGACGTAATCATCCTAAGGGGGAGATAATTGTAACGCCCGTAGATCCGGGCTTGTCAATCTAGAGATAATAGGGGTCGAAAACGACTTTTCGACAAAAGATTATTTAGAATAAATCATCTTAGCCAAGTTGTAGAATATGTCTCAAGGTTTCCGTACATATAAAGAACGCCGAAATCCGAGTTATAACGAAGAAGTTATGACCCGTCGAAGTTTCGCGACGGAACCGACACAATATCGGCAAGCGTAAATAGTGAATTTACGATAGAGCGACTTTTAGCCTTAGCGATCTAAACAAAAGTCGTAGAATACGTTAAACCGAGAGCGTCCATAAAAAGAACGTCCAAATCTGACTTCGTATGAGGAAGTTATGATTTTTCGAAGTTTCGGCGTAGCAGTGTACAACCCGAAATTCGAATATAAGATCGAGCGGTTTTTAGCCAAAACAACCTAAACGAGAATTGAAGATCTCGTTAATAGTAGCGTAACGATAAAAAGACAGACGAAAACGGACATCGGATGAAGAAGTTATGAATTTTTAACGGACCAACCCTGTCCCGACCTGTTAAAAATATAACGTTTAAAATAGAATCAAAATTAGCCAACAGAGTCTAAACAAAAGTTGTAGAGTACATTCCCGCCTACGCGTGGATATAAAGAACGTCGAAAACGGAGCTGATATGCAAATGTTATGATTTTTAGAAGTCGGAGTTTGAATTTGCGAAATCTGTTGTGAAGTTGATGACGTGGCTCAATCAGGGCCGTCGCTTGCTGATCACGGTCTGGACTTTGGATTCGGACACCTGTACTTCAGACGCCCAGCGTAGCCAAGAAGCGCCTCGCGTACGAGGTACGCCCTGCGTACGAGGAGGGAGCGATGCGCGTACGCCAAGCCTTCTGCGGTCCGAGAAGCAGCCACGATGCACCATCAGTGAAGCGACACGTCTCAAGAGGAACGCGCCGCGTCCGAGGCTACGCCCCGCGTAGTCCGAGGACCTCCGGCCTATAAATAGGATGCGAAATTTCTCGGATTTTCACACCAAAATTCACTCTCTCTCTAATTACTTTCTCTCTCTAGCCTATCCTGACCCTCCTAAACCCTAGGGAACCCCCCTAGCACCCGAAGGAAGCCCCGAGGCTCCCGGAGTCCCGAGAAAAAGGGTCTTTCGGTTCGGAAACGATGCTCAAAGCGAAGTCTGGTTTTCTATAAAACCCGCTGTAAGTGAGCTACGCCTATGCAATTTTTAATATAGCTTTTAAATAATTATAGTAACATTATTAGGACCTTAAAATAATTATTTGGACTATTATTATGAGTTATATTGAGTGTTGTTTAACGCATATATAATAATAATAATAGCTAGACTATTAATTAGTCGCGGTTAACGTTAGACTAAACCCTAGTGGTATTGATACTAGGTTTTGTCAAGGGAAAATTGTTTTGAGATAACGAAGTGCTGTCCGAGTACCGAGTCACCACCTTTTCAAGTGAGTGCATAGTTACTTTCATCTTACACATAGATATGAAGTATTTTATATAAATTACGTGCTATGTGTGCATATTATGTGTATACTTGCTATCTATGCTGGATGAACGATTTTATACAAGTTTTATATGATTTAAACTGTATATGTAATTATATCTACATAATATGTTGGGTAAAACATGGGTAGATGAAATATGAGTTGGATGATGAGTTGAGAGGTGATATAGACCATGAGATAAGGGTGAGAGGTGGACGATGTGAGAAGCCTTTTTCCCAAACGATGGCCTCGTCATTCAGCAGAGTATGCATGACAACCACGGACTATTCTAGACAGTCCAGCGGAACACTAGCAGGCTCGCAACCTGTAGGTGTTGTGAACGATGTGTTCAACCGGTGTACTCTAAACCCTAGCGATCATGCAGACTTGGTGCCTAAACCTTGGCGATCATGCATACTTGGTGCCAAAACCCTGGCGACTATGCGGACTTAGTGCCTGTTGTATAAACCCTGGCGACTATGCAGACTTAGTGCCTAAACCCTGGCGACTATGTAGACTTAGTGCCTGTTGTATAAACCCTGGCGACTATGCAGACTTAGTGCCTAAACCGTGGTGACGATGGACTTCGTGCCGATTCCTTAGGATGATCCTTAGGAATGAATGAACGAGGAATAATTGATTCTTAGGGTAGATCCTTAAGAGTAAAGAAGATAATGGGGATGGGTAATTGGGTTGATTGTTTGATGTTTAAAGATAATAATTATATTATTGTGGGTTAAAAACCCTATGTACTCACCAGGTTTCCCAACCTGACCCACTCTAGCTTATTTCTATCACAGGTGTCGATATGAAGTTACATTACACTGAGAGATTGAAAAGAGATGTAGATCACTAGTGTAAATGAATGTAAGTTCTGTTTATGCTTATGTTTCTGTAGTGACGATGATATCCCAAATGTTTTAAAAATGAATAAAAATACATTTCTTCGGAAATACTTTGATAACGTATTTATCATGTTTTACTTGGAACAAATTCCGCAACACTTTTATTAAAAGAAGTACTCTGATTTTTATAAAGCATAAACAAAAATCAGTCTTTTCTGGCCGTGAAAATGGGGATGTCACACTTCATTGGACGTTGTAGTAACAATTGTAGACACCTATCACCTGCTTCGATTGATCGGTCGAGGGTTGTAGCTAGCAACCGCAGGTGGGAATGTCAACCCCGTATAGATCTATACATATCTATCTCGCTCCGAAGATTAACAGTTATAGTAGTGTGGGTAGGCTAAGTGTTTAAACTCAGCTAATGAATAACGTCTCACTAAAAAGCCCTTAACTAAAAAGTTGGTGAATAACTCTCAGTCCTAACTGAATTGTGATTAAGTCACTAGGCATAATGAATATCGTTGTATGAGGTTTTTAAAAGCCGAGTATGTTTGGCATGTATACAAAAGTGTGGTGTGCTCGCTTTTATAAAAATGAATGTTTCAAATTAATGAACATATGTACATGTATAAACGTTGTGTATTTAAACATATAAATAAACATGCATAGTAATAGCTTGAATCTTTTAAATACTACAGAGTTTCATAACGTGTTTGTTATAATATGCAATGTCACATAAAAATCATGTAATTTTGTATCATGTACTATTTTTTATGTGAAATGGTTATTTCACGTTAAAATAACCATAATATGTATACGAAAAATTTATACTAGTTTATTCATAACAATATGGTAAATTGTTAAATAATAATATTTTTATAAACTAGATTTATTGTATTTTCACATAAAAAGGAAATTGATTTGTGTAAAAAAAATATTTAGGCACATATATTCCCCGCGAAATAATTAAAATATTAAAAATGGGTCGTAAGCACTCACCCTTGAAGCGTGAGTTCCAATCGTTCGAATTCAGATTCTTTGAGAAGCTTGACGTGAGAAACCGTAAATCCGCAATCCTTGAACTTTGAAATACTCTCGGGACCATTTCGTAACAAATTTAAACTATGGAGATTGATTTGTAACTTCGCAAAAGAATATGGGCTTTTTGGTAATTTAATTAAATAAATAGGACTGTCTTGGTAAAAAAAATTACCAAATGAGGGGTTGTTTTAAACAAATGGATTCAAGGATTGGGGTTTGGACTGATTTTGAATAAGTATTTTGGTAGGGAGGGTAGTTTGGTCATTTACTAATTAATTTAACTTAGGGCTTAAATATTGCCCCCGTCTTTTTGCTTGATCGGGCATAGGAAGGAAATATCAAAGGCAGCGGGGGAAGAGGAACCGATCTTCGGTGACCTTCACTACTAGAAAAAAATACTTTCCTTGACAGACAAATTACAACGTACAACAGTTTTATGACAGACATAAAAATGTCTGTCATTAAAGTTTGACATATTTCATAAAATATAAATAGTCTATGACGGACAAAACTGTCTGTCATAAATTTATGGCGTATGTTAATTTGTTAAAATTTAAATAAAAAATAAACAATGTGCATTTTAATGTATGAATTGATTTGTTTTTTATGAGTTAATAGGATACGCAAAAGACATTATATATATATATATATATATATATATATATATATATATATATATATATATATATATATATATATATATATATATATTACTTTAATTCCTAACACAGTTAAGAACAATTTACTTCTTTTGTTTCATATTTTGACACATTAGTTTGCTTCCTTCTATAATTTGTCCATGTTTTTTGGTTTTTGATATTTTGATAACCTTATTTTGCTCGGTTGCTATAATGTATCCCTGTTTTATTATGTTTCATATTTTTGACCAAATTACTTTGCTCCCTTGCTATAAATTGTCCCTGTTTTTTAGTTGTTTATATTTTGATCATCTTATTTTGCTCCGTTGCTCCTCTGTTTGTCATGTTACTCGTTTCTCTCTAATCGATACTCATTTTGTATAACCGGATCAAGTGAGGGTGTATTTTGCTCATTTTATAAATGCAAAATGATTTTAGGGATTTTATAAAAGGAAATCTCATGGAGGGACTGTATTTGTTTAAAAGACTAAATTAAGGAAAATTTAGGGCTTTTAATTGCCCTTGACTTCAACGACCGGGAAAGAAAAGGGGCATACAAACGGACGAGCTTATGAACGATCATAGTGAGGGGGAAAACACGAAGGAAACACGAAAAATGGGAGGGGTTCGATGGTTCTTCAACAATCGGTAGGGTGGCCGTTGTCAGAGGCTGTCGTCGGCGTCTGGCTCGACCGAGGAAGAGAGGAGAGCGAAGGCTCGCAGCGGCTAATCCGGAAGCCCTAAACGATCGCGAAGAGGGAGAAGAGACAAAGGCAGGGAGGCCTTCTCTTTCTCGTCTGGCGATTTCAGACCGATCACACTCGAGTGGCGAGCTCCGGTGGTCGACTAGACCGAAGAAGGACGTGGGCAGAAGCAGCGACGCTGTTGTGGGGTTGGCTTACGTATTGAATCCCATTTTCCTAATGCTCCAAACTAATAACTTCTTTTTTGTTTATTTGAATTAGGAAATGTCGAGTGATACTCCAACGATCGATCAAATACAATGGTAAGGTTCTATCGAATGTTCCTACATCCAATAATCTTTTAGTTATGTGTTTACTTCATTTTTTTTACTTTTAATTTTCATGAAAATACTATAAGTAGTTAGTGATATATTGATTAGGTTAAAGGCATATCGAATGATTTACTTGAAGGCTTTATCCTGCTAAAGAATTAGTCTAATAAATATGTCTTGCAAATTCTGTCCACTAGGTGTTCGATATAATGCCAAGGTGAGTTACAGACTTACAGTTTAATGTTTTGACTTTTTATTGAATAGGTTGAATATCATTGATCAAATAATTCGACTTTTTAGTGAATTCTATTGTTCTACATTGAATATTATCATTATTTATCTTTTTTTTTTGTTTAATTGTTTGGTTTTGGCTTATTTTAAAGCTTTTGCACCAAACAAATGATTTCTGATGGGGCCAATATTCTGCTTCTGTACAGGGCCATTCTCATAATAATGATTTTACCTGGGTAGAGTCATCTTGACTATTTTTAGCAGTAGGTTTGTCTTATACGCAACTATTCATCTTAGACGATATTTTGCAAAGAACGTTTTGCGTGAAGCTATGCACTACATGTCGAAGGTTTCATACTCAGGTTGATAAAAATCATTAATTTGTTCTAGGAGCTGCTAGATCTTGCATTCTTAGGGAGGAAACCATAAAGTTAACTTCAATGAAGTCATTCGGATATTCCAGTTTCATTCCTACATGACAATCCTGTAAGTGTTGAATATTTTGCTTTTTATAAGTATAAAATTATAAACACTTTTCATTGTAAACAGAATGATAGAATCAAATGGTGGCCAATTTATTATGAAGAGAATGAATGGATTGGGAAAGTCCAACTTTCTATCAGCAGTACAATTGCATCTGATGAAACTACACACCTCAAGGTTTGAAATAATTAAATAAAATTAGTTGTTCACGAATGTTGATTTTTTGTTTTATAATTTATATTAAAATGACAATGTGGACCTGTGGTGGAAACACTCGCGTATGATATACTGTTGGAAGCTGCCATGTGAGCACAATGTTTCCATACACGTAACTTGTGGGTGGTTGAACCTTGGAAATGGTTACTCACAGAGTTTGCTGATTATTATGGAGTCTCAGAATCATACACCAAACTCAGGTACTTCAGTTTTCTTGATTAATAATAATAATGAAACTATAATCTCTTATTTTTACTAAAACTTTATCATATAAAACGTTGTTTACGCATCTTTCACAGTCAAATACTTCTCGAACCTTTACCTTACCATTTAAGTACCTAAAATACACTTTAGTCAACATCAAACTTTATTATAACTGCATGTTTATATAGAATTCACATGAAACATATTTTTGTGCTATGTAGTTGAAGATATGCCCATGTTACATTTTAACATAACTGTTACTCTTAACAGCACTCAGGAATGTTTCAAGGCATGATGGAGCTCTCATAAGTAAGTTCATTTGACAGCAAAGTTATCATCAGTTGGATCAAGCAATCCATGGGAACTTAATATAGCCTCACTAAGTGATGTTTGGCTTTACTGTGTCAGGGAAGGACATTCTGGAACAACACAAATTCCTCATTTTGATTGGACAGGGTATATTGTTTGACAAAGCTTCCTATTCTTTTTAACACATTCCTCAGTTTTATCTGAATTATCTTTTTCATATGTCCTTATATTTTTGCAGACCATTAAGGCCTTATCCCATATCAAAAAAACGTGTAATACCTGCAGGAATTGAGCTACCTGATTGGGCAGTTGATGTAAGTCATTAACAATCATGATATGTTTGCAGACGTTTTAAATTCATTAGATGTATTTTTCTAATGATATTAAATGTGTAACTTTGTGAGAAACTCCAAAAATCGAGCCCAATAGTGATCTGCAACATCTTACTAAGGTCAGTGAAAGTTTTGGGAATGATTTCCCAAAAACCAGACATTGTCATATCGGGTTTTATTTTGACTTAATGACTTAATGTAAGTAAATCCATTAGTTAATTGATGGACTTGAAGTGTTTTACAATATTTACATATATAATTGTTTAATAGTTTATTGCTAATATATTAATTTGTCTCAGTTTTGCAGGGAAGAATGAATATACGTATGTCGAGCTTGCATGATAGGGTGCTTGAAAAATGGGATACTTATGTTATAAACTTTATTTACAAGTGATATGTATTTGACAATTACTTTTTGATGAATTTGGAATGTAATTTTGAATGACACTATAGTTCGTGTAATTTAGACAATAAATTTGTAATTTAGTTTCATTAATATTTGGTAGAATATATATATATATATATATATATATATATATATATATATATATATATATATATATATATATATATATATATATATATATAATGTAAAACCATGACATACAAAGTATGTCGTAAAAATATGTCAAAAATCATGCTGTACAGAACATGTCGTAATTTGAAGTCGTAAATGTCTGTCATAATTACAAAAATGTTACGAATTATGACATTCAAAGCCAGTCGTAAATGTATGTCAAAAATGAATGTCATGTATGTATGTCATAATTGTTGGTCATAAAGGTCTGTCGTAAAATTTATGACAGACCAAATGTTTGTCATTTTCTTTTATGACATGGCTTTCAATGACAGACATTTGTCTGTCATGTATAGGCATTTACGACATACATTGTCTGTCAAGAAAAGCCTCTTTTCTAGTAGTGCTTCTTGGTTCCTCTCCCGTCATCGGCAGCCCTAAAGCAGCAGCAACATCAGTCGACATCGGAGGGGAAGGAATGATGGAGTAGAGTGAATGTTCGGTGATTGCTGATCTACGGATGCCGGTCAGGGGAAAGAAGACGCAAGTAGCAGGCGGCACCATTTTCGTCGATCGATTGCGAGATGGAGGTCGTCTTCGGGTCGACGAGACCGAAGGAAAGGGAGTAGGGGGAGGCAGCGAGGCTGCTGTGGCCTCAGTAGGTGCAGCAATCAGCAGCACAGGTGGATGGTTCGGTTCGTTGGGTTCGTTGCGAGGAAGAAGCGAAGGAAGGCTGAGGTTCTTCCGTCGAGAGGGATGAGCACCTCCGATGCTTGACGGGTCCGGGAGGGTGAAGGATCGGAAGCAGCATCAAACAGGGGATATTTGTGGTGGTGTCAAACGGCGAGAAAAACGGTAAAAAAAAAGTGAAGGTTGAAGGTGGCGATGGTGGGAGGCTGCTATGAAGACGATAATGGTAACAGGGGAGGGTGCGACAACGAATCGATGGGTGTTTCTTTTTGATCATCCATATCTCACAAAAAAAAATTATCATTGTATATATTGATTTTAGCAAGGAGTGTTGATTTTGTTTGAGTGTAAATCTTTGTTTTGCTTGAGTGTTCAGTAGATGGAGTGCTGCAAAGGAAGGAAAGCAGAAACTTGCGTGTGGTTTTGTTGTTTGAGTTTGACACTTTTGGGTTTGGTGTTTTGACTGTAGATTCAATTTAGAAAGGGAACACGTTTTCCTTTGAGTATGTATTTGTACAACAAGTGGTATAATCTGTATTGTAATAGTTTCATTTTAGTATTTTGTATAGTGTATTTGTTTTGTATGTAATGTGGGTGTATTGATTTAATTTAGTATCTATTTGTGTATGAATTTATTGATTGGTATGGATGTATATATTTAAGTTTATTTTTTTATCCTAGAAAAACTAAATATACAAAAATTCTCAATTTTTTATGCTCTATTAAAAGATATCAAATTGATATAAATAAATATTTCTTTTCACCTTGATCTAGTCGGATTCACACTATGAATCTGAACTGTAAATAATTCAGTTTTTAGCATTCGCAATGTGAATCGGACTTACTATTTCAACTTTTTGATCATTCACAAATAAATTTAGTGAAATTTACGTATAAATCAAAGTATATTTCCTTATAATTTATAATATTTTAATGTTTTGTTTACTCGTAACTTAGTTTTGTAAAATTCACAAGTGAATTTATTTATATTGTTAATCTGAATTGTATATAATTTAGTTTTTATTATTCATAACGTGAACCTAGCTTACTATTTCAACTATTTGATCATTCACAAATAAATTTAGCGAAATTTACATATGAATCAAAGTATATTTCCTTTTAATTTGATAATATTTTAACATTTTGATTACTTATAAGTTAGTTTTATAAAATTCATAAGTGAATTTATTACATTGTGAATCTGAACTATATATAATCATATTTTCAGATTTCATAATGTGAGTCTGACTTATTATTCTTCTCATTGTGAATTTTGAATTGAATATAATTCAGTTTTCAGCAATCACAAAGTGAATATGAGCTAAAATTCCGAAAAATAAATTTATTTTTCATACATCAATATGAATTTCTATTTAAAGAGTACAAAAACTTATGAAATTGCATATATATATATATATATATATATATATATATATATATATATATATATATATATATATATATATATTATGTTTGATAAAAAATAAACCTAAATATTAAAAAAAAAACAACAACAAAACGGAGTGAATTTTTTCTGAAAATTAGTTCTATAAAATTCGCAAGTGAATTTATTTACATCGTGAATCTGAATTGTATATAATTCAGTTTTTAGCATTCACAATGTGAATCTAACTTACTATTATTCATATTGTGAATCTGAATTGTATATAATTCAGTTTTCTGTATCCACAATGTGAATCTGAGCTGAAATTTCGAAAAAAAAAATTTACATTAATATGAATCTATATTTAAATGATACAAAAAAAAATATGAATCATGATATATTTATTATTTTTTTCGATAAAAAATAAACCTTAACTGAAAAAAAGGTTTGTTTTTTTATATATTAATATGAATCTTTATTTAAAGATGACGAAAAATTATGAATAGTTTTTATACGTTTTTTTTCGATAAAAATCACGATCTTAAAAAATTAAAACTAAAAAATGAAGTGAGTTTATTGGTATAATTCAGTGCATGCGTGTCCAATGTACAAATCTACAACCTTTTCCTTGGCCGTCGATCGCTTTATATTCTACTGTTTTGGATTTGTTTCTTGTTTCCTTGATTAATAATAATTTTTTATTGAACTTTTTCGTAGATCTTCGTTCAAATTCTTGACGAATGTCTTTTTGCTAAAAGGTTTTTTCTTATGATTTAAGATGTCATTTACTATAAATTTATAGTACATACCCCTTAAATATTGATTTTAGAAGTACGACCTGGTAAGTAAATATGTGAACATCGACGTGAACATCAACATTAACAATAATAACAACAACAATACGAGGATATTATTGGAATTGGATAGGAGATATAGATGTCTACAATCATACTTTAAAATAAGGTAAAACAATTATGTCATATGTAAACATTGTGACTTTTATCAATGATTGGTAAATAACATAATGAATGTGATCATAAAAAACAACACACAATTTTGCAATTAGTTTATAATTTATATAAGTGTATCGGAAAAAATATAAGTATATAATAATAATAATATAATAAGGTCTATTTATCTTACAAACACAAATAATCATGACTGGTTGTTGAGAATGGACCATTCATACATTCGTTTTGGTTAGAACGGCCACCACTACAAACTGCTAGATACGAAAACCACCAGCCTTAATGATATGTGTAGGGTAGTGGCAATTTTGGTTGGTTGTTCGAATTGTATAATGTAGGAAATCGGATTATTATTGTTTTTTTTTTTGTATTGCGCAAATGTATTCGGTTAGGTTGATTTAATCTATTTTTTTTATGAATAATTAAAAAGCATATTAACGGTCAATTGTTTAGTGATAATGAGTGACTCTTTAAAATAAAATGTTATGAGTTGATGTCTCACTAAAAGACATACGGGATTTAAGAATAAATTAATTTGTCCTTTTAGAAAAAGACATTATATAAAATAATTTAGAAAGTTGTATGTATGAAATAATAATTTGAGTTTGACCTAACTGACCAACTGTTAAGTCATTTAGCTTTGGCTCATATTCTAACTAAAGTTTTGATTTGACTCATTATCTAATTTGGATTACTCTTTTATAACCAACTTTTAAGTCATTTTTACTATCTGTCGGAAACAATGCATTTCAAACTAGGTTATGTTTCAAACATTGAAGTGTTATAAGACTATTGAGTGTGATATGTTACAATTCCTTATATAACATTCAAGACATGACTAATATTTCAAACTAACTTTAATGGTTTTTAATGAATTTCAAACTTAAAACATTAGGTTTTAAAAATTAAAGTGTTATAAAACTATTGAGTATGATATTATACAAATCCTTATATGACATTTCAGACATGGCTAATATTTCAAACTAAGTTTTAGGGTTTTTAATGTATATGAGTTTAGGTTTTTACATATTAACTTAACATACAAATCTATTGCTAAAAATGAGTTCATATAAGTAGATTTTTACACCCCCTTTTTGTACTTCGGGTTCGGGGTCGTGAGAGCAAGGAGCATGATTGGGAATTGTATGATCGTTTTTTCTCCAAGGAAGAGGCTAAATAGAATTAACTTGAATTCGGGACCACTGTTCGAAATATTAGTGAAACATTGGATTGTGATTCTATGTTTCCTTTTTGTGAAAAATACCTATTGAAATGGATAAGTTTTCAAACAACAAGGGGCCAGGTAAACTATCTAATTAAATGATATTGAACATGTTTTCCATTTCTTCTCGAGAAACAACCCGACCGTTTCATTGCAAAACTATGCTCAATTTCATATGTGGCAATTCCGCCAACACTTTTTCATTAGTTGGGGAAGAATTTGCCCGAATCAGATCTTTTGAAGAACATATCAAGATATAATTTTATTTGGTTAGACAATGTGTAGTTGGTAAACTAGGTAGATTTTTGAGTCCCTATTTGTACCATACTTTTGTAAGATCAAATCGATGGTGTTATGTAGTATATAGTGGCTTCCAAAGTAAGGTTACAACAAAATCATATTCACTTTTTTTTTAATTTCATGGGAAAACGTTGTTATGCTCATGAATTTGATATTCGAAAAAACAAATGTTGGAAATGTTGTTTTAGGAGACATATAAGGTGCATAGAATGTATAATTTCTATAAAAGTTTGGCTAGGCTATGTGTAACACCCGGTTCCTGGTATGTATTTAAAGTTATAAGTTATTCATTTTTGTACAAGAACTCGACGAGTTGGAGGCCCCAAACTCGTCGAGTAGAGAAGGATTTCGACGCGGGATAAGAAGTCTACTCGACGAGTTAAGAGCCTCAACTCGACGAGTAGGCCTGGCAGAATGAAACCCTAATTTTAAGGGTTTTGCACCCTATTTAAACACCTTAACCTCCAAAGGCTGGCCTCATTTATATCCTCCATCGTCCCAAACCCTAGTCAAGAAACCCTAATCCACTTTTGGAGAGTTTTGAGCCATCCTGTGCATTCTTTGTGATTTTGAAGCTTGTGAAGGAAGGAGAAGCTTGGGGATTCAAGAGGAAGCTAGTAGATCCAGAGTTTGAGCTGTAATTCTGACTCATTTGAGGTATAAAGTTGATACCTTGGCTTTCTGTTACTTAGATCTTCATTTGGGGTAGTATGTTGTCACTTTTGGGCCATATTGAAGTCATTTTCGGTATTTGAGTATATCATGAAGTTGTGACTTCAGATCTAGGCACTCATGAGTTTATAAGGCTTAAAGTTGCCAGCTTTATCAAGCCTTGGCCCTTCTCCATGCCCTAGATCTCTTATATAGCTTAGTTTTGGTGTTTCTAGCTTCATGACACCATGCATGGATGTAAAGTTAGCAACTTTATGTGGTAACTTAGTCCTAAGGGACCAGATCTATGGTTTCGAAGCATTGAACTCGATTGGACACGACTGAATGGGTGTAGACTAAGGGAACTCGACGATTTGTTCATGGAACTCGGCGAGTTGGATCGTGATCCCCAACCTTTTCTGATTCCTGAGCAAACTCGGTGAGTCTAGGAGATGACTCAACGAGTTGGTTAAGGTTTTCCGAGTTTTGAAGATTAAAAAACTCGACGAGTTCAAGGAAGGACTCAACGAGTTCAAGGAAGGACTCGACGAGTTGTAGTGAAATGTCCTGATTCTGTTGATAGGAGAAACTCGACGAGTTCGTGCAAGAACTCGACGAGTTGAGTCGTGGTTTCAGGGTTTATGATTTATGGAACTCGGCGATTTTATGGACCAACTCGGCGAGTTGAGTCAACTAAGAAGGTTGACTTTGACCATAACGTTGACTTTAACCAACAGGTTGACTTTGACTTGGACTTTGACCAGAGTTGACCCTTCAGGGGGTTATGAGTATGAAATGATAATTAAAGCAGATTTTTATGTGTAGGAGTTTGAGTGGAGTTGATTGCAGAGCCGAGGACAGTTCAGCTACTTCACGACATTGAGGTGAGTTACCTTCCAGTAGAAGTGGGTCTAAGGCACCAATGTCGGCCCACTAGTAGGTGATTATAGTTGAGATGATTGTCTTTGTGATATGTAACACCCTAAATTTTCACACAAATTTTTCATTTTTAAAATCACATAAAACCCAATATCACATTACTCAAAAACCACAAATGTATAAGTTGTCAAAACACAAGTCAACAATTGATTGATAATATCCCTGAATCCTCAAAAAAAACATAAACTCCAACCGGTGCGTACAATCAAGCCGACGCCTTCCCACGATCCTAAGAAGTACCTGAAACACATATCACACAACACTATAAGCACGAAGCTTAGTGAGTTCCCCAAAATACCACACACAAATAATTAGCCTCTCATGGCTATATCTCGATAAGGACCCTCCGGTCAATGTGTCTCAGTGAAGAGCCTCCGGTCTCATAACTCTGTTTGGACCCTTTGGTCCTAACGCAATAAAGCACAAAAATAATATACAACATAAATCACAAAGATAAAATGCATGATATCACATAACTCAGTTAAGTACATAAGACCCTCCGGTCAATAACTCAATAAGACCCTCCGGTCACACAACATTACCACTCAGGTAAGTATAGTGAGAAGAATCACCTCGCATAGTAAAGCAATATATCCCACACTCGAACTACTGGTCTAGACTCCGCCTACACACATCACAATCATCTCTACTTAACAGTTATATAAAACGTTAAGCTAACTCCTCTACTAAATCTCCGAAAAGGGTGAAAGACCATTTTACCCCTCCAGGTTCTCCGAAGTCCACAACATGACCCAACCCTAAAAGTCAACGGAAGCCAACACTCAAGTCAACAGTCCATGTTGACTCAACTCGTTGAGTGCAGCTCATGAACTCGTCGAGTCCTCAGTACTGAGAAATCACAAAAACCCGAGTCAACTCGCCGAGTTGCTAGCCAACTCGTCGAGTCCATGCAGAGTCCAGAAGACCATGGAAAAACCCTAACCACTTGTCAAGTTGTCTCATCAACTCGTCGAGTTCACTCTGAATCCAGAAACAAGAAAACCCAACTCAACTTGTCGAGTTGGATGTCCAACTCGTCGAGTTCCTTAGCCCTTTCTCATAAAAGTCATTCCAGTCGATTCCAATGCTCCAATCTCCAGATCCAACCTCCTAGGATGGAGCTACCACGTAAAGTTGCTAACTTTACAATCATGCAAGGCCTCACAAGGCTAAATAACCCAAAACTAAGCTCAAGAAGGGGTTTAGGACATGAAGACGGGTCAAAGCTTCATAAAGTCCTACATCCAGAAATCGGGGTGTTACAATTCTCCCCACTTAATTTAGATTTCACCCTCGAAATCACTCTTTATCAAAACATCGATCGAAACAAACACCCGAGAAGCACCACCGGAAAATCTTGTATCATACAACGATCTCCCTCCCAAGACACCCGAAACCAACAGAAACTCCCAACCCGAAGATGGACGAACCCCTTTGTTGCTTGCAGTACCAACTCTGTCTCTCTAGAACTAGGAAACTATAGTGGTCTGTCTCCCCAACAGACCGCCCATGTAGAATAGCACCATGTTAATCGTTCCTCGAATAAGGGACCTTGATACAACACTTCTATCTCTGATTATCTTGTTGTGACTTATAGAAATAAGCCGCTGACCATAATCGGCTGCTAATCACTCACGTCGGACATACTAGTCGATCCAGATCGTAACTCAAAAGGAACAGAGGGGTCACATTTCACAAAGGACCAACCACCGGTACCGCTATCAGAACCCTTCTAAAGAATGAACCTCAGTACTATGTCCTCAGACACTAGAAGAATGACCATGCCCGGTCGGAACTATCCTCTGATATCTGTAATCATAAGCCCCACCTTCCTCTCAAATGTCCCTTCCAACACTGAGTACCAGGTCAGCTCCCGAACGAACAGTTGAATCTCCAAAGGCTACCCCTTGGACACCCAATAAAGCGACTTTACAAACTTCCTTCTAACAATAGCTATCTCAACCCATCATATAATGCACAAAGTCACGAAGTTTGCTTTACCTCAAGCGAATACTACAACCCATATGAAGTTGCCTCACCTCCAACCTCTGTCGTCTACCACTTACTAGTTCCATGCGTCTCGTGGTACTTCCCAAACCAATGAGCCGACCCACTCAGGTCTAAAAACATCAGATATAACCATTACCACTCAAAATGAAATCCATCTGAAAATACGGAATCTCATCCGGCCTACCCAATACATAAATAGAGCCAAACTCAAGCTCGAGTGTCTGGTTCGATAGCAAGATTGGAACCACCCATATCCAATCTGATACTCAACTCACGACCCGTGATCTGCGAATCTACGCGTACATTACTTCTCCAATTCCTTCCGAGTTGCGACATCCCTTCCCTAACTCAAAACTTAACGGTTCCCGACCATCATTGAGACCCTAGTCTCGTCCCTGGTTCAGCCATGAGGTTCTCACAGACTCAATTGGCAAGGCTACCCATGCCTAAGAACCCATCTGCGTCACGCTCTGATTAGTGAATACTACGGCTCCCTGCAGTTTCACAACACTCTCTCTTACTGACTGATGAGTGCTACGGCTCCCCGCAGTCTTATAACATTCTCTTACTGACTACTGAGTTCTATGGCTCCCCATAGTCTTACGATACTCTCTCTTACCAAATCGTGAGTGTTACGGCTTCCCGCAGTCTTACGGTACTCTCTCTTACTGACTCATGGATGCTACGGCTCTCCACAGTCTTATGATACTCTCCCACCGACTCGTGAATGCTACGGCTCCCCACAGTATTACGATATTCTCTCACCGACTCGTGAATGCTACGACTCCCCAAAATATTTTGATATTCTCTCACCGACTCATGAATGCTACGGCTCCCCGCAGTATTACGATACTCTCTCTTACTGACTCGTGAATGCTACGGCTCCCCGCAGTATTACAATACTCTCTCTTATTGACTCGTGAATGTTACGGCTCTCCGTAGTCTTGCAACACTCTCTCACTCACCATGGGCTCATCCCACGTTTTTCCCTGATAGTCCTAAGTGATTACTCCCACCTGGATCCACTCACTCTCTTATCACCCCACAATCTCATCATCAAGCTATCACTATACCAAATTCACTAACTCATGCTCCGCGGTCCAACATAGATAGGTGCGTTCACCTACCCAGATTATGCATCATTACTCTTGACGAAAATTCTTGTAAACAAAGCACTTCCCCTCAATACAGTTTACACCCCCAGACAATCCCCGTCTGGCGACAATTATTTGATGGTCTCACATCTGAAATATAGTCGCTTGATCCACTTGCCGTCTGACAAACCTAAGTCTCATAGTAATCTAGAAATTTAGGGCATCACACTCGAATATCTCGATACACCATCACAGAATCTCATGATGTCTTGCCACGACTATTGATCTTCCACTCCCACAACTCGAAACCTAGAAGTGCTCCAACTCAAAACTTGAAGCACGGAGGAATCGTCAATGACTGAGAACACGTTGACGAAAATCTAAAGCCCCATCCTCTACTGACCAAGCCCATGCGAAAATACTCATACCGACTCTAAAGTTGATTGACAAATCAACTGCCGCCCTTCCTGGAGTATAGATAACAACCTATACGTCGAGCTATCACTCTCTCAGCAATCGAATCTTGACCTCAGCAACCCAACCGTCTCGAAACTACAACATTGGCAAACCTAAAGAACAATGGCCACCATCAGGTTCCTGTCCAACGGCCACCTGTCGTGAAGACACTCATTCTCTCCTGAGCATATGCAACATGCATCCTCTCGCTCTGTACGTTGCCTTCTACCACATGACCCCAGTCTCATATATTCGGACCGTATATCCCCATAACCCAAACTTCTATACCACATCAGATTGAGGATCCTTCTCACAGAATACCCAGTTCTCCCCCACTTAGGGTTCGAACCATCGTCCATTGACATACCAAACAGACCACACTACAAACTGGCTCACCAGATGTACCATTCCCGACTCACGGAACATACCACGCAACACTCGATGATCTTCCAGATAATGATCAAATAACTCCAAGTATTCCGTATCTCAGATGAAAACCTCAAAATTCTCCCAATGTGTCTGCCTCTAGTCACCCAAAATCTCATACCGACACATCACCGGACATCTCGACCGTCCCGATTTAGTTACGACTCTCAACCTGAGAGTAATGAACTATCACACACACCTCATCTATGATTCCTCAGCCAACATCCTATCGTGTGAGTTATCATAGAAGCAAGAGCCCTCACTCTCACGGTTGATATACCACGTAAACAACGAGGGTCGCCGCCCTGACATACTCCTCTTGATTACCTGGAACTGCTGCTAAAATATGCCTTACTATGCTCAACTAAGGCATATCCTTGTCCTCATCCATCTCAGTGCTCACCGATGACACTCTTATGGTATAAGAAATACCTCGCATCAGACATACTACAAAATACTCTGGTGAAAATATCGCAACTATATGCTACCCCACGGGGTTCTCCTCCAAAATCTAAAACCGGAAGCTCGTTATCTCTTCCGCTCCACACGGAAAGCGGTAATAGTGTAATTCTCATCACAGAAAGCGACATCTCAACCATCGGCCGATCACTCAACCCATACCACAATCCCCCACAAAGCATCCTCTTCACTTTTCCTCGAGTTCTGCGACTCCAACTGGCACCTCACCAGTCAAACTCCTCGGGATCTAAACTCAAATTTCCTCGCAAGGTACACTCTATTCAAGCTCAAACGACATGCCCCTCTGGCCCCACAGTTTACCATATCCATTCTCAGTCTGAACACCCATCGTCGGATAGCTGGTAAAGACGGAAGCACCCTCTCCTACAAATCTTGGTACCCGAACCATGTTATCTCCCTTCAATCTACTATTTAGAACCTCTGGAATTCTCCCTGTTTCGAGTATGGGTCCTCTGCTTTCAGTAGTACGGGCCCATACTACCTGCCACATCTACCCATACTTTCCACACGGATCATCCCAGATTTCCTAAGTAGCTGCTCATCCTTCTCGATCTCCAACCCCATTACACATGTTCGCTCTCCAGAGAATACTCACCTCTAAACAACGTACTCATCGGACTATAATTACTCCCTAGGCTCTCCTAGGTTCTCACACTTCTCTGCCACCAGCTGCTGAAAAATTCCTCATGATGCCAGCCATCTACCTCCTGAATATCGTCATATTCACTTAGGGGCTGTTTGTTTTTTTTTGTGAAGATATGTGCAACCACTTTTGTTTGCGCCGCGCAGACAACATGCAGACATATACCCTCGCAGAGTGTTTGTTTTTTGGAATTGCGCACATCAAAAAATGTCTGCGCGGGGTCTTCCTGGCGCACACATGGGCCACTGTCTTCAAAGGTCTTCAGACCTCATTTTAACCTAAACCAAGACAAAAAAACATGGGCCACCGTCCAATTTTTTTTTCTTTCTTTTTTTTTTTGATTAAAATGCATTTTTTGATGTTTATGACATGGAATTAAGTTTGAAAAATCAATTTATTTCAACAGCTGCAGACGTTAAAAATCAGACATTCTTCTTACTATAGAATGCATACATTTGGTCCACCTCTTCTACCGCAGAGGATTGCAGATGTGGTCCGCAGACTGCAGACATTTTGTCTTAAAAAAAACAACACCTTAGTAGCTGCCTCCCATCATTCAAGAGTTCCACAAAGCACAAAGCAAGCAGCATTCGGGCATCGAATAACCTTCACCAGCACATAAAACCACTCTAGCATACAACTCCACTTTCTTTATCCACAACTCAAAAGGCATCACCGAACTCAGGAAATCCTACCTCTGGTGGTGTCTAACTATTCTCTCAGTAGATTCATCAAACGCACATCTAGGTATCTCTCCTAGATTACACCACTACTCAAAGCTCTCTCTAAAATATTCCTACTAGGTACTCCTACTCAGCACATACATAGAGCAAATAGCAGATAATATAAATCAATAGCATCCCCTAGGCTAAGGCATCATGAATTAGGCAACTCTAGCTCTAAATTCCTGAAATACCTAGCATATCCTCTAGCATGCAGCTCCAATGGTATTTTAGGAAATCACCGTTCAGGCTTTGGCTGATTGTACACACTGCTCCATCTCGTTTTCTCTTAAAAGCTCTTACTCGTTTTTAGAAAATCATTTCTTTTTAGAAAATTTTCTCAAATCCTCAGTTTGATTCCAGACATACCCGAGAGTACATCCAAATCCGTCAAACCAAGGCTCTGATACCAACTTGTAACACCCTAAATTTTCAAACAAAATTTTCATTTTTATAATCACATACAACCCAATCTCACATTACTCAAAAACCACAAATGTATAAGTTGTCAAAACACAAGTCAACAACTGTTTGATAATATCCCAGAATCCTAAAAAAAAAGATAAACTCCAGCTGGTGTGTACAATCAAGCCGACGCCTTCCCGCGATCCTAAGAAGTACCTGAAACACATATCACACAACACTGTAAGCACGAAGCTTAGTGAGTTCCCCAAAATACCACACGCAAATAATTAGCCTCTCATAGCTATATCTTGATAAGGACCCTCCAGTCAATGTGTCTCAGTGAAGACCCTCCGGTCTCACAACTCTGTTTGGACCCTCTGGTCCTAACACAATAAAGCACAGAAATAATATACAACATAAATCACAAAGATAAAATGCATGATATCAAATAACTCAGTATAAGTACATAAGACCCTCCGGTCAATAACTCAATAAGACCCTCCGGTCACACAGTATTACGACTCAGGTAAGTATAGTGAGAAGACTCACCTCGTATAGTAAAGCAATATATCCCACACTCGAACTACTGGTCTAGAATCCGCCTACACTTATCACAGGCATATCTACTTAACAATTATATAAAGCGTTAAGCTAACTCCTCTACTAAATCTTCGAAAAGGGTGAAAGACCATTTTACCCCTCCATGTTCTCCGAAGTCCGCAACTTGACCCAACCCTAAAAGTCAACGGAAGTCAACACTCAAGTCAACAGTCCATGCTGACTCAACTCGTCAAGTGCAGCTCATGAACTCGTCGAGTCCTTAGTACTCAGAAATCACGAAAACCCGAGTCAACTCACCGAGTTGCTAGCCAACTCGTCGAGTCCATGCAGAGTCCAGACCGGGGAAAAACCCTAACCTCTTGTCGAGTTGTCTCATCAACTCGTCGAGTTCACTCTGAATCCAGAAACGGGAAAACCCAACTCAACTCGTCGAGTTGGATGTCCAACTCGTCGAGCTCCTCAGCCCTTTCTCATTAAACTCATTCCAGTCGATTCCAATGCTCCAAACTTCAAATCCAACCTCCTAGGATGGAGCTACCACGTAAAGTTGCTAACTTTACGATCATGCAAGGCCTTACAAGGCTAAATCACCGAAAACTAAGCTCAAGAAGGGGTTTAGGACATGAAGACGGGTCAAAGCTTCATAAAGCTTAGAGCTTTATGTACATGGGACCTAGAGAAGTCCAGATCTGAGTCTCATGCCCCTGGGCAAACTTAACTCGAGAATGGCCCTCATTTTGCACCAAAAGCCCATAAACTCACATAAGAAGAGATCTAAGGAATGGAAAGCCAATGTAAGGACTTTTTACCTCCAAATAGATGCTACAACTGTATGAATGCTGGATCTAAAGACTCCTCCTTGTTCCGAGCTATTCACTCTTCAAGCTTCTTACAAGAATGCACACTTTTGGCTTCACACACTCAAAATATGGGCTAGCTCACTAGGGTTTCTCTCTGGACGTGATAGGGCGATGAGGGAGGCGGGGTAAAGGAGTTAAAGTCCTTTAAATAGGTTACAAACCCGAATAATTAGGGTTTTCTCTAAACAGGCTCAACTCGTCGAGTCCAGCTCTCCAACTAAACGAGTAAGCTTCATAACTCGAATGTCCAGATCAAATCCTACACGACGAGTTGGGCAAACCAACTCGTCGAGAAGCCCCTTCAACTTGCACAAAATCCCCAAGTCCTACATCCAAAAATCGGGGTGTTACATGATAATTGTCTGGTATGCCACTATCTATTATGCTTTATGTGCTAGTATGCTATGATATTATGTGATAGTGGTAGGAGGGGTGAAATAGTCCTCGGTTACCGTTTGAAAGAGATCGAAGGGGTAGATAGTACCCATGTATACCTAGCAGTATGTTCATGATATGTTATTATGTGGCAGTGGTAGGGGTGAAATAGTCCTCGTAACCGGTTGAGATAAACCTAAGGGTAGGTCGGGCACCCAGATATGCCTGACAGGGGTTGGTCAGACACCCCGATATCTCTAACAGGGGTAGGTTGGGCTCCCCGGTATGCATAACAAGGGTAGGTTGAGCACCCCGGTATGCTCAGCAGGGTAGGTCGGACACCCAGATATGCCTGACAATATGTTTATTGTATGGTATGTGGTATGATGGGCGAAATCACTAAGCTTCATGCTTACGGTTTATAGTTTTGGTTCCAGGTACCTCTTCTTCGAAGGGAAAGGAGCCGGCATGACTGCAATGCATCACACACTCGATTTTCCGCACATGAGAGCCTTGGGATTTGTACTCTAACATTATTGTCCTATGATATGTTTTTAAAAAATATTGACTTATGGTTTTCATGATATGAGATAACATTGGTGGCATTTTCAGTAATCTGTTTTATGAATCTTTAAATTAAAATTGAAATTTTTGGTCTTAAATTTTGGGATGTTACAAGTTGGTATTAGAGCCTTGGTTTGAGGGATTCGGACACACCTTCGGGAGTATCTGGACTCAAATCGAGGATTTGAAAGGTTTTTACAAAAATAAATTTTCTAAGAATTAAAATTAAAGGTTTTGAGAAAGAACAAGGAGTGTGATGTGTGCAATCAGCCGAGCTCAAGTAAGTTTTCCCCCAGATACGCATACATGTTATGTTCTGATATGATATGATTATGAGAACGACATGCTAGATTGGGGTTGAGGATATAGGAAAGATGCCTTATATTCCTACTGTATGTGTATGAGAACTGCATGCTAGATTAGGGATAATGATCTAGGAAGATGCCTTATATGCCTGTTATATGTGCTTATTGAATTGCATGCTAGTACTAATTAGTCCGTGATATGATGGTCTGATTAGAATATGTTTGGTATGGTTACTCAAAGCCCGAATGTTGCTTGCTTTGTGCTTTTATGAGTTCTAGTTATCTTTAACTAACTAGTAAACGAATATGTTAAGTTACATATTACGAGGAATAAATAATTTCAGAAGGTTAGGTTTAGCCCTATTTCGCAGCTCTTGTTTGAGTCCAACCGTTGTAGGGTAGGACCTCTCATTCGAAGAATTATCTGGTCTTAGTAATATGTAATGGTATTCGCAAGCTAGTTAGGGAAAGGTAGCAGAGACTTCTTATGCAACTGATGGCGGAGAGTGGGTCGGAGATTACCCTAGGGTAAGCCTAGGATGAGATTAGCATGGAGAGCAATAGTAGTAGAAGGGACTTGGTGAAGTCAAGGAAATCCTTGAGTAAAGTACGGATAGATGTGGAAGGTAGTATGGGCCCATACTACTGAAGTCATAGGATCCGTACTCTAGTCAATGAGGACTGAGATAGAACCAGGGAACTTGTAGTGTGTGTGGGACCCCTCGAAGTTATGTATGACCATGACGATTATGTGTTCTGTTTCAGAATGGTGGTGACACGTTACGGAGCAGGAGGTTCAGGGTATGGGTCAGATTCAGGTTCGGGTTCGGGTTCCGAGCCAGTTGATGACAGATTACGCGAGTTCATCGCATCTGAGATTACGAGAGGCATCCTTGAGGCGACCCCAGTGATTTTTGGATCGATCAAGGAAGGGATCATTGAGCTGATGGAGGATCGCCTTAGGGCATTCCGGAGTGACATGGAATCTGGCCAGTCAGGGACTCGCACACTCTCCTTCAAGGATTTTAGGGGATGTGGTGCGCCATACTTTCACGAGGTGAATGACCCCATTGTGGCCAGGAGATGGATAGCAGACATTGAGTCTGCACAGATGACGATCTTCTGCCCTGAGGGGTCGAAGGTCCGGTATGCTACGGGATGTTTGAGAGACAGAGCTAGAGACTGGTGGGAGGCAGTCAGTGACACGTTGGGAGCCCCAGCCATCGAGGCTATGACCTGGTCGGACTTTGTGACTAGGTTTAGGGCTGAGTTTGCGGCAGATGTGGAGCTTCAGCAGCTGGCCAGGGAGTTTCTGGATATGAGGCAGACTACTGTGTCGGTGGCGGAGATTACCGCCACGTTCAGGGAGAGGGACTTGCTGGTGCCTCAGTACGCGGGGGATGAGGAGATGAGGAAGACCCGGTACCATGACATGTTGAGAACTGACATTCGGAAACATGTCAGCTACTCGGCATGCCCAACTTCGGATGATATGATTGCGAGGGCGGGGGGAGGGAGATTGATATAGAGCACATCAGGAAGAGGAAGCGGAGACTGGGCAGGCGACTGGGGTTTCTGGGAAGAAAGCCAAGGGATTCTACTCGAGGTTGAAGGGCCACCAGGTTCGGAGCCGCTGTGGGAAGTGCGGCAAGCCACACGAGGGGGTTTGAAGAGCTGGGGGATCGGGCTGCTATAAGTGTGGCAAGACTAGGCACTTTGGCAGGGATTGTACTACCCCTACCCCCACCTTTCAGACGTCAGACCTGATTTGCTTTCATTGCAATCAGAAGGGCCATAAAAAGGCCAACTACCCGAGATTGACATCAGCAGCGCCAGTGGCGGCACGAACTCCAGCGACCCTGCGAATCACAGATGGCCGACAGGGCAAGTCAGATGCTCCATTGGTGAGGAGCCGAGCCTTCCAGTTGACCGCCAAGGAGGTGCGTGCCACACCGGATGTGGTGACGGGAATGTTACTTCTCCCTATCTTTAATTATATGTCAGTTTTGATATTTATGTTTCATGTTTCATGTATTCTGTTAGGATCATTCCATGTGAACGGTATTCCAGTATTGGTGTTATTTGACTCGGGAGCTACCCGATCATTCGTATCCCTTGCACTCAGTAAGAGGTTTGTTGAGTCTTCAGGCACCTTAAATTTTCCATTTGAGGTCAAGATTGCGGACGACCGATCTGTCTGGGCATCAGAGGTCTTTAGAGAATGCGTCTTGAGGTTGTACGACGAGCGTTAGCTCGTGGATTTGGTTCCCATTCCGTTGTGTGGGAACAAGGTCACCATAGGCATAGATTGGTTGAGCCCTAATGGGGCTTTGATCGACTGCGAGTAGCAGTTGGTTTGAGTCAGGACCCCAAGTGGGGAAGAGTTGGTGATTCAGGGCGAGAGGCCGCAGCGTGGGCCGACTCTGTGTTCAGTAGCGAGGGCTAGGCGCTACCTTCAGCAGGGTTGCGCATGTTATGTCGCCTACGTTATGGATACCTGGGAGGCGGGTAAGGAGACCATGAGCGATGTGCCGGTTGTGCGGGAGTACCCGGATATATTCCCAGAGGAGTTGCCTGGGATACCTCCGGAGAGACATGTGGAGTTTCGGATTGACCTAGTTCCTGGTGCGGCGCCGATAGCCAAGGCACCATATTGGTTGGCTCCTCCCGAGATGCAGGAGTTGTCTACACAGCTGCAGGAACTGTTAGACAAAGAATTTATCAGGCCGAGTAGTTCTCCTTGGGGAGCCCATATACTGTTTGTGAAGAAGAAGGATGGGTCCCACCGGATGTGCATAGATTACCGGGAGCTGAATAAGGTAACTATGAAGAACTGTTACCCACTCCTGAGGATCGATGATCTTTTCGACCAGCTACTGGGGGCATCTTGGTTTTCCAAGATCGATTTGCGTTCAGGCTATCACCAGATGAGAGTCAGAGACGATGATGTACATAAGACTACTTTCCGGACTCGCTACGGCCATTACGAGTTTGTGGTAATGCCCTTAGGGCTGACCAATGTTCCTGCCGCATTCATGGACCTCATGAACCGCAAATGCAGACCGATGTTGGATCGGTCTGTGATAGTCTTTATTGATGACATCTTGATTTACTCCAATACGTGGGAGCAGCACGAGGAGCACTTGCGAGAGGTGTTGGATACCCTGAGGAGGGAGAGCTTATACGCCAAGTTCTCCAAGTGCGAGTTCCAGTTGCGCGAGGTGCAGTTTCTAGGGCACCTTGTCAACCAGAACGATATTCTGGTCGACCCGGTCAAGGTGGAGGCTGTGATGAGATGGGAGGTCCCCAAGTCTCCATTTGAGATTCAGAGTTTCCTCGGATTAGCAGGCTATCATCGGAGATTCATTCAGGATTTCTCCAAGATAGCGGTACCACTGACCCGGCTGACGAATAAGGCTGTTCTTTTTCGTTGGGGGCCTGAGCAGCAGACATCATTCGAGACTTTAAGGCAGAGGTTGTGTGAGGCGCCGATCTTAGCCCTGCTAGAGGGCGTTGATGATTTTTTTTGTATACTATGATGCGTCCATCTGGGGATTGGGCGCAGTGTTGATGCAGAGGGGCACATCATCGCCTACGCTTCGAGGAAGCTAAAGCCTCATGAGGCGAATTACCCGATGCATGATCTAGAGCTAGGAGCGTTTGTTTTCGCCCTCAACATTTGGCGACACTACCTCTATGGGGTCCGTTGTACCACTTACATGGACCACAAGAGTTTGAGGTACCTCATAGATCAGCCGAATCTGAACATGAGGCAGCGTCGTTGGTTAGATGTGGTGAAGGATTACGACTGTGAGATCCTCTACCACCCGGGGAAGGCCAATGTTATGGCCGATGCACTTAGCCGCAAGTCATTCGCAGCCCCGATTAGAGATATTTGTCTGAGGATGACAGTAGTGACTCCGCTTCTGGAGCAGATCGGGGAGGCCCAGCAGGAGGCTATGAAGGAGGAACACTGGAAGAGTGAGCGTATCGTGGGTCAGGTTTCCTCCTTCGACTATGATAACCGTGGGCTATTGACACTCCATCGTAGAGTGTGGGTTCCATATCATGGTGGTGTGCGTCAGGTTCTGATGGAGGAGGCGCACAAATCCAAGTTTTCTATCCATCCCGGGGCGACGAAGATGTATAGAGATCTTCGTCGTGATTACTGGTGGCCCTGCATGAAGCGGGATGTAGCCTGGTACATTGAGAGGTTCTTGACGTACAGGAAGGTCAAGGTCGAGCATCAGAAACCTCACGACAAGACGCAGTCGTTGGATACCCCTGTGTGGAAGTGGGAGGATATTACTATGGATTTCATCACAAAGCTTCCAAGGACCGCGCGGGGAGTGGATCCGATTTGGATCATCGTGGATCGGTTGACCAAGAGTGCCCATTTCATCCTGATCCAGGAGAGTTCGGCCGAGAAGCTGGTTGACATCTACATCAGAGAGGTAGTAGATCGACACAGAGTGCCAGTTTTCGTGATTTCTGACCGAGATGTACGGTTTACTTCCACATTCTGGAAGAAATTTCATGACGATTTGGGTACTCGTATGCACTTTAGCACGACTTTTCACCCACAGACGGATGGTTAGAGCGAGCGGACCATCGATACCCTGGAGGATATGTTGTGGGCGTGCGTTTTAGACTTCGGTGGTAGTTGGGATACCTACCTTCCATTGGCAGAGTTTTCCTACAATAATAGCTACCACGCCAATATCGACCGACCTCCCTTCGAGATGCTCTACGGGAGGAAATGCAGGGCCCCAATATGTTGGAGTAAGGTCGGTCAGAGAGTCATGGGGAGTACCGAGGTGGTACTCAAGACGACAGAGAAGATCCAGCATGTCCGGAGTAGACTCCAGACGACCCAGAGTCGGCAGAAGAGCTACGCCGACAGACGTCGATCAGACCTGGAGTTCCAGGTAGGAAACATGGTCCTCCTGAAGGTGTCACCTTGGAAATGTGACATCCAGTTCAGGAAGAGGGGCAAGTTGGGCCCCAGGTATATCGGACCGTTCAGGGTACTGTCCCGGGTGGGCCGGGTTGCATATCGACTGGATCTGCCATCTGAGCTTAGTCAGATCCACAACACCTTTCATGTCTCCCAGCTGCGGAAGTGCTAGGTAGATGACTCCCTAGTGGTGCCTTTTAAGGATATCCAGGTGGACGACAGCCTGAACTACATCAAGTGACCAGTCGCCATCCTCGATAGGAAGTTGAAGGATCTGAGGAACAAGAGGGTGGAGTTGGTGAAGGTGCAGTGGCAACACCGTAAGAGCTCAGAATGGAGATGGGAGCAGAAGGATGAGATGAGGGAACACTACCCAGAGCCATTTTCAGACGCAGCAGACTTCGAGGACGAAGTCTAAAATAAGTGGGGGAGATTTGTAACACCCGGTTCTTGGTATGTACTTAAAGTTATAAGTTATTCATTTTTGTACAAGAACTCGACGAGTTGGAGGCCCCAAACTCGTCGAGTAGATATGCATTTGGACGCGGGATAAGAAGTCTACTCGATGAGTTGAGAGCCTCAACTCGACGAGTAGGCCTGGCAGAATGAAACCCTAATTTTAAGGGTTTTTCACCCTATTTAAACACCTTAACCTCCAAAAGCTGGCCTCATTAATAGCCTCCATCGTCCCAAACCCTAGTCAAGAAACCCTAATCCACTTTTGGAGAGTTTTGAGCCATCCTGTTTATTCTTTATGATTTTGAAGCTTGTGAAGGAAGGAGAAGCTTGGGGATTCAAGAGGAAGCTAGTAGATCCAGAGTTTGAGCTGCAATTCTGACTCATTTGAGGTATAAAGTTGATACCTTGGCTTTCTATTATTTAGATCTTCATTTGGGGTAGTATGTTGTCACTTTTGGGCCATATTGAAGTCATTTTTGGTATTTGAGTATATCATGATGTTGTGACTTCAGATCTAGGCACTCATGAGTTTATAAGGCTTAAAGTTGCCAACTTTATCAAGCCTTGGCCCTTCTGCATGCCTTAGATCTCTTATATAGCTTAGTTTTGGTGTTTCTAGCTTCACGACACCATGCATGGACGTAAAGTTAGCAACTTTACGTGGTAACTTAGTCCTAGGGGACCAGATCTATGGTTTGGAAGCATTGAACTTGATTGGAAACGACTGAATGGGTGTAGACTAAGGGAACTTGACGAGTTGATCATGCAACTCGGCGAGTTGGATCGTGATCCCCAACCTTTTCTGATTCCTGAGCAAACTCGGTCATTCTAGGAGACGACTCAGCGAGTTGGTTAAGGTTTTCCGAGTTTTGAAGATTAAAGAAGTCGACGAGTTCAAGGAAGGACTCGACGAGTTGTAGTGAAATGTCTCGATTCTGTTGATAGGAGAAACTCGACGAGTTCGTGCAAGAACTCGACGAGTTGGGTCGCGGTTTCAGGGTTTATGATTTATGGAACTCGGCGAGTTGATGGACCAACTCGGCGAGGTTAGTCAACTCAGAAGGTTGACTTTGACCATAACATTGACTTTGACCAAAAGGTTGACTTTGACTTGGACTTTGACTAGAGTTGACCCTTAAGGGGGTTATGAGTATGAAAGGATAATTAAAGGAGATTTTTATGTGTAGGAGTTTCAGTGGAGTTGATTGCAGAGCCGAGGACAGTTCAGCTATTTCACGGCATTGAGGTGAGTTACCTTCTAGTAGAAGTGGGTCTAAGGCACCAATGTCGGCCCACTAGTAGGTGATTATAGTTGCGATGATTGTCTTAGTGATAATTGTCTGGTATGCCACTATCTGTTATGCTTTATGTGCTAGTATGCTATGATATTATGTGATAGTGGTAGGAGGGGTGAAATAGTCCCCGGTTACCGGTTGAAAGATACCGAAGGGGTAGACAATACCCATGTATGCCTAGCAGTATGTTCATGATATGTTATTATGTGGTAGTGGTAGGGGTGAAATAGTCCCCGTAACCGATTGAGATAAATCGGAGGTAGGTCGGGCACCCAGATATGCCTGACAGGGGTAGGTCGGACTCCCCGGTATGTCTGACAGGGGTAGGTTGGGCACCCTGGTATGCCTAACAGGGGTAGGTTGAGCACCCCTATATGCTCAACAAGGTAGGTCAGGCACCCAGATATGCCTGTCAGTATGTTTATTATATGGTATGTGGTATGATGGGGAAACTCACTAAGCTTCGTGCTTACGGTTTACAGTTTTGGTTTCAGGTACCTCTTCTTCGAAGGGAAAGGAGCCAGCATGACTGCAGCGCATCACACACTCGATTTTCCGCACATGAGAGCCTTGGGATTTGTACTCTGACATTATTTTCCTATGATATGTTTTTGAGAAATATTGACTTATGGTTTTCATGATATGAGATAACATTGGTGGCGTTTTTAGTAATCTGTTTTATGAATCTTTAAATTAAAATTGAAATTTTTGGTCTTAAATTTTGGGATGTTACACTATGCCAAGCAGTTCCAACTCAAAGTGCATGGCTAGACGATGTTGCATATGATAAATTGGCAAGGACATGATTCTTGGGATGTGGGATAATATAATCAACTCTAACGGTAATGATTACATCAATGCATTATCAAGAGATAAATGAAATTTACCAATAATGATGTTCATTAAGTTTTCCATTGCATCATGCAATAATGGTATTTTCATCGACGGGATGATGGAGGTAGGTATATATACGTTAACATATATAACTAAAATTTACTATTGCATAACTAAAATGTAGGGTGTGTTTGGAAAAACTAACTGATAGCGGGTAACAATTAGCAGGTAGCGGGTAACTAATAGTGTTTGATTTTGGAGCGTTTTTGTGAAAACCTATAAAATGCGTCAACAACCGTCGTTAATATTAAATGATGAAACGTGGAAATATAATATGGATATCCTTGTAACCATCCAATATATTTCAATATATTCAATTTTTCGTCCTTAATTACGTGAACCTTTAGACTCAAAAATGAGTGCACGAAAAGTCACGTTACTTTGAGAGCAGGTTAAAAGTTTTAGACCATATAAGTTATCGCGGTCCTAGAAAAATAAATTTCCTAAAAATCCGTCTCAGTATGGGTGAGATATGACTTTTGTAGTAAATAAATATCTAACGTACATAAGAAATTACAACCACGAAAACTACAAGGAGAATAGTTGACTTTTGGAAAAGGTCACCAACTAGGCAATCGTAGTACTACTAAAAGTTGAAATTATGAGACGAAGAATGCCTAAAATGGAAGTCGTATGCAAGAGTTTTGATTTTTATAAAATCATAATGATAATAAAAACTAGTCGAAAAACAAAAGTCAAAACTAGAAAACACGACCAAAAGGAAAGTTGTAGAGTACGGCGAGCCCTACACAAATATATTCGAGTCGTTGAAAATGGAATTCGTATGCGAGAGTTATGGAATTTCAAAGTTGAATACTAATCGTCGCGCGCGCCCGCGCATAGTGCGTCACACGCATTCTGACAGTCAATCCGCCTGGATACGAGGTGACGTGGCGTAAGGAGAGGGCGACATGTTGTAGACCCTGTGGCTCACACGCAAAAGCGAGGTGCGCAATGCGTGACGCGCAATCCAAAAGTTGCTATAAATAGCAGACTTCGGTTGTCCCCATTCTACACCACTCAGAACCTCTGTCTCACTATCTCAATACTCATGCCATTGCCCCCGAGTGCCTCTCGAAGTTCGGACTTTCGGTTTCCACCCTACAACAACGATATCATAGCTCACAGGTGAGTTCACGGCCCCATTTTACCAAACCTTTTCAGAGGGGAGGGGGGAGGGAATACATGTTAAAATGCGACTATACATAGTTATCAGTAGTTGTAGTTAGATAATTATGCTCACAACATTAGGATGATGTTATGCCCGATATGTACTCTGCCCAAACTATTAGTTAATATTATGCCTAGTTGTTATATTGAATAACAATGATAGATATGATCATACCTAGTTGTTACGTTGTCTTGGTTCTAGGAAACACAAATACTCTAGTCGTTATTGTGGCTACCCTATGGATAAGCTTAGTACCTAGTGGTTACTCTGCCCAAACACTCGGCTACGTAAACACATTAATTATATATATGTATCAGATAAATAATATATATGATAAGTAAACATGTATGAATACGACAAGAATAACAACAAGACCGACCAGGGGAGCCCCCCCCCCCCCCACAACAAGTGTTCGATAAGACACAATTCATCAACACACTGAAAGATTTTCAACTACCTTCCAGCATATAATCGTTAAATATTAAGTGAACGGGAGATATATGTATGTATCTATATGGGATTGACAATCCCACATGTGGTTGCTAACTACAACCCGGTAAGTCGAAGCATTCATAACTTTCTAAACACATTTGCGACATCCGATGAAGAGTCGTGGTTTTCAGGATCAACAATCATATCTCGATTATAGGAACTCATCATAACTTTGTTAAACTAAAACTAACTATCTTAAACTACTACTAGGAACAAACTTAAGAAAGTAGTGATAGTACACACAAACTCGAGGAAGTGAGTTTAGGATAAACAAGATAACTAAAATACCCACACAACGTTTATAACAATAAAACCAGTGAACTCACCAATATTATGTTGACCTTTCAAAAAAACCATATGTATTCTATGTATAATGAACCCGGTTGAAGTGGGAGGTAACCCTCGCGATGCAGCCCGAAGTGTATGTGCTTTACTTTTGTACTTTGCTTTTGTGACCTATCTGTACCTCGAACAGCAGTGTAACATAATTTATTTTATAATTAAATAACAACGTTGTTTAATATATTAGTGTATTACACAATGTATGTTTGTGGCCTGAAATCCAGCATCCTAACGTCACACAGCCCACTGTTTGAACCGCCGGCCGGGATGTGATAGATTGGTATCAGAGCTTCAAATTATAGCGCACTAGTAATTCCTTAATAAATACAACTATAATCTAGGACTACATTCTAGTTAGGTTTAACCCTTTAAACCTAATAAATTAATCAGTTTTAATATTAATTACCCTATTTATTGACTACTTACCGGAGAGGTGACTAGTTTGAACTATCGCATGGGTTGCTGGATTTCAGAATGGCTATATGCTAAAATGGTCCTATCCTCCGGTACTTCTCACCTGGCCGATCCTTACTTGATAGTCTTGGAGTACAAAACACCAAAATTAATAAAATATACACAATCCAACAAAATTAAAATATATAAAGCGATATAAATATGCTCATATAAATATATATACTACCCAGCAACATGAACCCACGAAGTCCCAACTCAGGATTTTAGGCCAAAAACCATGTTTAGTGTTGGTATAGTGTAGCATTCGTACCACAAATAGATCTAGAACGCGTAACTAAGTTTTGTTATGGTCCGAACGATGCACGACCGAACTTGGATACGGTGATTAGAAATCTAAATGCTTGAGGACTTCTGTATTGGATGCATAGACAAGGATTCTATACTCAAAGACTTCTTTTAGGAGCTTCTACATCTGAGGATTTTTGGCCTAACAAAACCTACACTCGAGGATTTTTGGCTTAGGAGTAGTAGGGTGACTCAGGAGTTAGGGGTACTATCTATTACATACTTATAATTGGATATTATATAGTATTTAATTGCTCTTCACATCTCTCATAAAACATTTTTCCTATTTGATTTCTTATGCAGGTTTTCCCGAGAGTATGGCAGGCGCAGGATCGTGAAGTGCATCATCCTTATCAGAGGAGGAGTATGTAGTACATGGTGCTTCTGACCCTATCGAAATTCAAATGACGATCATGACCTCTAAGGATGAACCAACGGATGATGGTGATCACATAGAGCCCGACTACACTCCAGCAGAGCACCCATTCGAGTCTATTCGTTCACCATACTACACACCAGCAAGACTCGAGCTTCTCAGCTTCGATTATGAGTCGGAAGAGGATGAGGAGTACACTGCCACCTCATTGGAGATCTCACCACCCACACCACTCCTTCGCATTGATATATCAGAGAACACACTAGTACTCGGGTGAAAGAAACACCAAGAAAGACTACTGTTATTCCCTCTCAGAAGAGAGCGGCATCCCCACCAGCATCACCACCGCCAGCGAAGAAACTATGTGGAGACCCCACTTAAATACCTCAGATTAGAGCTTGGATACAGAAGGAGGATATTGGCTCACGTTTCGAGATAGGGGAGTCCTCTACTGCACGTGCCCCTACCCCGGACACTCCAGTCGAGCAGGCTATCTCCCTCCTAGTACCACAGACTACCCATCATTCGGATCAAATAGGAGCGATGGAATCCGATCTGTTTATTTAGAGGATTTCCCTAAGGCAGCTCATGGAGCGGGTACAGTATCTGGAGGAGGAGAGGGATGTGATGGAGATGAGAACCCTACTCATTCAGGATCTGTTGCAGGAGGTGAGGGATGAGGCTCAGTTTCATCATCAGGTGTTGGAGGAGGTGATCAATCACAATGATAGGTTGGAGCTCCACGTAGAGTGGACGGAGTCATGAGTTTCCTTTTCAAACATTTGGATTGATTATGTATATAGACAGTTAGTTTAGTTGATGGCTCTCTTGATTGTGTACTGTGGATATTAGTTTTCTTTTCTACTCCCTAGTGCGATGGCTAGGATGAACACTTATACTTTTTGCGTTAGAGTACTAAAAAAGCTCATTAAACATACTTGTTTATTTTTGTAACCTCGGAGATTTTCTTACTCTAACCACCCATGTTTTGGTGGTCTCATTGTATAATAATATGATCCATAATATACTTATATGGTTTTCGGAAATCCATGTTGTGGTGTTATTACTCTATTGCTTCAATTAACGCTAACATCAACACACCACGACATTACCATAACCATGAGGATAGGAACTTACTAACGCGACCAAATAACTCACATCTCGACACTACCTTTAGGAATTTAGAAATGACACCAACCCACCCCCCCCCCCACTAAGAATCACCAGATCTAACCAAGGTCTCCAAGTATAGTAGGATTCCCAGTCTGCTCAGAGTTACCCACCTCTAGACCACACGGCCATTGAATCCATGGTAGAGCAGAGAATAGTTGATGCTCTAGCAGCACTTGGAAACAATCACCACACAAACTCTGGGATATGAGTGGGAGGTGAAAGCTCCTAAGGAAACGATCAAGGTGCTCCAAGTATATGTACCTACAAGGACTTTATGAACTGTGAGCCTAAGACGTTCAACGTGAACGCGAGAGTTGTAGGCCTCACGAGATGGATCAAGAAGACTAAGTTTGTCTTCGAAATCAGCTCTTGTGCCGAGGGAAGCAAGGTTAAGTTTTCCATTTGTATTTTTGGAGATGCAGCCATATATTGGTGGAATAGCCACGTCAAGACCATAGGCCTCGCCAATGTTAACGCTTTATCTTGAGAGAAAATGAAGAAAATGCTCATAGAGGAATATTGTCCTCAATAGGAAATGCAACAATTGGAGCAAGAATCGTGGAACCTTACGTTGAGCAACGTCGTCATCTCGACCTACACCAACAGGTTTAACGATCTCACAAACCTTTTTCCAAACCTCGTGAGTCCCGAGTACAAGAAGGTGGAAAGGTATATATGAGGATTGGTTCAACCCGTCCAAGGGTTGGTCACAACATCTTGACCATCAAAGTATGATAATGCCAAGAGGTTAGAATGCAACTTAACCAAACAAGAGATAAGATGATGCAATTTGGTACAGAAAGCTAACATCCTGAAGTCATTGGAAAACAAATGCATATCCGAAAGCGGATTCAAGAGTACCTCCAAATAAGCTCCAAGCAACAGGTAGGAAACCGTCAGGGCATACGTCATCAGTCCAGCCCCAACACCGGTTGCAGCCTACCCACCCCAAGGACAATACGCATGTTAAAACCCGAAATGCAAATCAAGCCACTTCCACCACTCCGGCAACTGCATGCACTGTACCAGGTGCAATCGTAGAGGGCATACTGTAAGATACTACTGACATCCCACGACTTCTCCTGCTGCCACAACCAACCCAGGAGTGGCTGTCTTGCTAGACAATCGAGCCTGTTTTGAGTGTGGGATTACTGTGGACATCAAGAGGAACCGCCCGAAGCTGAGGAACAAAGGTAGAAATGCTCGGGGAATACCGTTTGTGATTGGCGCAATGGATGCCATCCAGGACCCCACCGTTGTGACAGGTACATTTCCTATTAACGGTTTATACACATCTATACTCTTTGATTATGGTGTGGAAAGAAGCTTTATTACACCTAAGTTTAGAGAAATTTTAAGCCAAAAGTCTAGGAACTTAGATGGGCCTGATGTTGATGATGCCTGATCCACAATTCTTCCAAGAGGCTTGTACTCTATGATGGAAACATCATAAAGTGAAATAATTCCGAAGTCAAATTTATTTCTCCTCGGAATTGTTTCCTCTCAGAAAATATAGGATCATTTTACGTGTCTTTTTGTCTAACCTCTTATACTAGTTTTATGCTGTACAACTTTCCTCATCTTCTGAAGCTCCTAACCAATATAGTTACATTGGTGTTTTTGCATTGATCTCACCTCGGAATGCATTTCAAAATTAAGTTTCATGAAGTTCACCTCAGAATTCAAATCCGAAACGGTAATGTGCGTTCATCTCTTATCCTTGTCCGAGCTCTGATCCTTCATGTATCGGAATCTAAATCTGATGAAAATTGTCCTCTAAGATCTTCATGCATTTTACCTCTGATATTCAGTCTATGATTGTGCCATCTTGAACTCTATATCATGTACTAATGATGTGTTCATATTCTTTTCGAAGTATCTTATGACATTTCGTCTCGGAATCTGCTTGTTACGAGATCCATAGTTGTAAAAAGAATTTCAAAGGTTTTCATTAAAGTTTTTTTTTTAAATTCGGAAATGTTTTCTCATTAATATTGACGGTAATTTTTCTTGATGATTATTCTTTAATTCTAGGGGTGTCAATTTATGACACGACACGACAAAAATACACGAAACGAAATGAAATCGGGACGAAATCAAAATTCGAATTCGTGTTTGTGTCAAGATTAAAAAACACGATGTCGTGTCGTGTCGTGTTCGTGTTCATAAATCAACACGAAATTGACACGATTAAGAATGCGGTTGTCGTCTTTTTCGTGTTTGTCATTTTTGTCCTGTTATATATCTTTAAGTATGAATGAAATAAACTGATAGTTATGCAATATTATCTTTTTCATGTCGTGTCGTGTTGTTGTGTTTTAATTAGTTCGTTTTCGTGTTAATGAAAAAAAACATGACACCGTGTCATGTCTTGTTTGTGTTATACAAAACCTTGTTGTGTCGTGTCAGACAAAAACACAACACAACTTCCTGATTTGACAGCCCTATTTGATTCTCAATAAACGTGCTTTGGCACATGTTCCGATAAAGTGCATGTCAACTGTATAACTGAAACGATGGTTTTCTTCTTTGGCACGAATAGACGTCCCATCTTTCGCATTTACAATTTTTAAGGATGCTAATTTTGGCAACACATTAAATGCGACCCATTCCATTTTCGGGTATCATCATTGCTTTTCTTTTAACCCGACCCGAAATATCCAACCTATAAAAGGTTTTCAAATGCCAACCGTTCCCACTTTATGATTTATCCATCTTCTTCTTGAAAATACTCTATGTATCATGTTCTTCAAGCCTTCAAACCTTCAACAATGGCGTCCTCACAAAATGTTCCTGAAACCTCCAAACCTGTAGCTAAGAAGAAATCATCCAAGGGTTCTACATCCTCATCGTCAACTAAACCGATTCTAAGAGAAACGACCCAACTTTTATTACTCGACCCCATGGATTACGATGAATCTATTCGATTGATGATTGAGTTCATATCCCATCACCCCATTGTTGTTCCACTTACCAAAACTCCAAACCCTAAACTTCCATTACATATTCTTCACACTGCATTTGAAAGAATCAAGATCGAGGATGGTGTTCTTGAAACCAAAATCACTGTTGACAGGTTCATCCCTGTGCATAAGCAGACCTTTCTAAAAGCTATTTGCATCCCAGAAAACCCCAAGGGTTTTTAAGTTCAAGAACCAACTTCTGAAGAGTTTCAGACCTTTCAGAATGAAATTGGGGATAATTGTGAATTTAAAGCCAAAAAGTTCAAGAACGCATTGATGCATCTAATCCTTCGAGGATTATTAGGGAATCATGGTGGAACTGACACCATGAGTAAGGACTGGATGTATGTTATGTATAACATCTACTTCAGACGAAGCAACACAGTCGATTTGACAGAGGTACTATGGCAAGACTTTCAGAAGTTTGCCATCAAGAGGAAGCTGAATGAGATATCGAGTCCGAGATTCTGGGCTCTAACACTCCAACAACTCTACAAAGAAAGAAGAGAAGCCATCCACATCAACTCCGATCCTAAAGAGGTATATCTTTATTTCAAGGACATTAGAACTTATAGGCTTCCGAACCAAACAGCTTTCGGACCTATTCGTCGTTTGCCACAACACATGTTGGCAACACTTTTATCCGACTATATTTTTCTCAAACACCATTTAGAGACTTTGATTGTGTATGACCTAACACAATATGCCCTGGTCTTGGATGAGCAACCCTCGGATGCGAATAAACCAGTTTCCGCTGGTGGCCGAAAAAAAAGAGGGCAAAACGAAAAACATCACCCTCTAAAGCTCCAACCAAAAAGAGAACTAAAGTCAGTGGTACCTCTCAAAAGGAATCAAATGTTGACATTCCGTCTAACGCTGGACATCAGTTAACCCCTCCCGTCTACTCTTCTGAAGTACCCTTCGGAGTTTCAAAAGCACAAGCACACACACATGGGGAGTCTGCACATAATCCACCCCCATCTTCCGAAAACGATGGTTCAGGTATTGAACATAGTTCCTTGAAGCCCACTGGAATACACCCATGAGTCTTTTTGAATATCCCACTCTCCTCTACACATGCACAATCTGGGGCTCCTGCCTAAGATTCCAAGCTTTCGGAAGCAAGAGTTGTCCCTCCGACTTCCGGAGCCCCAACTGGTCTGATACTTGGTTCAGGTAAAGGACGACCATTACTGCTGATGAACAATGGTCTAATTTTGTTAACAAGGCATACACTCATCATCCATAGCTAACAAGGGCTCAAATGGAGTACACTCTTATCTTTACGCCTCATAGGGCCATCCAAAGCAATTTTCCATTCACCACTCCAACTGATGAAGAAACAGATTAAGAGTCTATCTCTTCTAATCCAACCTAGACTACAACTACAGAAGAAGTTCACGATTCAACAATCATTTCAGATGATCCTCCTCCAAAGTCTCCACATGAAGAAGCCTTCAAGCCTCCCTCCGATGAAGAACATTCCACTGAGTTCATGTTTGATGATGATAGTGCTTCGGTTGGTGCTCTTCCAATTTTTTCAACATTCAAATCATTGCAGAAACCATCCTCTTCCAAGCTGGTTTATGATTTTGGACTTTCCTCATCCTCCTCGGAACAAGGAGAAGAAGAAATACAAGTTGATGCCAATGCTCAAGGCACTCAAGGAAATGGAGCCGAAACGAATCCCAATCAAGGAAAAAAAACTGAGACTAATCCCTCTCCTTTCGAACCACATGATGTCAAAGATGGTGATAATAGCGATGATAAGTTGAAGAGTTCTACCTCGGACACCGGCTCCTCAGATGAAAACATCACAAATCCGTTTTCCCTGCTAGAACTCTGAGATAATGTGGAAAGTGTTGTCTCCAAAGTCGATTCTATTGATATGAATGTAGCTCAACTCGACTAAAAGCTTGATCAGAAAGTCACCAGCCTCGACTCCAAACTTGATGTTATTCTTAAATCTCTTTCCGAGATCAAATAATTTGTCCCCTCGAAAGTCGAAAGAGCAAATAAAATTGATCAGCTTATCTCTCTCCGATTTAAGCCTACCTTGGAGGAAGTTGAACAAAAGTACAATGATAGCCTTGATCACCACATCTCCACCACGACTACAATGCCCAAGATTCACGGCGACATGATCAATGCAACCAACAAATTGATCAAACAAACTCATATTTGTCATGAAAAAAATACAAAGGTTGGAGAAGGAGATTAAGAAGAAGGATGAAATGAATCTAATAATGCAACAGGTCCTAATCAAGCTACTCCGAGCATGTTGGAACATTGTCGATGTTCCAAATAAAGAGTTTGATGAAATGCTCTCAATTTTGGGCTCTCTGTTTGATCACCTCAAAGCACAACCCCCCACTGTTGAAGGCTACGATGCTCTCTCTAAACAAATCAACATGAGTTTTCAGAGAGTATTTGAACGATTAACAGAATTTCAAGCCAATGTTAGACTTGCATCGGATGTTGGGCCTTCCAACGCAAGAGGGGGAGAAGGACCAAGTCGGAGGGGCAGAACAATTTAATGGAAGCCCGCCTCGGAATTCACTCTCCGAGATGAATCCGATGAAGAAGACTTAAACAAGGTGGGATCCATTGAGCCTCTTGGAAAATATGATAACGAAGATGAAGATCAAATCAAAAATGGTGTTGTTGGACTTCAAGCCTCTAGGGAGTATCCAACGAAGGTTCTTTCGGAAGAAGAAAAAAGGATATGGTTTGATGTTTCTTGGCCATCATCCTTGGCATATGTGCTCCAAAGAAGTCACGAAATGGAGAAGATCAAGTCCTTCAATCTGAGTGAACCCTTTGGCCACCAATCTTGCTTTGTTTCTAATAATAACTCCGACGTCATCTAGCTTCTTTCAAAAAACCCATCTTGTTCCGACAATAGGGTGATCATAAGGAGAAGGGACGAGAGTCCATACTTCATTTCTATCAAATTTTTCTAATTCTTCTTGCATGGATGTAATCCGTTCAGCATGTTCTAATGCTTCCTTGATGGATTTTGGTTCAACCATTGAGATACATGCCTAGAAGTGGCATTCGTTTTGGATGTTTGTAGCAGAACGAGTTTGAATACCAGCATTGAGATTTCTGATGACTTGATTTGGAGGATGATCCTTTGTCCAGATGTGTAATCTCGGAAGCTCTTGTGCATCATATAATCCGACATCAACAATGGGGTTGTGTTGCTCCCCCTGATGAAGAAGATGAAGAAGATGAAGATCAAATAAAAAATGTTGTTGTTGGACTTCAAGCCTCTAGGGAGTATCCAGTGAAGGTTCTTTCGGAAGAAGAAAATAGGATATGGTATGTTGTTTCTTGGCCATCATCCTTGGAAGATGTGCTCCAAAGAAGTCGCGAAATGGCGAAGTTCAAGACAAAACTTACTGTTGACGCCTTCCAAGCTACATAATCCATGCTGCCACCAATTCCATCTTCGAGAATCGTTCTGATTGATGAAGGTTCTCCTACCCAGAAACCGGATGATCTCCCTGAAGAGCTACTGATCACTCCTCCTCCGGAATTCATCATTTAAGAAACAGTACAAGTCATTGCTGACTTAAACAAGCCACCACAAGACAAAGGGAAGAAAATTGCTTTTGAACCTAGCAGTCTAGTGAGAACGTTCAGAAAGTCCGAAGGCTGGTCCCAATAGCAGATAGATCAAGCACTGGAAGAAAGCATCAGGATTCAAGCCTTGAAAGACAATCTGAATCTGTTGTTGGGCATATCCCCCCTCTTCCGAGAAGGGATCATCCACGACTTCGACATTGTCCCTTTCATGTACTTCGATCTTCCCACTTAAGACTCCGACCAAATCTATCTTCCAATCTCTCTATACGGAAAATTCTACATCAAATTTACTCCTCTTCATCCTAATGATGATCCACAGACTATCGTCAGAACAGAGCGATAGAGATTGAGAACTTTCTATTCTATTAACACACGTCCTCAAAAATAAGTGTGGTCTCGGAAGCGGATCACCAAGATCGTTGGTTTCGGAAACAAGGTTCAAAGCAAATTTGATCTCGACTGCATGCTGTACAGATACTACATCTCTTGGAACAAGGAAGCAACTATCATAATCACGGATGCTGACTTTTCATTTATCAATCCCAATGACGTTCTCACAATCGCTACTCACCTCTGAGATCTCCAATCCAATCATTCGAGCATCGGAGTTACAGTGCTGCCATGAATTTCGTGAAGGACTATGTAGCTGAATTTTGCAGGTCCGACATAGAGTTCGCACACTTGTTCAAAACAGAGAAAGTGTTGGCGAATATCACTTTTGAACTGCCTGAAGCTCAAATCTTGGCAGAAGGTCCCATTGAAGAACCTGATCTCGGATACGTCTATCTAAAGAAGAAGACCAACCGAAAAGAATTCTTCCGAGTTCTTGATAAAATTCTTGTTCCTTCAAACATCCTTCAAAAGTTGATGTGTGTGAAACGAACTAAGTTTTATCCTACTTTTTAATTATGAATTAGACACACAAAGGCAGTGGACCTATCAATTGTGGTATAGTTAAATAAGTAGGGTATCGAACTCAGAGAACGTAAATTAAACTAATTACTAATATTATTTAAGAACAAGTAATAGAAAGTAGGGTTTTCTCTAGTTTTACAAGACTAGAAACTTAAATATTTAGCTAAGACTTCAACTAAATAACTAAAGCTAAAGCAACAAAAATCACTAAATTCAATAATTAAGGAGACTTCTGTTTAGGTTCAAATCATTTGTTCCTATGGTTGATTTTATGGTAAATACTTTGGATTAAGTTTAATTAGCTACCGATTAAGATGATTAGGTTCACGTTCGCTATTGCTAATCCTTAGAAAACTAATTAACTCAAACAATGGCCAGTTGTCTAGATTAATGAATTTCCTAGTTTATTAATTCGGGTTAAGTAAGACTTGTAGTGGTTAATTAAATTGGTTGTTCAATTAACTTCTTGATGATGGTTCGTCATACAAGCTCACACATTAACTTACCTATCTTCTAGTTAACCCTAGTTTCACGTTCGTTATTCCTAGGCATATAACTAAGTTTTCACATAGATCATATGAGATTAGTAACTAAGAGATGTTCATACAAGTTAAATACTGATTTATTAACAGAAAAATAGTTGTTATTAACACATGAGGTTCTTTAACAAGCTTAACAAAACATAATCACCAAATTAAATTAATCCTAACCATAAAATCAATCCATATTCACAAAATCATCTACCCTAAACAGAAGATAAAGGTCTTAGTTCATAATTGCAGTAAAAACAAACTCAAAAACGAATTCAATTAGTTCAAACATGACTCAATCAAAAGATTAACTAAGAATGAACTAGAAATTGCCTTAATCCTCCTCAAAATCGAACGTAAGGTTGATTCTTCACTTCCGAGAGCTTCCACTGTGTTCTCAATCGCAGCTTAGCCTCCTAGGGTTCTTCAGAAGTCTTTTTTCTCGGTCTTAAAGTCCCTATTTATCATTTTCTGGAAACAGAGTTGACTCGTCGAGTCAAGGTACCGACTCGCCGAGTTCCTCATTAAAAATCTGTGTACGGCAAGGACTTTTATAGCTTCGCGAACCTTCGATCCGACTCACCGATTCAGGCGTTGACTCACCGAGTTCTTCTTGTTTTCGACATTTTTCTTCTTCATTTCAACTCCCGAACTTCCGATTGCATCTCCTGCTTCCTTTTGCTCCCGAGCACATCTTTTGGACTGAAAATATAATTTAAACACAATTAAGTACCTTTTGTCCATAAATTGAAAATAATTAGCCAGTAAATAATAAAAATCTATACTAAATATATAGCTAAATATGCACATATCAAAATACCCCACAATTGACTTTTGCTTGCCTCCAAGCAAAACTAAATTTTAGCATACTAATATTACATAAGACAATCCCAATCAAACCCAACCATTATGTCAAGACCGCAACGCATGCATTTGTGTCTAAAATTTTTCCTAAGGACCCCCCTCAATTCTAAATACTTACAATCCTCATAAACATTCGCCCACTTCTTTTGAACAATGCTCATTTTATGCATCCCTCCGAATCCATCCGCAGAAAACTTTCTTAACCTCAAGGTATTTTTGGTCAAGCTACCCAAGCATACATAATCTAGAAAATTACAACTTTTCGATACCACTATGGAGCTATTGGAATTCTTCACTGCTTTGATAATTTGATCTTGATTTCTTTGAATTCACCACTTTTTTGATTTTTGGTATCTTCAACTTTTTTGAATTTCTTCAGAATTTTGATCTTTTGATATTCACTTTGATTGCTCCAAAATTCTTACAACTTTTCTTGTAATTCACTTTTTTTTCACACGTAACTCACTTTTTTCACTCAAAATCTACATGCTTAAGCAGGCGCGCTCAACTTCAACCTTTATTGATTAAAGATAAAAAACTTTCCTGGATACATTTCTGGTACACGATACTAAACATATTGCATCCCTCAAACTAAGCGAGGTTGTGTTTTTGTCCCATGATTTCACTAGAATAAAGGAGGCCACAAATTCACTAGAATGTATATTGGCTCAACTAAACATTTGGGTCTTCATGCAATCATCAAACATAACACTAGCATGGAATCCTAATTGTTTTTACCAAAATTTTCTAAATTAAGTCCTAGAAATTTATGCAAAAATTTCAAAATTATACCTAAATTAGGATTCTAATGTAACTAATAAAATCAATCCCCTACCCCACACTTTATTTATGCAATGTCCCCATTGCATGTTATGCATGAAAAAAGAAAACAACAAAGTAAAGAGGGAATTGGAACAAACTCGCCTGGGATAGTAGTAGCGAGGTTGATGTTTCTTCATGAAGAGCTCCATCTTCAATTGGCTTTAGGCATGGGAACAACTCATCCATGCCTTGGGTACCAAATCTCGTGTGGTACGGCTCCAAATATGCAGGAAAATAATCTCGAAAATCTTCAGACATTAATCTTCAAAAATGCAGTCAAATGTCGTGTAAAATATCATCAAATCAACAGCTTTAGAGGTGGAATGAAAAGCAACTTGTCGAGTTAGTAAGGCGACTCGTCGAGTTGTGTCGTGAAAATGGCAGAATTCATGAAATTGCCCTATGACTCGTCGAGTTCAGGATGTGCACTCGGCGAGTTCCACGCTGTATGATAAAAATGTGTATTATGCTTTAAATCCGGTTTGGTATGCTGAAGTAGCATAAAAAAGACACTCATGCTCCTCTCTTCTTCAGTATTCACGTACTCTTTAACCCTCTCTAGAACCGGAATCAATACTTGGACTCAAAACTTCACTCTCTCTCGCCTAGACGTGACTCTTTCCATTTTTCTTTCACTCTCTAGACCCCTTGCATGCATACCCTAATTCAAATTCTGAGAAGAACCAACAGCAAACATAAAATAAAACAAACCAAATCCAACTTAGAAGTTTAAACAAAACAAATAAAAACAAGCAAACAAATAAAAATTGTTTTAACACAACCAAATAAAAAGGATAGAACTTCAATCTTCCTCTTCTTCCTCTTCGTCATCTTCTCTTGCTCCACTCCCACCGGCTTCACTCCTTCGTGCATTTATCCGTTCTTCCCAAGTAGGCACATAAGGAAATTTTCCACCATCTACATGTTGGATGTTGAAGTGATTAAACATTTGGATAAATGACCGGTTGGTGAAATTTAAGCTCCTTCCCAAATCATCTTGGTATCTCTTTCCCTCCACATTAAACCATTCCTCGGGTATCTCATCTTCAACCGGAATCATCGGTGGGTCTTCACGTGCTCGGTCATGTCTCGGCCTTACCCTCCTTCCCGGCTCCTCGGGTCCTATCACCGCATCATCATGAGGAATGGAATAGTGCCCCCTCCATAATCTTCAATAATTCTTGATCTTCTAAAAAGAATGACATTAAAAGGAGGGGTCGGGACCATTGTCATCAAGTTCCATGCTCCTCTCTCCATTAACCCATATGATTTTGCTAGGAGGGTCACAAACATCCCGCCATTGATCTTTGAAGTTTTTTGATCCTTGACCGCCCCCTCAGCTAAATAAGATACTATGCAGTACGGAAGATTGCAGAAAGTGTTTGGAGTAATAATACTCCATAAATAGAAAACATCAATGTTAGGAACCTTGTCGTCATCTTTTCGCATGTTGATTGTATTAGCAATGAGGCGGTGAATCAATCGATGGGTCGGTGATCTAATACTCCCCTCTTGAGCGGACTTGGGGATATAAACCTTGTTGGCAATAGTGTTCCACCAAGTGGAACCCACAACACCCTCCGGGAATTCCTTGTGACAATGCTCCAGAAAGGTGTCAAAACCTTCAGTGCTGACCTATTGTTGGTCATATATACCCAATCTGCAAGCAAGTTCCACCATACTACATTGGCGGAATTCACCACCAAGGCAAAAGGTAATGATTCCCGGGTTGTAATAATCGTTTCCTTCGCGAAAGTTAATGGTTGAGAAAAACTCCCAACACAACTCCTTGAACACCGATTCTTGCATATGGAATAGCCGGCTCTATCCATCACAAGTGATGGATACCCCTTCATGCATAAATGATTTGACAAGAAATGGGGACAACTCCTCCTCATATCAGACTCTCCCCAGCCATTCCCAATTTATTGCATTTGGTACATAAATTTCTTTCTTTTTAACTTCAACCAACTTCTTCTTCCACCATTTCATCGTGGATTCCGAATCAATTCTTGGAAAGTTTAACAAAGGATGATCCCCTCGGTTACCCCTAGAGCTCTGTGCACCTCTTGAAAACATTTTCTGCAAAATGACAGAATTCATACAAACAGAGAAAACACAGAACATTAAAAACAAAAATGAGGACTGCCTCCAGGGACCGACTTGGCGAGTCCACGAACAAACTCGGCGAGTCATATGAACTCCTCGAGTCGCATGTCTGATTTCTACCACTCATCCAACAAAACTCAAAATTGTTTCCAGGGGTTTGTCTAGGAATGTATATTAAGTATTGATTCACAATAAATTTCACCTATAACATTCTATTTAGACAAAATTTTGAAACCCTAGAAACCTAATCAAGTAAAAACCGAGTTTGCAACAGAATGGGATCATTATTCTGCAAAAATTAGAGCTTTAACAAGAATATTAACAAAAGATGTTACCTTGTGTCTACACAATTAAAAACTTCCCAGAGCTTCCACCGTGTTCTCAATCGCAGCGTATACTCCTAGGGTTCTTCAGCAGTCTTTTGTCTCGGTCTTAAAGTCCCTATTTATAGTTTTCTGGAAACAGAGTTGACTCGTCGAGTCAAGGTATCGACTCGCCGAGTTCCTCATTAAAAATCCGTGTACGGCAAGGACTTCTATAGCTTCGCGAACCTTCGATCCGACTCACCGAGTCAGGCGTTGACTCGCCGAGTTCTTCTTGTTTTTGACATTTTTCTTCTTTATTTCAACTCCTGAACTTCCGATTGCATCTCCTGCTTCCTTTTGCTCCCGAGCACATCTTTTGGACTGAAAATATAATTTAAACACAATTAAGTACCTTTTGTCCATAAATTGCAAATAATTATCCAATAAATAATAAAAATCTATACTAAATATATAGCCAATAAATAATTAGCAATACCGACTCAGCGAGTCCACGAACAGACTCGACGAGTCATATGAACTGCTCGAGTCACATGTCTGATTTCTACCACTCATCCAACAAAACTCAAAATTGTTTCCATGGGTTTGTCTAGGAATGTATATTAAGTATTGATTCACAATAAATTTCACCTATAACATACTATTTAGACAAAATTTTGAAACCCTAGAAACCTAATCAAGTAAAAACCGAGTTTGCAACAAAATGGGACCATTATTCTGCAAAAATTAGAGTTTTAACAAGATTATTAACAAAAGATGTTACCTTGTGGGGAGAAAGTACAAGAAATCAAAGAAAAATGAAGATGGTTGCTTGAGAGAGTCTTCGCACGTCGAGCGGGTAAAAACCCTAATTTTACAGAAACGTAAAAATTATTTTTTTCAGTAAATTAAATCGACTCGTCGAGTCAGCATACGGACTCGCCGAGTCAGGTCGCGATTAAAACTTCCCTGATTCGTGTGGACTCGCCGAGTTATGTATGAACTCGTCGAGTCAATAAAAATCATTATTTCTAAAAAATTTACCATACCCCACACTCAGACCTTGCTTGTCCTCAAGCAATCATTTATAGATGAATGTTGGGTATTTTATGTTGCGTCATGGGCTTTGTATTATATATCCGGATTGGGCCTGTCCATCCGTGATTATTCTGTAGGGTTTAGCTATAAATAGTGCATGCATGTATGCCTTAGATACTAATGTGAATATAGTTATTATTGCTTTGTAACCCTAAACACCTCTACAGTCGAAGTTCTTAATCGAGCTCTTCTGAGGTGTTAAAGTTTAATCATTCGACATCAGTTAAACCATTCCTGTGTTCTTTATTACGTCATTTACTCTTTATCTGCTTAGAATCTATCGATCCTACAAGAACATTGTTCTAACAATTGGTATCAGAGCAGGAGACTGTGTGATCAATACACATTCCTTTTGTGTTAAGAATTCTTTAGGGTTTCCGCTTTTATCGAATATAAATAAGCCGTCTTCTTCCTGTCGACGGTAACTCTTGTGTTTGATAAAACCCTAATCTCAAGTTTACATGTCTGATTCTAGAGGTTCTAAGGAAAGGCTCACCATGTCTCACAAAGATTCTCAAACTAATCCCATCAACATCTCTAACAACATTGGATCCACTACAAGGGTTCCCATTCTTTACACTCAAGACTATGAAGTATGGGCGCATCACTTTGAAGATTACGTGGTTAGATCTGAAGATAATGGTTATCTCATCTGGGAAGCTATCACGCTTGGGCCGTTTGTTCACTCTAGAACGAACACAATATTGAAGACTCAAAAAGAATATAATAAGCTTGTGGTGGACGTAGATAAGATGCCACAGGATGAAAAGGACAAGTTGCTATGTAATGTGAAGGCCATGAGAATGATCAGATTCGCACTGCAATCTGACGCTTTTCGGTTAGTTGGTTCATGCACGACGGCTAAAGAAATCTGGGATAGGTTGAAAGAACTCTACTCAACCGATGAAGATCTAGAACACTCTATTTAAACCTTGCTGCTCTCAGAATTTGGAGTTTTCAAACAGAAGCCTGAGGAGAAACCGATACAAACCTTCGATCGCTTCAATCATCTTGTAAGCAAGATGATCAAGCATGGTATAGAAATAAAATTGATCGAGCAAGGTAACCTTCATGAATGGTTTGAGACCAGAATGGATGGCAGTGGTTTCAACAGTGAAAGCTCACGAACAATTCAAATCATACTCGCTAGCGAAACTGGTGGGTATACATAAATCCCACAAGATTGTGGTAACCAAGGAGGCGAAGATAGTTTCGGGTGTGGGATCGTTGGCCCTTGTCTCAAAAGGCAAAAGTGTTGCAGAAGAAGAGGAGGAGTCAGATATGTCTGAGTGTGACCTTCCAAGCGAAGAGTATGCAATGATGGTCACCAATCCAAAGAAGTTTGCACGAAAGAAGTTCCCTGTCAATAAGAACCGAAACTGGCAGGGAAGTTACAGTTCTGAGAAGGTGAAAGGAGAAACGAAGAATACTTCTCAAAAGGATGACGACAAGAAAGAGAGCAAGCTTGCAGGAGACTCTGGATTCGACTGCAATTACTGTCATGGCAAGAACCACTTTGCCAAAGATTGCATGCTGAGGGAGATGGATGAGAAAAGAGATGGTGAAGATGATGAGGCATACTACATGCGAAAGTTGGAAGAAATCAAGAAAAAGAAGGTAACTAACAGTTCAATGAACGCCTTGATTGTGCAGGAAAATGTGGATGAAGATGAGTTCGGTGGCGTCGAAGTCTGGTCAACCGATTCTGAGGATGAAGAGGTGAGAAAGCCCACACATGGAAGAGCTTATGTGGCAAGGGATACTGGTTCGGCTGGAAAATGTTTGATGGTTACAGCTGGCGAAACAACCGAAAGTGAGCGTAAGGAGACGAACCTGACCGAGGACTAGTGCTTTGCAGCCAAGCCCGTGAGTGAGAAGATCAACGACTGTGATCGGTTGATCAAAAAGGTACAATCCATCCTTGAATCACTTAAAGTTCCAGTAACAAATTATGAAGAAGAATTAAATGAATTAAAATTTAAATTTTCTAACTTAAGTGGTAGTCTCATGCAAACTCGCTTAGCGAACTCTAACCTAACTGACCAACTTAGTCCAAGAAATTATGATCAACCTTGTTTTCAGATATGAGGGGTTTCTGTGGCTTGAACCTTTCTAACTACGTTCCCTCCAAGAAAGAGTCAATTGTCAAAGAAAAGGACAAGCCAAAAGGAAAAGAGAATTTTAGTCCAAGCTCCTACTATTCCAAAGCTCAGAACCGAACGTCAAGTTTCGGTTCCAAAACCAGCGTTCAGAACTGAACGTCAAGTTTCGGTCACGACAACAAGACTAACAACCGAAAGTTAAGTTTCGGTCCTTCCTACTCCCAAAGAAAAATGAATTCAGTGAAGGACATCAAAGGAAAAGGAAAGCTTGATTCAGATTCAGATACCAAATATAAGAAAAAGTCAGCTAACCCTAGGATTCAAAAGAATATTCCAAAACCATCTAACAACACACCATCTAATACATCACAATTTAAACAAGATAAAAACAAAATCAAGGTGTATACCATCAAAAGAAAAGACCAAACCACTCTAATCAAAAGAACTTATTTGGTTGACATTTCTGCAACTATTCCTTTTTCTGTAAAAGACTCACCAGGGCCCAAGAGACTTTGGGTTCCTAAATCTGCTTGAATTTGCAGGTTATAAGTGACGAGCAGTTCGATGACGAATGGTACATAGACAGTGGCTGATCGCGTCACATGACAGGAAGGAGGGAAGAGCTAAGGGAGTTTCGGTCCCTTAAGGATGGTGGGTGTGTGAAGTATGGAAATAACTCCTATGGCACAATCAAAGGATATGGAATGATAACCAACGGAGACTTCTCGATTCGAAAAGTAGCTTATGTGGAAAGGTTGTAGCATAACCTCATCAGTGTATCACAATTGGTTGTGGGAACTGGTTTGAAGGTTTCATTCGATGATGAGGGATCAGAAATTATTGAGAAGCAATCCAAAAGAGTTTTGTTGAAGTCTGAACGCAAGGGAGAGATGTATCCTTTAAATCTCAACCCAATTCGAGGAAAACCAGCAATATGCCTACTGTCAAAGGCAGACACTGATGAAATCTGGTTGTGGCATGGACGCCTATCGCACCTGAACTTCAAAGACATTAATAAGTTGGTGCTTGGTGATCATGTTCGAGGCCTTCCTTTTCTCAAGTTTGATAAGGAACACCTATGTGCAGCGTGTGAGATGGGCAAACAAAGCAGAAAGAGCCATCCTACACGCATCAATACAAAGATTGTTGAAGCTCTTGAACTTCTGCATATTGACTTATGTGGACCTTCGGCTATCGAAAGATTCGGTGGTAGTAAGTTCATTCTTGTCATAGTAGATGATTTTTCACGCTTCACCTGGGTTTTCTTTCTTAAACAGAAATCAGACGCGACTCCCAAGTTGAAGACATTCATCAAGCAAGTGGAAGTACAGCTGCGAAAGATGGTGAGGAATATCAGAAGCGACAATGGGCTTGAATTCAAGAATAAAGATTTTGAGGACTTTCTGGCTGAAAAGGGGATATCTCACAACTTCTCGGCCCCTTATACACCACAACAGAATGGGATTGTTGAAAGACGAAACTGTTCTTTATGTGAGGCAGCCCGAACCATGCTAAGCTTCGCTTCTCTTCCGCTATACTTCTGGGCTGATGCAGTTGCAACCGCCTGCTATACTCAGAACCGATCCTTACTCAACAAACGATTCTCCATCACTCTGTATGAGATACTGAACAATCGAAATCCCAATGTTAAATTTTTCCACGTGTTCGGTTCAAGGTGCTTCATTTTTAATTCCAAAGAGAACCGAAACAAGTTTGACGTCAAATCCGATGAGGGAACTTTTCTTGGCTATTCACTCACTTCAAAGGCATACAGAGTTTTGAAAAAATGCTCCAAACGTATTGAAGAAACATACTACGTAACCTTTGATGACAACTATATGAAGAAAGTTCAAAGAAGCGAAAGTGCCTTGGGGGAAATATTTCCTGAATCAGGACAAGTCTCGGTTCCCATTTCCAACTTGTTTGAAGAGTACATAAGGCTATTTAATGAACCATAGAAGGCTGTACACTCATAGGCGAAAGCAGCAGACCACAAAATCGACAATCTGAAAAAGATCATTGAAGAAGCTGCAAACGAAATGGAAAATGAACCTCTTAAACCGACTGGTTGTCAATCCTCAACTGACCCTCAAAACAACAGCTCAACGTTCAAGGGGAGGGTTCATCTGCACCAAAGACAACTGATATGTATTTCGAGGGGGAGAATCCAACTCCATCCCCAACCCATAAAAGTCCAGACGAGGGGGAGCATCCAACTCCGATCCCACCCAATAATAGTCCAATCTAGGGGGAGAATCCAACTACAACAGGTGGGGTTTACTGCTGTAAAAAGGGTATAAAAGGTGGGGTTTACTGCTGTAAACTCTGTCCACCTCACTGTTCATCCTTCCACACTCTGTCTCATCTTTCCGGTCGCAAACTCGCTCCACTCTCTCTCATCCTCGAAATTTTTTTGTGAGATTTTGCGAAATCGTTTAGTCCACAGCAAAGGTATGCTAAAACCGACTGAGGATATGTGGTTTGTTCATCGATTCGACTGAAACTGGAGGATTAATCGAGGTTTTTGTGTTCGTCGGCGTTTACAGTTTAGGGATGGCTTACGACTGTAAACGGTCTGAGCTTATGGTCTAGAAGCTTACGACCGTAAACTCCTTTTGGAGCTTACGACCGTAAACTCCCGTTTGAGCTTACGACCGTAAACTCAATGTACGGTCAGGAGACCACTGCAACGGGTTTACGGCCGTAAACCCAATTTTGACCATTTTGACCGTTAACCCTATTTGAACCGTAAACCTAACCTTGACCATGTTTGACCGTAAACTCCAAATTTTTAACAAAAAAAAAATTCTTTTTAAGGCCAAAATGAAATTGATTAATTAAGAAAACTTAAAGCTTTAATTGTTTAAATACTTTGTTTTCTTACTTGGCCTGGTTTAGTGCAGATCAATGGCAAGTCTTAAGTTTGCTGACATGCATAACCTGGCAATTGTATTGGATGACCCTCCTGTTGCTCATGGAGATTTCAGGTCGATGATATACAGACTAAGAGAATGCTGACTGGCCGTTGCCATTACTGTGAATCCAGTCATCTATCAGAAGATTATCAGGGAGTTCTGGCAGACTGCTAAGATGAAATCAGACAAAGGAGCAGTTACCATTGAAGCTATTGTGAAAGGATGCAAGATCACGATCACTGAGCAGTTCATCAGAGACACATTGCTGATTAATGATCAACCTGATTTTCCTACTGAAATCGGGATTGATGATGTACAAAAGATTCTCAAGAAGATGGGGTATGAAGGCATCTACCCTCCCACGGTGAAAAACCTTCTGCCACCCTACTGGAGATTCTTGGCGCATGTGTTCGTGAGCTGTATCTCGGGCAGAAGATCAGGTGCTGATGAAATCTCGCTCAGGAACATAGGGGCAATTGTTTCACTGGCTGCTGGCATCAAATTCAACTTCTCAAAGTTTATACTAGATGATTTCTTAGTAAACATCAATGCTATAACACGAGAGATCAGAGATGCCTTCTTGTTGTATCCTAGGTTTATTTAGATGTTCATTGACACCCAATTTCCTGAGATGGTCAAAGAGGGAGACACACTGGATATAAAGTCGTTAGGCCCACACACGATTGGTCTCATTAAGCAGAATCGAAAGGGCAAAGTCGTCTTCCAAGGATTAAATCCTCTTGTGAAATTCGGATAATTTGCTGAGATTATCGAGAAAGAGATGTGGAACAGAGCTATGGGAAAATATGATGTGCTGGTGATCGACAAAAACTGAGTCCAAGCTAGCACCAAACCAAGGGGGAGATTGAAGGGTCTAATTAATGGTTTAGTCTAGGCTTTAATTGTAATAGTTCAGTATGAGTCTTTAATACATTTTGTGAGTTGTTTAGGTGTTTACGGTCAGGAAGTGAGTTTACGGCCGTAAACCCAGTTTGCGGCCCAGACGGGTATATATAGTGGAGGTGTAGGTCTTTGTCTGGTTGTTGATGCCATAGTGTTTACAGATTATTCCATCGAGTTGTACCTCACGTTTTTACGATATAAACGTGTGCAAGCTTGATTTCTTTTCTTCTTTTTCTTCTATTGTGATTGTTTGTTGCTTGATCATTGGTAAAGATCCTTTCCAGGACCTTACAGAACTAGAAGAAACGATGTGTGTTGAAAAACCACCTGGGTTCGTAAACGAAAAATACCCTGATCACTGCTATGTGTTAGATAAAGCTGTATATGGTCTGAAGCAAGTACCGAGGGCCTAGTATGAAACTTTAACTCGGTTTCTTAAAATGTCAAAATTCAAGCAAGGTTCGGTTGGCCCAACCTTCTTCCGAAAGAAAGAAGGCGAACATCTAATGATAGTTCAGATTTATGTCGATGACATTATCTTCGGCTCCACAAATCCTAGCTTAACGGCTGAATTCAGGAAGTTGATAGAGACTAAATTTGAAATGAGCGCAATGGGTCCGATTAATTTTTTCCTTGGTTTGAATATAAGACAGGGACCAGAAGGTATTTTTATCAACCAGGAGGCCTACACGAAGAACTTGCTAGCAAAGTTCGGTATGATGGGAGATTCGAAAGTGAAGGTTCCTATGAAGTTTGGCATAAAGTTAACACCGTCTTTGGAAAAACCTGCTGTTAACGTAACATTCTATCGTCAAATGATAGGGTCTCTTATGTATCTAACGGCTAGTAGACCAGACATTATGTTTTCTATTTGTTATTGTGCTAGGTCTCAAGAAAATCCAAGAGAACCTCACATGGTGGCAGTGAAAAATATTTTCCGTTATCTGAAGCGAACCTCTTCTCTCGGTCTTTGGTACCCTGCTAGATCTGGTTTTTTTGTTCAAGCCTTTTCTGACGCCGATCTTGGAGGATGTGGTTTGGACCGAAAGAGCACAACTGGTGGATGCCAATTCCTTGACGGTAAACTTGTTAGCTGTCCGTCCAAGAAGCAAACATGTGTGTCTCTTTCAACAGCCGAAGCTAAGTACATAGCTGCATCATCCTGTACCTCTCAAGTGATATGGATACAAAGCCAACTAAGAGACTACGGGCTAAGTATGAAGAAAATTCCTCTCTATTGTGACTCAGAAAGTGCGATAAGAATATGTCACAATCCAGTGCAACACTCAAAGACAAAGCATATTGCTCTGAGATACCATTTCATCAAGGACCATGTAGAAGATGGGAACGTGGAAGTACATTTCGTTCGGTCCTCTGATCAACTGGCTGACATATTCACTAAATCCCTACCAGAAGCAAGCTTCAATAAATTTTACAAGGTTTGGGAATGATGGAAGCAGCGTCGGTACCGAATCCTCAAACCTCTCTCTAAAAATTAGATAAGCAAAATAGAGCGAACGCTCAGTCTATTCGGTTCTGGATTTTTTGGGAACCGAAATGAACCGAACGCTCGGTCTATTTCGGCTCCATAATTTTCGGGAACCGAAATGAACCGAACGCTCGGTCTATTTCGGATCTGGAATTTTAAGGAACCGAAATGAACCGAACGCTCGGCTTATTTAGCTTCATTCTTTTAAGGTTTGGTTTCGGCTGTATATTTTGAACACTCATTTTTAAGTCTATTTCTTATTTTTTTTGAGTGTTTTGTGCTAATTTCTTTTTTTTCTTTTCTTTTTCTGTTTTTTATTATTTTTCAGAAACTTCAAAAATCCAAAAATATTTTTCCAAAAGTTTTTTTTGTTTTGCTTTGTTTGTTTTGTTTGTGTGGTTTGTTTGTTTGCTTGTTCTCTTTACTAGGTCCCAAGTACTTCAGTGCAACATAATTTGGAGCTCAGGCAGGTATGATTCTTTTAACATGAAATAGTTAAGTGTCCCTAGAAGCATGCTGCTGCATGTCGACCGAAGCCTCTAAGACTAAGAGCAAGGCCTTAATGAATCGATTTATACCTATCGTTTCTTCCCAATCAGGCTGGTAAATCCACTCAAGTCATGAGCTACCTTACTCTTCTCAAATGAGTTAAGAGTTTTTTGCTTTGTCACGTTTATATAGCAGAGGTACTTTCGGTTCCTTAACCACCTCCTTTACATTCTCCATCAACTTTCGGTTCAACACTGTAACCCTTGAGATTCTCAGCTTTTACCACTGAGGTTTATGGTTGCATAAAATCTGTGTTTATGTTCTTAGATACGAACACCACGTGCTAAGTGAGACCCAAAATCCAACACCAACAATGAGTTGACGGTGAATCTTTACATTCAAGATCTTACTTGTTACCTAAGGAAATCTCATTTTATTTTTGAGTGGTCTTTTATGAAATTATCTAACACCAAGGCATTTCTTCCCAAAAAGATCCAGTTTATTTTTGTTTTTGAGATTTTTATAGCATCTTTAGTCACAACAAACTATATCCAACCTACTTGTTCAACAGACCACATCGGTCTCACAAGTACTTCATCCAACGTTCGGTCTTATGTTAAGAATCGATGTTCGGTTGAAGATAAGCCTCCCTTAGACTGTTACTTAAAAGAAGCCTTTCGGTGTTTCTTTACAAGCACACGATCGTATTTTCTCGGGAAACCACGCAATCACTTCAAGTCTCTCTTGACTTTGAAGGAAGAGATTCTTGCCCGGAATCATCTGCTTTATGTCTTCTAACAGACATCACTCACATCCTATACACATTTTGCTTTATTTCTTATTTTTTGCCACACTCTTGCACGAAAATACTTTGTGATTTTCCAAAATTCTGGTTGATGTTTCTTATGGCTCGTTTGAAGTTTCTTTTAGGCGCGAAATGGTTATTATCACATCTGGAGCGAAGGTGAATTTGAAAAGACGATATGTGGATAAGATTTTGGGCACATGAATTTGAACGGTTCCTAAACCCACGCTTGATGACGTCTATCTGGGGAAACCAAGCTGTCACATTGCGCTTTTTCAGGCGACGTTTCAGTGATCGTCTCATCATCACGAAAATTTTTTCTCTCTCCTGGCAACGGTATATAAAGGGTTTCTCACACATATTGTACCTTCTTACCTTCTTCAAATTCTCTCAATACACAATGCGATCTGCAACTGTTCATCTTCTTCCTTACCTCAACAATGGCGGATTCCTCATCTGTTCAAGATCAAACTGCTTCGTCCTCATTGCTCGTGATCAAACCCAATTAGAACATGATCATTCAACTGAACCCCTTTCTGTATGATTCTTACATGCTCCAGGTTGTCGAGTGCCTCAAATATTCTCCTCTGGTTATCGCACTCACACAGGTGGAATCTATCCCAATGTCTCTTCTATCCCAAGTCTATTCTACTGCAACCTATGACAAGAACAAGGTGAGGATCTACTTTCAAATCTTCTCGCAAAAGGCATCAATTTCAAAAGGGCGATTATGTTCCCTGTTAAAGCTTGCCATTGATGCCTCTGTTATCTCTCCTGATTTCGTCACCACGACCCAACTGTTTACAATGCTCTACGAGATGGGATACACTGATGTTCTTACCACCGTGACGAAGGTTAAGAAATCATGTTTGCCCCCCAATGGAATGGATTTCTTAATCTTCTCAACAAGGGTTTGGCGGAGAGGGTTGCTGGGTCAGATGGTACCAGTAAGTGTTTTCTGACCATTCTCTATGGTCTCTATAATGGGATTAATCTCGATTATGGATCGATTATTTGGTCGCAATTGGTGCAAAGCCTCAACACCTCGACGAGGCATTCTGAGATTTCTTGTGGTCGTTTCTGGACCATCGTCACACGAAGGGCTATTGACTCTTTGCAGATTACCGTCATGAAAGATGCCCTGGTCTCATCTGTGGCCACTTTTCACACGAAGAAGATCATCTTCTCTGATGCCACAAAGTTCTCCCACAATGGTTCCATACCTGAGACGATGTACAGGTGTGTGTCAGCCGAAAGTAAGGTGATGGCTGATTACCGAAAGCATCCTCCCAAAGGACCGAGAGTACTGACTCCTGAACAGCAAGCTGCTTTAGAAGCTGTGGAGAAGCCAGCCAACCGAGGCAAAAGGGCAACTACCAAGAAAGTGACAACCGAAGGTCCTTCGACTAAAGCTGCCAAGTCTAAAAAGCGAAAGGCTGATAAAGGTGATTCTTCGGCTCCAAAGAAGATTAAGAAGATGGCAAAGAAATCCAAAAGTCCTTCTCCTTCCAGCTCAGACAATGATGAGGAGCGCTCGGCAGATGAGGAAGAGGAAGTTCAACATCATGGTTCACCGAGAGGTAATACCCCTCCTCGTTCTCCAACTCCAACTGAACCACTTCATGACAAGATTCCAACACCTCCTCCATCTCCACCGAAAACCATTGTTCCAGTTTCGGTTGCTCCCATTCCACCCCCTACTACATCTCAAACCATAACTTCTATACCACCACCAGTTAGTACCATACCACTCTCTACAACTCCTTTACCACCTCCCATCTTTTCACAAGCAACTACCACAACTACTCCTACCACCACAACAACCGAACCTCCAGTAAACGTTAACGTATCTGATACGGGGGCGAATACTGAAACCGAACCTCCTGTTACTTCCAAACCTCTTTCACCCTCACCTTTAACCGATTCTGGTGATACTCTTGGTGGTGATAATGTTGAGTTTGACTCGACTTATTACAGTCCTTATCGGCTTCCAACAGACGAAGATGAAGAGGCTCCTGTCACTAGACAACAAGTGCAGGGTCTAGATGCGAAACTTGATCAATTGCTTTCCTCTACAAAGACGTATAACGATGTGGTGCTCAAGGCTTTTTTGGACACTGCTTTTGAGCAATATACTGGGGCCATTGACAAATCGACGAAGGCCGTTGAGGATTCCACTTCTTCTTGGAAGAAGGTTACTACTGAAGTTGCAGAACTTGTTCACAGTTCTCATATTTTTCTCGAATCCCTCAAAGGTCATGATGATTCAAATGCAGCTAAAGTGAACGCTTTAGTTGATTCTTTATCCAAGTCACTTCAAGAGGAGCAAGTTAAATTTGAGAATGTTCATTCTTCCATTCAAGCTGAGAACACCTCTCTTCTTAGCTCGGTGAATTCTAGGCTTGAACTACTCCAGGATGATTTAGTGAAGTAGAGTACATTAAAGGAGGATCTTGCACGACAAGCCTCTACAATTGAAGTTCAGAAAGTCCAATTGGCTCTAGCTGAAAGGGAGATTTCATTGTTGAAGACAGAGCGAGCTGTTTTTCGGAGCTGTGCTGGTGATGTAAAGAATATGCTTACCAATCTTCTTAGTGCTCATGATCCGATACTTACACTGACCATCAGGAATCATCTGACTTCCAAGCTTCTTCCCGCCCTTGCACTGTTACATGAAATGAAGGGTGTTTCGGAGAGGTTCGTCCCTCCAAAACAAGGGGGAGAAGGTGCTCAATCTACTCAACCGAAGGTCACTGTCAAAACCGAACCGAAGGGTAATGAAGCTTCGGGTTCTGGTAATCAAGATAAGAAAAAGGGACTGGATAATGATAGTGATGAAGAAGAAGAAACAATTGCTGAGGCCCTGAAGCGAAAGAAAAGGGATAAAGAATTGGATGAAACCCTTCGGGTTGCGAAGGAAGCTGAAGAAAGGGAGCGAAAGAACAAAGAAGAGCAAGATGCCTTAAACTGCAAAAAGGCCTTGTTTCCTCTTTGGACTAGAGAAACCCTCATCAAAGAGGCAATAGAGTTTCCAAGCGTATACTGGCTGGAACCTGTAGCTTCTTTTGATTGTGAGAATTCAAGGGACTCACAGTTTGATATGCCTATAACACGAAAGGCATTTACTTTTCATTTCTTTGATTCAACTGTTCAAGTTCCCTCACCTCACCCTAAAGTTGATCGTGAACTTATCGATTTTTATCTCAAGTTCGGTCAGCCTCAGTACCTGACATGGAGTGCTCAGAAGATTATAACTGTCAAGGTACTGAAACCTTCGCCTACAGGGAAGTTTATAAATGTCAATTTCAAAATCACCCGAGGTTCAGACAACTCGGTTTCGGTTATATCCCTGGCAGATCTTCCAAATTTGAATCCTCATGATTGGATCTTGTTGTTTAACATACTGCTCACCAATGCGAAAGAATATGAGCCGATCCTGGATCATCTAAAGAGGATGTTGGCCTCCTATATTCATGAAGTAGCTGCAATGGATCAGTAGATAGCTAAAGTTTTGAAGAAGAAACCCACTGTAAAGCCAACAGCAAAACCTGGAGATGTGAATAAAATGAAGATGGGCCAAATTGATTCTACATATCTCACGGTGATGTTCACAACATGCGAAGCCAATAGATTTCTTTTCGCTCTTGTTGACAAACATCTGTTCTCAACGGACTGCTTAGAGCACATAATTAGTATCATCCATCGGTGCAAGCAGAACTCTGAGGCAGACAAGAAGAACTTCATGGACATGCTTCGGTGGTATATCACGTTTCGTCATACTCTTTTGGCCATCATATCGAAGGTGTTCAAGACTGTCAAGAAGTCTTCTATAGCTCAACCGAACTGAGCTTTTGGCTCCATTGACGCAAAGGGGGAGATTGTTGGGTATTTTATGTTGCGTCATGTATGCCTGTCCATCCGTGATTATTATGTAGGGTTTAGCTATAAATAGTGCATGCATGTATGCCTTAGATACTAACATGAATATAGTTATTATTGCTTTGTAACCCTAAACACCTCTACAGTCGAAGTTCTTAAACGAGCTCTTCTGAGGTGTTAAAGTTTAATCATTCGACATCAGTCAAACCATTCCTGTTTTCTTCATTACGTCATTTATTGTTTATCTGCTTAGAATCTATCGATCCTACAAGAACATTGTTCTAACAATGAAAATGAAGATTTGAAAAAAAAAATCCTAAGAAAATCAAACTCTATTGACGGGTTGCCTCCCGTTAAGCGCTTCTTTTTTAGGAGTCTTTAGTTGGACTCCATCCCGCTTTACGTTGCTGCTGCTTCCTCCATTAGGATCTCATTTTTCAGTTTTTGCACTTTGTATTTTGTCTTGTAAAGATAGATTCTTCTCTTATATGCCCTCTTCAGTTCTTCCATTCTCTTTCTTGCATCAATTTCTTCAGCTTTACGCTTTATCCCTTTACTATGCCTCTTCTTTTTCACTTCTTCCTTTTCACGCCTCATCGTTTCCCTTCCTTCTTTATCTTCCTCGATTGCCTTTTCGGTCATTAACTCATCATCACTTGAAGGCACAAATTCTTCCTCACTTTCATCACATATTAAAGAATCCGGTGTTTTGAAAGTGAAAACTTCAAACGTAGTAGAGACAAGGGAACGAGGCTTGGTTCTTTTGCTTTTGGTTGACATCGCTATATGTGATTCAATGAAAGAGTTATGGTTATCATTATTCCAAGTTTTAGTATCCCTTTTATCTTCTAAACTTTCTTTATCCTCTTCTTGGGCAGCCTCATTATTTAGCACAATTGTTTCAAGACAAGCCAAATATGCATTCTCAAAGTTGACGAAATCTTTAACAGCTTTGCTTTCCTCAAGAAGATTCTCCACGTAATCAGGAAAAACGTGCACATCTGGTTCATAAAGGGTACTAATGGTTTGCAGACTAAAATCTTCAACAAATTAGGATTTTTCGTATGTACTCGTCGAGTCAGAAGGTACGACTCAGCGAGTCAGTGAGCTTCCAATACTTTTAAGGCTTTCTTGATAATCAGCTTCCTCGATCAGCCTCTCTATCTCCTCCAGATCTCCTTTGGCATCAGAATTTTCTTCCAAAGATAATAAGAATTGACTTGGATTGATTTCATGCAAGCACGCAAGCTCTTTTTCTAACAATTCATCCTCCAAATATATTGAGGAAACTTTATCTTCTCTTGACTCTATGTGCTTATCCTTTTCCTCAGCTTTAAAAATAAACGAATCATCCCCCACCCTTAATGTTAGCGTAGATTCACGCATATCTACCAAGGCACAAGCGGTATTCAAGAACGGTCGCCCAAGAATGATTGGTACTTTAAGGTCCTCCTCCATGTCTAATATTATGAATTCAACAGGAAATACTAGTTTATCAACTTTGATGAGAAGATCTTCACACACTCCCATTGGATGTATTATCGTTTTGTCGGCCAAATGGATTTTCATATGAATAGGCTTTGGGACCAGAAGGTTTAACTTTTGGAAGAAGGAATATGGCATAATATTAATACTTGCCCCTGAATCAGTCAATGCTCGTGTGGTCATTATATTCCTAAATTGACAAGGTACGGTGATGGTTCCCGGACCGCCCCTCTTTTCTGGCAGTTCATTCAACACTATTTCAGCAACTTCTTCCATATTTCTTCTAGTTGTAAAGAGGTTTTTAAGCAAACTTGCATATTTCGGTGTATGAACTATCATTTCAACAAACGGAATATTCACTTGGAGTGCCCTTATGTGCTCCATAAACCTCCTATATTAGGTATGGCTCGGGTCGGAAATGGCAAAGAGGCCCGGTAAGGTTTCAAAAGAAAGCTGCTTGTGTCATCAGGTCTTGGACTCGTCGAGTCCTTGTTGGCGACTCGGCGAGTCGAGTCAGGTTTACTCGATTCCCAACTATTTACCTCTTCTCTTTGCACCTTGTTGGGATTCTTCTGGACAAGGGTCAGAGGAGTGAAAATTGTTTCAGAATCTTTTGTTATTGCCTTCACATGCGCCATTCTGGGATTTTGTTCGGTATTGCTAGGAAGTTCACCGGGTGTTCTTTGGTTGATTTGTTGTGCAAGCTGGCCTAACTGTTTTTCAATGTTATGAATGGATGCTTGCTGATTCCTAAGTATATTTTGTTGATCCATCATCATAGCTTGGTGCTCTCTAAGCATATTTCGTTGCTCCTTCATTTCAATGGCAGTATCATTGTGCCTCTTCTCGGACGCAGCCACAAATCTTGTAAACATATCTTTCAAATCAGATTTCTTCTCTAGCACCGGTTCCTCCTTTTGATAAAAGCCTCTATCTTTTTGCTTGTACTTTTCCTCCTTCGCCTTTTTCTACTCATCGTATGGTAGCCATTATTTCTTGGGTTTTCGCCAATTGTCATCAAACCTATCACCACTTGAATAGCACACTTGCACTTTCTGGTTCCCGTTCTCGTCAAGATCACAATCTTTAATGAGGTGAGGCCCTCTACAGTTTTCACAACCCACCCTAATGGCATGGATGGATTGGTCCATCTTAGTCATCCGTCGATCCAAACTATCCAACTTAGCCATAATTGCTGCCATATTATCAGTAACTGAGTTCACCACACCCCTACTTAGTTCATTCCTTGGATTATGATATTCTCTAGAGTGTTTAGAGAATTCTTCAATTAGCTCTTTTATCACCGGGGGTGCCTTCTTCTTGAGAGGTCCTTGCGAATCAAGGAGCTGCCTAGTTGTTACATTTACTCCATCATAGAAGATAGAGACTTCTTGTTGACTATTCAAATCATGATGTGGGCAGTTCCTTAGTAAGCCTTTATATCTCTCCCATGCCTCATAAAGTGACTCTCCAGCTTGTTGTTCAAAATTGGCTATGGCTTTCTTCAACTTGGCTATCTTTGAGGGAGGGCAAAATTGGTCTATAAATTATTTTTTCATTTTAGCCCAAGTAGTGATAGATCCGGGAGGAAGTGATTTCAGCTAATCTTTCACAGCTCCCTTGAATGTGACCGGAAGCATACGAAGTAAAACAATGTCGCGAGCCACATTGGGGACATTAAAGTAGTCGGCTATATCATTGACCTCGTCTAGGTGCTTGTATGCATACTCATGATCCTTCCCGTAGAATGGGATTTCCTTAAGTTGAGCAAGTATGTGGCCTTTAAGTTCAAAGGTGGTAGTTGCGGGAATCGCGGGTTGCACGGGTCCCGGGCCGGTGTCGTCACGTATCCTTTTCTTCCATTCTTCCATGGGAACTTTATCGATGTTGGCCATGGTGTTGTCAAGCTCTCCTTCTAGGTCGCTTCCTTCTTCGTATTCGGATTCGTTACCGTACACGAATTTGGTTTCGTTGTGGAATGTATCGTCTCCAAAATTCCCAAAGACTCTCCTTCGCTCTTTTGACTGCTAGACTCTCCTTCTTTCTTGATCTTTTTCTTCCCAAAGACTGATTTAAGGTCCTTGAAGGGCGATTTCTTTGGCGGGTTAGTGTCTTCAACAACCTTGTCTTTGTTCTTTCTAAGAGCGGATTCCGGGTCTTGTAATGGGGGAATCAGAGGTGTGTTGGATCCTCGGATCATGTAATATCTGCAATCAAAACAAGAAACACGTGTAAAAAGAACAAGAATAAAATAAAAACGAATCTGGAAATCAGCTGTGGACTCACCGAGTAGCTTCGAGTGCACTCGGCGAGTTCAAGGCTAAAACAAAAAAAAAATTAACTAAAATTCTAAAAACAGAAAAAAAAATATATTAAAACTTAACCTAATAAATTACTTAAGAAATAACTTTGTGTAAGATAAATCTCACACAAATGATCGATAAAACTAGCAATTAGTGCTAATTTTTGAACCGTTCCCCGGCAACGGCGCCAAAAACTTGATGTGTGTGAAACGAACTAAGTTTTATCCTAGTTTTTAATTATGAATTAGACACACAAAGGCAGTGGACCTATCAATTGTGGTATAGTTAAATAAGTAGGGTATCGAACTCAGGGAACGAAAATTAAACTAATTACTAATATTATCTAAGAACAAGTAATAGAAAGTAGGGTTTTCTCTAGTTTTACAAGACTAGAAACTTAAATATTTAGCTAAGACTTAAACTAAATAACTAAAGCTAAAGCAACAAAAATCACTAAATTCAATAATTAAGGAGACTTCTGTTTAGGTTCAAATCATTTGTTCCTATGGTTGATTTTATGGTAAATGCTTTGGATTAAGTTTAATTGGCTACCGATTAAGATGATTAGGTTCACGTTCGCTATTGCTAATCCTTAGAAAACTAATTAACTCAAACAATGGCCAGTTGTCTAGATTAATGAATTTCCTAGTTTATTAATTCGGGTTAAGTAAGACTTGTAGTGGTTAATTATATTGGTCGTTCAATTAACTTCTTGATGATGGTTCGTCATACAAGCTCACACATTAACTTACCTATCTTCTAGTTAACCCTAGTTTCAAGTTCGTTATTCCTAGGCATATAACTAAGTTTTCACATAGATCATATGAGATTAGTAACTAAGAGATGTTCATACAAGTTAATTACTGATTTATTAACAGAAAAATAGTTGTTATTAACACATGAGGTTCTTTAACAAGCTTAACAAAAAATAATCACCAAATTAAATTAATCCTAACCATAAAATCAATCCATATTCACAAAATCATCTACCCTAAACAGAAGATAAAGGTCTTAGTTCATAATTGCAGTAAAAACAAACTCAAAAACGAATTCAATTAGTTCAAACAAGACTCAATCAAAAGATTAACTAAGAATGAACTAGAAATTGCCTTAATCTTCCTCAAAATGGAACGTAGGGTTGATTCTTCACTTCCCATAGCTTCCACTGTGTTCTCAATCGCAGCTTAGCCTCCTAGGGTTCTTCAGAAGTCTTTTATCTCGGTCTTAAAGTCTTCATTTATAGTTTTCTGGAAACAGAGTTGACTCGTCGAGTCAAGCTACCGACTCGCCGAGTTCCTCATTAAAAATTCGTGTACGGCAAGGACTTCTATAGCTTCGCGAACCTTCGATCCGACTCGCTGAGTCAGGCGTTGACTCACCGAGTTCTTCTTGTTTTCGACATTTTTCTTCTTCATTTCAACTCCCGAACTTCCGATTGCATCTCCTGCTTCCTTTTGCTCCCGAGCACATCTTTTGGACTGAAAATATAATTTAAACACAATTAAGTACCTTTTGTCCATAAATTGCAAATAATTAGCCAATAAATAATAAAAATCTATACTAAATATATAGCTAAATATGCACATATCAAAAGTTCATTGCCAATGCTGCTAAAAGTGACACTCCAGAGCATGTGAATAAGAAGTTCATTGATCACCTTAAATGGTAGTTGGAAGTCCGAACCTGGCTGCCCAGTGCTTACCTTTATATATATATATATATATATATATATATATATATATATATATATATATATATATATATATATATATAGATATATATATATATATATATATATATATATATATATATATATATATATATATATATATATATATATAAAGGTAAGCACTGTGCAACCAGGTTCGGAGTCCGTACGAGAGAGAGAGAGAGAGAGAGAGAGATTGAAAGTACACGTCGTCCCGATCCTGAAAATATAACTTTTGTAGAAATCTGAATCAGTATGAATTAGATATGATTTTTATAAGATATAAAAGTCAGTCACGCACAAGGAACAGGTGACACAAAAAGCTACGACGAAAATGGTTGACCTTTAGCTAAAGTCTCCAAAAGGAAAATCATAGTACTCTTTAGGATGTGAATTTTGAAAAAAAATGCCAAAAATGGAGTCCGAAAGAGAGAGTTATGATTTTAGAAAAAAATCATTTAATTATATAAAAATATGGATGAAAAATAAATTAAGAATTAGCTATTGGTGTCTAAAGGAAAGTTGTAGATCTCGTTGAGAGTTTTCCATGGATATAAAGATTGTCTAAAACAGAATTCGTATGAAGAAGTTATGGAATTTACAAAATATATGTTTTGCGTCGCGCGCGGTGCGCGACATGGCAAAGTGGCTCAGCAGACGCCACATTATAATGCACGAAGTGCATCCCAAAAATCGCCTATAAATCACCTCTAATGGCTCCTTCTGTTCCCACACCTCCCAAGTTCTTCTTTCTCTTGTTGCTTTCGATTTTAGCCTATTTTCCCTTAGTTTTAGTATGCGACGAAGCCCTGCGATACCTAAAGTAGTAGTAGCTAGCAAGTAGAAGCTCTGCCAGTGCAATTTCCAGACTTTTGTCTAGGAAATCTCTGTAAGTTAAATTACAATCGTCCTTATTTCAGCTAATTTATATTTATAAGTCATAGTCATTATTATGAACGTATAAATACGATTTATCAGTAATTGCAAGTCATAATGTTGATTGATCTACTTACGGGAGAGTTGTCTAGAATGGTCACGTTGGCTTGGTTGTTGGATTTCAAAAAGCCTATATGCCAAAATGGTCCTGCCTCCCAATTGTCCTGCCTGGTTGCTCCTTATTTGTAAGAACTCTCGGTGTTCACTGGGATTAGTGAAAGATCTAGTTTCATTACCAGATTGTTATAGAGATTAATAGGTTAAAGTATTATAGGTTAATACTTGTTCGGTGTGCTATCCTTGTTGGATCATTAGCAGAATCGCCCAGATAGTTGTCACTCTTCTGAGTCATTATCAAGGTGAGTTCTTGTCACTATATTGTATACTCTAGTATGTATCCTCTGTACGTTAGGATATAGTTACCCTTTAGTATGCACTTAGGCAATTAGACTAGGATAGTTAGTTGCATGTTATGTGGACTGTTGCTATATGTATGTTGATATATATATATATATATATATATATATATATATATATATATATATATATATATATATATATATATATATATATATATATATATATATATATATATATATGTGTGTGTGTGTGTGTGTGTGGAGTTGAGGGCGGACCAACCCTGTGCTGAAGGCCAATAGACTCGGGCGGACTAGCATTATGCTAAAGGCCAAAGTAGGGACCAGCTATATGTTGTTGGAAAAAAGGATGGACTAGCTTCGCTCTGAAGTCCAAGGGAGGAACACCTTTATGCTGAAGTCCATTATGTGTATGCATTGTATATTTCTTATGGTATATGGTATTTTGGGGAACTCACTAATCCTAGCGACAACCAAGTTGTTATAAATGTTTTCAGGTATTTCGTGAGAAGGGCAAGGTTTGACTGTAAACACACGCATTCGCAACATGTTTCTGCTAAATGTAATTATACTCTAATATATTTAAATAAATAAAAATGAGAAAAATTTTCTTTGAAAATCGGGATGTTATAGTTTGGTAGTAAGGGAGTTACTTAGGGGAATCGGGGCGATCCTTGAGGAAAGTACGGATAGCTGTGGAAGGTAGTATTGGGCTCGTACTACTGAAAGCATAGGATTTGTACTCGAGTCAAGGGAGGTCATGAGGTACTAAGGAACTTGTAGGGTGTGGGATTCTTTAAGTGTTTTCTGATGGTTTGTATTGTTTATTTTCAGCAAGGTGGTCACTCGAGGTGGTTCTGGTTCTGGTGATGGGCCGGGTTCGGGCTTTAGGGCTGACCCGAATGATGAGCAGATGCGAGAGTTCATCTCATCTGATATTACCCGCAGTATTCTGGAGCAAACTCATATGATCTTTGGTACGATCAAGGAGGGAATTATGGAGATTCTAGATGAGAATCTGGGCGCATTCCGTACTAAGATAGTGGCTACATTGGGAGCACACACTCTTACTTTTCGAGCGTTTCGTGCATCTAAGGCTCCTAAGTTCTTTAGGAAGAAGGACCCCGTTGTTAGCAGGCAATGGTTGGCGGACATCACGAACACCTTTTGGACTATCTTCTACCCTGAGGGGTAGAAGGTCAGATTTGCATCCTGTCTTTTGGAGGACAGAGCCCATGATGGGTGGGAGGCATGTAGACCATACCTTAGGAGGCAAGGCTATTGAGATGATGACATAGGAGGATTTTGTGATGAGATTCAGGGTTGAGTTTGCACCAGTGATCGAGGTTCATCAGCTGGCGAGGGAGTTTCAGGACCTTCGTCAGACAACTGAGACTGTGGCAGAGTTCACCACCATGTTCTGTGATAGAGCTTAATTGGTTCTGTAGTATGTGGCGCACAAGGAGACGAAGAAGGCGAGGTACCATGACATGCTGAATGATGAGATATGGGGGTTTGTGAGCATGTCCAACGTTAGAACCTTGGAGGACATGATAGTGAGGGTCGGGGAACGGGAGATTGAATTGGAGACTGAGAGGAAGAGGAAGTCGGTTCAGGCTCAGGTATCAGAGGGCTCAGCGAAGAAGCCCATGGTTTTTGATTCTCGATTGAGGGTCCAACAGGGTTGGAGTCGTTGTGGCAAGTACGGCAAGATGCACAAGGGGTTTGCAGGGTGGGTGGCTCTGGCTACTTCAAGTGAGGCACGACGGTTCAGTACAACACATATTGCACTGCCATAGGGGCCACAAGAAGACCGATTTCCCAAGTTTTCCAGTAGGAGCAGTGGCAGCACCCGCTCCGGCGACATTAAGGATCACTGACGACCACCAGGGAAAGGCAGAGGCGCCAGTTGTGAGGAGTCGAGTGTTCCAACTGACAGCCGAGGAGGCTCGTGTAGCACCTGATGTGGTTACGAGTATGTATCTTTTCTTTATCTCATTTAGGTACATTCCTAGCGAATGGTGTTTCGGCCTTGGTTGTTTTTTATTATGGGGCCTCCCAATAATTTGTATCTCTTGCTCTCAACAAAAGATTTGATGACACTTCAGGAGAGATTGGTTATCCGTTAGACATGGAGATTGTTGATGATCATCCATTGAGGGTATCGAGGGTTCATCGGGGTTGTATTATGGAGTTATTTCGAGATAGGTATCCAATTGACTAGGTTCCTATTCCTTTGCGTGAGAGCAAGGTTATCGTAGGGATGGATTGGTTGAGCCATAATGGTGCAATGATTGATTACGAGCACCAGTTAGTTCAGGTTTGAACCCCAAGTAGAGAAGAACTAGTTATTCATGGTGATGGTTCTCATCATGGATCCGCTCTCTATTCAGCTGCAATACCTAGGAGGTATCTTCAGCAGGGTTATTTTGGTTTTGTGGCTTACATGTTGGATTTTAGAGAGGGGGAAAAGGGACGGTTGATGATGTGTCGATCGTTTGAGTATCCCGATGTGTTCCCGAAGGACATGTCTGGAGTGCCTCCATAGAGGCAGGTTAAGTTCCATATTGATCTTGTTCGTGGTGCAGCTCCGATAGCCAATGCACCTTATCGGTTAGCACCACCCGAGATGCAGGATTTGTCTACACAGCTGCAAGAGCTGTTAGAAAAGGGGTTTATTAGGCCAAGTATTTCACCCTAAGGAGCACCAACATTGTTTGTGAAGAAGAAGGATGGTTCCTATAGGATGTTCATCGACTACCGGGAGTTGAAAACGTTAATGGTGAAGAACCGTTATCGACTTCTAAGGATCGATGACTTGTTCAACCAACTACAGGGGGCATCTTCATTTTCCAAGATTAATCTGTGTTCAGGATATCATCAGATGAGAGTTGGGGATAAGGATGTTCAAAAGACAACTTTCAAAACTCGATATGGTCATTACAAGTTCCTGGTGAAACCGTCGAGGCTCATCAATACACCGGTGGCGTTCATAGACCTCATGCATAGGGTTTGTAGTCCGATGTTGGATCGTTCGCTAATCGTCTTCAATGATGATATCCTGGTCTATTCTAAGACCAAGTAGCAACATAATGATCACTTACGAAAGGTTCAGGAGACTTTGAGGAGGGAGAGACTTTATGCCAAATTCTCCAAGTGTGAGTTCTGGTTGCGTGAGGTGCAGTTATAGGGGAACCTCATTAATCAGAAGGGTATATTGGTCAATCTGTCCAAGATCGAGGTTATGATTCAGTGGGAGGTTCCAAGGTCCCCATCTGGGATTTGGAGTTCCATTCTCTTAGCAGGTTATTATAGGAGGTTCATTGAGAATTTCTCCAGGATCACAGTTTCATTGACCAGGTTAACGAAGTAGACGGTTACATTCCGTTAGGGGCCTGAGCAACAGACAACATTTGAGACTGTGAGGCACACACTGTGCGAGGCTCTGATTTTGACACCGCCTGAGGGTGTTGATGACTTCGTGGTTTTTTTTATGCTTCCATCATGGGATTGGGTGCAGTGCTTATGCAGCAGGGTCGCGTGATCGCTTATGCATCGAGGCAGTTGAAGCCTCATGAGGCAAATTATCCTATGCATGATCTGGTGTTGGGGTTTGTGGTTTTCACCCTCAAGATTTAACGACATTACCTCTATGGGTTCTGTTGTACCATTTATACGGATCACAAGAGTTTGAGGTACTTGATGGATCATCCAAATCTGAATATGCAACATATGTGGCTTGATGTAGTGAAGGATTATGACTGTGAAATTTTATACCACCCCAGAAAGGATAATGTGGTGGCCGATACTTTGAGTCGCAAGGTGACTAGCCCACCTATTCGGGATCTATGTTTGATGATGACAATGGTTACCCCATTGCTAGAGAGGATTTGCGAGGCTCGAGTCAAGGCCATGAAAGAGGAACACCGCAAGAGTGAGCGCATCATAGGTCAAGTGTCCTCTTTTGATTACCAAGAGCTAAACAAGTTAATAGTGAAGAACTATTATCCACTTTCGAGGATCAAGGACTATTTCGACCAACTACAAGGTGCATCTTAGTTTTCCAAGATTGATCTGCGTTTATGCTACCATCAAATGAGAGTTCGGGATGAGGATGTTCAGAAGGAAACTTTCAAAACTCGATATGGTCATTACGAGTTCGTGGTGATGCCTTTTGGGCTCACCAATGCACCGGTGGCGTTCACGAACCTCATGGAATAGGGTTTGTAGGCCGATGTGGGATTGGTCGGTGATCGTCTTCATTGATGATATCTTGGTCTATTCTAACATCAAGTAAAAGCATGAGGATCACATACGTGAGGTTCTGGAGACTTTGAGGAGGGAGAGACTTTATGCCAAATTATCCAAGTGTGAGTTCTGGTTGCTTGAGGTGCATTTCTTTGGGCACCTCGTCAATCAGAATGGTATATTGGTCAATCTGGCCAAGATCGAGGCCGTGATTCAGTGGGAGGTTCCAAGGTCCCCATATGAGATTCGGAGTTTCCTTTTCTTAGCAAGGTATTATCGGAGGTTCATTGAAAATTTATTCAAGATAGCAGTTCCGTTGACTAGGTTAACGAAGAAGACAATTACTTTCCGTTGGGGACCTGAGTAGCATACAACATTTGAGACTCTGAGGAAGAGACTATGTGAGGCTCTGCTTTTGACACTGCCTGAGGGTGTTTATGACTTCATGGTTTTATTGTGATGCTTCCATCACTGGATTGGGTGCAATGCTTATGTAGTGGGGTCGCGTGATCGCTTATGCATCGAGGTAGCTGAAGCCTCATGCAACAAATTATCCTATGCAAGATCTAGAGTTCGGGGCTGTGGTTTTCGCCCTCAAGTTTTGATGGCATTACCTCTATGGGTTATGTTGTACCATTTATATGAAATCACAAGAGTTTGAGGTACTTTATGGATAAGCCAAATCTGAATATGAGGCAGCGTAGGTGGCTTGATGTAGTGAAGGATTACAACTGTGAGATTTTATACCACCCCGGAAAGGATAATTTAGTGGTCGATACATTGATTCTCAAGGTGACTATCCCACCTATTCGGGATCTATGTTTGAGGATGGCGGTGGTTACCCCATTACTGGAGCGAATTTGCGAGACTCAAATCAAGGCCATGAAAAAGGAACACTGCAAGAGTGAGCGCATCGTGGGTCCTGTGTCCTCTTTTCATTACCGAGAGCTGAACAAGTTAACAACGAAGAACCATTATCCACTTCCAAGTATCAATGACTTGTTCGACCACATACAGGGTGCATCTTGCTTTTCCAAGATTGATCTGCATTCAGACTACCATCAGATGAGAGTTTAAGATGAGGATGTTTAGAAGATAACTTTCAAAACTCGATTTTGTCATTATGATTTCATGGTGATGCCTGTTGCGCTCACCAATGCACCGGTGGCATTCATGGACCTCATGAACAAGGTTTGTAGGCTGATGCTGGATCGGTCGGTGATCGTATTAATTGATGAAATCTTGGTCTATTCTAAGACTAAGGAGCAGCATGAGGATCACTTACAAGAGGTTCTGGAGATTTTGAGGAGGGAGAGGCTTTATGCCAAATCCTCCAAGTGTGAGTTTTGGTTGCGCGAGGTGCAGTTCTTGGGGCAACTCGTCAATCAGAAGGGTATATTGGTCCATCTGGACAAGATCGAGGCCATGATGTAGTGGGAGGTATCGAGGTCCCCATATGAGATTTGTTGTTTCGTTGGCTTAATAGGGTAGTATCGGAGGTTCATTGAGTATTTCTCCAGGATTGCAGTTCTGTTGACCAGGTTGACGAAGAAGACTGTTACCTTCCACTGGGGGCTTGAGTAGTAAACAACATTTGAGAATCTGAGGCAGGGACTGTGCGAGGCTCCGATTTTTACTATGCATGAGGGTGTTGATGACTTCGTGGTTTTATTGTGATGCTTCTATCACAGAATTGGGTGCAGTGCTTATGCAGCGGGGTCACGTGATGTGACACCAGTCAAGTTTTGGTCAAAAATAAATTGATCAATAATCGTAATTGGGATGAACCAGGTGGTAGAGTTTGTAACAAGGTTTCCAAAAACATAAAGAACACTGAAATCCGAGTTATAACGAAGAAGTTATGACCAATCGAAAATCTGCGGTAAAACAAGCAAAACATTATTCAGTGTAAAAAGTGAATTTTCGATAAAAGGCTTTTTAGCCTTAACAATCTAAATAAAAGTTGTAGATTATGTTAAACCGAGAACGTTCATAAAAAGAACGTAAAAATCTGACTTCGTATGAGGAAGATATGATTTTTCGAAGTTTCGGTTTAGCAGTAGACAGCTAAAAATTTGAAATATAAATTAATCGATATTTAGCCGACGCAACTTAAACGAGAATCAAAGGTCTCGTCAAAAGTAGCACAACGGTAAAAAGACAGACGAAAACGGACGTCGGATGAAGAAGTTATTAATTTTTAACGGATTCCCGTCCTGGTCTGTTTAAAATAATAATATTGAAAATAAAGTCAAAACCGACCAACGAAGTCTAAACGAAAGTCGTAGAGTATGATTTTACCTACGCGAGCATATAAAGAACGCTAAAAATGGAGCTCGTATGCGAAAGTTATGATTTTCGCAAATTTTGGCACAAAAATAAAGAAAAATAGGAAAACCGGGCAATTTCGCATGTGACACGTCACCTCGCACGTGGCAGCTGCTGAGTGGACCGAAGCTATGCGTGGCACCTTCTGATTGGACCATAGCCGAGGTCCAATGAGCTTCGGACAGCCTCGCATCGGACACCCCCGAGACACCCCCTTCGCATACGTGTCAGTCTTCTATTGGACCGAAGTCCGGTCCAATCCGAGCCTCCCATCTGCGAGCCTGCGGTCCGAAGTAAGCCAGAAACCTCGCCACCTGTCCGACGCGTGTCACCTTCGCACAGCTTCGGGTCCGAACCTTCAGACTATATATAGCATGCGAGGGCTTCCGAAGAAACCCCATTTTTCACCCCAAAATTTCCCCTTTTTCACATTTTAGCCCCGGAAACTTTCTCACGACCCCCGAAGGCCCCGGTATCGCGTCTAAAGCCCGAAGCAAGCCCCGGAGCCCCGGAATTCTCGAGAATTCATCCTCTCTCCTATCGAAACTCTGCCCGGTTTAAGCCGGTTTCTCATTAAATAAACTCTTTACGGGAAACGAAACGCTGCCCAAATCACCGCTTATCAAAGTGAGTTCATACCCCTATAATTTACCTTTTCAATGGTTTTTAAATACTTTTTAGGGGGGGAATACAAGTTTAACACAATTTTAAATTGTGTTAATAACTGTATGTGATAATAATCACACAAAATGATTATGTATGCTTTTAAGAATTATCAAATACTTCCAAAATAACGTGAAGCCATGTTAAATCTTTAAAGTCATGTAAAAACTCCGTTAAATTCTTTGAAAAATGTTTTATAAGTTATTTCAAATTATAAATGCCAAAATCATGTTTATATATGTATAAATATATAAATAAGATTTGAAGGGCTTAGGACTAATGAATTATCCTATATCCTTTTCCTTGTTTGGATGTGGAATTAGGGTTGTATTGTTTGTTCGAAGGTCGTTTCCTTCTTAATTATATATATATATATATATATATATATATATATATATATATATATATATATATATATATATATATATATTATACATATATGAGTAACAAAGGTTACTCCTTTTGGTATCTTCAGCTTTGTATCAGGCTGAGCAAAGGTGTTCATCCATGAGAAACCATGCTAATCAGATAGAACATATAAATTATAATAGGTATAATTTATCATTCAAAACTAAAGATACAAGTATGAATTACAACTGTATACTTTCGAAGGAAATTACCAAAATTCATTCAACTATACCAAGATATGTATAATACCTTTAACATACGAATAACATATTAAAGAAGTAAAGATACATCATACCTAGTTTGCATTAACAAAGGTACGATACAGAGTACCAGGGTTAGCAAACACGTGGTAATGCCGGGTTTGCATTAACAAAGGTACGATATACAGAGTACCAGAGTTAGCAATCACGAGTAATAATACATCATACCGGGTTTGCATTAACAAAGGTACGATATACAGAGTACCAGAGTTAGCAATCACGGGTAATAATACATTCTGCCGGGTTGGCATTAGCAAAGGTACTATACAAAGTACCCGAGTTAGCAAACTCGAGGTAATAATACATCTTACCGGGTTTGCATTAACCAAGGGTACGATACAAAGTACCAGAGTTAGCATTCATCGGGTAATAACAATAATACATCGGAAATCTCGTTGAAACAATAAATTTGTGAGACCCTTCACGGTGTGCTTAACTAAGTACGACCTTTTTAAGTCGTGAACTATTAGCCAGAATCTCTTGTAGGGAGAGCGTGAATTTGTGTATAGATCTATATGGGACTGACAATCCCGCACCTTTACTGTTCGCTACAGTTTGGCCGGCAGGCCTAGGGTGTCAAATATCATACCGTTCTGACGCCTGAAGAACGTCGCTGCAGGCATTTCCGTCATATTAGTATGGTTAATAGGACTCACATGGATAAAACAACGAGTGAATTACAAAGTAATATACTTCTCTTATAACAGTAAGAAAAGTTAATTACATCCCGACCAGATATACCTTCAGTAGCTTTTACTTACAGTAAGAGCTATATATCATGAAATCAAGTATTGTACTTCTGGTTTTGAACATTTAAAACCACAAGGCAGTATTATGGATAATAGAATACTCTCCATGATTAATACTAAGGTTGTTACTGTAGAACAGATATAACTAAGAACACTTTTACCAATGAAACGGTTTATGGGATTAAACCACTTTTACAAATGAAACGGTTTATGGGATTAAACCACTTATACAAAGGAAACGGTTTATGGAATTAAACCACTTATAAAATGAAACTTAGTCACTCAATCTTTGTAAACTAGTATAACATAAAAGACCTTTAGTGGTTAATTCTATAATTCCTTAGTTATTACATCAGAGTCGTACATAAGTAATGTCCGATTGACAGTGAAATGTGTGACTTCCGCCTTACTTCCTGTTCCTTGTTTGGTTGTGGGCTTAGGTGAGATACACCCATTTAACTATCAATTCAATATTATGTTATGTATAATTAGTATAAACTAAGTAATTACAGAGGGAAACTATTGAGGTTATCAGTTAATCACCTCTGGAGATATAGGATTTCCTGGAGAAACCAGTGAACTCATTCAAAGAACTTAGGGTATACTTAACAGAACTAAAATACTTATGAACTCACCAGCTTAAATGCTGATCTACTCTTTTCAAATAAATTGTATTCTCAGGAATCCAGTAGACAGGTACACTCCAGAAGCTTTTGAGAAGACTACCTAGTACCGTACCGCGACTCTTGTCTTCTATTGTACCTACTTTAGTGTTTGAATATGTAATGTTTAAACACTTATGTAAAACTTATACTTATTAATGCAATGGTTGTTTGTACTTTGATTACTATATTGCATGTGTTGTGATACTTACCAAAAAGTCCTCCACCCCCGAACGTTTCCGCCATTCTGGTTTGGGGGTGCGACAGATTGGTATCAGAGTAGTGTTTATAGTGAACTCAGTATATCAGTCATAAAAGATATACAACTATAAACCCATTGGGAGAAAAACACTCTGACCAAGAGTTATATTTTAAAAATATATCAATATTTTATAAAAGTATAAGTACATGCAGAGTATATATACCAGAATGAGTATCACAAGAAGAACAAAACTAAAGTATTTGGATGTTGGACATTGCAGTTAAACCTAAACAGTGACGTAATCATATATGGGATCAATATAGCCTGATCAACTATATTCATCCAAGATATGACCAACACGTGTTTGGGAAGTGATTGTAGTGTTGCAACTGGTCTAAAACTTACCTAAGCACCAGAAGAATTCTAGAACCAAAGACTAAAATACTATGGGAGTATTTTAGGATGCTATATCAAGAAAACCGAAAACCTGTTAAGTTCTTGAATCTAGAAGTCCAAGAATCAAACTCATAACTAAAATAACATGGAGGTATGTTACATACCTCTGGGGAAATGTTAAAAAGATCTTTTCTGATAAGTCTATAATTACTAAGTGGATACGTTAAGATCATATATAGCCGAGATCTTATAGACTTAGAATATGTGATTTTCACTCTACTTCCTTTTCCTTGTTTGGATGTGGTTTTAGAGTAAGATTACTTATTCAAAGGTCTATTTGATCTGGATTATATATAATCGGTACACACCTTGTGATTATAGAAGGACCAGAAAGAATCACCTTCGTAAAGATTTTCTCATAGATTCTTTAGACATTCCCATTCTCGTATAAACCCGTTAGATAAACATAGTTACTCCAGCAATCAATAGAAGAGTCAAGGAGGATCCAACAGAATTTCATTAAGAGAATCCCAAGAAGATACATAGGAGAAGTAAACGAACTATAGAAATCATTTAGTGCCTTTACCCTATTAAGGACACCAATGAGACATTCGCATGAACTTTCGAGATTCAAAATCTTCATTACGAAGTAATGGGGATCAGTGTCAGAATCGGAAGTAAGATAGCCCGGGAATTCAATATACCTACAGAGGAGAGGGACACCTTATAGATACCAGGAGAGAACAACTCATTACCACCCAGAATAGAACAAAGGAAAACCACGCATGATTCATGTGAAGTGTTCGAGCACCTTTTCATCTAAGTAAATAACTAGTAAATCGGTTCAACCTAGTGAGTTAGTGATTTCATTACTCACATTAGGTTTGGAGCTTATCCTCTTTTTCTATCACGGCTAATAACAATAAATCAGATCACGAAATCTTAATTGATAGTGATTACTTCTCAAATTCATAAGTCTATTTTATGTAGACACCGTTATGAATTGTTTTCGAATATTTTTGAAAATTGGGAAAACGATATCCACCAAACTAAGGTAACTTAGTTCGGATGATACTCGGTTCCTAACCATTCTAGAAACTTAACTATGTTCCTTACCAGGACTGCATCATAGGGATGCAGGTCGAATCATTAAGAACAATATAACAAAACAAAAGATTAATACATAGATACAAATGGTTAGAATACATCTAAAGAAACGATAGTCGCTCACGAACTCATTTTCTTATCATGTAACAGAATCATGCCTCCAAAGAAGTGTAACCAACCCACCAGCGAAACACCAATCCTTCAGATAGATGCGGCTACGTTTCAAGCTGCGGTCACAGCAGCTGTAGCAGCTGTCATGGCACACCTGAATGCTAACAATACAAATGTTAGTAGTAATGTTATCGGTAACCCCGATCGTGGTGATGGCCAAGTACAGCAACGAGCACCTACTTGTAAGGACACCTCAAACCTTAAGCCTAATATCCTTAAACGAAAGTTCGAGAACACGAAAGGGAGTTGTTCAACTCAAGAACCTAACAGAGGGCAACGAGCTGGGGCAGTCAATACCCCCGTCAGCCCTGTTATTCTGGCACCAACCAAGCCGTACTTAGGAAACCTCCCACACTGCAGCAAGTGCAACTACCATCATCATGGAGTTTGCCGAGAGCTGCATTGTAATAGATGCAACATGAAGGGGCATACCGCCCGCATCTGTAGAACTCCGGTTGAGTTCATCACTTCAACTACCGATGTTGGAACCATTCCCATATGTCACCTTTGTGGTGAAATAGGACATTACAAGAGGGATTGTCCAACAGAGAAGAATGACGGGGGAGCAGGAGGATTTTGATCCCAATACATGGGAAAGCATCAAAGAACCCTGCTATATTTTGGTACGCTTCCAAACCCCGATAATTATCTATAATTATGATTACTCTTCCGTTCAAATTAAATCACAACAGTTATATAAAATTTGAAACCCTAACAGGTAAGCTATGATGACTTAGTGTATACATAAGGGTCATTTATAATTAAGATTTGTAGACTTAGAGTGAGTAATCCCGCCTCATTTCCTGTTCCTTGTTTGGTTGTGGATTTAGGGCAGGGTTGCTCAGTCAAAGGTCTTACCAATCTTAATTATACATGACTTGTATACACCAAGCGATTATAAAGAGACCTAGTAAGGATCGTTTCATGAAAGTTCATAATTTCAAATTATCAGAACACTCGTATTGGTAGTACCCGCCAATTTCGAATCAAAAAGGGGTTCGTAGCGATAATAACAGAATAAAACCAGAAGCTCTGAAAACTTAAGTACGTAAGGTATCACCCTAGTAATCATTGCTCCCAGAACGACTTAATATCTATTTCGTCGAGAAAATTCCGACATCCTCATTCGACATGGTTTGGCCTGGCCCTTACCATGTGAAAATTCTGATGCTGTATAAGAGAACTTTTTCCTTAATCAGCTGTAAGATGAAATTCTTCCAATCCATAACGCAAAACCCTTAGGTTGTCTCTCATTTCAAAACTTCAGAAGTACCCATGCGAAGAGTACCACGCCATTCTAGCCTACTCAGTAGACAGAAAACTTCAAACGAAAAGCATCGAAGTAGTCTTAAAAGTCAGTAACTACCGAAGTACCTCAATAGATCTCATAGAAAAATCATCGAACCATAGGTCAAGTTCAAGAATAGAGACTAAGAACTCATTAAGTTATTCTATCACTGCTAAGTGTATACACGAGAGTGGTATATAAGTTAGACTTAACAAGATTAAGGATGTGTGATTCCGCCATATCTCCTGTTCCTTGTTTGGTTGTGGACCTGGGGCAGAGTCACCCATCCGAATGTTTTTGTGAAATCTAAATTATATACGACTTGTATACACGAGGTAATGTTGGATGAGCCAAGTATGAGTCTTATCACGAACTTCGAAGCAAAAGCCAGCATTCTACCAGGTGGAATTCAACATGAGACCACGACAGTGGGTCGAGCTACTAAATGACTACGAATTTGAAATTCGTTATCATGTCGACAAAGCCAATATAGTAGCTGACACCCTAAGTCGGAAAGAGTACCCAGGTCATAGTGCCAATCATGGACTATGATAACCCATTCAAATCTCTCCACATAGAGTAAGGAGGCTCAACAGGAAGCCTTGAAACCTGAAAATGTGGCAAGTAAAGAATATAACTAGAACGTGTGAGTGCACGGTATGCCAATATCTGTTATCTCCACTGAGATAATAGAATCATCTCCCAGTTCAGGCCGTCACTCAAAAACCTCTAGGAACCAGAGTAGTCATAATTCTATCGGATCGGCTATGGTAAAGAATGGGATATCCATTTACCAATTAGTCAAGTCCTTTAACACGCTAGCATTCAAGTTGCTCCATTCAGAACCTTCTGTGGTCACAAGTGCAGATCCTATCTACACTGGACTAAAGTAGGTAATACGCAACTAGCTAGAGATCCAATTTCCACACAGTACCCTCGCTGATCTGGAATTCATCCAAGAAACTACCAAAAACAAAATACTAATCAGGAAGCGACATAAAGCTTCTAGAGTTAACCAGAGAAGCTACGGCTTCGATAAAAGAAAACCCTTGGAATTCCAGGATTGATGACCTTGTAATATGAAGGTCTCACCCTGGAAGGACAAGATGCGCTTGTGAAAGCGTGGAATACAAAATTCAAGGTACATAAGACCATTTGAGATTCTTACCAGAATCGGTCTTGTACTTTTAAACTTAAACTACCACCAAAAACTTAATGACATTAATCCCATCTTTCACATATCAAATCTAAAGAGGTGTCTATCCGATAAAACACTTGTTATTTCACTCGATGAAATCAAGTTAAATAAAAGTCTACACTCTGTAGTGGAACCAATGAAAACCATGGATAGGGAAATCAAAAGAACCAAGCAAAGTCTTATCCCGTTAGTGAAGGTTCACTGGATTACAAACCAGGGACCTGAATTCACTTGGGAAAGGAAAGATTAGACCTAGTCCATGAGTATCACTTTAGACTTAATTTCGGGACGAAATTCCCTCTAACGGGGGGATAATGTGACACCAGTCAAGTTTTGGTCAAAACTAAATTTATCAATAATCGTAATCGGGATAAACCAGGTGGTAGAGTTTGTAACAAGGTTTCCAAAAACATAAAAAACACTGAAATCCGAGTTATAACGAAGAAGTTATGACCAATCGAAAATCTGCGGTAAAACCGGCAAAACACTGTTCAGTGTAAAAAGTGAATTTTCGATAAAAGGCTTTTTAGCCTTAACAATATAAATAAAAGTTGTAGATTATGTTAAACCGAGGACGTTCATAAAAAGAACGTAAAAATCTGACTTCGTATGAGGAAGTTATGATTTTTTGAAGTTTCGGTTTAACAGTAGACAACTAAAAATTCAAAATATAAATTAATCGATATTTAGCCGACGCAACTTAAACTAGAATTGAAGGTCTCGTCAAAAGTAGCACAACGGTAAAAAGACAGACGAAAACGGACGTCGGATGAAGAAGTTATGAATTTTTAACGGATTCCCGTCCCGGTCTGTTTAAAATAATAATATTGAAAATAAAGTCAAAACCGGCCGACGAAGTCTAAACGAAAGTCGGAGAGTATGATTTTACCTACGCGTGCATATAAAGAATGCTAAAAACGGAGCTCGTATGAGAAAATTATGATTTTCGCAAATTTTGGCACAAAAATAAAGAAAAATAGGAAAACCGGGCAATTTCGCATGTGACACGTCACCTCGCACGTGGCAGCTGCTGAGTGGACCGAAGCCATGCGTGGCACCTTCTGATTGGACCGCAGCCGAGGTCCAATGAGCTTCGGACAGCCTCGCATCGGACACCCCGGAGACACCCCAGAGTCACCCCCTTCGCATACGTGTCAGTCTTCTATTGGACCGAAGTCCGGTCCAATCCGAGCCTCCCATCTGCGAGCCTGCGGTCCGAAGTAAGCCAGAAACCTCGCCACCTGTCCTACGCGTGTCACCTTCACACAGCTTCGGGTCCGAACCTTCGGACTATATATAGCATGCGAGGGCTTCCGAAGAAACCCCATTTTTCACCCCAAAATTTCCCCTTTTTTCACATTTTAGCCCCGGAAACTTTCTCACGACCCCCGAAGGCCCCGATATCATGTCTAAAGCCCGAAGCAAGCCCCAGAGCCCCGGAATTCTCGAGAATTCATCCTATCTCCTGTCGAAACTCTGCCCGGTTTGAGCCGGTTTCTCGTTAAATAAACTCTTTACGGGAAACGAAACGCTGCCCAAATCACCGCTTATCAAAGTGAGTTCATACCCCTATAATTTACCTTTTCAATGGTTTTTAAATACTTTTTAGGGGGGGAATACAAGTTTAACACAATATTAAATTGTGTTAGTAACTGTATGTGATAATAATCACACAAAATGATTCCGTATGCTTTTAAGAATTATCAAATACTTCCAAAATAACGTAAAACCATGTTAAATCTTTAAAGTCATGTAAAAACTCCGTTAAATTCTTTGAAAAATGTTTTATAAGCTATTTCAAAGTATAAATGCCAAAATCATGTTTATATATGTATAAATATATAAATAAGATTTGAAGGGCTTAGGACTAATGAATTATCCTATATCCTTTTCCTTGTTTGGATGTGGAATTAGGGTTGTAATTTTTGTCCGAAGGTCGTTCCTTCTTAATTATATATATATTATACATATATGAGTACCAAAGGTTACTCCTTTTGGTATCTTCACCTTTGTATCAGGCTGAGCAAAGGTGTTCATCCATGAGAAACCATGCTAATCAGATAGAACATATAAATTATAATAGGTATAATTTATCATTCAAAACTAAAGATACAAGTATGAATTACAACTGTATACTTTCGAAGGAAATTACCAAAATTCATTCAACTATACCAAGATATGTATAATACCTTTAATATACGAATAACATATTAAAGAAGTAAAGATACGTCATACCTAGTTTGCATTAACAAAGGTACGATACAGAGTACCAGGGTTAGCAAACACGTGGTAATGCCGGGTTTGCATTAACAAAGGTACGATATACAGAATACCAGAGTTAGCAATCACGAGTAATAATACATCATACCGGGTTTGCATTAACAAAGGTACGATATACAGAGTACCAGAGTTAGCAATCACGGGTAATAATACATTCTGCCGGGTTGGCATTAGCAAAGGTACTATACAGAGTACCCGAGTTAGCAAACTCGAGGTAATAATACATCTTACCGGGTTTGCATAAACCAAGGGTACGATACAAAGTACCAGAGTTTGCATTCATCGGGTAATAACAATAATACATCGGAAATCTCGTTGAAACAATAAATTTGTGAGACCCTTCACGGTGTGCTTATCTAAGTACGACCTTTTTAAGTCCTGAACTATTAGCCAGAATCTCTTGTAGGGAGAGCGTGAATTTGTGTATAGATCTATATGGGACTGGCAATCCCGCACCTTTACTGTTCGCTACAGTTTGGCCGGCAGGCCTAGGGTGTCAAATATCATACCGTTCTGACGCCTGAAGAACGTCGCTGCAGGGATTTCCGTCATATTAGTATGGTTAATAGGACTCACATGGATAAAACAACGAGTGAATTACAAAGTAATATACTTCTCTTATAACAGTAAGAAAAGTTAATTACATCCCGACCAGATATACCTTCAGTAGCTTTTACTTACAGTAAGAGTTATATATCATGAAATCAAGTATTGTACTTCTGGTTTTGAACATTTAAAACCACAAGGCAGTATTATGGATAATAGAATACTCTCCATGATTAATACTAAGGTTGTTATTTTAGAACAGATATAACTAAGAACACTTTTACGAATGAAACGGTTTATGGGATTAAACCACTTTTACAAATGAAACGGTTTATGGGATTAAACCACTTATACAAAGGAAACGGTTTATGGAATTAAACCACTTATAAAATGAAACGTAGTCACTCAATCTTTGTAAACTAGTATAACATAAAAGACCTTTAGTGGTTAATTCTATAATTCCTTAGTTATTACATCAGAGTCGTACATAAGTAATGTCCGATTGACAGTGAAATATGTGACTTCCGCCTTACTTCCTGTTCCTTGTTTGGTTGTGGGCTTAGGTGAGATACACCCATTTAACTATCAATTCAATATTATGTTATGTATAATCAGTATAAACTAAGTAATTACAGAGGGAAACTATTGAGGTTATCAGTTAATCACCTCAGGAGATATAGGATTTCCTGGAGAAACCAGTGAACTCATTCAAAGAACTTAGGGTATACTTAACATAACTAAAATACTTATGAACTCACCAGCTTAAATGCTGATCTACTCTTTTCAAATAACTTGTATTCTCAGGAATCCAGTAGACAGGTACACTCCAGAAGCTTTTGAGAAGACTACCTAGTACCGTACCGCGACTCTTGTCTTCTATTGTACCTACTTTAGTGTTTGAATATGTAATGTTTAAACACTTATGTAAAACTTATACTTATTAATGCAATGGTTGTTTGTACTTTGATTACTATATTGCATGTGTTGTGATACTTACCTAAAAGTCCTCCACCCCCGAACGTTTCCGCCGTTCTGGTTTGGGGGTGCGATACGTGATCGGTTATGCGTCGAGGCAGTGGAAGCCTCATGAGGCAAATTACCCTATGCATGATCTGGAGTTGGGGGTTGTGGTTTTCACCCTCAATAATTTGACGACATTACCTCTATGGGTTTCGTTGTACCATTTATAAGGATCACAAGAGTTTGAGGTACTTCATGGATCAACCTAATCTAGATATGAGACAACATAGGTGGCTTGATATAGTGAATGATTATGAGTGTGAGATTTTATACCACCCCGGAAAGGATAATGTGGTGGCCGAAAGGTGACTAGCCCACGTATTCGAGATATTTGTTTGAGTATGATGGTGGTTAATACATTGCTGGAGCAGATTCGCGAGGCTCATGTCAAGGCCATGAAAGAGGAACATTGCAAGAGTGAGCACATCGTGTGTCAGGTGTCCTCTTCTGATTACAAAATTAGGGGACGTTTGACCTTGCATCGGAGGGTTTGGGTTCCAAATTGGGGTGGTGCACTACAGATACTGGTGGATGAGGTACACAAGTCAAAGTACTCTATTTATGCAGGTGCGACAAAGATTTACAGAGACCTCAAAACTGATTATTGGTGGCCCAAAATGAAGTGGGATGTGGCATGGTACGTGGAGAGGTGCTTGACTTGTCTAAAATTCATGGCCGTGCATCAGCGACCGCACGGAAAAATGGAGTCGTTCGGTATTCTTGTTTAGAAATTGGAAGATACATGATGGACTTCGTCACGAAGTTACCGCAAACAACGCGATTGTGGATTCGATATGGGTTATCGTGGATCGATTGACTAAGAGCGCATTTTATTCCTATTCAGGAGAGCATCTCTACAGAGAAGTTGGCGGATATCTATATCTGAGAGGTAGTGGGGCGCCATGGAGTCCCGATATTAGTGGTTTCAGATATGGATGTTAGATTCACTTCCAGATTCTGGAAGAAGTTCCACGAGGAGTTGGATACTCGACTGCACTTTAGAACAACTTTCCACCCCCAGACTGATGGTCAGAGTGAGAGGACTATCCAGACATTGGAGGATATGCTTCGGGCATGTGTACTAGATTTTGGTGGGAGATGGGATACGTATCTTCCACTGGCTCTGTTCTCCTACAACAACAGTTATCATACCAGCATCGACCGACCTCCTTTTGAGATGCTTTATGGAAGGAAGTGTCAGACTTCGATTTGTTGGGGGGGGGGGAGGTGGGACAGATAGTAATGGGGAGTACCGAGGTGGTACTCAATACCACCAAGTTGATTCAACAGGTGCGCGAAAGACTCCAGACCGTGCAGAGCCATCAAAAGAGCTATGCAGACAGACGACGTTCGGTCCTTGAGTTTTAGGTTGGGGATTTTATGCTCCTGAAGGTGTCACCTTGGAAAGGCGTCATCCGGTTCAGGAAGTGGGGCAAGCTGGTACCTAGATTCATTGGTCCTTTTAGGATCCTTTCTTGGGTGGGCAAGGTTGCATATCGAATGTATTTACCAGCCGAGCTAAGACAGATCCACAACACATTCCATGTCTATCTGTAATGGAAGTGCCTGGCCGATGATTCTGTAGTGCTTCTGTTGGATAGACCAGTGGTGATTCTTGATAGGATGACCAGTGGTGATTCTTGATAGGATGACCAAGACCTTGCACAACAAGGTAATGGAGTTGGTGAAGGTGCAATAGCAGCACCGGAAAGGTTCCGAGTGGACATAGGAACTCGATGAGGAGATGAGAGAGCATTATCCCGAGTTATTTACCACAAAGGACTTCGAGGATGAAGTTTGATTCAAGTGGGGGAGAGTTATAATGCCTAGTTTTTAGGTATAATTCTTCATATTTTAAAAATTATTTATTTTGGAAATTGTGGCTCTACGCAGGGCGTAGCTAGCCAAGTTACGCAGGGCGTAACTCATTACTTGGGCATGGGGACTTAATGCCCTATGCGGGGCGTAACCGCGTAGGATATAAACCCTAATTTTGGGGTCTTGGACCCTATTTAAGGACCTTAATTTTATTGAGGCCCTTCTTACCACCATCCTCCACCCTCTTGAGCATATAGAACTAAACCCTAATCCCTTAGAGCGATTTTTTAACCTTTTTGGTGTGTTTTGGTGCATCTTGAAGAAAAAGAAGGTCAAGCTTGAAGATTTGTTGAAGCCCAAGCTTGTGGATCCAGAATCTACATTTCATCTCTCAACCTCAAGAGGTATAAAGCTCAAATCTTGCCCATCCATGTATTAGATCTCATTAGATCCTTGTTTTTCACCATCTTTTGTCCCATAATCTTGGGTCTTGTAAGTAGAAGTTACTCCAGACCTAGGTTGCTAGTTTCTGTTGTTTTTAAGGTTGTTAATGTTGGGTTATGAGCATTACATCAATCTTGTGGTGCACATGCAAACCCTAATGCTTGGTTCTAGTTTTTATAATTATACATGCAATAATTGTCCAAGACTTGCAAACCCTAATCTAGTATACTACAAAATCGAAATCAACATAAATAAACTAGTAAGAATGTTCCCTTGATTGTATCTTGAAGATCCTTGAGCTTTTGAGAACCTAGCACCTCAAATGTGATGCCTCTAATGAATCACAAACACCAAAGCAATTGGATGATCTTGGAGATAGAGGAGGAAGGCTCAAAATCGGCTCTATGATCTCTAGCGTTCAAGTGGTAGCCGAATTCTAGTGCCCAAGGGTCCCTTATATAGCTGCAGAGTTAGGGTTTCAGTCAAAGACCTAATCCGGTTGCTTAGGCTCTAAGCAGGCCACAAGATCTTTCTAGAATCCCTAGCTTGGACGATTTCTATATAGGCTCCCATATAAAATCGTCCATCCCTTTCCTAAGGGATCCACAACCCATATTGCAACTATATAATAATTACAATATCAGTCCCCCAAGTTTAATTAATATCTTTTGACCACAAAATTAATTCTTGACCAATATTAATTAAACAAATATGATTTCTCCTTTAATATATTATTCAAATAATATATTAATAAACCATAATAACCTCTTTCTCTATTATTCATCCAGTCAAGTTGCTTTGGTGAAGGCAACCCAAAAGGACCATGCGACAACCGGGTCAAGTACATACCAAATATAGTTATGGCTTAAACACCTAATCCAACAGTTAAGACATAAAAATGGGATCTTGGTTACTAGTTTTCATCCATACAAGATATTTTGGTCATTAGGTGAGGTTAGGAAGCTAGGTTTGATTTTGAGTCCTATATAGCTACGTAAAGGCATAAAGCTATCAACTTTATCATTCAAGACGTTTATTGGGACCAAATATGAGCATTTGATGACTTACTTTTATGGATTAAGAGCTTAAAATGGAAATGACTTAACTGCTCAGTACGCGGGGTGTAATCTGAGCTATGCCCAGTGTAGCTCAATTTTGGCTCGTTTTCGAGATTAGAATTTACGCCCTACGTTGAGTGATAGGTACGCAATACGTAAGTCAACAAAGTTTGAACGTTGACTTTTTGACCAGTTTGACTTCTAGTCAACTGAGAGGGGCTGAGGAATTGGAAGGGCAAAATGGTATTTTGCCTAAATGAGGGTTCATTGTGGTATTTGGGCCTGCTGAGTGGGGATTTATCCTGATAGCTAATTAGGGTTTGGTTTTGGTTTTGGTTATGTTTAGTAGGAGAGAATTCAGCACCAGCAGATCGTGTGTGTGATCTATTCGTTGACTGATTGAGTTGAGTCTCTTCACTATACTTGTGGGTCGAAGGACCCAATGTCGACCCATTGGATTATGTTTGTATGATGATAGGTATCTTTGTAACTCTTGAATGTGTTTGTATGTATGTTGGGTGGGGCCCATTATATATTTTATGTGGGGCCCATTATATGCGTTAGGCGAGGCCCACTATGTATTACAGACGGGCCTGTTAGCTGGGCGGGGCCGGATGGATAGCGGGTGGGGCTCGATATACGTCAGGAGAGGCCCGATGTTTGTATCGTATGTGATATTTTAGGGGACTTACTAAGCATTGTGCTTACGGTTTATGTGTGTGTTTCAGGTACTTCCGTTCCAAAGGGAAGAGCTCGACGTGATTGCATCGCATCCACCCGTGTTCCGTATTTTATGACTTGTTGTGTACTCTAATAACTAGTTGATACAATTTTATACTTTGATGGGCTTTCAGAATGAATGAATGGTTATTTTGGTTGACATAAAATCAAAAACTTTTACTTAGTATGTTTGGGACGTTACATGACCATTTTCTGTCTTTTGATGAGTGAAAGGTGAATAAGTTGAAAACTGATGTGACAAAACAAATGAGTGATGATGTGTGAATACACTCTTCGGTCTTATTGAGTCCTGATATGTCATAACTAGAATAAAACACTTATTGAGTCCTGATATGTCATAACTAAAATAAAACAGTTATGTTAATATTAATGAACAAATTCTATTATATTTGATGTGATCTACATAAAGTACTGTATACAATTGTTGAAATTTATTTTAGCGGTGTCATAAAACATAGGAAAAACAATTATTGATATATTAAGTATTATGTTCTCGTTATCTAATTTTGATTAAACGTATGTTCACAGTTTGATGAAGATAAATTTAATTATAGGGAAATCTCATATAAAGTTTCAAAATTTTGGCAAAGTTTACGTTTTAGTCCTAAATTAATTTTTTTTTTACGAAAAAGTCTCATAAACCGGCAAAAGTTTTCATTTTGACCATTTTTGACTGGTTGGAATCGATAACAAATTAATTTGGGACTATCTCGTAAGCTGGCCCAAAATATTGAGACTTTTCTGCAAACAAAAATATTAAAACATTTCTGCAAACAAAAATCGTATTATTATTATTATTATTATTATTATTATTATTATTATTATTATTAAAAATATAAATAAGTATACTATTTTTAAAATTCGGTATTATTAATATTATTAATAATACATATAAATACGTTTAAATGAAAAAAGAATAGTAAGAACATTTTTAAAGGTGAATGTAGAGGGATGGTGATGCTTTAAGCATTGAAATCATTAATGTATGTTTGCATATTCTCACTTTGTATATGACCATTTCACATTTGTTATTAATGTTTCAATTCAAAATATTAACACTTAACAATTTAAAAGAAGTTGTTTATTTGTAAAATTGTTTATAAATAGTTCAAGGTAGAAGGATTCAAATCCAACATATCCACTACAAACATCTACATAGGTAGCTAATATCAAAATTCAAAAGTATTAATTACAATATCTTGGTTAATAAAATATAATATGACATGTTATGCTTTATCACACTACATATGATATGTTTCCAATAAACCACATGAATAAAGCAATGAAAAAGGGCAAAACACATGTTGGAAATTTAAATACTTTCACACGACATACACATATAGCACACACTCATGCATTAATACATGTGATAACAGACCCAATCATAATCTTGATATGATCCAAGTTGCGGACCCAAACTCGATTCAAGAAAATATATAAAAGAAATGTCCGCTTAAAAGTTGAGAAGGATAAGAAAAAAAACTGAGAATTTAATGATAATATTTATAGTCCATGACGCAAAATCACTATTTATAAATAATTTAAAAATAAACAACTTCTTTTAAATTGTTAAGTGTTAATATTCTGAATTAAAAATAATAATAACAAATGTGAGATGACCATATACAAAGTGAAAATATATAAACAAGCATTCATGATTTCATTTAAACATATTTATATAATATTAAAAATAATAATAATAATAATAATAATAATAATAATAATAAGGATTTTGTTTGTAGAAAAGTCATAATATTTTTGTTTGCAAAAAAGTTCAAATATTTTGGATCAGTTTACGTAATAGTCCCAAATTAATTTGTTACCGGTTCCAACCGGTCAAAAATGTTCAAAATGCAAACTTTTGCCAGTTTTTAGGATTTTTTCATAAAAAAATTAATTTATGACTAAAACGCAAATTGAGATAAAGTTTTGGGACTTTATTGGAGATTTCTCTAAGTTATATCGACAATTGCTAATTAGATAATTTGATTAAAATTAAGTAGGAAGGAAGTAATCTATATGATGACTTTTAGATACTAATATAATTCTTCATAAATTTATTTGTTTGGATATATAACCAAAACTATGAAAGCAACATGTTGGTTTTCGATTTTGTATTTTTACATAATGTAAGAATATCATTAATGTAACCATTTGAGTTGTGGTTACTTAGTAAAACATGTGTAAGATATAATGAATAATTTATTTATTTATGTTCAAATCCTGACACTATTCAACCTATATGACCATGGAGGTTCGTCTGCAGTGACTCCAGAGCAAGAGACATAGTCTCATGTCTGCAGCTGGGGATTAGTTGGTGCGTGAAAGTTGACCCGGAACCCTCGTTATGGAAGTTCCATTTCCAAAAAAAAATAAAAAATAAAATAACATTAATGTTTTCATAAAAAAAGTGATTTACTTCTTAGAGTCAAACTAATCTACTTCTAAATATCATCTATGTCTCCTAGTAAGACTTAAACCCGTGTCCTCTTATTTAAAAGAGTCACTCCTTACCACTTGGCCAAAAACCTACTTAGTTATCAAGAAAAATGGCTAAACGACATTTATAGTTTATGTTATAAACTAAAATCAAAACTGGTGAAGTAAGTTTAAAATAAAATAAAATTATATGAGAAAACCATCAAATTTAGATTTGATCGTTGAAGAAAAATCATCTGTAACGTCTCAAAAATTAAGACCAAAAATTTCACTTTTTAAAATAATAAAACCATCGTTGATAGCATGTTCATAAAAACAGGATAAAATCAAAGTATGATCGAACATCCAAATACATCAGAGTCAAATAAAAAGCGGAGCGATATGGTGTGTGCAATGCGATTACCCCAAGCTCTTCCCCTTCGATCCGGAAGTACCTGAAACATAAACTGAAAACCGTAAGCACGAAACTTAATGACTTCCCCTAAACACCGCATACCATACATATCAAATATCTAATTGGCCCCGCCCATCATTAGGCCCCGCCCAACATCAGGCCCCGCCCGGCATCGAGCCCCACTCGGAATAGATATGTCCGTAATATGAGATGGGCCCCGCCACATCACATTCATCAGTCCCCGCCTGGCATCGATCCCCGCCCGATATACATGCAAACACATAAACACATGCAAGAATCACAAAGATAAATAACATACAAGATAGTTATCAGGCCTCTCCTGGCATCGGGCCCCGCCCGATATACATATAAACACATAACAACGTGCGATAATCACAAAGGTAAATAACATATACTATACTCATCAGGCCCCTCCTAGAATCGGGCCCCACCCTGTATACATATCAGATATCATACATGCAAGAGTCACGCAGACAACTAGCATCCTAATCATAATAAACCATGGCCCGACATTGGTGCCTTCGACCCGCCAAACACAGTGAGGAAACTCACCTCAATCTACTGAATCTCTCATATAAAATCTTGGACTGCTGATCCGGAAAAATCCCCGCTCTAACACCATCAAATAATATCCAATTAATAATTGGTCCACAACCCATAACTAAAATCCTAGTCCGATGTCCAACCCTCAGGGTAAAATTCCATTTTACCCTTTCCTCACTTGGCCCAAACTCCAAAGCCCAATCTAATAGCATCAAAAAGCCCAATATGGCCTAACTTCCTAATTGGGCCCAAAACCTATCTTGGGCCTAATTCCAAGAAGGTACAAGGCCTAGCTATGGCCCAAAAATCAGAAGGCTAATGGTCCACAACCCTTCTAGCCCAAAATCGGCCCCAAACCGAGAAAGTCAACCGAGGTCAAAGCTGCTGAGTACGCGTGGCGTACACAGGCTTACGCCTCGCGTACTCCCTTGGTGGCCAGTACGCGCAGCGTGCAAGCTGGGTACGCCCCGCATACGCCGCAACTGACCACCTTCACCATTAAGTGCTTAAACGATTAAGCCATCACGTCCAAGTCTCAGATCTGGTCCCTAATGATGTCCTAACATGTAAAGTTGGCAACTTTACTCTCATGCATGACTTAACGGGACCCAAAACTCAAAGAGAACCATAATAAGGATCCTAACACATACATGGACCAATATAACTCATAAAGATTTCATTTTTCTGGACAAGGGACCTCAAAGGTGCTAAGATCTATCATCCATGGTTTCTGGAGTGGACCATACTCTAACATATGGCTTAAAGGACCCAAAAATGCACAAATGAAGCCCTAAATTGGATCTAGCATAAGGAACCATCAATTTGAGAGCTTTATACCTCAAATAGCTTGCAAAGATGGTTATTATTCTGGATCTACAAGCTCAAGCCACTCCAAAGCAACCTCCAAGAGTTCTTCTTCCTTCAACTCACCTAAAACACCACCGAAACTCACTTCCAAGCTCAAATCTCACAAATGGAAATTAGGGTTTCGATCTTAGTGTATAGAGAGGTGGAGGCTGGTCATAAAGAGGTCCAAGGGTGTCATAAGTTGTTTAAATAGGGCACAAACCCTAAAAATTAGGGTTTTCCCCTGCATAGCCTACCCCCTGTGTACTCCCACGTACGCCCAACATACGTGGGTGCTTCCACGTCAATTCTTCAAGCGAGTATGCCCAACGTACTCATAGAGTACGCCCAGCGTACTCGGCTAGGGAATAAAATGAGAAGAATTTAGAATAAGGGTTAAAAAGGAACATACCACTAAATCTCGAATGTTACAATTCTTGCCCACTTGAATCAGACTTCATCCTCGAAGTCCGCTGCCCCAAATAATTCTGGGTAGTGCTCCCTCATCTCATCCTCCGGATCCCACGTCCATTCTGAACCCTTGCGGTGCTGCCATTGAACTTTCACCAAGTTAACAACCTTGTTCCTCAAGGTTTTTCGTTTTCTTGTCTAGAATCACCATCGGTCTCTCGATATAGTTTAGGCGATCATCCACCTGAATATCCTCCAATGGGACCACCACGGAATCATCCACAAAACACTTCCGCAACTGAGAGACGTGAAATGTGCTGTGGATCTGAATAAGTTCCTCGGGAATATCCAAGTGATAAGCAACCCGGCTCACCCGCGCCAAAACCTTGAAAGGACCGATGTACCTGGGGCCCAACTTACCCCTCTTTATGAATCGGATGACACCTTTCCATGGTGATTGCTTCAGGAGAACCATATCCGCAACCTAGGACTCTAGGTCTGATCGGTGCTTATCGGCATAGCTCTTCTCTCGACTCTGTTATGTCTGAGGTATACTCCGAACCTGCTAAATCAACTTGGTAGTCTTGAGTAACACTTCGGTACAACCCATGGCTCGTTGACCGACCTCACCCCAGCATATCGGGGCCCTGCACTTCCTCCTATTGATCATCTCGAAAAGAGGTCGATCAACGTTGGCATGATAACTGTTGTTATTCGAAAACTCCGCCAAAGGGAGATATGTATCCCAACTCCCTCCGAAATCCCAATACACATGCCCGAAGCATATCCTACAGGTTCTGGATAGTCCGCTCACCATGTCTGTCAGTCTGCGGGTGGAAAGTCGTGCTGAAGTGCAGACGAGTACCTAACTCCTCGTGAAACCTCTTCCAAAAACTGGAAGTAAACCGGACATCCCTGTCTAACACCACTGAAACCGGAACCCCATGATGTGATAAAACCTCCCTGATATAAATTCCAGCTAACTTCTCCACAAAGATACTTTCCTGAATCGGAATAAAGTGCGCACTCTTGGTCAATCGATCCACAATGACCAAATCGAATCCACTCCGTGCGTTTTCCGAGGCAACTTTGTAATGAAATCCATGGTATTCCCTTCCTATTTCCAAACGGGAATGTCTAATGGCTGCATCTTATCATGAGGTTGTTGATGTTCATCCTTGACTTTCCTGCAAGTCAAGAACCTCTCCGCATACCAAGCTACATCCTGCTTGATACATGTCCACCAATAAACAGGACGGAGATCTCTATACATCTTCGTCGCCCCATGATGAATGGAGAATCTCAATTTGTGCGCCTCCTCCATCAAAACCTATTGCGCACCACTCCAGTATGGAACCCCCACCCTCCGATGGAGAGTCAATTACCCCCGGCTATCATATACGAAGGAAGCCACCTGACCCACTATGCGCTCACTCTTCTGGTGCTCTTCCTTCATAGCCTCAGCTTGAGCCTCTCAAATCTGTTCCAAGAGTGGAGTAATCACTTTCAGTCTCATATAGATATCCTTGATCAGAGCCGTTACCACCTTGCGGCTGAGAGCATCGGCCACCACATTGGCCTTCCCGGGAAGGTAAAGGACTCACAATCATAATCCTTCACCACATCCAACCATCGGCGCTGCCTCATGTTCATATTCGGCTGATCGATCAAATACTCAGGCCCTTGTGATCTGTGTAAATAGTATAGCGGACCCCATAGAGGTAATGTCACCAATTCTTGAGGGCGAAAACCATATCTTCCAACTCCAAATCATACGTAGGGTAATTCGCCTCATGAGGCTTCAGCTACCTCGAAGCGTAAGCAATAACGCAGCCCCTTTGCATCAGAACTGCACCCAATCCCGTGACCAACGCATCACAATAAACCAAAAAATCCTCAACACCTTTCGGTGGGGTCAGAATCGGCACCTCACACAATCTCTGTCTGAGGATCTCAAAAGTTGCTTGCTGCTCAGGCCCCTAATGAAAAGTGATAGTCTTCTTCGTCAATCGAGTAAGAGGAACCACTATCTTGGATAAATCCTAAATGAAAATCCGATAGTAACCTGCCAAACCAAGAAAACTACGAATATTAGATGGAGACCTCAGAACCTCCCACCTCATCACGACCTCGATCTTGGCCGGATCAACCAGAATACCATTCTGGTTGACAAGGTGCCCTAGAAACTGCACTTCGCGCAACCAGAACTCACACTTGGAGAACTTCACATACAGTCTCTCCCTCCTCAGAGTCTCCAATACCTCCCTCAAGTGCTCCTCATGCAGCTCCTGGGTCTTGGAATAGACCAGGATGTCATGAATGAATACAATCATATAAAGATCCAACATCAATCAACACACGCGATTCATGAGGTCCATGAACGCGGTTGGAGCATTGGTGAGCCTAAAGGGCATCACCACGAACTCCTAATGACCATAACGAGTCCGAAAGGCTGTCTTCTTGACATCGTCCTCTCTGACCCTCATCTGATGTAACCCGAACGAAGATCAATCTTGGAAAACCAAAATGCACCCTGAAGCTGGTCAAACAAATCATCAATCCTTGGGAGTGGATAACGGTTCTTCACCGTTAGCTTATTCAACTCCCGATAGTCATTACACATCCGATGTGACCCATCCTTCTTCTTCACAAACAGGATCGACGCTCCCCATGGCGAACTACTGGGTCGAATGAACCCCTTGTCTAATAGATCCTGCAACTTTGTAGACAACTCATGCATCTCTGGAGGAGCTAACCGATACCGTGCTTTGGCTATCGAAGCCGCACGAGGAACCAAGTCAATCTGAAACTCCACTTGTCTCTCCAGAGGCACTCCAGGAAAATCCTCCGGAAACACATCCGGGTACTCCCGTACAATCGGCACATCATCTACAGTCGTCTTACCCTTCTCCCGGGTATCCATAACATAAGCGACATAACCAGAACAACCCTCATGAAGATAACGTCTGGCCCTAGCTGCTGAACGTAGAACCGACCCTCGTTGGGCTCTCTCTCCCTAAACCACTAACTCTCCCCCACTTGGGGTCCGAATGTGTACCATCTAATGCTCGCAATCAATCACTGCCCCATTAGGGATTAACCAGTCCAACCTTACAATACCCTTGTTCTCGCGCAAAGGAATACGAACCAAATCAATCGGATACTACTCACTAAACATCTCTAGAACACAATCCCGATGAACCCTCGATACCCAGAAAAATAGATCATCTGCAATCTCAACCTCTAATGGACAATCCATCTCCCCCGGATCTCCAACAAACCTCTTGCTGAGCGCAAGAGATACGAAAGATCGGGTAGCCCCCGAATCAAACAATACCAAGGCAGAGATATCGTTCACAAGGAACGATCCTAAAACAAAACACACAAATATAAGCAGAGAAATCAACATAAATAAAGAGATAAGGAGAAGATACATTCTCATCACCACAACAGGCATTGCACGAGCCTCCTCGGTTGTCAGCTGAAAAGCACTGCTCCTCACCATAGGCACATCCACCTTGCCCTGGCGGCCACTACTGATCCGTAGAGTCGCTGGAGCGGGTGCTACTACTGGTCCCGCTGTTGCTAAACCCGGAAAATTGGCCATCTTATAGCCCCTCTGATTGTAATGGAAGAAAATTAGGTCAGATGTCTGGGTGGTGGTGGTGGTAGCAGTTCAATACTTGCTAATATGACCCGTCTGGCCGCACTTGAAGCAGCCAGAACCACCCACCCTGCACGCCTCATCGTGCGTCTTGCCTCACTTGCCATAACGGCTCCGGCCTTGCTGGCCTCTCGGTCTCGAATCAAATACCTTGTGCCTCTTTCTCGAACCCCTTGAACCCTGAGCCTGATCTATCTTCCTCTTGCTCTCCATTTCTAAATCAATCTCTCTCCCCCCTCTCTCTTTCTCCCTCTCTCACTCTCACAATCATATCATCCAGTGTCATGCAATTGGATTGGCTCACAAACTGCCAGATATCACTCATCAACATCTCATGGTATCTCACCTTCTTCATCTCCTCATCCGCCACAAACTGCGGAACCAACAACGCTCTCTCACGGAACATAGCGGTGATCTCAGCCACCGTCTCAGTAGTCTGGCAAAGGTCCTGTAACTCCCTTGCCAACTGCTCCACCTCAATCACTGGCGCAAACTCAACTTGAAATCTCATCACAAAGTCATCTCATGACATCAAATCAACCGCCTCGTCTCCTACGGCGCGTCCAACATCCTCCCACCAATCTCGAGCTCTGTCTTTTAGAAGTGTAACATTCGATTCTAGGTATATTCCTCTTTGGTACTTGAAGTTTAAATTTTTTGCGAAAATGATCCCCTATTCCCCTCGTATGCTAGGCGTACGTTTAGGTAAGCTTAGCGTAGATACGTGCTTTTGGACCGGGGAGCTTAGCCACATACACTGAGCGTACGTGGTGTCCGCATGGCGTACGTATCTAAAGACTAAACCGTAATTTTTAGGGCATGGGCCCTATTTAAACAACATTATGGCCTTTGGACAGTCACCCTTATCAGCATCCACTGTTCATTACGTCCCATCTAACCCTAGTTCATCCCCTTTGAGTGTTCTTAAGCTTTGAAGTGATTTTGTGGCATTTTAGTGTGTATTCAAGAAGAAGGAACTTGGAGACCAAGCATTTGTTGAGGTTGAGCTTCTAGATCCATAGTCTTCATCAACTTTGCAAGCTTTTTAAGGTAAAAAGTTCTTACCTTGATGATTCATTTTGATTGCTAGAGTTTAGGGCTTGCTACTGAGTTTATTTGGTCCTATGGGTTCTTCTTGTGAGTTTGGGCAACTCCGGAAGTTAGAGGTGTTAGATCTCAGTCCATTTGATCTTTTAGATGCGTAAAAATATCATATTAATGGTTGATATGAGTCCATGCATGAATTTAAGTCCTTAATGTGAGCTTTGTTGGACAAAAATGGATGTTGGGTTCCATTAATACATGCTACCACATAAAGTTTCCAACTTTATGTCTTAGAACCCCATAATGGTCGAGATCTAAAAGTTGGATCGAATGGCTGTAAGGATTAAGAACCAAATGGATTAAGGTGGCAAGCAGCTCAGTACGTTGAGCGTACCAAGGTGGTACGCAACGCGTACTGGAAGGAGGACGAGTATGCCGAGCGTACGCTTCTCAGTGGGCTTTTGGACTTCAGTTGGGCCTTGAACCTTTGAGCCTTAGCTAGTTTTTGGGATTTGGCCTGTTTAGAGTAGGTGGGCCTCAGAACTCTATTAGTGGGCCTTAATTTGCTTGAGTTGGGCCTTGGAGTCCATTATTGTGTTTTTGGGCCAAGGTTGGTTAGACCCATTATAGGAAAGGTAAATGGGCATTTATCTTAGGAGTTTGGACTTCGGGTTTAGGCCTACGATTATGGTTTATAACCTATCTCTGATTAAGGTAATTTGTGTATGTTCAGTGTGGGATCTTCCGGTTCGGTAGCCGAGCAGTTAGTTATTTATCAGCGGACTGAGGTGAATTTTCTCACTGTATCACTGGGTCGAAGGCACCAAGGCCTGCCCATCAATTGTGCTATAGGTTGCTAGCTATATTTGAGATATGTGTATGAAAGACCAAGATTTAGCCCTTGGCAACTATATGAAAGACCAGGATTTGGCCCCTGGTATCTGTGTTAAAGACCAGGATCTGGCCCCTAGCAACTGTATGAAAGACCGGGATTTGGCCCTCGACAGGAAATTGCTTGTAAGACTATGGTTTAGCCTATAACACTAGCTTATTTATGTTTGGTATGTGGTACTTTGGGGAAAATCACTAAGCTTTTACTTATAGTTTATATTTGTGGTTTCAGGTACTTCTGCTACTAAGGGGAAGGGCCCGGCGTGATGGCACTAATGAGTTATGAGCATAAAAAACAATCTTATGCGTGCATGCAACCCTAAATAATTTGATCTATGTTTTCGCTAATGGAACATACATCGTGAACAACAAAATAGAAAACCCTAGCATGCTCCTATAATATTCGAAATTCACAAATAGGGTTAGAGTAATCATACCTTGATCACTATATAGTAATAGCAATTCAAATCCTTGTGTTGTTGAAGCCTTGAGAGCAAGCATCACAAATGTCACACCTCTAATGGTTCACACCTAATACTAGCTATGGAAGATGATTGAGAAAGAGGAGAATGACTAGAAATTTCGGCTAGGTCTTCCAAATACACAGTTGGCCAAAAATCATAGGGTTATGCCCTTTTTATAGTGCAGTCATGAAACCCTAGATAAGCCCAAATCCAAGATTATCTTAAACCATGTAATTATCCACTTTCCTGTTTATCCACCAGGGATAATTCTAGAAACCCTTACGCTCCAAGAAATCGTCTCACCTTATGGATGATTCTAGATTGTCACTTGCTCAACTATTGAATAATTACAATTCAGTCCTTGCACTATTAAATAATTCTTTTAATCCTGAAATTAATTTCAATTAATTCTTGATTAAATATTAATTAAATATTACTATTTCTAATTAATATTATTCTCATAAAATATTAACAAATTGTTTATTTCAGTTTATTATCAATAATAAATCAACCTCATTCTCCAAAATTATCTGTCCAGTTGCTAGTTTTGAGGGCAACCCAAAAGGACTGTGTTACTATCAATTTAAGTATATACCAATTATAGTTATGGGCTAAGACACCTAATCCAACAGTCTCCCACTTGTATAAGTCTAATAACTATAGTTGCATGTATAACTTCTAAAACTGATTAGCAAATTGCAGCTCCTAAAAGCCATTGTCGAACTCTGACCCAGTCAGTTATGTGTCCTAAGATAAGTGATCAAATATCCCACCGTTCTACAAGATATCGTAAGGACATGAGAACATGGATTATAATCAATCTCATTGTCCACGATTTTTTTCCCAATTTCTGATTTATGACTACAGATTCAAACTACCAATTGAACACATCAATTCAGTCTAGGCTTAGCCAAGCACTTTAGATGTCATCATCGAGGGGCCCAAAGATATCACTTTTGCTGTTAGGGCAAAAAGAACGGATAAACTTCGACTTATATGCTTGCACAATTTACTCATAAAATCATGCACAAGAATACGTTTTATGACAACATATTACTGACGCGTTTACGTATTATCAATGCACAACCGACTTGTAAACAATAACTCATATATCTCTGTTTTAAGAATATAAGATATTATCGTATCAGAATTACCCGTGATAAAATCCATGAAGTAATTCTCTGAGCGTGAGTTTATCCAATACTCAAAATCCCCCATTTCCAAGAGCATGGGTTTATCTAAACCCTTAGACAATCTACAATTTAATTCATGACAGTCTTAATTTGCTACTTACTTCCAAAAGTACGAATGACTGTGGAATTCGAATAATCCAATTATTTCTGAAGTAAAACATGCAAAGTGAAACACAATAATAACCGAACTAAATATGGTCTCAAAACTATTGAATATAAATAAAACTCATATTATTTAATCGCCATATTACTTATACTTTATTCATTATATAATGTTTCGAGTAATCAACTAAACACTTGAATTAAACATCAGTCATGTCATGTCATAAACATGCATACTATGTCTGTCTATGGTCCTTCCTTATTGAACAGATTGATTGGACACGATGCTTATTTCACAATACCAAATTCTTGTTACTACTAGAATGCGTTAGAGTTCAACCTTAAATTCAATGATCTTTTGTAATGTTGAGGCTTCAAAGTCACAGAGACTTTGCCAACGATATTACAAAATGTTGCATTGGACCTTTTGTTACTTAAAAAAATTTCATGGTAACGAAGTCTCAAATTCAAGATACACACCTTGAACACCTTCCTTGCATTAAAGTTTCCAACTCACATGCAAATTTTAATAAACAACTCCTACTATGGAAACATTTCCATATCCCCATATGACCATATATTTTGGATAAGAATCACCTCCACCCAGAATTATGTCAATATGGTCCGTCCATTATAATACTATACTTCCAACTGTACAGAAGCAACCAATCTTTAGTAAACCTCAGACTGTTCTTGACAGTTGTTTAACAACTTTAGTCACACAAAATTCTAGTCTTTTTCCCTCTCAATGCCCAAGGCATTTGGAAAAATCAGAACAAGTGAATATTATAGCATATGAAAACTATCCTATATCCGAAGCATATGGGAATCAATTCATTATGTCAAAGACTTGATATTTATTCAGTATCTTACTATAATATTATTTTCGTATATTAAATTTCCTATGTTGAATCATTTCAATACGATATTCATATATGTCTAAGACTAAGTTCTTTTAAACCCTTCAATCTAAACTTTTAGATTCGAAAAGAAGTATGAGTGTCCTCTCTCTTATGTCTAACTATAGTGAAACAATTTCCATACTTTGCAACTTGCAAACTGAAAACTTTGTTTCCCTCAAATAGTATTGCCAACTTGCAACACTTAGCATAACAATTATGCTCCCACTAGCTTTGACACGTATCCAGAAATCAACTGAACTTCTAGAAATCAATACTCTTTGACTTTCTTACTAAGGTGCAGATTCTAGTATGCGATGCTTCGATAAGTCTTCATCTAGACTTCTCAAGCTTATACATATTCATTAGATAGCATATATGTGTGTTTAAACCCTTTCAGGACTTATAGCTGTAAGTCCTGAACGTCCAAACTATTTCTTTCCATTTCTCACAATTAGAACTATGAAAAGGGATGCCATAATCATATTGTGAATTTGAGATCGCATTTAAGACAACCACTAACCAAAATGATATTTATCAAATCTTTAAAATCTACTAGCGAAATTATTTCCTCATAATCATTTTCATGAATTAGAGCGAAACCTTTTTCCACCTAGATTTTATGGTGTATGCGTTCCCATCTATGTGAATCTATCATTTCCAACCTACAATCATAAGACAAGGTTTATGACAAATTCAAATTTATCTTTCATGGACTGAACTTTACTCGTTCTTAATTTTTTGCCATCCGGTAGTACAAGGGCCTACCAGTTCTTCCATGTTGTTAAAATAGCTCACTTCCATTGACCAATGTACCATCACTGATCAACGTGCTCTGCCTTTTGCAGTCAAATGAGTGATGGGTTTTGAGCATTCTAACACTCCTAAGGTGTACATGCAATCCTAAATACCTTGGATCTATGTTTTCTCTATTATACATGCAAACTTGATCTTTCCAAGGTATTACCCTAACTAGCATACAAAACTTTGATACTCGGGTAATAATACAAGTTAGATGACATACCTTTTCTTGTAGCTTGTTGCCCTTGATATATTTGGCCTTTAAGAACTTAGCACCAATAGTGTAAATGCCTCAAATGGAATCACAACACACCTAGGACAAAGGATAACTTGAGAGAGAATGGCTTGCTCTAGAAATCAGCTTTATGACTCTTCCAAAGATCACTCGTGCACTTTTCACCAACCAAGGGGCTTCTTATATAGTGTGGCAACATTAGGGTTACACCATGTAAACCCTATGTGCATGACTTTCCATATTCTTCATGCTCCATGGGTTTAAATCTCCATGGATCATCCATGGGTCACCACATGGGTTTAGCCCAACATAAAGAACTATGGATCATAAGCCCACATTACAAGAATGAATGATTTACATAATCAATCCCCATATATTTAATTAGCCTCTTTTGATCACAAAATTAATTCCAAACTAATTCTTGATCAATACTAATTAAATCATATGATTTCATATTAATATATTAAAACTTATAATATATTAATAAACCATAAATAACCTCTTCTCAAAAGTCCATCCTAACAAATTGTCCTGATGATATGCAACCCAAATGGACCATGCTACTCGCGGGTCAAGTACATACCAATTATACTTATGGACTTAGACACTAATCCAACAGTCTCCTACTTGGATAAGTCTAATAACTATTATTGCAAGTACGACTCCACAATCCGACTAGCAATCGTAGCTCTTAAAAGCCGTTGTCGAACTCTGACCTAGTCAATGACGCGTCCATTAGATAAGGGATCATATATTCCTCCATTCTACAAGATATCATATGGACTGAGACATGGATTATGATCATTCTCTCTGTCCACCTGTTGTTTCCAGATTTCCGATTTATGACGACCGACTAATTGAACAAATCAAATCGGTCCAGGCTCGACCGAGCACTTAGGGGTGTCATCACTAAATCATCGAGGGGCCCACAGATATCGCTTTTATCCCACCAAGGGTAAAAGGAATGGATAAACTTAGACTCATATTCTTGCTCTATCTACTCATCAAATCACACACAATGATATGTTTTATAACACTAAATTACTAGTGCATTTACATATGTCAATGTGGAACTGACTTGTAAATACAACTCACATGTCTCCGTTTCAAGAATATAAGATATTATCATCTCATGATCACTATCCATGAAGTGATTCAGATGAGCGTGGGTTGAATCCAATACTCGAATCTTATTCCAGGAGTACTCACGAACACTGCAGCCACCTTGTCCTAGACAGACTACAGACCCATTCATGACAGTCTTTCCTCAATACCTACTTCCAAAGTATGATCGACTGTGGATGGTTTGAATAACCTAGTTATTCGGGAAGTCAAAACATGCAAAATGAAACACAATAATAATACTAATCCTATATGGCCCAAAAACTTTTAAGTCATATTTATTACTCATTATTCATTGTATAATGTTTCAAATAATCAACTTAATACTTGAATTAAAACAATAGCTATGCCATGCTCCAAGCATGCACACTATGTTTGTCTAAACAATAGTTATGCAATGCTCCAAGCATGCACACTATGTTTATCTATGGTCCTTTCTTTGTGAAATAGATCAATTGAACACATCTTCAACGAAACTCATTTCACAATTCCAAATCTTTATCATCAGTGTAAGAATTCTGAATTCTTATCACTGCTAAAATGTGTTATATTCTAAACTATCATGCAGTGATTCCTTTGTAATGTCTAGGTACCAAAAGTCACAGAGACTTGACCAACGATATTACAAAGTATTCTCTTGGAGATTGTTGCAAGACAATTCCATGGAAGCGAAGTCTCTAATTCAAAGTACATTCCTTTGAACATCCTTCTTGTATTAAGTTTTCTAATCTTTCACAGATTTAAAGAATAACTTCCACTTATGGAAACATTTCCATATTCCCATTTTGACTATCACTTCTGAACAAGAGTTACCTCTTCTCAGAGTATGTCAATATGGTCCTTTCCAAAATTTTAAAATATACTTCCAACTGTCCATGAGCAACCAATCTTTGGTAAACCTTAGATTGTCCTTGACAATTGCTTAACCATTTTAGTCATATCTGGTTCTAGACCTTTTTCCCTATTAATGCCCTAGGCATTTGGAAAATTAGAACGGATGATTATTATAGCACATGTAATCGATCCTATACCCGAAGCATATTGGACACGATTCAAGATGCCTTACATAAATACATGATACTTGACCAGTCTTTTGTTATAATAATTCTATTTGCCATGTTCTCATCATTCGAATTATGAAAAGGGATGTCGTAATCATGGTTGAATTTTGAGAACACAATTAACACATCCATAGAATTTTCTTATGTTGAACCATTCCAACATAACATTCATATATATATATATATATATATATATATATATATATATATATATATATATTTGACTAAATATGATTAAAATCTCAATCTAAGCTTTTAGATTTGAAATGAAGTATGAATTCCTCTCCCTTAATTATAGCAAAACAACTTTTCAAACCCTGCAACTTGCGAATTGAAACTTTTGTTTTCTATAATTAACATTGCTAACTTGCAACATTCATCATAATTGATTATGCTCCCACTATCATAATAATCATTCCTTTTACAGCATAACATTTATGCTCCCACTAGCTTTGACATGCACCCAGATATCAGCTGGACTTCTAGAAATCAATACTTATTGACTTTCATTACCAAAGTTCAGATTTCTGATACGAGATGCTTTGATAAGACTTTATATAGGCTTCTCAAAAACATACACTTTTCCTTAGATAGCTCACATGTGTGTCTAAACAGTTTAAGAACTTATAGGAATAAGTCTCAAATGTTTAGACTTTTTGCCATTTCTCACAATTCGAATTATGAAAAGGGATGCCGTAATCATAATCAAATTTGAGAATGCAAATATCACAATTGATATCTCCTTAAAATCTACTTAGTGAATGCGTTTCCTCACAATCATTTTCATGAATTGGAGAGGAACCTTATGAAACTTAGATTTTGTGGTGTATGTGTTCCAATCCATGTGAATTTGTCATAACCATAATCACAAGACAAGGTTAGTGACAAATCCAAACTCATATGGACTGAACTTGTTCAATCTTAATTTCTTGCCATCTGGCAGCACAAGGGGCTACCATTGCTTCCAAGGTTCTTATGCAAACAACTGAGAACTCATAGAACTCACATGCATCGTCAACTTTACTGGAATGGGCACAGAAACAAGAATATGTCAACACGATAGGTTACAAACTTCAAGTCGTGTGCTAGTGATAAACAATAGGTTTTATTCTTGATTAGTTCTTGAAACTTGTCAAGATCCTTAAGACTCCTACTGACTTCTTGACATATAAGTCTCTCTTGTCAAGAACCATTCCTTGACAAACAAATATTCAAGAGTTAGTGCAGATTCTTATCAAGAGAAACACTTCACACAATTGGTCTTAGTTGGTCTTTGTCTTATCCAAGACATTACAACTTACCAATTTCAAATGTACAAGAGTAGAAAACTTTTACTCTACATTTGACAAGTGTTTTAAACCTTTCTTAATATTATGTCACTCAAGGTTACAATCTTGGAGTGTAACTCTAAGACTTGATTTTGGAACGAAGTATGACCCATCTTCTAGATTTAAACCATTTCAACAATTCACGATTCCTCTTCTTAGCCATACAAATGCACTAAGATGTCCTTAAAGGATCAATTGTGACATGGTTTTCATAATCATTAAGATGATCATAAAACACGATACTCAAGTACTCTCTCATCTTTTCAGATTGGAGAAACTTTTATCTTTCTACCCAATTTGATTCTTCTCATTCGTTCTGCCATACATTGAACCTTTTCCAATGTTTCAGAATTGTACTTAAACTTGTAAGCATAACCATGTTTACTAAACTTTAGTAAATCATGACGAATAGTCTTATCGTTCTTTGTGGCGGACCTGACCAGCGCACACCTAGTATGCCCGATCCCCTAGTTCTTCGCTTGACTCACATATACATGTGAACAAAGAATTAGTCTTAATTTCCCAAAGATACAGGTTCTCATTCATCACACAATACAAGTTGCATGATTCCAAGTTTCTACCCAACTGAAACCTGGGTGATGAGAATCTTTCCTTATTTGGTAAATTATGACACTTCCACAAACGAAAGAATCAAATTCATATTCCAATATTGCTATGAATGGAAACATATAAGCAACAATTTTTCACAAATTCCATTGTAAGGAAATTTTAAAATAAGATAAATTTCAAAAAATTTCTTTATTTCAAAAAATTGCGGAAAACTTATCCTTATAATGCAAATACAAGTGAAAATATGTTGTTATCTATTCCTAAGAAATCTATCATAACTCTTAAGTAGCAGCTCACAAATCTGATCATCGAACCATGCGATCGAAATCCATCTCTTCGCGATCAGACTCAGCATACTCTTCCTTTAAGCTTCCTTTCAATTCTTTGATTCTTCAAAACATCAAAATGTAATTACATTACATCATGTATTAAGAATCTCAAAATAAGAACTTAATAGATTTAGATAGTGGACTTTCCTGAAGCAAAGCCATACACTCTGACTTTACCATCCTTGTGGTCCTTCAGGTAGATATGGCAGCTTCGCAACCAATGCCCCTTCTCTTGGCAATAGAAACATATGGACTCTTTGGAATGGTACACGGGACTATCTCAAACTTAGCCTTTCTCTTTACCATTTGTTCAAATGACTTGACCATGGCCGATCCCTTTCCATTAGGAAGAGAAAGCTATTCTGAACTTCTAATGTTACCATTGTCAATGTCCATGGAAGTTTGGGGAGTATACCTTCCAATCAAATTTACTTTACCAGTGCACCAAATCACTGCTGATTCAGCAACAACAAGCAAATAGGTAAGATTGATAAGGGTCATGTCGTGGTCTGTCACATAGTAGTCCTTAAAGAACCCGCTATATGACTTAGGAAGTGATTGAAGAACCCAGTCAACCGCCAACTTTCTTAAGACTTCGACACCCAACTCTCCCAGCTTGTCAATATGTAACTTCATCTCCAAGACGTGAGTACATACATACTTTCCTTCCTGCCAATAGGGCTTTGAGTGACCTTGAACTTGTGGGTTAGTGAGAATAATTGGAGGAGGTGAAGGAAGTGAAGTTCCACTACAACACGAAGAAGGGATTAATCTTTCACCTTGATCGCCTTGTGGAAAATCATCTTTATAAAGAAAGTTTTTTTCAAAAGATTCGGGAAGACCATAGTTGTCTGAACTTAGAGATTTATGAGGGAGAAATTCAATTTTAGTTGATTTCAGTCCTTAATATAACACCCAACTGAAATATTAAGGCTAGGAACCAACACAATACTTTACAATTCGGAAGAGGGATTCCGTAATCCAAATTGCAAAATATTTGAAGGTAGGCAAATGACGATTTACCAATTTCCACCACGAAAAACGAAATTCATTATTAAGTTTTAAATGGGTTGAAACTCCTAGATCCTTTGAGATTCATTGAACTTTTCATTGGCATGTTTAAATCTCGATTGTGCCCTTCAAGTTTGTGACTGGGATGCCGAGGATCACAAACAAGGTGTGAATAACCATGAAAATTAGCTTGGTACACCCAATGTTACAACCACCTAATTAATCGGCCGGTTAACCACACACGCTCCATTGATCTATGATTAACATCAAGCTACCCTTTGCTACACACTGTCAGTCCCAGATTAGTGTGCCGGTTAACCACACGCTTTCCACTAATGACTAAACAAGGTGCAAAGTGCAATTTCATGGGTTAGCACCAAATTCACATTTTCCTAAGTAACTAAGATTGGGAATTTATAAGTGTTTAGTTACTTAGTATTTCATTATACTTTTAATGAGAATTTAAATGTCTTGTCAAACCCGTTCGACTAACCACCCTCCACCGGTCAAGGAAGCAGTGAGTGAGAGTGGACACCCATTAAACTGCCATTTTATAGGCAATAACCTTATACCCCCCCCCCCTATAGACCGGCTTCGTAAATGAGGCCTACTAACGGTAAGACTGACTTTACTCTTATACATATATATAAATATTAAACCTATAATATTATAATAGTATAAGGGTTGAATTTTAAACTTTTAAAACTCTAGGGTTTGGAACTAAAGTATTCAAAAGGTGAAACTTTACAAATTCCAAAACTTGAGGGCAAGTTTTGAACTATTCAAAAACTTTTGGAATCCATAACATATGAGTTATGAGTTTAATATATGCTTTAATGAACTCTTTAAAAGAAAACTTTTCACATTCCATAACTTGAGGACAAGTTATGGAGTACATTAAAGGCCATAAAGATCATCAAATAAACTAACAAGCATGTCAAATAATGTCCATGATCTAGATTAAACTCATATGAACAAGATAATTCATATCAAACAAATTTCATGTAATTAGCATAATCATATAAATTAATACAAAACATGAAACTTTGACAATTATCTTATAAGTTGGATAAGCATGATCATTACCACATCAAAAATAGGTTTATAAGTTCAAAAATAGATTAGGGTAATGATCCTAGTCCAATTCTAGCCAAAAACATCGAAAATCTGCATTCTGGAGCACCAACTCGTAGAGTGCAAGAACAAACTCAGCGAGTTGGTCAGGATTGTGTTGGGACTCGGCGAGTCCCCCAGTGGACCCGACGAGTCCACTGTCCAGAACAGCAGAAAATCGATTTTTCAAGCTTAAACAACAAGTAGCATCAAGTATAATTGAAAACAACCCTAGGCTCTGATACCACTGATGGGTTTTGAGCATTCTAACACTCCTAAGGTGTACATGCAACGCTAAATACCTTGGATCCATGTTTTCTCTATTATACATGCAAACTTGATCTTTCCAAGGTATTACCTTAACTAGCATACAAAAATTTGATACTTGGGTAATAATACAAGTTAGATGACATACCTTTTCATGTAGCTTGTTGCCCTTGATGTATTTGGCCTCTAAGAACTTAGCACCAATAGTGTGAATGTCTCAAATGGAATCACAACACACCTAGAACAAAGGATAACTTGAGAGAGAATGGCTTGCTCTAGAAATCGGCTCTATGACTCTTCCAAAGATCACTCATGCACTTTTCACCAACTAAGGGGCTTCTTATATAGTGTGGCAACATTAGGGTTACACCATGTAAAGCCTAATGTGCATGACTTTCCATATTCTTCATGCTCCATGGGTTTAAATCTCAATGGATCATCCATGGGTAACCACATGGGTTTAGCCCAACATAAAGAACTATGGATTATAAGCCTACATTACAAGAATGAATGATTTACATAATCAATCCCTTTATATTTAATTAGTCTCTTTTGATCACAAAATTAATTCCAAACTAATTCTTGATCAATACTAATTAAATCATATGATTTCATATTAATATATTAGAACTTATAATATATTAATAAACCATAAATAACCTCTTCTCAAAAGTCCATCCTAACAAATTGTCCTGATGATATGCAACCCAAATGGACCATGCTACTCTCGGGTCAAGTACATACCAATTATAGTTATGGACTTAGACACTAATCCAACAATGAGAACCATAGAACTCATAAGCATTGCCAACTCAGCTGGAAGATGCACAGAAACAAGAATGTGTCAACTTAACACGATATGTCATCAACCTCAGTTCGTGTGCTAGTGATTACTAAAAGGTTTATTCTTGATTGACTCCTAAAACTCTTCAAGATCATTAAGGCTCCTACTGACTTCTTGACATATAAGTTCTTCACTTCAAGGAACATTCCTTAACGAGCAAAAACAAATATTCAAAAGTTAGTATGGATTCTTGACAAGAAACACTTCATGAATCGGTCTTAGTTTATCCTTTGTTTTTAACCAAAACATCATAACTTCCAATTCCAATGTGCTAGAATAAGAAAACATTATTATTCCACATTTCATGAGGTGATATAAACCTAATTAGTATGAAACAAGCTTCAAGATACGATTTATAGCTACTATAGTATGACTCTAAAATTTTAATTGGATACGAAGTATAACTTATCTCTTTATTGAACCATTTCAACAATATCCGATTCCTCTTCTTAGTCAAACAATTGCACTAAGACTTTCTTCGAGGATAAATTTGTGACATGGTTCCACAATCATTAAGATGATCATAAAACATGATACTAAAGTACTCTCATTTCCTTTCAGATTGGAGAAACCTTTTATCTTTCTGCCTAACAGATTCTTCGTATTCGTTCTGCCACTCTTTGAACTTTTCAAAGTATTAGAATTATGCTTAATCTTATAAACACAACCATATTTACTGAACTATCAGTAAATTATGACGAATAGACTTATTATCCCTTGTGTTGGATCTAAAGAGTCCATATCAATATGTACAAGATCCAATAGTCCTTCTCTTTGACTCACAAAACATGTGATCAATGAATTAGTCATAACTTTTCTAAAGATCAAGATTCTCATGCATCAGAAAATTCAAATTGCATGATTCCAAGTTTCTATCCAATTGAAACTTGGGCGATGAGAATTCCTTTTCACTTGGTCAATTATGACAATACCACAAGCGATATAACAAGAATCAAATCCACGATTAATATTGCCAATAATAGAAATGTAACCAACACTTTCTGAAATGTCATTGCAAGGAAATATAAAGTAAACTAGATAAAACAAAATTTACTTTTATTGAAAATAAGTGGAAAATTTTTTGTCCTTACAATGCAAAATATGAAAACTATGTTTCTGAACATTTCCTAAGTAATCTATTAAATTATCATAACTCCTAAGTAGTAGCTTCAAAAATCTGATCATCGAACCATGCAATCAAAATACATATCTCACAATCAGATTCATCTAACTCTTCTTAAGCTTCCTTCTTTCTCTTAGATCCTGCAAAACATCAAAATGTGATCATCACATAATGTATTAAGAATCTACGAATAGGAACTAATCAAAATAATGTATGTACCTGAAGTAGATTCACACGACTCAACTTTACAATCTCTAAGATCTTTCAGGTAGTTTGGGCAGCTTCGCAACTGTTTCCCTTCAATTGGCAATAGAAACATGTGGACCTTTTTGGATTAGCCCATGGAACTATCTCAGAACTAGCCTTTTTCTTTACCATATGGTCAAACGGTTTGACCTTGGCCGATCCCTTTCTATTGGGAAGAGAAACCTTTTCTGGACTACCATTATTGCCATCGTCAATGTCCATGGAAATTTGGGAGACAGATCCTTCAAACACTTTTGCTTGATTTGTGCTCTTAAGCATTTCTGCTTTAGCAACAATCAACATATGTGTCAGATCAATTAGGGTCACATCGTGGTCACTCATATAGTAGTCTTTAATGATCTGACTATATGACTCAGGAAGCGAAAGTGGAACCAATTAAATGCCTAGCTCCCTTAGGAAAACGACACCCCACATTCTCAATCTGTCAATGTACGATTTCATATTAAGAACATGTGCACACACATACTTTCCATCTTGATGTTTGCATGCAAACAGGGCTTCAGTGACTTCGTATTTTTCAGTTTGAAGGAAACATGACTTAGGGAGAGTCACTAGAGGAGGAGTTGGAATATTTGAAGAAGCATGACTTCCAGTTCCACCATTGCTTGAAGAAGGGAACATACTTTCACCTTGATCAGAATGTGGAAGATCATCTTCAGAAGGAAGAGGAAAACCACTTCCCAAAAGAACGAGAAATACCATTATTGACTGAACTTGACATCTATAGTAGGAGAAAAGAGAATTCAAGTTAGTTGATATTAACCCTTAATTATTAACCCATAAATTTAAATTAAGGCTAGGGTCCATATTTTCGATTCGAACTTTGAAGAGGTTTTCCATAATCAAATTCAAATCTATTTTAGGTAGGTAAGGCTTTTACCAATTTCAATCTCATGAAACTCCTAGATCTTTTGAGATTCGCTGAACTATTCGATGGCATGTTTAATCTCGATTATGCTCTAACTTTTGTGACTGGGATGCCGAGGATCACAATCGAGATGTGAATAACCATGCAAATTAGCTTGGTACTCTCGATGTCAGTTTTCATCTCCTTTTAATGTTTCGGTTAACCACACATGCTCCATTAATCAACGATAATTTTTGAGACACCCATTACCACCCTTTATTAGTCACACATTAGTGTGCTGGTTAGCCACACGCGCTCCACTAATGACTTATAAAGTGTAATGTGCAATTTCATGGATTAGCATACAAATTCACATTTTCCTAAAGTAACTAAGAAAAGGATTTAAAATAGTTTAGTTACTTTATATCATTATACTTTTAATGAGATTATTCCCTATCAAACCCGTTCGACTAACGACCCTCCACCAATCAAGGGAGCGGTGGGTAAGAGTGGATACCCAATGGCGGTCATTTTATACGTCGCTTCTTTAAACACCCCTTATAGATCGGCTTCGTGAATGAGACGTACTAGCGGTTCGACTGACTTTTCTTATACGTATAATATATATTAAACTTTTAATAATATATATAGTATAAGGTGAATTTTAAAACTATTGAGTCTAATTGTGTTGCGTCATGGGCTTATGTTTTGTATCCGGATTGGGCTTGTCCATCCGTGATTAGCTAGTAGGGTTAGACTATAAATAATGCATGCATGTATGCATTCAAAGGTTAACGTTTATGATTATTATTATAATTGTCTTGTAACCCTAAACACCTCTACAGTCGAAGTTCTTAATCGAGCTCTTCTGAGGTGTTGAAGCATTAATCATACGACACATTCAGAGTCATTCTTGTGTTCATAATTACGTTCTTAATTGTTTGTCTGCTTAGAATCTATCAATCCTATTTGAACATTATTTCAACAATTGGTATCAGAGCAGGAGACTGTGTGATCAATACACATTCCTTCTGTATTCAGAATTCGTTAGGGTTTCCGCTTTTATCGAATAAATATAAGTCGTCTTCTTCTTAACGACGGCAACTCTGTTTCAGATAAAACTCTAATCTCAAGTTTACAGATCTGATTCTAGCAGCTCACCATGTCTCATGAAGATTCGCAAACAAATCCCATCAACATCTCAAACAGCATTGGATCCACTACCAGGATTCCCATTCTTTACACTCAAGACTATGAAGTATGGGCGCATCACTTTGAAGATTACGTGGTTGGATCTGAAGACAATGGCTATCTCATCTGGGAAGCTATCACGCTTGGGCCGTTTGTTCACTCAGGAACGAACACAACGGTTAAGTCCCAAAAGGAATATAACAAGCTTGTGGCAGATGTAGAGAAGATGCCACAGGATGAGAAAGACAAGTTGTTGTGTAATGTGAAGGCCATGAGAATGATCAGATTCGCCTTGCAATCTGAGACCTTTCGGTTGGTTGGTTCATGCACAACGGCCAAAGAAATCTGGGATAGGTTGAAAGAACTTTATTCAACCGATGAAGATCTAGAACACTCCATTCAAACCTTGCTGCTGTCAGAATTTGGAGTTTTCGAACAGAAACCAGAGGAAAAACTCATACAAACTTTCGATCGGTTCAATCATCTCCTAAGTAAGATGATCAAGCATGGAATAGAAAGAAAGTTGATCGAGCAGAAGGTAACCTTTATGAACGGTCTAAGACCAGAATGGATGGTTGTGGTTTCCACCCGGTAACGTTCCTCGAACAGCCTCAAAACACAATCCCGATAGACCTCTGATGCTCGCACCGACCGGTCGTCCGCAATCTCGACCTCTAGAGGTCAATCCAACATGCCCGAAGACTTCCGGAACTTCTTGCTAAGCGCAAGAGAGACAAAGGATCGGGTGGCACCCGAATCAAACAATACCTGAACTGGGATACCGTTCACATGGAACGATCCTACACAGAGCACATTCATCACATAACCAAAATCACAGCAGCGAACCATAAAACATAAATAAGAAGTTATACCTATCACCACATCGGGTGCAGCGCGTGCCTCCTCGGCTGTCAGCTGAAATGCTCGGCTCCGCACCACTGGAGCCTCTGCCTTGACCTTCCGGCCATCTGCAACCCGCGCCGTCGCTGAGACCGGCGCCGCTGCTGACGCTACTGACAATCTCGGGCAATTGGCCCTTTTGTGGCCCTTCTGATTGCAATAGAAGCAAATCAAGTCTGTCATCTGCACTGTGGGGGCGGGGGCAGTACAATCCCTGCCAAAATGCCCAACCTTGCCGCACTTATAGCAGCCTGAACCTGGCCCAGTGCGACAAGCTCCCTCGTGTGACCGACCGCATTTCCCACAGCGGTCCCGTCCAGACTGGCCTTTCGGCCTACCATCGGATCCCTTGGGCTTCTTCCCCAAAGCCCCAGTCGCCAGCCCCTCCACTGCCTTCCTCTTCTAGATGTGCTCCAGATCAATCTACCTCTCCCTAGCCCTGGCAATCATGGAATCCAAGGTAGGGCAAGCTGAAAAACTAACATGCTCCCGAATGTCAGCTTGTAGCATGTCATGGTAGCGGGTCCTCCTCATATCCTCATCTCCCGCATACTGGGGCACCAACAATGCCCTCTCCCGGAACTTGGCGGTGATCTCCGCCACAGTCTCCGTAATCTGCCTCATGTCCAAAAACTCCCTAGCCAGCTGTTGAAGCTTAACAGCTGGCGCAAACTCCGCCCTGAATCTAGTCACAAAGTCTGACCAGGTCATAGCCTCAACAGCCGAGGCTCCCAACGAGTCACCAACCGACTCCCACCAATCTTTGGCCCTGTCTCGCAAGCATCCTGCTGCATATCTCACCTTCGACCCCTCCGGGCAGAAACTCGTCAGCTGCACAGACTCGATGTATGCGATCCATCTCCTGGCAGCAATGGGGACTTTCACCCCATGGAAATCTGGTGCACCACTCCCTCGAAAGTCCTTAAAGGATAGTGTGCGCGTACCCACCTGGCTAGATGCCATATCACTCCTGAATGCTCGGAGGCGATCCTCCATCAGCTCAACAATCCCTTCCTTGATCGACCCGAAAATGACAGGGGTCGACTCAAGGATGCCTCTCGTGATCTCAGACGCGATGAACTCGTGCAGCCCGCCATCAACCTGCTCGGATCCTGATCCGGAACCTCCTGCTCCATGTCGCGTGGTCACCATGCTGAAAATACACGCATAAATGTCAGGATCATACATACTCCCGAGAGGTCTAACGCACTCTCCAAGGTTCCCGGTTCCATCTAGGCCCTCCTTGATTCGAGTACGGGTCCTCTGCTTTCAGTAGTACGGGCCCATACTACCTTCCACATCTACCTGTACTTTCTTCAAGGATTGCTTCGACTTCACCAAGCCCCTTTTACCGACACCCTTTCCACTGACCTCATCCTAGGCTTCCCTAGGGCACTCCCCGACCTACCCTCCGCCATCAGCTGCACCAGGAGTCCCCACTATTTCCCCCTAACTAACTCACAGATACTATTACATATTTGGTCCTTAGTTAGTCGAAAATGGCCAGGACCCCCATAGCACAAAGCAAGCAGCATTCGTGCATTGGGTAACCAAACCAGGCATAACCTATACAGGCCATCCTACTGCTGACTAAACAGTCCTAGCATACAGCTCATACAACAGGCATATAAGGCATCCCTAGACCCTTAGCCCTAACTAGCATGCAATTCTCATAATCATATATCAGGCACACAAGGCATCTTCCTAGATCCTTAGTCCTATTCTAGCATGCAATTCTTAGAATCATATAGCATAACATAGCAAGTATGGGTATCTTGGGGAAAAGTTACTTGAGCCCGGCCGGTCGCATGCATCACACACCTCGTCTTTCTTAAAATCCTTCCATTTAGATTTTAGAAAACTATTTTTCTTTGTAAAAATCTTTTAGTACCTCGGTTTGAGTCCAGACACCCCGAGGGTGTGTCCGAATCCCTCAAACCAGGGCTCTGATACCAACTTGTAACAGCCCAAAATTCACGCCCAAAAATTTCATTTTTATTTAAATAACTCATAAAAACATCCATTAGAAAATACTGTGAAAACACGTCGTCTCATAAAACAATGTATCATGTCTGAAACCCAAGTCATAAACTAATAACATATCAGAGTACAGTCCCAGAAAACTTCTATGCGAAAAATCATGTGTGCGTGTGATGCGATGCTACGCCGCCGGCTCCTTCCCCTTAGACGAAGAGGTACCTGAAACCAAAACTGAAACCGTAAGCACAAAGCTTAGTGAGTTCCCCCATCATACCACATACCTGATGGGTTTTTGAGCATTCTAACACTCCTATGGTGTACATGCAACCCTAGAAACCAGGGATCTATGTTTGACTATGATACATGCAAATAATTATTTTTCCAAGGTTCTTATCCTATCTAGCATGGCATGGGGAACTTGAATCAAATAAAGCTAGTAGAATTACTTACCTTGTAGTTGTAGTTGATTGCTTGGAGTTTTAGAGCCTAGCACCAATAGTGTGGATGCCTCAAATGGAAATCACAAATCACCACAAACTTGGAACTTTGAGAGAATAGTAATCACCTTCTTGAAATCGGCCCTCTTACTTTACTCACCACAACTCGTGTGATTTCAAGAACCAAAGCCTCCTTTATATAGTGTGGTGGATTAGGGTTACATTCATGTAAACCCTAATACCCATGTCTTTTCATTTCCATGAGATCCATGGGTTAAAGCTCCATGGAGTATCCATGGACTTTCCATGCAAGCCTAGCCCATTCCAAATAAGCATTAGCCTACACTATATAAATACAAGAGCCCATATTTAATTAGTCATACTTTTGATCTCTAAATTAATTCTAAATTAATTATAGATCAACACTAATTAAATAATATGATTTTATATTAATATATTCGAACTTATAATATATTAATAAATCATAACTTATACTATTCTCAAAAGATTATCCGTAAATTGTTCGGGTGAAGTGCAACCCAAATGGACCATGCCGGGTCGGGTCAAGTACATACCAAATATAGTTATGGACTTAGACACTATCTCCAACAGTCTCCCACTTGGATAAGTATAATAACTATAGTTGCAAGTATGACTTCAGGAACCGATCAGCAATCGTAGCTCTTAAAACTCTGTTGAACTATGAAGCGCCATTTTAGATAAGTGATCATATAATCCTTTGTTCTAGATATCAGCCGGACAAATACATGGAACATGGTCTTGCTTATTGTCCAACATTTGTTTCCCGATTTCCGATTTGTTTGACATAGAACTTAACTGAAGACATCAATTTAGTTCTGACCGGGCCCGGCACATAGGTCAAAACAAAATCATCGAGGGGCCCAGATATCGCTTCTAATCCTAGAAGGAACAGAGAAACTTCGACTCATATGTTTGCTCTACTACTTGTTGAATTACACACAAAAGCACGGTTTATAACATCGAGTTACCAATGCGTTTTCGTGCAATCAATGCATAACCAACTCATAGGCAACAAATCATATCTCTAGGTTTGAAGACTTATATGATATTACCGTCTCACGATCACTCGAGATAAATTCCATGAAGTGATACAAGTGAGCGTGGGTTGAATCCAATACTCAGAACTTATGAGCACTCATGAGTGCTGTAGCCCCGCTTTGTCTAACATCTTAGACCTCTACAAGCCAACCCATGACAGTCTTGATTCATATCTACTTCCAACATATGACCGACTGTGGAGAGTTTGAATAATATGATATAAACCATAACATAATTATTCTGGAAGTCAAAACATGCAAAAAGAAATAATAGTAAACGATTGACAAGAGATAGCAACACTTTACTCATAAATAACAGCTTTTATTTATCATCAAATGTCAATTACAGTTTACAAATTTCAAGATTATCTAACTACTAAAACTAATATCATCCTTCAGCCCTATGCTCCGAGCATGCTGGAGATGCTTAGCCCGAGTCAGTCCCTTCGTGAGGGGATCTGCTGGGTTCTCATCCGATGATACCCTCTTTGCCACGAGGATTCCTTCTTCTATTCGATGTCTGATGAAGTGATATTTTCTGTCAATGTGTGTGGATCTCCCATGATCTCTTGGTTCCTTGGCTAAGGCAACCGCACTATTGCTGTCACAGAAAATCTCCATTGGCTCCTTTATAGCTGGTACAACTCCAAGGTCTCCGATGAAGTTCTTTAGCCATATAGCCTCCTTTGCTGCCTCGCTTGCTGCTATATACTCTGATTCACAAGTGGAATCAACCACTGTCTCGTGCTTGGAACTTTTCCAAGTAATTGCCCCTCCGTTTAGAGTAAAGACCCAGCCTGACTGAGAGCGGAAATTATCCCTGTCAGTCTGAAAGCTAGCATCACTGTACCCTACAACTCTCAAGTCCTCACTGCCACCGAGGGTAAGGACCCAGTCCTTAGTCCTCCGTAGGTACTTGAGGATATTCTTTACCACAGTCCAGTGTGCCTTGCCAGGGTTCCCCTGATACCTGTTAACCATGCTCAAAGCAAAGGCTACATCAGGTCGAGTACACGTCATAGCATACATGATCGATCCTACAGGTGAAGCATAAGGTATTCGACTCATTTCTGCTATCTCAGTCTTAGTACTAGGGCTTTGTGTCTTACTCAATCTGGCGTTACTCTGGATGGGTAACTCTCCTTTCTTGGAGTTATGCATGTTGAACCTTTTCAACACTTTGTCCACATAGGTGCTTTGGCTAAGTCCAATTAGTCTTTTACTCCTGTTTCTCAAAATCCTTATCCCTAGGATATAGGCAGCTTCTCCAAGGTCCTTCATAGCGAAACACTTCCCAAGCCAGGACTTTACTTCCTGCAGGGCTGGGATGTCATTTCCTATGAGTAGTATGTCATCCACATACAGTACCAAAAAGCTGACTATACTCCCACTAGCCTTGATATAGACACAAGATTCATCTTCACTCCTTGAAAAGCCAAATTCTTTGACTTTCTCATCAAAGCAAAGATTCCATCTGCGAGGTGCCTGTTTTAATCCATAAATGGATTTCTCGAGCTTACACACTCTACTAGGGTACTCTGTACTGACAAAACTCTCTGGCTGAACCATGTAAACATCTTCAGCCAACTTTCCATTAAGGAAAGCGGTTTTGACATCCATTTGCCATATTTCATAATCATGAAATGCAGCAATGGCTAACAGAACCCTAATAGACTTAATCTTGGCCACTGGTGAAAAGGTCTCATCATAATCAACTCCCGGAGTTTGAGAATAACCCTTTGCAACCAGTCGTGCCTTATAAGTGTGTACATTACCATCCATGTCGGTCTTCTTCTTGAAGATCCATTTGCACCCAACTATCTTACGATCAGGTACATTGTCAACCAAGTTCCAAACTTGATTGTGATACATGGACTGTATCTCGCTATCCATAGCCTCTTTCCATTTAGCAGCCTCAGGGCCTGCCATGGCTTCCGTGTAGCTGTTAGGCTCATCCAGATTTACCAGTGTGTTATCACTGATAAGTGTCTCACCTTCTGTAGTAATATGAAAACCATAATAATGCTCAGGTGCATTCCTAACTCTGGTGGAACGCCTCAGAGGTATAGATTCTTCAGTCGGCTCAACAGGAGTTTCCTCCTCGGGTTGAGGGCTAGGGTTTGAGGTTCCTTCACCACTTGACTCTTGAATTTCCTCAAGGTCAATTTGCCTCCCACTGTCTCCTTGGCTCATGAATTCTTTCTCTCGAAAGAATCCTCTTCTTGCTACAAAGACCACATTATCACTAGGTCTGTAGAAGATGTAACCAAAGGATTTCTGTGGGTAGCCGATCAAAATACACCTTTCGCTTCGGGGTTCGAGCTTATCGTGAGTCTCGCGTCTCACGAAAGCCTCGCAACCCCAAATCTTGATGTGGTCTAGATTGGGAACTTTTCCAGTCCACACCTCGTGAGGTGTTTTGCCAACCTCCTTTGTAGGGACTAGATTAAGGATATGGGTGGCAGTCTCTAAGGTATACCCCCAAAATGAGATTGGTAGCGAATCTCGACTCATCATGGAACGAACCATGTCCAACAAGGTCCGATTGCGCCTCTCAGCTACACCATTCAACTGTAGTGTCCTAGGAGGTGTCAATTGTGAGACAATCCCACATTCCTTAAGATAGTCAAGGAACTCAGTACTAAGATACTCACCACCACGATCGGATCGAAGCATCTTAATGTTCCTGCCCAACTGATTCTCCACTTCTTGCTTAAACTCTTTGAATTTCTCAAAGGTTTCTGACTTATGCTTGATTAGGTAGACATATCCATATCTACTAAAATCATCAGTAAAAGTCACATAGAACCGATTAGCATCTCTTGTGGCGGTTCTGAAGGGTCCACACACATCCGTGTGTATGAGGTCCAACAAACCTTCACCCCTAGCACAAGTGCCAATAAAAGGTGACTTTGTCATTTTACCAAGCAAACAAGATTCACAACTATCATCTGACTTTAGGTCAAATGACTCCAAGACTCCATCCTTTTGGAGTTGGCCTATGCGTTTCTTGCTTACATGTCCAAGACGACAATGCCATAAGGATGCTTTATCTAAGCTAGTGGACGAGTTAATACACAATACATTATTTCCTAGATTATCTACAACAGATACAGTTTCATACACGCCATCACAAGGTAATGCTTTAAAATAAAGAACATTATTAAAGAAAGCATCAATACTACCATTATTATTATCAAAATAAAAGGTAAAACCTTGTTTATACAATGCATGAAAGGAAATAACATTTCTTGCCATTTCTGGCGAATAATAACATTTATTCAAATCTAATGTAAACCCACTATTTAGCACTAAGGAATAAACTCCTATCTTGGTGACAGGTGAAGCTTTCCTGTTTCCCATGATCAAGTTTATCTTTCCCTGCTCCACATTCTCACTTCTTTTTAGTCCCTGCAAATCACAAAATATGTGAATACCACAACCTGTATCAAGGACCCAAGACTTAGAATGAGGTGAGTTATTAGACAATATAGTGTATATACCTGCATGGTTGGGTTTTACTTTCCCATCCTTCAAATCTTGCTGGTACTTTGGGCAGTTTCGCTTCCAGTGCGACTTTTCATGGCAATAGAAGCATTCAGCCTCATTAGGGTTAGCAGAAGGAGTGACAAAACCTTTCTTGGTTTTGCTTGAAGAGGAGCCTTCAAGGGTCTTACCCTTGGTACCCTTAGAAGGGTTCTTTCTCTTCTTCCCTTTGCCATGCCCGATTGCCAAGACATTGGCCGCAGTTGGAGTAGGAGTAGGAGTAGTAACAACCGACTTACCCTTTAGACCACTTTTGGCGGTCTTCAAGAGTCCTTGAAATTTGCTGAGGGTGACTTCTTCCTTGTTCATGTGATATGTCATGCGAAATTGATCATAACACGATGGCAAGGAGTGCAAAATGATGTCTATTGCTAACTCCTCAGGGAAGTTCACATTCAGCTTCAGTAAACGGTCCACATACCTTTGCATTTTCTGCATGTGGCCCGTGATGGGTTCACCATCCTTCATTCGAGTTGTTATCATGGAGGAGATTATTTCATATCGCTCTTGACGAGCACTTTGATGGTAGCGGTCCATCAAGTCCTGGTGCATCTCAAAAGGATAATAGTCCTCATAGGACTTTTGGAGCATCTCTTTCATGTACCTCATATTCAGCAAGTTCTTCAGGAGTAGCAGTTGGCTCGGGTACCTTCAGCTCCTTGTCGAGAACATATTCTTTGTTCTCATACCGAGTGACCATCCTGATGTTTCTGATCCAATCTGTAAAGTTGGACCCATCAAAGATGACTCTCCCACAAAGATTCATGAGAGAGAAGGAGCTAGTAGGGTTTGAGCCAGAAGCATTGTTATTGGAAGACATCTGAAAAGAAGAGGGAATATATTAGATTAGATATAGAGATAGTCCTTAACAACACACCCAAATGTAATATTAAGCCTAGGACCCAACACAATATTTTATAACTTAGAAGAGGGATGCCGTAATCTAAGCTATAAGATATTTGAAGGTAGGTGAATGACGATTCACCAATTTCCACCATGAAAAACGAAATATTTAATTAGGTTTTAATTGGTTTAGAAACTCCTAGATTCTTTGAGATTCATTGAACTTTCTTCAATGGCATGTTTCAATCTCGAGTGTGCCCTTCAAGTTTTGTGACTGGGATGCCGAGGATCACAAAACAAGGTGTGAAGTAACCATGCAAATTACTTAGTACCCTTAATGTATTACCCCTCAATCGATGTGTCGGTTAACCACACATGCTCCATCGATACTATGATAAACATTAAGTCACCCTTTACCTACCTTGTTAAGTTCAAGTTAGTGTGCCGGTTAACCACACACGCTCCACTAACGACTTAAACAAAGTCTAAAGTGTAATTTCATGGATTAGCACCTTATTCACATTTTCCTAAAATAACTAAGATTGGGAATTCAATAAAGTTTAGTTACTTTAGTATTATCATTATACTTTTAATGAGAATTTATAACTCCTTGTCCTACCCGTTCGGCTAACGACCCTCCACCGATCAAGGAAGCGGTGGGTGAGAGTGGACACCCATTAAGTTGCCATTTTATATGCAACAACCTTATACCCCCCTTATAGACCGGCTTCGTGAATGAGGCGTACAAGCGGTAAGACGACTTGATCTTATACATATATAAATATTATTAAACTTATAATATTATAAAGTATAAGGGTTGAATTTTAACTTTTAAAATTCTAGGGGTTGGAACTAAAGTTTTTAATATGACTTTACATGTTCCAAAACTTGAGGGCAAGTTTTGTAAACTTTCAAAACTTTTCATTTCTCATAACTTATGAGTTAATGGTTATTAAAAATGAAGACTCTTCATTTTTTGTAACCTATGTGTTCTTTTAATGGTTATTTATAAATGTGACTTTTGGTTATCCATAACTTAAGAACTAGTTATGGACACCATTAAAACACATAAAGATCAAGAATTAATCTAATCAATTATTAGCACATAATTTCTATGATCTTCTAAACTCATATGTTTATGAATGTTCATATCAAAAATTTCAAGAATCGTAAGTACATATACAAAACTTGAAATTATGATACGAGCTTTTGAACAAAACTTCGATTTTCAAGTTTTTTTTTTTTTTTTTTTTTGCATCAAGTATCAAATAAACAAACCAAGCTCTGATACCACTGATGGGTTTTTGAGCATTCTAACACTCCTATGGTGTACATGAAACCCTAGAAACCTTGGATCTATGTTTGACTATGATACATGCAAATAATTATTTTTCCAAGGTTCTTATCCTATCTAGCATGGCATGGGGAACTTGAATCAAATAAAGCTAGTAGAATTACTTACCTTGTAGTTGTAGTTGATTGCTTGGAGTTTTAGAGCCTAGCACCAATAGTGTGGATGCCTCAAATGGAAATCACAAATCACCACAAACTTGGAACTTTGAGAGAATAGTAATCACCTTCTTGAAATCGGCCCTCTTACTTTACTCACCACAACTCGTGTGATTTCAAGAACCAAAGCCTCCTTTATATAGTGTGGTGGATTAGGGTTACATTCATGTAAACCCTAATACCCATGTCTTTTCATTTCCATGAGATCCATGGGTTAAATCCCCATGGAGTATCCATGGACTTTCAATGCAAGCCTAGCCCATTCCAAATAAGCATTAGCCCACACTATATAAATACAAGAGCCCATATTTAATTAGTCATACGTTTGATCTCTAAATTAATTCTAAATTAATTATAGATCAACACTAATTAAATAATATGATTTTATATTAATATATTCGAACTTATAATATATTAATAAATCATAACATATACTATTCTCAAAAGATTATCCGTAAATTGTTCGGGTGAAGTGCAACCCAAATGGACCATGTCGGGTCTGGTCAAGTACATACCAAATATAGTTATGGACTTAGACACTATCTCCAACAATACCATACAATATCATCGGTATCTTTCAACCGATAATCTTCGTCGGTATCTTTCAACCGGTAATCATCATCGGTATCTTTCAACCGGTAATCATCATCGGTATCTTTCAACCGGTAACTGGGGACTATTCCATCCCCTACCACTAGCATACAATAACAAGATAAAAGCATACAGTCAGGCATATCCGGGTACTGACCTACCCTTTGGTCCTAAGGACCACTGTCAGGGAAGCTATCCCTATCATGCACGTAACATATCATACAGATATAACTCATAACCAAACACATAACCAGACCAAGATAATCATCTTCTAAATACTCCTCATTGGTGGGCCGGCATTGTGGCCTTAGACCCACCCCTACTGGAAGGTAACTCACCTCGTACAAAAAGCTGCTGATAATCTGTGCGGGAAACCTCCGTCCGCTGCTGCTCCGGAAATCCTCCGGCTACAATCCCCACAAACACTCAGTTAGAAACTGATATCTATTCTTAGGGTAAAATGACCATCTTACCCCCAACCAAGCCCAATTCAAAGTCAACCTCCAGTTGACCCGACTCGCCGAGTTGGGCCGTCAACTCGCCGAGTCCCTCACCCTGTACTTGTCCTCATCCATGACCCCAATCGTCGATTTGGGCCGTCAACTCGACGAGTTCTTCTCTCATATGAACATCACATGAAAACTCATCCGACTCGCCGAGTTGATGAACAAATCGTCGAGTTCACCTTCATCTGATGAACAAGTTCTGTCCTCGACTCGTCGAGTTGATGAACAACTCGTCGAGTTCATCTTCATCCTTAAGAAGATTGCCTTGGACTCGCCGAGTCCGTTCATGCACTCGCCGAGTCCCATGAATTCCAGAACCATAGCTTAGTCCAAAACGTTGGGTCACTCCCCGGGACTCCCTAAAACCTTTCCACACTCAACTGGGTCCTTTTGACCCGCAACTTATATGGGACAGAACCCCAGGACTCGCCGAGTCCAAGAATGGACTCGTCGAGTTGGTCACATCCTCTCACTAAATCTTCGATTTATGATGTACAACCCTTGATCAAAAGATAGATCTATGGTTCTACAATCGATCTAGCACGTAAAGTTACAACCTTTACGTGCTTGCATGGGACTTTGAGCTCAAAAGGTCCTAAAACAAGCTCTTACAACGCATGAGGCCTTCTTTGAGTGCAAAAGCCACTCCTTTCTGCCTTGTAACCCCTCTAAGGGCCTAGATCCGAAACATCAACCCCAAACCATGCTTGCAATCATGGTTGGTGACCAAAATGGCTTAGAAAAGCCCTAGAACTCCACAAAATGGGATCTATCAAAAGAACAAACAAGGTATAGACTTTATACCTTCTGTAGACTGCAAATGATGCTCAAAATCGGATCCTTCTAGCCTCCTCTTGATCCTTCAAGCTTTTCCTTCCTTCCTTGGGTCACAAAAGCACCAAAATGACTCCAAATGCCTTAGATTGCTTCAATAACGGCTAGGGTTTCAATGAGAGGTGTTTGGGAGCATAAAGGGGCGATGGAGGCTGCATAAGGTCGTTTAAATAGGGTGCAAACCCTTGGATTAGGGTTTTTGTCCAGACAGTGTCTACTCGCCGAGTCCGGGACCCGACTCGCCGTGTACATCACTTAAATTTTGCGTCCCGTCCCGCTTCTACTCGGCGAGTTGGTCCTTCAACTCGCCGAGTCCAAGGCCAAAAATGCAAAATACTTAGAAAGAAATACGTACCAAGAACCAGGTGCTACAAATCTCCCCCACTTATTTTAGACTTCGTCCTCGAAGTCTGTTGGTCGATCCTGGAACAGCTCTGGGTAATGCTCCATCATCTCATCCACCGGCTCCCAAGTCCATTCTGAGCCCTTCCGGTGCTGCCATTGCACCTTCACAAGCTCCACCCTCTTGTTCCTCAAATCCTTCGACTTCCGGTCGAGAATTGCCACAGGCCGCTCGATGTAATTCAGGCTGTCATCGACCTGAATGTCCTCTAAGGGTACCACTGCTGAGTCGTCCACCAGGCACTTTCGCAGCTGAGAGACGTGGAAAGTGATGTGGATCTGTCTGAGTTCGGCTGGCAGATCCAACCTATAAGCCACCTTGCCCACCCGGGCTATAACCCTGAAGGGTCCAATATACCTGGGACCCAGCTTGCCCCGTTTCCTGAATCTGATGACGCCCTTCCATGGTGACACCTTCAGGAGAACCATATCCTCGACCTGAAACTCCAGGTCCGATCGGCGCTTCTCGGCATAACTTTTCTGCCGACTCTGAGCGGTCTGAAGTCTGCTCCGAACTTGCTGAATCCTCTCTGTCGTCTTGAGCACCACTTCGGTGCTCCCCATGACCCTCTGGCCAACCTCACCTCAACATATCGGGGTTCTACACTTCCTCCCGTATAACATCTCGAAGGGAGGACGGTCAATACTCACATGATAGCTATTATTATACGAGAACTCTGCCAACGGAAGGTAGGTATCCCAGCTACCTCCAAAGTCTAAAACACATGCCCGCAGCATATCCTCTAATGTCTGGATGGTCCGCTCGCTCTGACCATCCGTCTGCGGGTGAAAGGCGGTGCTAAAATGCAGACGAGTACCCAGCTCGTCATGAAACTTCTTCCAAAACCTGGAAGTGAACCGCACATCCCTGTCTGAAATCACCAAAACTGGCACCCCGTGTCGCGCCACCACCTCCCTGATATAGATATCGGCCAATTTCTCGGCCGAGATGCTCTCCTGAATCGGGATAAAGTGGGCGCTCTTGGTCAATCGATCGACGATGACCCAGATTGAATCCACTCCCCGCGCGGTCCTGGGAAGCTTGGTGATAAAATCCATCGTGATGTCTTCCCATTTCCACAGCGGAATATCCAACGGCTGCATCTTGCCGTGTGGTCTCTGATGCTCGGCCTTGACCTTCCTGTAGGTCAAGCACCGTTCCACATACCATGCTACATCCCGCTTCATGCAGGGCCACCAATAATCAAGACGAAGATCCCTATACATCTTCGTCGCCCCGGGATGAATGGAGAATCGGGATTTGTGCGCCTCCTCCATCAGAACCTGGCGCACGCCTCCGAGGTATGGAACCCACACCCTGCGGTGTAATGTCAATAACCCTCGGCTATCATAGTCGAAGGAGGAAACCTGTCCCACAATCCGCTCGCTTTTCCGATGTTCCTCCTTCATAGCCTCTTGCTGAGCCTCCCGGATCCGCTCTAAAAGCGGAGTCACCACTATCATCCTCAGACAGATATCCCTGATCGGCGCTGCCTTGCGGCTAAGGGCGTCGGCCACGACATTGGCCTTCCCCGGGTGGTAAAGGATCTCGCAATCGTAATCCTTCACCACGTCAAACCACCGACGCTGCCTCATGTTTAGATTCGGCTGATCCATGAGGTACCTCAAGCTCTTGTGGTCCGTGTAAATCGTACAACGAACCCCATAGAGGTAATGACGCCAAATCTTGAGGGCGAACACAACAGCCCCCAGCTCCAAATCATGCGTCGGGTAGTTCGCCTCGTGAGGCTTCAGCTGCCTTGAAGCGTAAGCAATGACATGCCCTCTCTGCATTAATACTGCGCCCAAACCCGAGATGGATGCATCGCAGTATACAACAAGATCCTCCACGCCCTCTGGCAGGGCTAAGATTGGCGCCTCACACAATCTCTGCCTCAATGTCTCGAATGCGGCCTGCTGCTCAGGCCCCCAAAGAAAGACCACGGCCTTCCTCGTTAGCCTGGTCAGGGGTACGGCTATCTTGGAGAAATCCCGAATGAATCTCCGATAGTAGCCGGCTAATCCTAGGAAACTCCGAATCTCAGATGCAGACCTTGGAACCTCCCATCTCATCACGGCCTCCACCTTGGCCGGATCTACCGAAATCCCATTCTGGTTGACAAGGTGCCCAAGGAACTGCACCTCGCGCAACCAGAACTCGCACTTGGAGAACTTAGCATACAAGCTCTCCCTCCTCAAAGTCTCCAGAACCTCTCGCAGGTGCTCCTCATGCTGCTCTCGCGTCTTGGAGTAAACCAAGATATCATCGATAAACACTATCACAGACCGGTCTAACATCGGTCTACACATTCGGTTCATGAGGTCCATGAACACGGCAGGAGCATTGGTGAGCCCGAAAGGCATCACCACGAACTCATAGTGGCCATAACGCGTCCGAAAGGCCGTCTTCTGCACATCCTCCTCTCTGACCCTCATCTGATGATACCCTGAATGCAAATCAATCTTGGGGAACCAAGATGCTCCTTGTAGCTGGTGAAAGAGGTCGTCAATCCTCGGGAGTGGGTAACGGTTCTTCACCGTTACCTTATTCAACTCCCTATAGTCTATACACATTCGATGCGACCCGTCCTTTTTCTTTACAAACAGAATCGGGGCTCCCCAGGGTGAACTGCTCAGTCTAATGAAACCCTTGTCTAACAGCTCCTGCAGCTGTGTAGACAACTCCTGCATCTCAGGAGGAGCCAACCGACACGGTGCCTTGGCTATCGGAGCCGCACCAGGGACTAGGTCGATCCTGAACTCCACCTGTCGCTCCGGAGGTATCCCAGGTAGCTCCTCAGGGAATACATCCGCAAACTCTCGTACCACGGGCACATCGCCCACCGTCGCCCTACTCATCTCCTGGGTATCCATAACATAGGCGACATAACCGGCGCAACCCTGCTGAAGGTAACGCCTAGCTCTCGCTGCTGAACATAATGCTGGCCCTCGCTGTGGCCTTTCGCCCTGAATCACCAGCTCTCCCCCTCCAGGGGCCCTAATGCTCACTGACTGCTGCGCGCAGTCAATTACTGCCCCATTGGGGCTCAGCCAATCCATACCAATAATAACCTTGTTCCCCCGCAAAGGTATGGAAACCAAGTCCACCCGGTAACGTTCCTCGAACAGCTTCAAAACACAATCCCGGTAGACCTCTGATGCTCGCACCGACCGGTCGTCCGCAATCTCGACCTCTAGAGGGCAATCCAACATGCCCGAAGACTCCGGGAACTTCTTGCTAAGCGCAAGAGAGACGAAGGATCGGGTGGCACCCGAATAAAACAATACCTGAATTGGGATACCGTTCACATGGAACGATCCTAAACAGAGCACATTCATCACATAACCAAAATCACAGCAGCGAACCATAAAACATAAATAAGAAGTCATACCTGTCACCACATCGGGTGCAGCGCATGCCTCCTCGGCTGTCAGCTGAAATGCTCGGCGCCGCACCACTGGAGCCTCTGCCTTGACCTTCCGGCCATCTGCAACCCGCGCCGTCGCTGAGACCGGCGTCGCTGCTGGCGCTGCTGCTGACGCTGCTGACAATCTCGGGCAATTGGCCCTTTTGTGGCCCCTCTGATTGCAATGGAAGCAAATCAAGTCTGTCATTTGCACTGTGGGGGCGGGGGCAGTACAATCCCTGCCAAAATGCCCATCCTTGTCGTACTTATAGCAGCCTGAACCCGGCCCAGTGCGACAAGCTCCCTCGTATGACCGACCGCATTTCCCACAGCGGTCCCGTCCAAACTGGCCTTTCGGCCTACCATCGGATCCCTTGGGCTTCTTCCCCGAAGCCCCAGTCGCCAGCCCCTCCACTGCCTTCCTCTTCTGGATGTGCTCCAGATCAATCTCCCTCTCCCTAGCCCTGGCAATCATGGAATCCAAGGTAGGGCAAGCTGAAAAACTAACATGCTCCCGAATGTCAGCTCGTAGCATATCATGGTAGCGGGTCCTCCTCATATCCTCATCTCCCGCATACTGGGGCACCAACAATGCCCTCTCCCGGAACTTGGCGGTGATCTCCGCCACAGTCTCTGTAGTCTGCCTCATGTCCAAAAACTCCCTAGCCAGCTGTTGAAGCTCAACAGCTGGCGCAAACTCCGCCCTGAATCTAGTCACAAAGTCTGACCAGGTCATAGCCTCAACAGCCGAGGCTCCCAACGAGTCACCAACCGACTCCCACCAATCTCTGGCCCTGTCTCGCAAGCATCCTGCTGCATATCTCACCTTCGACCCCTCCGGGCAGAAGCTCGTCAGCTGCACAGACTCGATGTCTGCGATCCATCTCCTGGCAGCAATGGGGTCTTTCACCCCATGGAAATCTGGTGCACCGCTCCCTCGAAAGTCCTTAAAGGACAGTGTGCGCGTACCCACCTGGCTAGATGCCATATCACTCCTGAATGCTCGGAGGCGATCCTTCATCAGCTCAACAATCCCTTCCTTGATCGACCCGAAAATGACAGGGGTCGACTCAAGGATGCCTCTCGTGATCTCAGACACGATGAACTCGCGCAGCCCGCCATCAACCTGCTCGGATCTTGCACCCGAGCCTGATCCTGATCATGATCCGGAACCTCCTGCTCCATGTCGCATGGTCACCATGCTGAAAATACACGCATAAATGTCAGGAGCATACATACTCTCAAGAGGTCTAACACACTCTCCAAGGTTCCTGGTTCCATCTAGGCCCTCCTTGATTCGAGTACGGGTCCTCTGCTTTTAGTAGTACAGGCCCATACTACCTTCCACATCTACCTGTACTTTCCTCAAGGATTGCTTCGACTTCACCAAGCCCCTTTTATCGACACCCTTTCCACTGACCTCATCCTAGGCTTCCCTAGGGCACTCCCTGACCTACCCTCCGCCATCAGCTGCACCAGGAGTCCCCACTATTTCCCCCTAACTAACTCGCACATATTGTTATATATCTGGTCCTTAGTTAGTCGAAAATGGCCAGGACCCCCATAGCACAAAGCAAGCAGCATTCGTGCATTGGGTAACCAAACCAGGCATAACCTATACAGGCCATCCTACTGCTGACTAAACAGTCCTAGCATACAGCTCATACAACAGGCATATAAGGCATCCCTAGACCCTTAGCCCTAACTAGCATGCAATTCTCAGAATTATATATCAGGCACACAAGGCATCTTCCTAGATCCTTAGTCTTATTCTAGCATGCAATTCTCATAATCATATAGCATAACATAGCAAGTATGGGTATCTTGGGGAAAACTTACTTGAGCCCGGCCGGTCGCATGCATCACACACCTCGTCTTTCTTAAAATCCTTCCATTTAGATTTTAGAAAACCATTTTTCTTTGTAAAAATCTTTTAGTCCCTCGGTTTGAGTCCAAACACCCCGAGGGTGTGTCCGAATCCCTTAAACCAGGGCTCTGATACCAACTTGTAACAGCCCAAAATTCACGCCCAAAAATTTCATTTTTATTTAAATAACTCATAAAAACATCCATTAGAAAATACTGTGAAAACACGTCGTCTCATAAAACAATGTATCATGTCTGAAACCCAAGTCATAAACTAATAACATATCAGAGTATAGTCCCAGAAAACTTCTATGCAGAAAATCATGTGTGTGTGTGATGCGATGCTACGCCGCCGGCTCCTTCCCCTTAGACGAAGAGGTACCTGAAACCAAAACTGAAACCGTAAGCACAAAGCTTAGTGAGTTCCCCCATCATACCACATACCATACAATATCATCGGTATCTTTCAACCGGTAATCTTCGTCGGTATCTTTCAACCGGTAATCATCATCGGTATCTTTCAACCGGTAATCGTCATCGGTATCTTTCAACCGGTAACCATCATCGGTATCTTTCAACCGGTAACTGGGGACTATTCCACCCCCTACCACTAGCATACAATAACAAGATAAAAGCATACAGTCAGGCATATCCGGGTACTGACCTACCCTTTGGTCCTAAGGACCACTGTCAGGGAAGCTATCCCTATCACGCACGTAACATATCATACAGATATAACTCATAACCAAACACATAACCAGACCAAGATAATTATCACAAAGACAATCATCTTCTAAATACTCCTCATTGGTGGGCCGGCATTGTGGCCTTAGACCCACCTCTACTGGAAGGTAACTCACCTCGTACAAGAAGCTGCTGATAATCTGTGCGGGAAACCTCCGTCCGCTGCTGCTCCGGAAATCCTCCGGCTACAATCCCCACAAACACTCAGTTAGAAACTGATATCTATTATTAGGGTAAAATGACCATCTTACCCCCAACCAAGTCCAATTCAAAGTCAACCTCCAGTTGACCCGACTCGCCGAGTTGGGCCGTCAACTCGCCAAGTCCCTCACCCTTTACTCGTCCTCATCCATGACCCCACTCGTCGAGTTGGGCCGTCAACTCGACGAGTTCTTCTCTCATATGAACATCACATAAAAACTCATCCGACTCGCCGAGTTGATGAACAACTCGTCGAGTTCACCTTCACCTGATGAACAAGTTCTGTCCTCGACTCGCCGAGTTGATGAACAACTCGTCGAGTTCAACTTCATCCTTAAGAAGATTGCCTTGGACTCATCGAGTCCGTTCATGCACTCGCCGAGTCCCATGAATTCCAGAACCATAGCTTAGTCCAGAACGTTGGCTCACTCCCCGGGACTCCCTAAAACCTTTCCACACTCAACTGGGTCCTTTTGACCCTCAACTGATATGGGACAGAACCCCAGGACTCGCCGAGTCCAAGAATGGACTCGTCGAGTTGGTCACATCCTCTCACTAAATCTTCTATTTCTGATGTACAACCCTTGATCAAAAGATAGATCTATGCTTCTACAATCGATCTAGCACGTAAAGTTACAACCTTTACGTGCTTGCATGGGACTTTGAGCTCAAAAGGTCCTAAAACAAGCTCTTACAATGCATGGGGCCTTCTTTGAGTGCAAAAGCCACTCATTTCTGCCTTGTAACCCCTCTAAGGGCCTAGATCCGAAACATCAACCCCAAACCATGCTTGCAATCATGGTTGGTGACCAAAATGGCTTCGAAAAGCCCTAGAACTCCACAAAATGGGATCTATCAAAAGAACAAACAAGGTATAGACTTTATACCTTCTGTAGACTGCAAATGATGCTCAAAATTGGATCCTTCTAGCCTCCTCTTGATCCTTCAAGCTTTTCCTTCCTTCCTTGGGTCACAAAAGCACCAAAATCACTCCAAATGCCTTAGATTGCTTCAATAACGGCTAGGGTTTCAATGAGAGGTGTTTGGGAGCAAAAAGGGGCGATGGAGGCTGTATAAGGTCGTTTAAATAGGGTGCAAACCCTTGGATTAGGGTTTTTGTCCAGACAGTGTCTACTCGCCGAGTCCGGGACCCGACTCGCCGAGTACATCACTTAAATTTCGCGTCCCGTCCCGCTTCTACTCGGCGAGTTGGTCCTTCAACTCGCCGAGTCCAAGGCCAAAAATGCAAAATACATAGAAAGAAATACGTACCAAGAACCAGGTGCTACAATATCTTCAAAAAGTGAGGAGAGAAGGATGTGGATTGAGCTAAAGGAGGCGGAATTAAATAGGTCTAGAGATGAAAGTATTTATTTGCAAAGAGACAATTTAAAGTTTTTAAAACAAAGGAATGTTTTTTGTTTAATTGCTAAGCGCTTATATACTAATATTGCTCAATTGCATTTAAGTTGTGAAATAGGGAAGAAGATTCACAAGATGATCTTACCCTTCCTTGAATTTAAGGAGGATAAGGTCATTGTTGAGTGTGAATCTATAGTGTCCTCTGAAGAGACATCCATGTCTTACAAAATTGGACTGGACAAGATAGAAACCTTCATTGATTCTAAGGAACATAAATGCATGCTCAAATATCTGTTGGATGAAAATGATAGGTTAAAAATTAAGTCTGAAACTGTTCAATCATTTGACTTGTCAAACGCCAAATTAATTTCGGAAAATAAAATGAACTTAGATAATACGTCTGAATTTGATGAGGAGAGTGAGATGAGCGAAATTTCAATGGAAGACGTAGTTGATTGCTCTGATTTTATGAAGAGCGAAACCGAAAATGAGAAACCTCTCATATCTGAAAATTCGGTTGAATTCGCTCGCCTGTCAAAAGAAAAGCCACAGAAACTCAAAGAAAAAGCTATGGTTTATCAAAAGGTTCAAACTGTGCCAAATTAGGTCTATACAGTAACAGGGGTCACTGTAAACAAACAGCTGAGTTAAAAATCTTGGTCGACAAAGACAATGCTGAAGGGTGTGACGATTATTTCTGGTCAGCACCTATTGACAACGCGGACGAAACCGTAGGCTTATCTGAGCAATCTTCATGGAGGGTTAAAGGACGATACATTGCTGAACCCATCAACAAACCCTCGAGTTTCGACAAACCTAGCACAAGTGGAACTAAAGAAATCCCTGAAGAACCAAAGAAAGAACCGATAGTTCCAACAAGGACAACCGAAACTCAAAAGGAGAAGCCAAAGGCTAGCTTTAATATCCACAAATCGCAGAAGGAGTTAGCTGAACAAAAACGCTTAAGAAATCAAATATACATGAAGAATCTGAATGAGCGAAAACATCATTGGCAATCTCAAAATCCCAACTACGCATCTCCTAAGAAAGAATCAAATAACAAAGGAAAGGAAAAGCCAAATGGAAAAGAAAACTTATGTCCAAATTCTTACAATTCCAAATCTCAGAACCGAACATCTACTTTCGGTCCCAAAACTAGCACGCCGAACCGAAAGTCAAGTTTCGGTCCAAACGTCAAGGCTAACAACCAAAAGCATACTTTCGGTCCCAACAACCAAAAGTCTAGTTTCGGTCCTAAGACTAGTTTCGTTCCTAAGACTAGTTTCGATCCTAAGTCTAGTTTCGGTCCTAAGACAAGTTTCGGTCCTCAGTCTAGATTCGGTCCTTCCAACTCACAAAGCAAATTAAATTCAATAAAGGATATCAAAGGCAAAGGAAAGCTTGATTCTGAGTTCGATAATAAGAAAATATCAGCTAACCCTAGGATTCAAAAGAAAACACCAAAACCATCTAACACAAAATCTAATACACCAAAAGTTAAAGAATATAAAACTAAAATCAAGGTGTATATCATCAAAAGAAAAGATCAAACCACTCTAGTAAAATGAACATATTTGGTAGATGTTTCTACTGCAATTCCTATCTCTGTAAAAGACTCACCAGGACCCAAGAAACTTTGGGTTCCTAAATCTGCTTGAATTTGCAGGTGATCAGTAACAAGCAGTTCGATGATGAATGGTATATAGACAGTGGTTGTTCGCGTCACATGACAGGAAGGAAGGAAGAGCTGAGGGAGTTTCGGTCCCTAAAGGATGGTGGATGTGTTAAGTATGGCAATAACTCGTATGGAACGATCAAAGGATATGGAATGATAACAAATGGAGATTTCTCGATTCGAAAAGTAGCGTATGTGGAAGGATTGCAGCATAACCTCATCAGTGTATCACAATTAGTTGTGGGGACAGGCTTGAAGGTTTCATTTGATGGTGAGAGCTCAGAAATAATTGAAAAACAATCCAAAAAGGTTATGTTGAAGTCTGAACGCAAAGGAGAGATGTATCCTTTAAATCTCAACCCAATTCGAGGAAAACCAGCTATCTGTCTGTTTTTAAAGGCAAACACTGATGAAAGCTGGTTGTGGCATCGACGGCTATCGCACCTGAACTTCAAAGACATTAATAAGTTGGTACTTGGTGATCATGTTCGAGGCCTTCCTCTTCTCAAGTTTGATAAGGAGCATCTGTGTGCCGCATGCGAGATGGGCAAACAAATCAGAAAGAGCCATCCCACACGAATCAATACAAAGATTGTTGAAGCTCTTGAACTTCTGCACATTGACTTATGTGGACCTTCGGCTATCGAAAGCTTCGGTGGTAGTAAGTTTATTCTTGTCATTGTAGATGATTTTTCTCGCTTCACCTGGGCTTTCTTTCTTAAACAGAAATCAGATGCAACTCCTAAGCTGAAGACGTTCATCAAGCAAGTGGAAGTACAGCTGCGAAAGACAGTAAGGAATATCAGAAGCGACAATGGGCTGGAATTCAAGAATAAAGATTTTGAAGACTTTCTGGCTGACAAGGGGATATCTCATAACTTTTCGGCCCCCTATACTCCACAACAGAATGGGATTGTTGAAAGACGAAACCGTTCTTTATGTGAAGCAGCCAGAACCATGCTCAGCTTCGCTTCCCTTCCGTTATACTTCTGGGTTGATGCTGTTGCAACCGCTTGCTATACTCAAAACCGATCTTTGCTCAACAATAGATTCTTAATCACTCCATATGAGATTCTAAATAATAGAAAGCCCAACGTCAAATTTTTGCACGTATTTGGTTCACGGTGCTTCATTTTCAATTCTAAAGAGAACCGAAACAAGTTTGACGTCAAAGTCGATGAGGGAATCTTTCTGGGTTATTCGCTAACGTCAAAGGCATACAGAGTGTTGAACAAACGCTCCAAACGAATTGAAGAAACATATTATGTCACCTTTGATGATCAGTACATGAAGAAAGTTCAAAGAAGCGAAGATGCCTTAGGGGAAATATTTCCTGAGTCAGGACAAGTCTCGGTTCCAATATCCAACTTGTTTGAAGAGTACATTCGGTTATTTGATGAACCAGAGAAAGCAGCACACTCAGAGGCGAAAGCAGCAGACAAAAAAATCGATAATCTCAAAAAGATCATAGATGAAGCTGCCAAAGAAATGGAAAGTGAACCTCCTAAACCGACAGGTGGTCAACCCTCCGCTGACTCTCCAAACGAAGGCTCAATATTCAAGGGGGAGAGTTTATCAGCACCAAAGACAACCGAAATGTCTTTCGAGGGGGAGGATCCAATTCGATCTCTAACTCATAAAGGTCCAGGCGAGGGGGAGAATACAACTCCAAACCCACCCAATGATAGTCCCATCGAGGGGGAGAATCCGACGTCCACAAAGGATGATCACTCTGGCCCTGACACAGGTTATACTTCGCCAGTCGAGGGGGAGAAAGAGAATACAACTGACGAAGGTGATCAATCAGAACTTGAAGAGGAAGTGAATGCAGAATTGGATCCAGCCTATGACCCAAATTATCCTCCATTAGTGAAATGGACCAAGGATCATCCCAACGCACAAATAATTGGTGAATCATCTGAGAAAATCCTCACTCGTTCTCAATTGAAAGCGAAACAAACTACATTATTCTCTAAAGTTGAATTCTGTATGTTTAATTCGTTTATCTCCAAAGTCGAACCAAAAACAGTTAATGCTGCACTTGATCATTCTGATTGGGTTCAAGCAATGCAAGATGAGCTTCACGAGTTCGAACGAAATCGAGTTTGGAGGCTGATTCCCACACCAAAGGATGCTTCAGTGGTTGGCTTGAAATGGGTCTTCAGGAATAAATTGGACAAAGAAGGGAACGTTATAAGAAACAAGGCTCGGTTGGTTGTTAAAGGATATTGCCAAGAGGAAGGGATAGATTATGAGGAAACCTTCGCTCCAGTAGCTAGGTTGGAATCAGTTAGAATCTTCCTGGCATATGCTGCTCATAAAAACTTCGAAGTTTTCCAAATGGATGTAAAATGCGCTTTCTTGAATGGAGAACTAGAAGAAACAGTGTATGTTGAGCAACCTCCCGGCTTCGTGAACGAGAAATTCCCTGATCATTGCTATGTGCTGGATAAAGCTGTATATGGTTTGAAACAAGCACCGAGGGCCTGGTATGAAACTTTAACACATTTTCTGAAAATGTCAAAATTTAAGCAAGGTTCGGTTGACCCAACCTTCTTCCGAAAGAAAGAAGGAGAACATCTAATGATAGTTCAAATTTATGTCGATGACATCATCTTCGGTTCCACGAATCCTAGCTTAACGGCTGAATTCAGGAAGTTGATGGAGACTAAATTTGAAATGAGTGCAATGGGTCCGATTAACTTTTTCCTTGGTTTGAATATTAGACAGGGACCAGAAGGTATCTTTATCAACCACGAGGCATACACAAAGAATTTGCTAACAAAATTTGGTATGATAGGAGACTCGAAAGTGAAGGTTCCTATGGCATTTGGAACTAAGTTAACACCTTCTCTGGAAAAACCTGCTGTTGACATAACACTATATCGACAAATGATAGGGTCCCTTATGTATCTAACATCTAGTAGACCGGACATTATGTTTTCTGTTTGTTATTGTGCCAGGTTTCAAGCTAATCCAAGAGAACCTCATATGGTGGCGGTGAAAAATATTTTCCGTTACCTGAAGCGAACCTCATCTCTCGGTCTCGGGTACTCTGCTAGATCTAGATTCTTCATTCAAGCTTTTTTTGATGTTGATCTTGGAGGATGTAGTCTGGACCGAAAGAGCACTACAGGTGGATGCCAATTTCTTGATGGGAAACTTGTTAGCTGTCAGTCCAAGAAGTAAACCTGTGTGTCACTTTCAACAGCCGAAGCTGAGTATATAGCTACAGCATCTTGTACCTCTCAAGTAATATGGATTCAAAGTCAACTAAGAGATTATAGGCTGAGTATGAAGAAGATTCCTCTCTATTGTGACTCAGAGAGTGCAATAAGGATTTGTCACAATCCAGTGCAACACTCTAAGACTAAGCATATTGCACTTAGATATCATTTCATTAAGGACCATGTAGAAGATGGGAACGTGGAAGTACATTTCGTTCGGTCCTCTGATCAACTGGCTGACATATTCACTAAAGCCTTACCTGAAACGAGTTTCATTAAAATTTTACAAGGCTTGGGAATGATGGAAGCAAAGTCGGTACCGAATCCTCAAATCTCTCACTAAAAATTAGACAAGCGAAATAGAGCGAACGCTTGGTCTATTTGGGTTCTGGAATTTTTGGAACCGAAATGAACCGAACGCTCGGCCTATCTCGGCTCCATAATTTTCGGGAACCGAAATGAATCGAACGCTCGGTCTATTTCGGCTCTAGAATTTTAGGGAACCGAAATGAACCGAACGCTCGGCTTATTTCGCTTCATTCTTTTAAGAGAAGGTTTTGGTTGTACATTTTGTTTATTATTTTAATTTTTTTAAGAGGTTTACGGTTGCACAAAATCTGTGTTTGTGATCTTAGATACATACACCACGTGCTGAGTGAAACCCAAAATCCAACACCTACAATGAATTGACGGTGAATCGTTACATTCAAGATCTTACTTGTTACCAAATGAAATCTCATTTTATTTTTGCATGGTCTTTTATGAAATTGTCTAACACCAAGGCTTTTCTTCCCTAAAAGATCCAGTTTGCTTTTGTTTTTGAGATTTCCAACATATATTAGTCACTATAAATTACATCCAACCTACTTGTTCAATAGACCAAATCGGTCTCACAAGTACTTCTACCAACGATCGATCTTATGTTAAGTATTGATGTTTGTTTGAAGATAAGCTGCCCTTAGCCTATAAACTAAAAGAAGCCTTTCGGTGTTTCTTTACAAACACTCGATCGTATTTTCTCGGGAATCCACACAGGCACTTCAAGTCTCTCTTGACTTTGAAGGAAGCGATTCTTGCCCGGAATCATCTACTTTATGTCTTCTAATAGACATCACTCACATCCAATACACATTTTGCTTTATTTCTTTATCTTTTGTCACCCTATTGCACGAAAATTTTTATTTTCCAACATTCTAGTTGCGGTTGATTCAATTATAGTTTATCTTATGGAGCAACAGGGGTTATCCTAAATCTTGGAGCAAAGCTGAATTTCAAACGACGAATTGAGGATAAGATTTTAAGCGCGTGAATTTGAACGGTTACTAAAACCACGCGTGCTGACCAACATTCTTGGTGCTCATGATCCTATTCTTACCTTGACCATCAGGAATCATCTAACTACAAAACTTCTTCCTGCCCTTGCCGTGTTGCACAAGATGAAGGGTGTTTCGGAGAGATTCGTTGCTCCAAAACAAGGGGGAGAAGGTGCTCATCAACCGAAGGTTAAAACCGAAACCGAATCTGCTCAACCGAAAGTCAAAATTACAACCGAACTGAAGGGTAATGAAGATTCAGGTTCTGGTTCTCAAGCTAAGCAGAAGGAGATTGATGATGATAGTGATGATGGTGTTGAAGAGACTATTGATGAGGCTCTCAAAATAAAGAAGAGGGACAGAGAGTTGGATGAAACTTTGAGGATTGCAAAGGAAGCAGAGGAGAGGGAAAGGAGGAACAAGGAAGAAGAAGAAGCCTTAAACTGCAAGAAGGCCTTGTTTCCCCTATGGACAAAAGAGACACTTATCAATCAAGCTATAGAGTTTCCAAGTGTTTACTGGTTGGAACCTGTTGCTTCATTTGATTGTGACAATTCTAAGGACTCACAGTTCGACATGCCAATAACACGAAAGGCATTCACCTTTCATTGTTTCGATGCGACTGCTGAAGTTCCTTTCCCTCATCCAAAAGTTGGTCGAGAGCTTATAGACTTCTATCTGAAGTATGGTCAACCGCAGTACTTGACATGGAGTGCATAGAAGATAGTTACTGTCAAGGTGCTCAAACCTTCACCTGCTGGGAAATTCATAAACGTTAATTTCAAAATCACACGAGGATCAGCAAACTCGGTGTCGATTATTTCCTTGGCAGACCTTCCAAATCTAAATCCTCATGACTGGATCCTATTGTTTAACATTCTGCTCACCAATCCGAAGGAATATGAGCCAATACTGGATCACTTGAAGAGGATGTTGGCTTCTTACATCAATGAGGTTGCTGCTATGGATCAGGAGATAGCGAAAGTAATGAACAAGAAACCAACTATCAAGCCAACACCGAAACCAGGAGATGTGAATAAAATGACGATGGGCCAAATCGATTCTACACATCTTACTGTGATGTTTACAAAAGGCGAAGCACACAGATTTTTGTTCGCTCTTGTTGATAAACATTTGTTTTCAGCAGACTGGTTGGAGCACATCATCAACATTATTCATCGGTGCAAGCAGACAAGAAGAACTTCACAGACATGCTTCGGTGGTACATAACGTTTCGTCATCATCTATTGGCCATCATACCGAAGGTGTTCAAAACAGTAAAGAAGTCTTCTGCAGCTCAACCAAAGTGAGCTTTCAGCTCCATTGACGCAAAGGGGGAGATTGTTGAGTCTAATTGTGTTGCGTCATGGGCTTATGTTTTGTATCCGGATTGGGCCTGTCCATCCGTGATTAGCTAGTAGGATTAGACTATAAATAATGCATGCATGTATGCATTAAAAGGTTAACGTTTATGATTATTATTATAATTGTCTTGTAACCCTAAACACCTCTACAGTCGAAGTTCTTAATCGAGCTCTTCTGAGGTGTTGAAGCATTAATCATACGACACATTCAGAGTCATTCTTGTGTTCATAATTACGTTCTTAATTGTTTGTCTGCTTAGAATCTATCGATCCTATTTGAACATTATTTCAACAAAAACATTTTAAAATTGCAAAGGTTTAATATTTTAATAAATTAAACTTTTAATTTAATTAAATTGAAACCATTTTATGGATTTATTAATTGTCCTTTAATTAATTACTTAATTAAATTAATAATAAGATCCATAAGGATGTATTTTAAACTTTTTAAAATACCAATTATTATTTGACATTAATTATTTAATTCAATTAATATCTAGATTTATTTATACACTTAAAATAATCATATTAATCAACAAAAACAATTAATTAAGTCAAATATTTATCTCCTAACTTCTAGGCTTTTAATTTATCATCATAGATACACCAAAATCAGATTTGGAGGATAAGTATAGCAAGTAATTATCATATAAAAGCATATTAGGTAGATAAGTCACAAAATTTTCGATTTGACAGCTCAACACGCCGTGTTAGACGATCACCACGCCGTCTTGGGTCGATTTCGCAGGCCAACACGCCGTGTTGGAAGAACACCACAGTGTGTTTGATGAACAGAATGACGATTATGTTTTCTCCTCCTTGTTCAAGTTCACCATTGTATCAATTCAATATAAAACTAAACCTACGCTATGATACCACTGATGGGTTATGAGTATAACAAACAATCCTATGTGTGCATGGAACCCTAAATAATTTGATCTATGTTTTGTAACACCCAGAATCTTGAGGAATAATTATGGAAATAAATCCCCTTTCTAGGGTTAGACACGGCGTGTTGGAGGAGCCAACACGGCGTGTCTAAATTAAAGAAACGCGAAGATTAAATGAACCAACATGGCGTGTTGAGGTGCCTCAACACGGCGTGTTGGAAGCTGGGAAGGAAACCCTAATTTTTTAGGACATTGCACCCTATTTAAAGGCCATAAGTCCCTTTGGTTGGCCTTCTTATCAGCCTCCATTGTTATCAAAACCCTAAAACGAGTTGTAGCCTCCATTTTCAAGTATTTGAGCCTTGGAAGAAAGTTTGGTGTTAACTTTGTGCATTGTGAAGGAGTTACAAGATCTTGAAGTTTCTAAGCTTGGAGAAGGAAATCTTGGATCCAGAACCACTACCCATTTTGCAAGGAGTTTGAGGTATCAAGTTCTTTTCTTGATTTCTAGATGCTTAGATCTCTCTTTTGGGTTAAATTGTTATGTTTTAGCCATGGTTTGGATGGATGTTGGTATTGGGACGTCCCAAAGCTTTAGTCTTTCAGATCTGGGGTTTTCATGGACTCCTTTGGCTAAAAGATGCCAACTTTATGGATTTAAGGACTTCATGTATTCATTAAGTCCTTTATTTTTCCCTTTTTGAGCATTTGAGCTCCTTCTCGTCATGCTTGAGCGTAAAGTTGGAAACTTTACGTAGCCTTCTAGCTTTAAGGGGTCAGATCTGTATTTTGGGGCTATGTCTTTGATGATTAAGTGCTTAATGATTAAGTCCTCACTCTTTTAAGATTAGGGTTTGGGTTTTGGACCCATTTCGGTGGTTCCTAGGGGTAAAGTCGGAAACTTTACCCGTCTAGATTTCATTTTGGGCAAGATCTGAGTTTGGAACTCTTGGATTCATTGAAAACAGATTAATGTATTAAGCTGTTGGACTCTAGGAGAACTCGGCGAGTTTTTTGGTCAACACGGCATGTTGGCTTGGTTTTTCCCGATTCGAGTGGATAGAGAAACACGACGAGTTGAAGGACAACTCGACGTGTTGGGTCAACGTGGATTGTTGATCTTGACTTTTGACTTTTCGTCTTTGACCAAGTTTGTCCTAAGGGGTACTTGAGGTAATATGAATTGTAACTAAGGAAATTAATGGGCTTAGGATAAGGCCCATATGGGGTTGGGCCAAATTTGGAAAATTGGGCCATTAGTGGGCCTTTGTGGATCTTTTGGTTTTGGGACTCCGTTTTGGTTAATGTTGGGTCAGGAGTAAAATGGTCATTTTACCCCAAGTATGGATAGTGGGCCTTAGAATGGAACCCAATTGCTAATTTTGTGTTATTTTGATCTGATAACTTGGAGGTGTCGTCAGGGCAGTAGCTAGGGATTTCTTTCAGTGAGCTTCTGCATTCGAGGCGAGTCTTCCTCACTGTACGTACGGTTCGAAAGCACCAAGTTCGGCCCTTTGTATTTGATATCCTGTTATGTATGCTATAGTGTTGTAGTGATCTGTTAGATCGGTATCCTGGTATTTAGGATGTTGTTATGCTTAGTGATATGTAAGATATGCCTGTCTGTTTGCTGACTGGTTAATAGTATGTTTATCTGTATTATGTGCACATGATTGGTTGGTGGCTGAGGCTTCACTGCTTTGTGCGTAAGCCAACAGGCCAAGGCATTCCAACCCGATGGTTGAGGGCCTAGGGTATTCCATCCCGAGGATGATTGGACCCATAGTATGTTGGCATTCCAACCCGATGGTTGAAGGGCCTAGGGTATTCCAACCCGATAGTTGATTGGACCCATAGTATGTTGGCATTCCAACCCGATGGTTGAGGGGACTGGGGTATTCCAACCCGATGGTTGATTGGACCCATAGTATGTTGGCATTCCAACTCGATGGTTGAGGGGTCTAGGGTATTCCAACCCGATGGTTGATTGGGCCCATAGTATGATGTTATTTTATTTGTGTTGTTTGTTATGTATTTGTACTTTGGGGGAACTCACTAAGCTTCGTGCTTACAGTTTTGGTTTATGGCTTCAGGTACTTTAGTGGATCGTGGCAAGGTGAAGGCGTGACCGTATACATCGTCGTGTTTTTGGAACTTTAGATTTCTGGGAAACTCTGATAATGAAAATGTTTTGAAAACTATGTTGTAAACGATTCCGATTTCAAATAATCTTTTGGAAACAATGGTTTTGTAATTACCTATTTAGTAAATGGGATGTTTTAAAAAGTTAAAATATCTTGGAATATTTTAGGATGTCACAAGTTGGTATCAGAGCCTTGGTTTGAGTGAATTGGAGGAACACTCGTATGAATCCAGTCTCAAACTAAGGAAAAAGATTTAAAAAAACGATTTTCAAATGGTTTTCAAAATAAACAAGGAGGATGCGATGTGTACAATCAGCCGGAGCCAGTAAGTAGACCCCAAATTACCACACTGCTATTTGATATTGTGATATGTTAGAACAGTATGCTAGTGATAGGCTAGGGATCTTCAGGAATTTCATGATATAATTGCCTGATTATAGGATGCCTGATAGCCTAGGATTCTTCCTTATATTAAATTGACATCATTACTTTAGTTGCTTAGTGTACGCATCATAGTTATATATAACTAAGATTCTATAGCCTGAGAATGTTTGTTTTGGCCTTATTTCCTGTTCTTGTTTGATGAAGGTCTTAGGGTAGGATCAGATATTCGACTGTCTATAGGATCCAACGTTATGTATGATTACCATACGAGTGGCTGCAGGGTTGGTGGAAATTTCATGGGTGAGTGCAGTGTGGAGCGGGTCAGCACGAGGAATGTTTAGCCACTCTTGAGAGAGTGAGGGTAGGTCGAAGGTGTATCCAAGGTGTTGGGATTTAGAGATCGAGGATTTCGTTTGAGGATTTGTCATATTTTATTGCGTTTTAGTGCCAGTCGGTTTCTCTGATCGAATGTTGCTTGCTTTATGCTTTGTGGGACCCATGTTGATGAGAGTTAACCATCAAATGAATACAATAAATTACATGATATTTGACTCCAACCGTTGTAGGGATGAGTCCTTTAGTCGAAGGATTGTTTAAACTTGGTTGCATGTAATTGTATTCGTAAAGTAGTTAGCTGGCGTTGGTGGGGGTTCTTCAGCAGCTGATGGTGAAGGGTATGTGGGTGATTCCTAGGAGATCCTCGGAAGTATTTAGTGCGGTTGTTTCGCTGTAGATCGCGTATTGAGAGTATTTTCATGACTAAGACTTAGAACACCCGAGATGATTCTTGAGGAAAGTATGGATAGGTGTGGAAGGTAGTATTGGGCCCGTACTACCGGAAGCATAGGATCCATACTCGAATCAAGGAAGGTTTCAGGGATTCTAAGGGCTGGTCGGGGAAGATAGCATGGTTGGATACCATGATTCGCAGCAGTGTTCTGTTCCTGTTAATCTTTCGGTTGTGGCTGCTTAGGCGTGCAGATGGATCTGGTAAGTGTTTTGAGCCCCAGTGGTATTATTGATTTGGGTGGTTTGGTGCAGACATAGATGAGCTTGTTGGTTTTGAGGTATAAAAGGTTCTGCTTAAGACCATGCATCTGAGTCGCGGGACTCAAGGACGGATCGACCATTATGACCGGTTTGGGGATTGCAGCTGGAAGTCGAGTGGTTGATTGATGGTTGGTAAGTCGTTATATATGGTAGGGATTTGCCCTTTCAGTTTCCGAGTTCATGGAAGAAGTGAGTAGGCTTGTGACCTTCAAGATTGGGAGGTAAGCCTAGCTTCGAGTTGGTTGGTCGCGGTATTTGGAGATAGGATGTCAGCGCGGTAGTGTACAGATGGGTTGATGTGTTATGGATGCTTTGTGATGTGATTAAGGGTCCGTGTTCTTGGGTTATACCAGGACGGACACCGGACTGGCGGTTAGAAGTGTAGGAAAGGAGTGTATGTTTTGGGATCATAAGTCGGTGTTGGGTTATACTCTTGTAAGGGATCCTTAGTGGTAAGTGGTCATGGTTGGGAAATTATGGAGCATTATCCCATGTGTATTATTCATTTCCAGGGTCAGGGGATGGTTGTACCTGGTTAAGCCAGGTGAGTTATTAGTTGGTTTCACCACCAATAGGTGGTAGTTCGAACCCTAAGTAGGGGAGAACTGGGTATTATGCTTGGAGGATATTCGATCTGTTTGGGTTAGTGGTATGGAGGAATGGTTTTTAGGGATCCACGGTGCGAGTAAGTGGAATCTCGGTTCAGGGTTTGGTCAAGGAAAGGGTATATAGTAGGTAATGATCGTATGCATGTGTGGGGGAGACACATGGGTTGTCACTCATCAGGAAAGGAGTGATCAAGGAGCTCGTTGCAAATATTGATTCCTATTGGGGGTGCCAATGAATAGATAAGAATCGATGGGATTACTCAGGTCGAGTATCGGTGGCGGAGGGAAAAATTGTCAGCTGGGTGTAAGAATTTCTAATTATAGTCTAGTTTGGGGCAGGGATCGATCAAGGAATCAGTTTCAGAATTTGGTGCGTTCAGCCCCGCAAGGGCTTTCATTCATTCGATTTAATGTCATATGTTCCGATTTTTGGTCGCATCGTTTGGGCATTCAGCAAAGGTTCTTTTAGGTTTTTGAGTGTGGAAATTGGATTTCTATGGATGTGTCAACGTATCATCAAATTTGGTATGTTTTATGTTCCTTGGGTCTCTGGATATGGATACGCTCAGTATTGGTATGGAATTTTAGTTCATAGCAGGCTTGGGTTGGGTAGCAGTCAGGACCACATTAGAAGTCGTCTTGAGTTGGTTGTGTATTAGTGGAACCTGTTGAGTCTCAATCAAGTATGGAATCTTGTTTTGACCGATCATGAGGATGTTTTCTGTTAATGTTTAAGGTTCGTCGTTCGATAGGACTTTGGTACTTCGGTTCTTTTAGATGAGGTTATTGGTTCCCTAAGGATGTGCATTGAGGTAATTCAGTGAGTGTATGAGGGCTGGACAAGATAGATTTGGTGCTTGATTCGAATTATGCGCATGGTTCATGTGGATGATAGCCATTGAATTGGATCAAGGGTGCAACCGTTATCCTGTTCTCGGGTCGTGGGCGACCATGATTTCACCGGCTCTGATTGGGTGTGGTTTAGTCTTCGCCTTGTGGTGCAATTAGTGTTGAGAGGGACATTGTTTAGGTCCCTGCGAGGCAGTGTAAAGGGGTTGAGAGTCCTTTGGCCCGTGGTGTGGCTCGCGAGTTCCAGGTAAAGATGTAATGTCGATATGATTGGCATAATAGAAGGATGTTTGGGTTAGGATTTCCTAGTCTTTCGGGTTCTTAGGAACCTGGCTGCTGGATCAGGCGAGAGATTGGTAGTCTCAGTGGCGGTTGAGGAAAATCTTTGTATCCAAGTTTAGTGGCGGGTTGCCATGGATCGGAAGATTTCGGGAAATGCGAGCGTATTTCATCCCGAGGATGTCTGGTCCCATCGTAGGCATGCTGGTATTCCAGCCCAAGGCTGATTGGGCCAGGCATGAGTGTTTGTGGTTTTGAGTTGGTTGTCGTGTAAGTGTTGGTTGAGGAGTTAAAGGAAGCAATGTATGGTTGGAACTAGAAGGGCCATCTCCCAGTTATTAATAAAAGGTAGAATCGAGTAATTATTTCCAGTTGAGGCTTTCATTCAGAGGTCGCGTGGGGCGACTGTGTGGGTGTCTTTTGGCTCATCAACCGAGAAGGAACCCGGTACTTCACATAGATGGTTGGGACCAGGGAGGTCGTGGCTGCTTTCGGAAAGCAGCTGGGGGCAGCTTGATGTCTCGGGCAGTATTAGTGATTTGGGATTCGTGTGTGTGTGGAGTAGATTGTTGTTCGGGAAGTGCTAAGACACTTGCAGTTTGGGTTAAATAATCTCAGGGTAATTGATTTGACCCTGTTGCGCAGCTGTTGTTTGAGTCTAACCATAGCAGGGATGAATCTTCTACTCGAAGGATTATCTGAGCCCTATGTCAAGTATAAGTGTTCTGCAGCTGTTTATGGTCAGTGACCTTGTTCCCATTTAAGCAGCAAGATAATCAGGGGTTGGAAGCACTTTGTTTGGTATGGAATTCTATGAGGCTAGCAAGGTAGTGGTTCAGTGTGGGCAGTCTGTCAGGGAGTCAGACCATTTTTAGACTTCAGGTTTCGAGTTTCAGGTGAGGTAGGATTGGCTTTCTTAAAGGGATTAAGGATTCGTTCATCATGGGGTTTGAAGAGCTCTGCTAAGGATGGTTTCCGTAGATTTGGAAAGGTCGTTGTATGTTAAGGTTTGTGGTTGTGTTCTTCAGGCAGTCTAGCTTGCCTGGGAATGGTACGAAATTATTTCGAGATTGAAATATAATTTAAGTGGGGGAGAGGTGTAACACCCAGAATCTTGAGGAATAATTATGGAAATAAATCCCCTTTCTATGGTTAGACACGGTGTGTTGTAGGAGCCAACACGGCGTGTCTAAATTGAATAAACACGAAGATTAAATGAACCAACACGGCGTGTTGGCAGCTGGGAAGGAAACCCTAATTTTTTAGGGTGTTGCACCCTATTTAAAGGCCTTAAGTCCCTTTGGCTAGCCTTCTTATCAGTCTCCATTGTTATCAAAACCCTAAAACGAGTTGTAGCCTCCATTATCAAGCATTTGAGCATTGGAAGAAAGTTTGGTGTTCATTTTGTGCATTGTGAAGGAGTTACAAGATCTTGAAGTTTCTAAGCTTGGAGAAGGAAGTCTTGGATCTAGAACCACTACCCATTTTGCCAGGAGTTTGAGGTATCAAGTTCTTATCTTGATTGCTAGATGCTTAGATCTCTCTTTTGGGTTAAATTGTTATGTTTTAGCCATGGTTTGGATGGATGTTGGTATTAGGACGTCCCAAAGCCTTATTCTTTCAGATCTGGGGCCTTCATGGACTCCTTTGGAAAAAAGATGCCAACTTTATGGATTTAAGTGCTTCATGCATTCATTAAGTCCTTCATTTATCCCTTTTTGAGCATTTGAGCTCCTCCTAGTCATGCTTGAGAGTAAGTTGGAAACTTTACGTAGCCTTCTAGCTTTTAGGGGTCAGATCTGCATTTTGGGGCTATGTCTATGATGATTAAGTGCTTAATGATTAAGTCCTCACTCTTTTAAGCTTAGGGTTTGGGTTTTGGACCGATTTTGGTGATTCCTAGGGGTAAAGTCGGAAACTTTACCCTTCTAGATTTCATTTTGGGCGAGATCTGAGTTTTGGAACTTTTGGATTCATTAAAAATAGCTTAATGTATTAAGCTGTTGGACTCTAGGAGAACTTGGCGAGTTTGTTGGTCAACACGGCGTGTTGGCTTGGTTTTCCCGATTCGAGTGGATAGAGAAACACGACAAGTTAAAGGACAACTCGGCGTGTTGGGTCAACGTGGATTGTTGATCTTGACTTTTGACTTTTCGTCTTTGACCAAGTTTGTCCTAAGGGGTACTTGAGTTAATCTGAATTGTAACTAAGGAAATTAATGGGCTTAGGATAAGGCCTATATGGGTGAAGGCGTGACCGTACACATCCTCGTGTTTTTGGGACTTATGATTTCTGGGAAACTCTGATGATGAAAATGTTTTGAAAACTATGTTGTAAACGATTCCGATTTTTAATAATCTTTTGGAAACAATGGTTTTGTAATTACCTCTTTAGTAAATGGCTTGTTTTAAAAAGTTCAAATTTCTTTGAATATTTGGGATTTTACATGTTTTCTCTTATTGAACATGGAAGTTAAACAACAAAATAGAAAACCCTAGCATGCTCCTATAATATTCGAAATTCAATAATTGGGTTAGAGTAATCATATCTTGATCACTATATAGTAATAGTTATTCAAATCCTTGTGTTGTTCAAGCCTTGATAGCAAGCGTCACAAATGCCATCCCTCTAATGGTTCACATGCAACACTAGTTATGGAAGATGATTGAGAAAGATGAGTGAGACTAGAAATTTCGTTCAGGTCTTCCAAAGAAACAGTTGGCCGAAAATCATAGGGTTATGCCCTATTTATAGTGCAGTCAAGAAACCCTAGATAAGCTCAAATCCAAGATTATCTTAAACCGGTTAATTATCCACTTTCCTGTTTATCCACCAGGGATTATTCTAGAAGCCCTTAGGCTCCAAGAAATCGTCCCACCTTATGGATGGTTCTACATTGCCTCTTGCTCAACTATTGAATAATTACAATTCAGTCCCTGCACTATTAATTAATTCTTTTAATCCTAAAATTAATTTCAATTAATTTCTGATTAAATATTAATTAAATATTACTATTTTTAATTAATACATTATTCTCATAATATATTAACAAACTGTTTATTTCAATTTATTATCAAATAATAAATCAACTTCATTCTCCAAATTCATCTGTCTAGTTGCTAATTTTGAGGGCAACCCAAAAGGATTGTGCTACTATCAATTTAAATATATACCAATTATAGTTATGGGCTTAGACACCTAATCCAACAGGCACAACATTTACTCCTCACTATTTTCCACACTTTTGATATTGTACTCTAATGATTTGACATTATTGTTATGTTATGGTTTTGGAACAACGCGATGATTGTAACTCAACCGAGCTCAAGTAAGTGTTTCCCAAGTTACCCATACTTATGTATTGTGATTAGTATGCTTGATATGTGAACTGCATGCTAGATTACGGCTAAGGATACCTTCAGGAATAATATGATAGAACTGCCTGATTTGCGTGATGCCTTATAGATCGAGAGAATTTGATGTCATGTATTACTTGGAATTGATATCGGCTCAATTATTTGTTATGTGTATGCTTTAAAATTTGTATATGCTTAGGATTGTATAGCCCTAGAATGATCGATATATCCTCATTTCCTGTTCCTTGTTTGGTTGTGGACTTAGGGTAGAATCTTCGTTCGACAGTCTATGCAATCCTATTTTGTGTACAACTTACATGCATAGGCAACCATCGGTGTGATTGAGGTTCTTGGTACTTCTAGTGGTGAGGGTTGAGAGTTCCTAGAAGAGTCTAGGATATGTATGTTGTGTAGCATATGTTGTTCTTGGTTGTGTGTGGTAACTTAGAGGAATCAGAATTTACCTTGAGGAAGGTACAGGTAGGTGTGGAAGGTAGTATTGGAACCATACTACTAGAAGCACAGGACCTGTACCTGAGACAAGTGTAGATCTAGGGATTCTAAGGGTACATGTGTGTTGCAAGTTTCCCTCGGGTGTTTTCTGATTATTTCTATCTTGTGTTTCAGTTTGAGGATGGTGGCCACTCGTTTGGGATTGGAGGTACTGGTTCTGGGTCTAAATCGGGTTCAGGTTCTGGCTCTGGCTCAGAAACAACTGATGAGAGGCTGTGTGAGCTTATTACAGCCGAGTTTACTCGCGGTATTCTTCACGCTACCCTCGTGATCTTCGGTATCGTCAAGGAGGGAATTTTGGAGCTCATGGAGGAGCGGCTCAGCTCTTTTCGAGCCGATATTGCTGTAGGGTAGGCTGGGGCGCGAACTCCCTCATTCCGTGAGTTCAAGGCGTGTGGAGTTCCTGAGTTCTTTGGGGTTAAGGACCCCATCATTAGCCATCGTTGGATTGCTGACATAGAGAATGCTCAGCGCATGAGCTTTTCCCCTGAGGGGGGTAAAGGTGGGATTCGCGTCCTGCTTACTGAGGGATAGAGTGTGGGACTGGTGGGAGGAGGTTACCTAAGCGGTAGGTTCGGCGGCAGTGGCTGTGATGACATGGGAGGACTTTGTTTAGAGGTTTCAGAGGGAGTTTCCACTAGCTATAGAGGTGCAGCAGCTGGCAAGGGAGTTCCAAGACCTTCGCCAGACTATAGAGACGATGGCGGAGATTACCGCCAAATTCAGGGAGAGAGCATTGTTGGTCCCTCAGTACGTTTCAGATAAGGAATGAGAAAAACGAGATATCATGATTGATGGGTTTTGAGCATTCTAACACTCCTAAGTGTACATGCAACCCTAAATACCTTGGATCTATGTTTTCTCTATTATACATGCAATTATGAACTTTCCAAGGTATTACCCTATCTAGCATACAATACTTGATACTTGGGTAATCAAATGGATAGAATACATACCTTTGTTTGATGTAGCTTGTCTCCATGAAGCTTGAGTGCCTAGTGCCCCAAGTGTGACACCTCAAATGGTTCACACAACACCAAATGCACATGGAATGACTTGAGAGAAATGGAACACTCCTTGAAATCGTCTAGCCCTCATATTCACACATTAGTACACGATTTCTTGAGCCATGGGATTCTTTTATATGGTGGCTATTAGGGTTACACCATGTAACTCATAACTTTACCCATTCCTTATGCTCCATGGATTTTAACCTCCATGGAGTATCCATGGGTCACCCCATGGACTTAGTCCAACATAAGGAATCTTGGATCACAAGCCCACATATATAAGAATGAATGATTTACACAATCAACCCATATATTTAATTAGTCTCCTTTTGATCACTTAATTAATTCCAAATTAATTCTTGATCAATACTAATTAAATAACCTTATTAATATATTAGAACTTATAATATATTAACCAACCTTAAGTGTTATTTCTCTCATTATAGTCTATCCAAATGCATGATGCCATGCAACCCAAATGGACCATGCCGGGTCGGGTCAAGTCTTACCAATTATAGTTATGGACTTAGACATTAATCCAACAATGATATGCTGAGGGATGATATTAGGGAGTTTATGAGCTTATCGGGGTGTAAGACCATGAATGAGATGATCGAGAAGGCTCGCGATAGGGAGATTGAGTTGGAGCTCCGGACGAAGCGGAAGCCGGAGCAGGTTTAGACAGTTGTGGGTCAAGCTACGAGACCCAAGATCTCTAATACCCACTCCAGAGGACAGCAGGGCTGGGGCCGTTGCACCAAGTGCGGCAAGCCGCACAGTGGAGCTTGCCGATCAACAGGTTCAGGATGTTTCAGCTGTGGCCAGTCGGGTCACGTGAGCAGGGATTGCCCCAAGAGGGCTCTGATTTGCTTTCATTACAATCAGACCGGCCAGAAAAAGGCCGATTGTCCGAGATTGTCTGGGGGAGTAGTGGTGGCGCCTGTGCCAGCCACCTTGAGGATTACCGATGGCTGTCAGGGCAAGACGGAGGCTCCTGTGGTGAAGAGCAAGGCTTTACAGCTGACCACCGATGAGGCCCATGCATCGGCAGATATAGTTACTGGTATGTGTTCTAACCCTATATTTTATTGTTTTCCTTGTTTATGCTTATGTTTATTATGATCTTGTATAGGGACCTTTTTGGTCAACAGTTTGTCTGCTTGTGTTCTGTTTGATTCGGGGGCTACCCGATCCTTCATATCTCTTGCGCTCAGCAAGAAGTTTCGAGATGCTCCGGGGACTTTGGATTCCCCTCTAGAGGTAGATATTGCGGATGACCATACCATGAGTGCTTCGAGGGTTTTCCGTGGGTGTGTCTTGAACATGTTCAGTGAGAGGTTCCCTATTGATTTGGTGTCGATTCCCCTGAGAGGATCAAAGGTTATCATCAGGATGGATTGGTTGGCCCCAATAGAGCCATGATTGATTGCGAGCGGCAATTACTGAGAGTTCGAACCCCAAGTGGAGGAGACTGATTATTACTGGTGAGAGAGCTTCGCATGGGCCAGCTCTCTACTCAACTATGAGGGCCAGGAGATATCTGCAGCATGGTTGTACCGGGTTTCTAGCTTATGTTTCTGACACACGGGTTGATGACATGATAGAATTGAGCAGGGTACCCATTGTGCGGGATTTTCCTACTATTTTTCCCGAGGATTTTCCGGGAGTGCCTCCCGAGAGGCAAGTTGAGTTTCGGATTGATTTGCTATCTGGTGCGACTCCGATAGCCAAGGTGTCGTATCGTCTGGCAGCGCCTGAGATGCATGAGTTGTCTACACAGCTGCAGGAGCTGCTAGACAAGGGTTTTATTTGTTCGAGCAGATCTCCATGGGGAGCACCGATCCTGTTTGTGAGAAGAAGGATGGTTTGCACAGTATGTGTATTGATTATCGGGAGTTGAATAAGCTAACGGTAAAGAACCGTTACCCACTCCCGAGGATTGAAGATTTGTTCGACCAGCTTCATGGTGCATCTTGGTTTTCCAAGATTGATTTGCGGTCAGGATACCACTAGATGAGAGTCAGGGATGAGGATGTGCAGAAGACAACCTTCAGGACTCGTTATGGTCATTACAAGTTTGTGGTGATGCCTTTCGGGCTCACCAATGCACCAGCAGCATTCATGGATCTCATGAATCGGGTCTGCAGTCTAATGTCGGATCGGTCTGTGATTGTTTTCATTGATGATATCATGGTCTACTCCAAGACCAAGGAGCAGTACGAGCAGTATTTACGAAAGGTGTTGGAGACCCTAAGGAGGGAGAGGCTTTATGTCAAATTCTCTAAATGTGAGTGTTGGTTGCGCGGGCTGCAATTTCTGGGGCACATCGTCAACCCGGAAGGAATCTTGGTCGACCCAACCAAGATCAAGGATGTGATGCGTTGGGAGGTCCCGAGGACCGCATCGGAGATTCGGAGTTTCTTAGGTCTCGCAGGGTATTATCGGAGATTTATCCAGGACTTCTCCAAGATTGTTGTGCCATTGACCTGTCTGACAAAGAAGAATGTGACCTTTCGGTGGGGGCCGGATGAGCCGTTACCTTTTAAGACTCTGAGGCAGAGATTGTGTGAGGCCCTGATTATTGCGCTCCTCGATGGTTTGGATGGGTTTGTGGTTTATTGTGACGCCTCTATCTCGGGGTTTGGGATCTGTTCTTATGCAGAGAGGACATGTGATTACTTACGCTTCGAGACAGCTGAAGCCTCATGAGGCGAACTACCCCACATATGATTTGGATTTGGGGGTCATGGTTTTCGCCCTCAAAATCTGGAGGCACTATTTTTATGGGGTCCGGTGTACTATCTACACCGACCACAAGAGTTTGATATATTTGATGGACCAGCCAAATCTGAACATGAGGCGGCGAAGATGGTTGGATGTGGTAAATGATTATGATTGTCGATGCGTTGAGCCACAAGACGGCAAGTACTCCTATCAGAGATGTTTGATTGAGGATTGTCGTCACCTAGCCTCTGTTAGATTTGATCAAGGCAGCTCAAGTGGAGGGTTTAAAAAAAGAGAATTGGAAGGTAGAGCGGATTAGGGGGCAAATTCCCTTGTTTGTCAGGGACAACCATGGATTTTTTATTCAGTGTGGTAGGGTTTGGGTCCCAGCATCAGGCGGGGTGAGACAGATGGTACTGGAGGAGGTGCATAAGTCAAAGTTTTCTATCCATCCAGGGGCCACGAAGATGTACACGGATTTGAGGTTGATATATTTGTGGCCCTGTATGAAAAAGGAGATAGCTTGGTTTGTTGAGCGATGCCTGACTTGCAGGAAAGTCAAGGCCGAGCATCAGAGACCCCACGGCAAGGTGCATCCGTTACCCATTACCATGTGGAAGTGGGAGGAGATCACTATGGACTTCATTATAAAATTACCTAGGACAAAACGTGGTGTTGATTCTATCCGGGTCATTGTAGACAGATTGACCAAGAGTGCGCATTTTATCCCAATTGCCAAAAGCATATTTGTAGAGAAGCTAGCCGGTATTTATGTCCGGGAGGTGGTAGTTAGGCACGGGGTGACAGTTTCGATGGTCTCGGACCGGGACGGTCGCTTCACCTCCAGGTTTTGGAGGAAGTTTCATGAGGAGTAGGGAACTCAGATGCATTTCAGTACAACATACCACCCTCAGACCAATAGCCAGAGCGAGCGGACGATACTGATACTCGAGGATATGCTTCGAACTTGTGTGTTGGATTTTGGAGGGAGTTGGGATACTTATCTTCCATTGGCCGAGTTCTCCTACAACAAAAATTATCATACTAGTATTGACCGACCACCATTGAAGATGTTCTATGGGAGGAGGTGCAGGACCCTAATTTGTTGGGGCGAGGTTGGTCATCGGGTAATGGGAAGCATCGAAGTGGTTCTTAAGATCATAGAGTTGATTCAGCAGGTGCGCGACAGGCTTCAGGTCGTGCAGAGTCGACAGAAGAGTTATGCGGATCAACATCCTTCGGACCTTGAGTTTCAGGTAGGAGACTTGGTGTTGTTGAAGGTGTCACCTTGGAAAGGTGTCATCCGGTTTTGGTAGCAGGGCAAGTTGGGCACCCGGTTTATTGGTCCTTTCAGGATTACTGCCCGTGTGGGCAGGGTTGTATACCGGTTGGATCTGCCTGATGAGCTCAGTCAGATCCATAACACTTTCCATGTGTCTCAGTTGCGGAAGTGTGTAGCCGATGATTCAGCAGTGATTTCGTTGTATGACATTCAGGTGGATGAGCGCCTGAATTACGTGGATAGGCCGATTGCGTATAACATCCCGACTCCGAGGTATAATATTTAATTATATTATATTCATTTTGTTAGGGAAACTCGACGAGTTGGAGGCCCCAACTCATCGAGTAGAGATGGAGATGCCCGCGTGATTTTTAGAGTCTACTCGACGAGTTGGAGGACCCCAACTCGACGAGTAGGTGATGAGTGTGAAAACCCTAATTTTCAGGGTTTGTGCCCTATTTAAAGGACCTTAAGCCTTTCATTCCACCTCCCTTATCACTTGAGCACCCTGAAAGAAACCCTAAACGAGTTGGTATCATCTGTGAGAGAGAGAGAGAGATAGAGAGGATAAAAGTGTGTGATTTGGTGCATTCTTGGAAGGAGATAGAAGAGAAAAAGGCTTGGAACGAGAAGAAGCCCTTGGAGCCAATGTTCTTTTAGTGCTAGCTGCTAATTGGAGGTAAAAAGCTATCACCTTGATCATTGTTTTGTTAGATCTCTTCACTAGGGAGTTTGCGGCCATTTCCATCTTCCCTTTTGATCCTTTAAGTTGTTTGAGCATGCCATGAAGTTGAGACTTTAGATCTGGGTAGTATGAGGTCCCTTAGGCCTAAAGATTCAAGCTTTATCAAGCTATTGGCCAAGTTTCATACATTAAACCCTCTATAGAGCTTTGTTTTGGCATTTTGAGCCCTAGGTGCCGTGCATGGATGTAAAGCTTGCAGCTTTACGTGGTATTTCATCCTTGGGAGGCTAGATCTAGAGTATGGGACTTTAGTTCTGCTTAAAATTGTCTGAATGAGAAATGGACTAAAGGGACTCGACGAGTGGATGAGCCAACTCGACGAGTCGGTTAGGGTTTTCCCCTATAGTCTGGATGCGTGCAAACTCGACGAGTTGATGAGACAACTCGGCGAGTTGAGTTGGAGTTTTCCGGATTTTCTGAGAACAGGAAGAACTCGACGAGTCGCATAGGTGCACTCGATGAGTTGGGTCAACATGGACTGTTGACTCGAGTGTTAACTTCCGTTGACTTTTAGGGTTTGGTCAAGTGATGGATATGAAGACCATTTGGGGGGGAGGGGGTAAAATGGTCTTTCACCCATTCCGGGAGTTAGAAAAGGGATTAGCCTAACATCTTTAGTGTGATTGTTATAAAGTGTTAATTAGAGATGATTATGATATGTAGGCGGAGTCTAGACCGATCGTTGAGTACGAGACATACTTGCTTTGCTTACGAGGTGAGTCTTCTCACTATACTTACCTGTGTGATAACTTATGTGTGACCGGAGGGTCTTATTCGTGTTATTGACCGGAGGGTCTTATTCGTGTTATTGACTAGAGGGTCTTAATTGCTTATACTGAGATATGAGTTATTATGCATTCTGTCTTTGTGACCTATGATATTATATTATTCTGTGTATATATATTGAGTTATGACCGGAGGGTCCACACCGAGACGTGAGACCAGAGGGTCTTCACTGAGACACATGACCGGAGGGTCCTTATTGAGATATAGCCATGAGAGGCTAATTATTTGTGCATGTGGTATTTTGGGGAACTCACTAAGCTTCGTGCTTACAATGTTGTGTGATATGTGTTTCAGGTACCTCTCAAGATCACGAAAAGGCGCCGGCTTGATTGTACACACCAGCTCGATATTATGTTTTGAGGATTCTGGGAAATTGTCAAACATTTTGTTGTTATTGTGTTTTGAACAACTTATACATTGGGTTTTGAGAAATGTGAGATTGTATTTTATGTGGTTTTAAAAATGAAAATTTTGTTTGAAAATTTAGAGTGTTACATTGCGATTCTCAACAGGAAAACTAAGACTCTGCACAATAAGGTGGTGAATCTGGTGAAGGTGCAATGACAACATCGAAAGGGATCTGAGTGGACGTGGGAGTCGTAGAACGAGATGAGTGAGCTCTACCCAGATTTATTTGCATTAGCGGACTTCGAGGAGGAAGTTTAATTCGGGTGGGGGAGATTTGTAAGATTCGATTCCAGGTATTTTCCTCTTTGGTCCTTGAAGTTTAAATATTTTGCAAAAATGGTCCCCTCGTACGTTGGGCGTGCATATATGAACGCTTAGCATACATGCGCGCTTTTAAACCGAGGAGCTTAGCCACGTACGTTGAGCGTACATGGTGTACGCAGGGCGTACGTAGCCAAAGACTAAACCCTAATTTTTAGGGCATGATCCCTATTTAAACAACATTATGGCCTTGGGACACTCACCCTCATCAGCCTCCACTGTTCATTTCGTCCCATCTAACCCTAGTTCACCCTCTTTGAGTGTTCTTGAGCTTTGAAGTGATTTTGTGGCATTTTAGTGTGTATTCAAGAAGAAGGAACTTGGAGACCAAGCATTTGTTGAGGTTGAGCTTCTAGATCCAGAGTCTTCATCAACTCTGGAAGCTTTTGAAGGTAATAAGTTCTTACCTTGATGATTCATTTTGATTGTTAGAGTTTAGGGCTTGTTTATGAGTTTATTTGGTCCTATGGGTTCCTTTTGTGAGTTTGGGCAACTCCAGAAGTTAAAGGTGTTAGATCTCAGTCCCTTTGATGTTTTCGATGCATAAAAATGTCATCTTGATGGTTGGTATGAGTCCATGCATGAATTTAAGTCCTTAATGTGAGTTTGTTTGGACAAAAATGGATGTTGGGATCCATTAAGACATGCTAAGGAATAAAGTTGCCAACTTTATGTCTTAGAACCCCATAATGGTCGAGATCTGAAAGTTGGATCGAATGGCTATAAGGATTAAGAACCAAAATGGCTTAAGGTGGCATGCATCTCGGTATGTTGAGCATACCAAGGGGGTATGCAATGCGTACTGGCAGGTGGATGAGTACGCCGAGCGTACAGTGTATGCCTCTCAGTGGGCTTTTGGACTTCAGCTGGGCCTTGAACCTTTGGGCCTTATCTAGTTTTTGGGCTGTGGCATGTGATGATTGTAACTATTGTTTTTAAAATGAAAATTTTTATCCTGGTTTTTGGGTCATTACAAAAAGACAGGAAGCAAGTCTAACCTTTGCCCCATCGGGACAACTGCAAGTGCGGAAGGCATTAGTGACATCCACTAACCAACATCTGCTTGAGATAGGGTCCTTCTCCTCGAAGTACTCTGCAGCCCCACATGCCCGGAACTCCCTGAAAGTCAACGTGCGAGCTCCCATCAATGCCACCATCTCAAAACGAAAAGCGCTCAAGTGCTCACCCAAAATCTCCAGAATTCCCTCCCTGACCGTACCAAAGATCGCATGAGTCTTCTCAAGTATGTTGTGGTTGATCTCAGACGAAATGAACCCCCGCATCTGCTCATCCAACTGTCCGGATCTAGAGCCCGAACCCGAACCACTGTCAGATCCTCCTCGTGTGGCCACCATACTGAAAATAGACCACATAAACCATCAAAATATACATACATACATACATACATACATACATACATATACATATATATATATATATATATATATATATATATATATATATATATATATATATATATATATATATATCTAGGAGACTCATACTCTACAAGCTTCCTGGTATCATCACAACTTTCCTTGACTCGAGTACGGATCCTCTGCTTCCAGTAGTACGGACCCATACTACCTTCCACATCTATCCGTACTTTCCTCAAGGGTCGCTCCGAATCCTACAAGTCACTCCCTTATCCATACATACAACCCTCAACAAGACAAGGCTCCCAGCACTAAATCTCTTCATAGGCTTTCCTAGGCCAATCACCACACCACTCTCCGCCATTAGCTGTAGAAGGAACTCCCTCTAACCCCTTTTAACTAGCTCACGAATACAATTACATATCACCGATACCAGATAATTCTTCGAATGAAAGGTTTCACACTACAACGGTTGGACTCAAACAAGAGTTGTGCAAAAGAGTTAAAACCTAACCTTCTAAAATTATTTAGTCTCAATAATATGTAACTTAGCACATTCCCTTATGTAACACCCGAAAAATTCAAGCCAATTTAAACTTTTTAAAAACATTTCAAAATCATCAGAACATTACAATCTGGTTTCCAAAATGTATAATATCAGAGTTTTCCCAGAAACATAAACAAAACATGAGGAGCTGTACGATCAGAGTTTTCCCAGAAACATAAACAAAACATAAGGAGTTGTAAGCCCGAAAGCTTAGTGAGTTACCCCCAAAATACCGATACACATACAGTCCACATAACCATGTCAGCAACATCATAACATAACAAACTGAACAGCATATAATGGGTCCATAGCTTTACAGACTGGATTACCCCTGGTCCCACAGTGTGAGTCTGGATTGCCTTCCGGGCCCACAGATCACATCTGAATTTCCATCCAGCCCACAGTACGAGTCTCCCTTAGCCCGTATCTAGAATGCTCCTAGGGTTTGTTGGTTACCACACGGAGCAGTACAACCTCAACCCATCCCAGATAGCATATAAATCACATAACATAACTACTGAGCATGCAATAACCATATAACATCACCGGTAGTCCTACAGATCTACCTAACTGGCATAACCACTAGCATGCAACACTAACTCATAATCAACAAAACCACTGGTAGGATAACATATCCAATGGGCCGGCCTTGGTGCCTTAGACCCCTTAGTATAGTGAGGATAACTCACCTCACAATGTCGCACTGAAAATGATAGGCTCCAACTCTCGAATCACCAACACGAACTCCACCACCTATAGTTACCATAAAACCCTTTTTCCATAAATTTCCAAATTACCAAAATGCCCCCAAAGGTCAACTGGTCAACCCTTGGTCAAAGTCAAAGTCCACAGTCAAGGTCAACAGTCCATGTTGACTCGACTCGTCGAGTACCCTCAGCTACTCGCCGAGTTCCTTGTAATACTCGTCCGCTCACCGAATCACTTGAGTGACTCGTCGAGTTCCTAGTGTCAGTGGTCGTAACTCCTTGGCCAACTCGGCGAGTTTTCCCCTTACAACTCGCCGCGTTCATACGTGTCCAAAGGTTGGGAAAACCCTAGCCGACTCGCCGAGTCATCGACTGACTCGCCGAGCCCAAGGCAATCTCCATCGGACTCGTCGGGTTGTTCATCCCACTCGTCGAGTTCATGACCATCTTCATATGACTCGCCGAGTCGACTATGCGACTCGTCGAGTCCCTTCAGTCCTTTAACCATACAGACACTTTTTAAGCCATGCCAAGGCTCCAAATTGCAGATCCAACTTCCTTAGGCATGCTTATCACGTAAAGTTGCAAACTTTACGTGCATGCAAGGCTTTTAAGGCTCTTAATGACAAATCCAAGCTTACAATGGAGTTTTACACTCAAGGAAGGCTTCAAACATGACCAAGCTCGAAACTTGATGAACCTAGAACCCAAGAAGGGTCCAGATCTGAAGTTGCAACTTCAGATCTAGCTCATACACCACAATATCATCATAACCAAGCCAAAACAACCCTAAACCTCACCCAAATGAGATCTAGAAAGAAATGAGGTAAAGGTGACAACTTGATACCTTCAAATGATGTTATCTGAGGTAGATTTCTGATACCCCACACTTTCCTTGCTTCTAGCCTCTTGTCCTCCAAGTTCTTCCTTCAAAGATCCACTTTCCAAAGCTTAAAATACACAAGAATGGAGCACCACACGGATTAGGGTTTTCTGGACTCTCAGGGGACTGTAAAGAGGCTGAAGGAGGCTTATGATTCCTTAAATAGGGGGCAAAACCCCGGGATTTAGGGTTTCATCTGCCAGCTCCTACTCGTCGAGTCCCTTCTTGGACTCGACGAGTAGGTCACTAAACTACGTGGACCAACCCGCTGCTACTCGACGATTAGGGCGACCAACTCGTCGAGTAGATCTTGGAATCACCGAAATTCTTATTTAAATCAATACCTGAGAATCGGGGCGTTACAATTATCCCCCACTTAAACTAGACTTCGTCCTCGAAGTCTGCCGTGGCGAACAGTTCCGGATAGTGCTCCCGCATCTCTGCCTCTGGCTCCCACGTTCACGCGGACCCCCTACGATGCTCCCACTGTACCTTCACCAAGGGTATCTCCTTGTTTCTCAGAACCTTCGTCTTCCTTTACAGTATGGCCACAAGTCTCTCCACATAATTCAGGAGTTCATCAACCTGAATATCATCCACTGATACCACTGCCTCCTGATCCATAATGCACTTTCGCAACTGCGACACGTGGAAAGTGTTGTGGATCCGACTCAGCTCCTCCGGTAGCTCTAGCCTGTAAGCCACCTTGCCAACCCTGGCAATGATCATGAACGGTCTAATGTAACGGGGACCTAATTTCCCCCTCCTCCTGAAGCGGATCGCACCCTTCCAGGGTGAGACCTTCAGGAGAACCATATCACCCACCTGAAATTCTAACTCAGATCGACGCCTGTCGGCGTAACTCTTCTGCCGACTCTGAGCGGTCTGCAATCGCTGCCTAATCTGCTGAATCTTCTCGGTAGTCTGCAACACTACCTCCATCCATCCCATCACCCTGTGTCCGACTTCACCCCAACAAACTGGGTGCGACATCTCCGTCCATACAACAGCTCGAAAGGCGGGGCGCCAATGCTGGAATGATAGTTGTTGTTGTAGGCGAACTCTGCAAGCGTTAGGTGGGAATCTCAGCTCCCACCGAAATCAATGACACACGCCCTCAACATATCCTCGAGGGTCTGAATGATCCGCTCGCTCTGACTGTCAATCTGCGGATGGAATGTTGTGCTGAAGTGCAACCGCGTGCCCAAATCCTCGTGGAACTTCTGCCAGAAACGGGAGGTAAACCTGACATCCCGATCGGAGACAATGGAAACGGAAACCCCATGGCGAGACACGATCTCGTGAACGTACATGTCGGCCAACTTCTCGGCCGACACACTCTCCCGAATCGCAAAGAAATGGGCACTCTTGGTCAATCGATCCACGATGACCCATATAGCATCAAATCCCTTTGTCGTCCTCGACAACTTGGTAATGAAATCCATCATGATTTGTTCCCATTTCCACATGGGAATCTCTAGAGGCTGCAGCTTACCATGCGGCCTCTGATGTTCGGCCTTGACCATCCTGGAGGTCAAGCACCTCTCGACATACCAAGCGATTTCTCGCTTCATACATGGCCACCAGTAGCTCAAACTCAGGTCTCTATACAACTTGGTGGCCCCCGGGTGAATAGAAAAATGAGACTTCTGAGCCTCCTCCAAGACCGTCTGCCTGACCCCACCAGACATCGGAACCCAGACCCGACCGCATCGGGTCAATAACCCCCGACTATCCTGCATGAACCAGGTATTCTCACGCTTGATCCTCTCCAGCTTCCAATTCTCCGGTCGCATGCCCTCAACCTGGGCATCTCTGATCAAACTCACAAGCGAAGAATCCACTGCTATCCTCATACATACCGCTGGGTGGAAGACCCAGCTGACTTGCGGCTCAAAGCATCCGCAACCACATTCGCTTTACCAGGGTGGTAAAGGATCTCGTAGTCGTAGTCCTTGACTACATCCAGCCACCTGCGCTGTCTCATGTTCAGGTTCGGCTGATCCATGATATGCCTCAAGCTCTTGTGATCCGTGTATATGGTACAACGGACCCCATAAAGGTAATGCCTCCATATCTTGAGAGCGAACACCACCGCTCCCAGCTCCAAATCATGCGTAGGGTATCGCGTCTCGTGCGGCTTCAACTGCCGAGATGCATAAGTTATCACTCGTCCCCTCTGCATGAGGACTGCCCCTAGACCTGTGATGGATGCATCATAAAACACCACGAAGTCCTCAACTCCTTCCGGGAGTGTCAAAACTGGAGCTTCACACAACCGCCGTCGGAGGGTCTCAAACGCCCTCTGCTGCTCAGGGCCCCACCGGAAATCCACCCCGTTCCTTGTCAAACGAGTGAGGGGTACTGCAATCTTGGAGAAATCCTGAATGAATCTCCGGTGGTATCCCGCTAATCCCAAAAAGCTCCTGATGTCCGAGGGAGATTTCGGAACCTCCCACTGCATGACCGCCTCGATTTTGGCCGGATCGACCAAAATCCCCTCCTAGTTAACACGGTGTCCAAGGAACTGGACCTCCCGTAACCAAAACTCACACTTCGAGAACTTGGCATATAGCCGCTCTCGTCTCAGAACTCCCAATAGCTCCTTGAGATGCTCCTCGTGCTGCTCTCGGGTCTTGGAATACACCAAGATATCATCTATGAACACGATGACCGAGCGATCAAGCATCGGTCTGCAGACCCGATTCATCAGGTACATGAATACTGCTGGCACGTTGGTGAGCCTGAACGGCATCACCACGAACTCGTAGTGACCATAACGAGTCCGAAACGCGGTCTTCTTTATGTCCTCCTCTCTAACCCGGACCTGGTGATATCCCGATCTCAAGTCAATCTTGGAGAACCAAGATGCACCCTGTAACTGATCAAAGAGATCGTCTATCCTTGGGAGTGGATAACGGTTCTTCACCGTCAACTTGTTCAACTCCCTATAGTCAATGCACATCCGGTGCGATCCATCATTCTTCCTCACAAAGAGGATCGGTACTCCCCATGGAGAACTGCTACGTCGAATGAACTGTTTGCCCAACAGTTCCTGCAGCTGTGAAGACAGCTCCTGCATCTCGGGTGGTGCCAAACGGTACTACGCCTTAGCAATAGGAGTCGCACCCGGCACCAAGTCGATCCGGAACTCGACCTGCCTCTCCGGAAGTATCCCTGGCAACTCCTCCGGAAACACGTCGGCAAACTCCCTAACCACTGGAACCTCTGAAACCGAAATCTGATCTCTAACCCGCATATCCACTACATACGCTAGGTAACCCGCACAACCGTGCTGAATGTACTGTCGAGCTTTGGCGGCTGAACAGAACCCTGATCCCACTCTGGTGCCCTCCCCATATACGATCGGTTCTCCCCCACTTGGGGTTCGAACCACTACCTGCTGACCCTCACAATCAATCATGGCACTGAATCGACTAAGCCAGTCCATCCCCACAATCACACATACATCCCTCATGGGAATCGGAATCAAGTCTATCGGAAAAGGTATCCCGAAGATCTCCATCTCACATCCTCGGTAGACCGAAGAAGCAGAAACCCCGTGTTCATTGGCGATAGAGACTCGCAAAGGACACTCTAGCTCGCCTACTGGCACTCTGAACTCCCTACTAAATGTCTGAGATACAAAAGACCGACTCGCCCCCGAGTCAAATAAAACCAATGCAGGCAAGGAGTTCACTAGAAACGTACCTAATCACCGGTACAACAGATAAGTATACAACAGATATAGTAAATGAGATAAGAGATAGAAACATACCGGCAACCACATCCGGCGCTGCCTTGGCCTCCTCGGCCGTAAGCTGGAAGGCACGCCCCTGAGCCTTAGGAGGCTCTGCCTTTACTGGCCTCCCATCAGAAATCCTCAATGTAGCTGGCGCGGGAGCCTGCGCCGGCTTAGCGGCAAGTAACGGACAGTTGGCCTTTACGTGGCCAACCTGATCGCAGTGATAACATAACCTCATACCCTGAATTGGGACTGCCTGCCGACAGTCCTTTGCGTAATGCCCCTCCTTGCCACACCTGTGGCACCCACTACCAGCTCGACACACACCACAATGACCCTTGCCACACTTCCCATAAGTACGGCTCTGCTGACCCCCGGTCCTAGTATCAGCGGTCTTGGACCGCTTCGGCGCCGGCTGAGACTGTGCTGGGGCCTGCCGCTGCTCACTCAACTGCAGCTCAATCTCTAACTCTCTCCGTCTAGCGGCCTCCTGTAACTCCAGAAGAGTATCACATCGCTGGGTAGACATAAACTGACGGATATCCGTCTTGAGCATGCTCAGATAACGGGTCATCTGGGCCTGCTCGGAAGCAAACTCCGGGCAAATCATCGCCCTCTCAGTGAACATACGGGTGATCTCCGTCACCGACTCCCCATCCTGTCTCAAACTCAGAAACTCCTGTGACAACCGTTCCCGCTCGACCCGTGG